>NC_134358.1:410950164-411680718 GCF_048569485.1 Anomaloglossus baeobatrachus
CCACAACTTTGTGTTCTCTAACAGAGAGGTTATGGCAAGATTCAAAATAGGTGTTTAATGCATGAATTGCCCAATAAATTTCAGAGTTCAATTAGAATTGGCATTAAAACAGTCCTCCTCATCATGCTGTTCACATTTTGACATCTTGACTCCAAGACAACACTTTACAATTGATCATCAGTACCTCGCCATTACGAGGCTTCAAGCAGGATGTTCTCAGATGGAAGTGGCCACTGAGCTTCCAGTGTCATAGAGTGTCATCTGCAGGTTGCAAGAGATACAGAGAGACTGGAAGAGTCACAGAAAGGCAAATAAATGGATGTCCTTTGGCCACATCCCACACTGATGAACACTGAATTATGAACAGTATTTGGAACTGGATGCTAAATTTCACACAACTCCAGGCACCTTTAAGAGAGGTGAGAGGCATCTAAGTGTCACATCAGACCATTGGAAACCACTTACATTAGCAAGGCCTCCGTACTAGACTATCTGCATGGGTACCTGACCACACCATCGGGCACAGATGTCATCATCTTGCTGGACGAGGGACTAGTGAGCCTCAGTGCTGTTCACTGATGAAATTCGATTTATAGTGAGCAGAAATGATGGCCATCAACGATTTTTGAGACATCAAGGAGAGTGCTGTGCATCAGCCACTGTTGTCACCAGATGAGACTTTGGTAATGTTACAGTGTGGGCAGGTTTGTCCAGTTAATACAGAACTTCCCTACAATTTGTGAATGGTATAGTGACAAACCCCTACTACTTGAATAAGATCATTAATTCAGTCATTGTGCCATTGCATGAGCGATACAGGCCTAATTTCCTCTTCATGGATGACAATGCTCCAGCTTACCAAGTTGCATCATTAGGTAATGTCTGCTGGAGACTGGAGGACCTCAAATGGAGATGCGTACACTTTCTCCAGATATGAATCCGATACAAAACCTATGGAATCAGCTGAGTCACAGTATAGAGGCTCGTAACTCTGTATCCAAGAACATCAATGTCTTGAGGGCCGTCCTTCAAGAAGAGTGGGATGTCATGCCTCAGCAGACAATAACTCCACTTGTGTATAGCATGACACGTCGTTGTCAAGGTATAATTAATGCTCAAGGCTACATGACAAGTTATTGAGACATTGAAATTTTTGGGGGGTATACCCAAGACTGGTGTTAAGATTTGTTTCAATAAATAATTTGAGATGAGGAAATCACCATTGCATGCTTCTACTTAAATGCCCTACTTTCATGACAAATTATCAATGTAGCGTGAACTATTTAAGTCTTACATAAATTTCACCCGAAAGCCAAATATCCCTAACTTTTTGTGAGTACCATAGTTCCCGCTTGGCTTTTCAAAGTTTTTCTCTTAAAAGCCTGGGTGTTTCAGAACAATGCTCTAATCATGTTGTCCGTGGTTTAACCAGCATGAATACAAAATATTGGGTCAGAGTATGGTGGTATTTTGTGGTTTATGAACATGTGGATTTCCTGAGACAACAGGGAGTAAAGGCCCTGTCACACACAGAGATAAATCTGCGGCAGATCTGTGGTTGCAGTGAAATTGTGGACAATCAGTGCCAGGTTTGTGGCTGTGTACAAATGGAACAATATGTCCATGATTCACTGCAACCACAGATCTGCCAAAGATTTATCTCTGTGTGTGACGGGGCCTTTAGAGTCTAAAAAGGCCCCAGTAGCCAGTGTGAAAAATTGCAAGATTTCTAATTTGAAAATTGTGATATGAAAAAAAAACACATCGCGGATTAAGAAAAAGTACATTTAACAACAAAACCTTTCTTTAAACAGCAGCAGTCGACCATCTGATGGATATCAGTACTTCACGATTCTCCCTGAAAATTGATTCTGCTTGACTTGAGAAAAAGGTCAAGCAGTTTACAATTTTTGCTGATGACACATTCTCTGTAAACTGCTTGATCTTTTTTTCATGTCAAGGAAAATCAATTTTCAGGGAGAATCGTGAGGTACTGATATACATCAGATGGTCAACTGCTCCTGCCGGCATAGGTTGGTTGTTATATATGCCCACCCATATACCCCAATTATGTCATGATGCAATGCTCATCTTACTTGGGAGAATATTTGGAGACTGTAGTAGAGCAGTTTGATATCTTAAAGGGGTGGTTCACTACTTAGCTTTACTAGCCACATCGATATAATGTTCAGAAACAAGGCAAATATCTTGTGTTGGCAATAGTGCCAGTCCGCTCATCCCCATCGCATGACCCCCAGGCTCCATGACCTCTGATGTCCAGTGATGTCACATCAACTTACTGTTGACCTGACATGACCGAGCCCAGGCCCAGTTTCCATGAGTGACTGGGCTTTGGGCAATGTTTTATCGCTCATCACAGCCCAGCATCTCAGTGCTCCCTCCTTCACTGCAAGCAAAGGCGATGCTGGGCTATGACGAGCGGTGAAATGCTGCCCAGAGACTCTGGGAGACTGGGGCCGGCCTCTGTGTTGTCAGGTCAAGTGGAAATTGACGTGACATTACCGGATCTCAGAGGTCACGGAGCCCGGGAGTCATGCAAAGGGGAGGAGCGGACTGCGATAGCACAGCTCACAGGCACTATTGGCAACACAAGGTATCTGAGAGAACCCTTGTTTCTCAACATTATATCAATGTGGCCAGTAAAGCTAAGTAATGAACCCTCCCTTTAACATGATCGTCTATCAGATGGGGGCAGTTATTCATCCTTTAGTTATTATAAGATGACACTATAGTTAATTATATTTAATTACATATTGCATATATTTTAAAGCATACTACACATTAGCCTACATTACCGGAATAGTAAATGAACAGTCTGTTTTCAATTATCTAATGAGGTGACAAAGAAATAGTAAGGCTATTAGGAGCATGTACTTCAGTGTCTCTGGCTCCATTAGTAACATATACTGCAGTGGTCTGAAGAATCTGGGCTATTCACAAAAAGAGGGCATGTCGTGTGAGAACACAGCTCAGGAAGCAATTAATTTATCAAACAGCCTTTGGGAATCTCACACCTGCAGTCTTATAAATCCATAGTACTGCAAACTTAACTGTCCTTCCTGCTCCATAATGACCAAATGGAACGACTTAGCTTCACAACACCAGGGAGGATATGTATGCTGATAAACTGGGACTGTGGAGCTATTTATACCAAAGACGCTCATGAGTAGGGGTCATTGAGACTTCCATTTTCTTCACGTATGAGAAAAACGGACCGAGTTTCTTCAGTTTCATCAGTTTTTCTCACATGAGAAAAAAAGTTTCTCCACTTTCTCCTATTTACCAGTTCATGAATAAAGGACAGCACTCAGGTGCTATTGGAGTGCTATCCAATTTGTTCATAGATTTGTAGACTTGCACTGACAATTTTGATCCAACACATGGATCAATATGGACATGTCCCCGCATGTCCACTCGGTCCGGAAAACATCATGGACATGTGAACAGCCGCATAGACTATCATAGGTACAAGTGCTATTTGTGAAAACACAGATACCTGTTATGCGCACTTTAGTGTACACATGGAAAATAAAGTAAACTAAGGTCTGACTTAAAATTACTACACCTGACCTGCCCGGTTCTTGTATAGAGTACAGATCCCAGTTGTGCAGCTCCTAAAGGCCCCTGTGCAGACTAAAACAACCCTAACTAGATGTCTAAGATGACCACTCGGACCATTGCTTCCTTAGCAGCCCTCAAGGGTATCGCATAACTTTTTAGGAATCCAGGGGAAGGTGCAGAGTAAAGAATAGGGTAAACCAAAAGTAAAAACTTGCCAGAAAAGCACTTGGCAGACAGGCTGTAATTTCAAGAAGGGTCCACTTCAGAAACATCACCAAAAGGAAATGTAAGCCTGGGGAAGTTTTAAATAGTTACATCCATCAGGTTATAGGACACCTGAATTACAGCACTGGAAACACTTATTGGAAGAAAGCAAATAAACACAAACAAAGTGTTCAGAACCAGGACAGCAACCAAACCTGACTGTCGCTCAGTGGAAAGGGAAACTGACCACAGTATAGGAGACTGACGGATTAAATCTGAGGCATGACTATACCAATCATATGTGAAAAAGTGATCTATGAATGAACTCTAGGGGTGTATTTATACTTGTTGATTATGAAAAAATGAGCACTCTTAGTATAATTGAGCAGTGGAAACAGATTGCCAATTACCTACTGAAGGAGCAAAACTTTTGTTCATTGGGTGAAATGGTTTTTAAGCTCGTTTACATGAGTTTTGCAAGAAATTTAGACCCAAACACTGAAAATTACCTAAAATACTAAACAGATTAGGTACTTACCCCCTCCCTCGTGCACCTCAATGATTGGTCATAGCAGTGATGCACACAATCGAAATGACGTTACCTCTGCAGCCAAAACTGTGAAGAGTCACCAAAGAACTAAGGAGGGCGACTATCTGCTCTTTTTAATATAGTAGGTATTTCTCCGCTTTTAGGGTCCACCTTCCTAAAAGTGGAAAATCACTTTAAAATAATCATTGTTCATAGCATGACATCATCCGATGTAAATAGAATATGTGCTGCTGAGAACAATGCCAGAGGATGTGCACAGAAAGATCGCATTACTGAATGTTCCATGAGCAAAACAGGCTATAAAAAAGGTGGCGATCATCTTGCATGTAGCAGATCAGCCATTGTTTAACGACAGCAATCATCTAGTGTAAGCATACTCTAAGATACATCATATCAATGTCTTCAATTCAGTGGTAATACAGACTGATAAAGGGCACACATAGTGTTACACTGCCACCAAACAACCGCAGAAGCATGGTACATAACATAACAAAGCAGCCTGTATAGAATAGGACAGAATGTTATTGTAAGTGGGTTTTCCGTTTTGCTTCTTAAAGATGCCAATATTTTAGTTTTTTAGCTTCCCTTTTATCCTCCTTTTCTTTTTTCTTTTTTTAACGCTGTGACTTTTATATTTTAGTCGCCATAGCTGTATGAGAGCTTGCTCTTTGCAAGACAATTTTTAATTGAAACCATTCATCTTACCATATACTGTGCTGAGAAAATATAAAAATTCCAAGATAAAAAGAAAAAAATTCAATCAGCATTTTTGGGATTTTATTTTGGGTTTCGTTAATTGTGCAGTAAAAAGGTCAGTATTAAGGCGATACCAAACACGCATTGTTAACTTACTACTCCTATGGCTTACAAAATTCTAAGCTTTGTAAAAAAAATTGATTTGTCAGTATTTTCTGACAACTTTTTTACATTTCTGTCAATGATGCTATATGAAGGTTTTTCATTTTGTGTGCTGAGAAGTAGATTTTATTGGTATCCTTTTGGGTAGCTTCTGTGTTTTGTAAAAGTGGGTGATTCAGTTTTTATTAGTTTTTTTTATATTTATTTTTTTAATATTTTTAAAACCTTTTTTTTTTTTGCACTTTTTTATACTTTGTTCTTTGAAACTGCTAGTTATATTGCACTGTCTAGTCCTAATAACGTACTCCCTTGAAGCACATGAACAGGCTGGGCTTCACAGGAGTACCAACATGGCAGCAGCAAGGGCCTTCAGCAGACTATGACAACCCATTGGCACGCCACGATCACATGGTTAAGGGGTCAATGGGACTGCTAAATGGATGCACGAGCAAGAAAGGCAACTTAAATGTCACTATCATTGATTGACTGCAGCATTTAAGGAGTTAACAGCAGCAATTAGAGCTCGCCCTGGTCACTGCTGTTAGGTGCAGCTGCTCGCTGACTAACACAACAAGCATCTGTCTTGTGTAGAGAGAGCTCAGTTCCCACATCCATGATGTAAATGCTACATCATGGGGCATGATATGAGTAATATGCGTAGCTTAGGCTCTGTGCACATCTGGGTTCTTCAATTGCGCTGTTCAGCTACATTATAAGGCAGAACCACAAATAAGAGTACTGTGCTAGGGCCGTTGCTTGTCCGGTACAAGAAGGACTATATTGACTAAATTGGAGTCTGACCAGTTTCTGGCATAATGTATGTTCCCACAATGAATATTTTTTGATTTTTTTTATATTGCAGATATTCTGCATCATGTCTGCACCTATTAGGTAACTTGTGGGTTTTTTCATTGTATTTTTAAGAACATTTTTTTACATGCCATTTTATCACGTTTTTGATGCTGAAGTTTTTGTCCTTTTTTGATATGGTATGTTATAAAAAAAGCTGTTTTGTTTTTGATACTTCTTAGTATTTCATTTTAACAACACTTGATTGATATAATTATGTGCAGTTTACATGAGGTTTTAGGGAGTTCTTGCAGCGAAAACATGATAAAAATACATGTATTTTTTACCTGCATATTTTCCACAATTTTATGGGGAAACTACACATATAAAATTCAGCGTACCCGCAAGAGAAATTGGCTTGTTGTCGATTTGAAACATGCATAGGTCAGTTTACGCTGCGTAAAAAAACCACAATGGGCAAGAGATTTCTACAAACCCCATCCACTTTGCGGGAACTGTAAGACTTGTTTTTTTTGTACAGCAAAAAAACACATCAAAAACTTACCAAAAACTCATTGTGGTCAGTTAATCTTATTAGTATTGTATGTTGTGCTATTTTAATTGATATTTTTGATGGAATCTGCAATGGAACCTGAATGCAGATGTTTATGTAGCCTTGGCTGTGTTCTCTCATTATCATGAATACTGATTATAAATAAAACCTCATCCAGATGTCTGTGAGTTTTTTTGGTACGTAGAAATGCCATCTGCATCGGAAAATCATGAGTGATTGCCTACAGCGCTGTTGACGTGAAGTCACCACTGCAACCGATTAAAAGAGATCGAGCAGTGATGGAGAGGCAGCGCTAGACCCAGGGAGGATAAGAAAAGCTCAGTTTATACTTTATAAGTCACTGAGCCTATGGGTAGAGATAAGCGGACCCGTGGAAGTTGGGTTCGGTGGATTCAGCCAGACTTTAGATCAAGTTTGGTTTGGGACCCGGACTTCACCTGAACCTCAAAGTCACTGATTGGGCAGTTCGGGTCTCTGGCCACATGCAGCCAGCCATTAACAGATCACTTTTGGGGTAGGGTAGGCAGGGTTTTTCTATTTTTTTTTTTTGCATACACTACATCCGATAATGATGATTTTACCCCCAGTAAGAGATGTTCAAACACTATAAGCAGCTCACACTGGGCTGTTCACAGAGCGTACCCGAGTAGTTACGCAGTGGTACCCGAATGCTAGCGCGAGTGGTTTGCATATGTAAATCACCTGATCTCCGAACCCAAACTCTGCTTTTGTTGTAAAGTCTGTGTTAGGTACGAAAACCAAACCTCAACTTCACTCATCTCTACCTATGGGTAGAGATAAGTGAAGCTATGGAAGTTTGGGTTCTCCGGGTTTAGCCGGACTTTAGGTGAAGTTCAGTTCTGGACCCAGGCTTGACTTGAACTAGATCTCGGAGCCTGAACCCCATTGGAAGTCGATGATTGATCAGTTCATCTCTCCGCCCACATACAGCCAGCCAAAAACAAAGCATTTCCAGGAAAGGGAGGGCAGTGTTTTTTGTTTTGTACACAATCCATCCAAAACCTTTGTTTCTACCCCAAGTGAGAGCTATGCAGAGACTGCAAATGGCTTGCACTGGGCTGAGCATCGAGCATACGTGAGCATGCTCAATCAACTGGTTAGCATACCTAGAGCACCTGAACTTGGACACAGATTTTTTGAAAACTCCGTGTTCAATACGAACCCTGAACTTTACAGTCCGTGATCGCTCATCTCAATCTACGGGCTAAAAATATTTCAAACGGGTCATGTACTTTAATAGGAATTATCTGTCGTTTCATTCATACATCCTGCAATTTTATAAACAGCCACTTAGGGTATGTGTAAGGATTCGCTGTGTTCAGAACGCAGCGGGTCCTGACCCGCAAGGCCACATGTTTCCTCCGCAGGAGACCACAGCTGCTTGTACCCACGATCGGGGTTCAGTGCGCTGCGGTCTCTCCCTTGTGTTCTCCCTACGGAGGACAAAGGCAATTATACAGCAAACAATTGACATGCTGCGGTCTGGAAAGCCGCACCGCAGGTCAGTGTTCGTTGCGGAAAAAAAGTATAGTGGGCAAGGGACTTCTAGAAATCCATCCACTATGCTTGTGATGTACAACGCAGTGTTTTGGATGCAGTATGCTGTGTCCAAACTGCTGCAAATACTGATCATGGGCAAGAACGCTTAGGGGTATGAAATTTTATAATGTCCTTGTATCTTTTTAGAAAGTCCAAAAAGATTTTTATTGTGAGACAATCCCTTTAATTTTGCCAATTAGTCTGTAATAAAAAAAAAACCTCTTAACAGTACGGTAGTTAAAAAGTGTACAAACAACTTTCTTTACAAATCCAGCTGAAGAGCCAGGTATTGTATCTTTAGGGTAGTATCTTTTGTTAGGCAATTATGCTTTGCAAATCTTCCCAAGGATATTAGCTGAATGCTTGTATTATTAAACATGGGCACTTTCCTTTGAGGTTCATTTCATATGGCTCTAAATACTGCATGGAAATATCCAAACAGCGGCTGTAATCAGTTAGATGAAGATAGGGTCTCCCTCGGACTGAGCCGGTCGTCATTGATTAGAACAAACACAGCTACATATCAAGGCAAAGCGCTTTAAACTGAGCCCGAAAGTTCTAATACTGAAGGACCTTTTCACAAGTCACTTTACTGCTATTAGACGATTCCACATTTACATCGTTTTCCCCATCCAGGTCTCAGCTTCTTTATCTGTATTCTTTCAAATCCTGAAATTGCTTGGATAAGAGTGAGGTATTTTTTTTCTTTTGCATTTCTAAGAGCAGTCTGAACTTTCAGTGGAATTGAAGAGGCTTTGTGTCAAGTACAGCTAAATCCAGCCTTTCCGTATCAAACCACTGCGAGAAAATTACTGTGAGGATGATAAGGCTGTGAGATATAATAAAAAGTGACTCTACTCAATTTACACTGCAATATTGGTATGACTGAATATTTCTCATTCAGGTGACTGATAAAATCACTAAACTGTATTGCAGATAAATAGAGGAGGCTTCTGTCAAGAATAAACACCATTAATCATGAAGTCTCAGCCACAGAGAGGATGTGCTTAGTGCGGCTGTACATCGCCAGGCAAACATTGCATGTAACCTGCACTTTTTTCTTTCTTCTCCATCTCTATGCTTAACCTCATAACCTCTGATTTTTTTTTCTATTGAAGAAGAGCTGGACATTTGCTCCGCGGTCCGATAACCTCCTAATGACTCTGGACAAGCCCGAGAGTAGTCCGCGGTATCTATCAGTGGTGTGGAGTATAATCAGTAAAAATAAAGAAGGTGGCCAGGAACGGCTATCTTTAGATGGATGACTCTATTTGTTTATGCATTAACTATTACCGGGTCCTAGACACATTACGCTTAAAAAAAAAAGATTGACTTATTTTGTCAAAATTAGTCATCTTTAGCGGTGTAACATGCATTCTGAAAAAAGTGGAGGTAAACAACTATTTACAACCTTACAAAAAAGGAAAACAACTATAATATTACTAAGGAATATAATTGTATTTTTTTTTACTTATTTTATTCTTTTCTTAGCATCATCCAATAATTGTATTAGTATAAATTCTAAGTGGAGAGTGCATTTCAGGCCTAGTTATAGGAGCTTTCCAACCTCTACTTTTCACTCTGTGTGACTGTAAACTTGTGAATCCTCACATTGTGCGCACTGTGCACTGTGAGGATCCACCGGTGTCAAGAGCCGAGAATGGGTCATGTGACCCCAAGAATGCGATATGCAAACTCCCGGCTACATTCCAACTAGACTGTATCCATCCTCACTCAATATTATTATTATTATTATTATTATTATTAATAATTATTATAGTGCCATTTATTCCATGGCGCTTTACATGTGAAAGGAGTATACAAAATAGGGACAAGTACAATAATCATAAACAATACAAGGCACAGACAGGTAGAGGAGGAGAGAGGTCCCTGCCCGCGAGGACTCACAGTCTACAAGATACACTTGCATTGCATATCTAGTCGGCAGGTGACCACATGTAAGAAAAGGCACGAGACGGTCTGCTCCCAGCACCATTACCGGAAAATCCTCACAGCGTGGGGTGATTGCAAACAAAGGCCGGATTACACCCATAAGGTTGCTATTGTCACTGACCAAACTAAGGGTACCTTCACACTTAGCGATGCAGCAGCGATCCGACCAGCGATCTGACCTGGTCAGGATCGTTGCTGCATCGCTACATGGTCGCTGGTGAGCTGTCAAACAGGCAGATCTCACCAGCGACCAGTGAACAGCCCCCAGCCAGCAGCGACGTGCAAGCGACGCTGCGCTTGCACGGAGCCGCCGTCTGGAAGCTGCGGAGACTGGTAACTAAGGTAAACATCGGGTATGGTTACCCGATGTTTACATTAGTTACCAGTGCACACTGCTTAGCTGTGTGAGCAGGGAGCAGCACACACTGAGCGCTGGCTCCTTGCTCTCCTAGCTACAGTACACATCGGGTTAATTAACCCGATGTGTAATGCAGCTACATGTGCAGAGAGCAGGGAGCCGCGCACACTGCTTAGCGCTGGCTCCTTGCTCTCCTAGCTGCTGTACACATCGGGTTAATTAACCCGATGTGTACAGCAGCTACATGTGCAGAGAGCCGGAGCCGGCAGCACAGGCAGCGTGAGAGCTGCAGAGGCTGGTAACTAAGGTAAATATCGGGTAACCACCTTGGTTACCCGATGTTTATCTTGGATACAGCTTACCTCAGCTGTCAGACGCCGGCTCCTGCTCCCTGCTCGCTTCATTTGTCGCTCTCTTGCTGTCACACACAGCGATCTGTGTGTCACAGCAGGAGAGCGGCTTTGAAGAAAACGAACCAGGGCTGTGTGTAACGAGCAGCGATATCGCAGCAGGGGCCAGATCGCTGCTCAGTGTCACACACAGCGAGATCGCTAATGAGGTCACTGCTGCGTCACAAAAACCGTGACTCAGCAGCGATCTCGGCAGCGAGCTCGCTGTGTGTGAAGCACCCCTAAAGGCAAATTTACACTTAACTATAGTCCTACTATCATTCGCTGTCTGGATCCAGCGTCAGACCTTGTTACAGTGCAGACTCCAACATTATACCTGGTTTCTCTTAAATGCTCAGCTCGGCTGGGCATCAGCTGAGTTATTTTCACTGCTCTCAGCTGTGCAGGAGTTAATTCCTTTTGAAGCAGTGTGCAACTCTTCTTAGAGTTAGGTTGCTGATTAACATCCACAGCTGGTCGCTTCCTATTTAGGGCTGGAGAGTGTGTTAGAAGATCGCCAAAAATAGCTTCAGCGTAGCTCCAGCGATCTTGGTGTTCCTGGTGATTCTGTTTAAGGTGATCTGTAGTTGTGATTTTAACTCGTGTGAAATTTCCCTTGTTGTGTGTTTCCTTCCTACCCTTTTTGTTGTTCACCTGTACACATATTGTCTCTCCTTTGTGTTACAGTGAAGCGCGTCCAAATTTTCATTCTGCCTTGTCCGTGTCATTTCTGTGGGGTTTTGTATCTGGGTTTCCGGCCCACTCCAAGGGTGGAGAGAGTAAGATCAGCGCTCGGACAGGAGTCAGGGTCATGCTGGTGGCTCAGACCTGGTTACCACCAAGCCTACCTCTGAGATAAGGCGTCCCTGTTCTGTCATAACATACCCCGTGACACCTACAAATGCTAAAGTTAGTGGCAAAAACAATAATTCTGGTAATTGTGTAATATGAATGGGTAGAATGACTGAACAATGTGTCCAAAAACACTTGTTCACCATGCATGAAATCGTTTATATCAGCAAAAAGTTCTCAAACAATTTTCAAAAATGTTATTTTGTAAATGGAAATTGTTCACTTTCTAAACAATTAAACCGACTTCAGATTCTTCATATGCATGGCTTTTAGTGATTGGTTGATCGTGTTTTCAGGAAATCGTTCAGGAGCATTAGAACGAGCACATATTCGTGTCACATTGTTCACTGTTATTATTGCAAATGCTACTGTTCATTTAAAACCGTGAAATTGATTATCAAAAGTTTTATCTCTAATTTGATTATATTTTATTTGTACAGTCAACACAAATGGTCATACAATATTTTATGAATTAATATATTCTAAAAAAAGAGTATCACTTATGGGATCTGAGCATTGAACACATACAATTCAGATTACCTGTCTGTGTGAACACAGTGCCCGATGTTACAATGTAAGGATTGCTATACAACTATTTCATTAAAGATTCTCGTCCTATATAAACACTTCTCTCACATCCTTTGCCTGTCGAGAGTTTCAATTCCATTGTTCATCATTTAAACGATGAAGTGCTCATATAATTATAACCAAAAGACTTTTAAAACAAACATTTCTACTAATTTTAATTATATATATGATTTACACTTTTTACATATATTCTATGACCATTTTCATTGACCTAACTTTACTTTTTTTGTACCCAACAAGAAAGCTCATAGTAACCTGAAAAAGAAAATGAGTAGTTCACTGTAGTTCCTTGCGGAAGTCATTAAGGTGGTCTACAAAAGCTAGTAATATAGTATGAGCCATACACTGGAAGTACTTCAAAAATAGTTTACTGGTCCAGGGCAGCTGTAAGTGGGGACTATTAAAAAGATTCAGAAATCAATCCCTCTACAAGAACTTTGGGGTTGGCGCCCAAAGGAATGTCATTCAAGCAGAAAATCAGATGGAAAGGAGGGGGAAAGTTGGAAGAAAGAGACCAGGGATCCCTATGGGAAGAAAGACAAAATAAACATTTCTACAAAAGACACAAAGACCCCTCTAACAATAGCCCTCCAAACACTTGAGTGCACTGGAACTTTACTGTGAGCACAGTTCACAAAAGCCTAAACAAAGGACACCCTTCACAGAAGTAAATTTTCTCCAAGACAGCAATGTCCAACCCCGTCCTCTTTCTCTCCGACTCCTGCACTACTTTTTTTTACTACCGCTAGTGAGCATGAGCCCAAGTATTGGCCCTGATTTATAAACATTTTAGAATAGCCCATAATGCATTCTGATATGCAGACATTGACATTTTGTAGAATTATTAATGCAATAATTATTGCAATTCTTATAAGTAAATTGTAACGCACGCTATTTAGGGATAATGTGACATATTATTCTGGGCTATTAGGTTCTTATATATCTTCTAAAAATGTGCTATGACTAAGAAAATATATATTTTTTTAAAGTATTATGGTTGAAAATTTGAGTGCAACTTTCATGAAAGTCCTTCGCAGACAAGTCACCCCTGCCGCTGACCTAATGCTTCTAAAGGCTGCTTTACACGAGTCAATCCATCGTGCGATTTATTTGGCAAAGTCTTTTTTTTTTTTTTTGTTTGTATCGCTGATAGGTAGTTGTGCATGTGTCACACGTTGAGTGTTGTCAAACGACCACAAAGCGCTCATCGATATATTGATTGGCCATGGCGGACGTCCAAAAGGCTTCACACATGTTTTCCTTTGGTCAATCTGTCTTTTGTATGGGCGTAATTAGGCAAACTATACAGCCCTCCGTGACGTTTGGATTGTTGCACGCCCTGAATTCTTCTGACCTGCTCAATCCAGTTCTGCTAATGTGGTTGATTGGTTACATCCCATATATATAGTTTCTCTTCTGCGTCTGTCTTTGTTGCCTCGTGTGTCCTTAGCATCAATCTTGTTTGTTGTTTGTGGTCTGGTTAATGTCGATTTTGTTCCAAAAAGGAAATATTGGCATATAACAACTTACCACAAAAAAGGGATAACAAGGAGAGAAGGCGGAAAATCCAGCAAACAAACAAACGTAAGAAAAATTAGGAGTAATGCACTATAAAACACTGTGCATGACGCCAAGGCTGAATGTTCACACATCATAACTACAGCTCCGTATTTTATAACAGTAATAACCAATCAAAACGCATCTGCTACAACCAATCCGATTAGATTAGGCGTGATTATTTAAAACCACAAATACGCCCTGAATGTTTACTGACGTCACAAACAACTACGAGGATGGCCGATTACACGGTGTCACACTTTGCAATGTGTCGTTCATTAAGACTAAACTGACCGATTTTATGGAATTAAACGATGAGTACACGATGGCCGAATTTCAAACGATTAGGCATCGGTTGGACTCGCAAGGAGCTGTCACATGAGAAGATGTCGTTACGAATGACGGAAGTGCGTCACAAAATCCGTGACCCCAACGATGCATCGCACAATAGATCGACTCGTGTAAAGCAGCCTTAACCCTTTTACTTTCATGTACGAATCCTGAAAAAAAAATCCAGCCTTTTCTCAAAAAGATTTAAAAAGTACCGAATGAATGCAGTATGGAGAAAAGTATATAGTATGAAGCATAGTAAGGTATGAATACTGAATGGCATACAGAATGAATGCAGCATGAAATAAAGTATTAATATAGAATGACATACAGAATGAATGCAATCCGTAGTAAAGTATATAGTATGAAGTAAAGTATTACTATAGAATGAATGCAGTATGAAGAAAAGCATATTGTATGAAGTACAGTAAGGTATGAATACTGAATGGCATACAGAATGAATGCACCATGAAATAAAGTATTAGTATAGAATGACGTACAAAATTAATTCTGTATGAAGTATTAATATAGAATGAATGCAGTATAAATGAAGTATAAAGAAAAGTATTAATATACAATGATGTACAGTATGAAGAAAAGTATACAATGTAAAGTAATATTATAGAATGAAGTGCCGAATGAATGCAGTATACAGTAAAGTATTAATATAGAATGACGTACAGTACGAATGAAGTATGAAGTAAAGTACACAATATACAGTATTAATATAGAATAACATGAATGCAGTGTGAAATAAAGTATGAAATAAAGTATGAATATAAAATAAAGTACAAAATGAAAGCAGTATGACAAAGTATTAATAAAGAATGACATTTTGTATGAATGCAATATGAAGTAAAGTATGAAGTATAGTAAAGTATTAATATAGAATGAAGTACAGAAAAAATAATGTATAAAGTATGGTACATTAAGAATATAGACTGGAGTACAGTTTGAATATAGTATTATGAAAAGTATAAATATGGTATGAAGTTTAGTAAAGTATTAATGGAGAATGACATACAGTATGTAGTAAAGCATACAGTATGAAGAATAGCAAAGTATGAGTACCGAATGAAGTACAGAATTAATGCATTATGAAATATAGTATAGAGTAGAAAGTAAGGTATGAATACAGAATGAATGACATGTGAAATAAAGTATACAGTATGAAGTATAGTAAGGTATGAATACAGAATGAAGTGCAGAAAAAATAAAGTGTGGTTAAATTAAGAATATAGACTGAATACAGTTTGAATATAGTATAATGAAAAGTATAAGTTGTAGATATATAGTATGAAGTTTAGTAAAGTATTAATAAAGTGTGACATACAGTATGAAGTAAAGTATACAGTATAGTAAAGTTTTAACATATAATGAAGTACTTAATGCAGTAAAGTATACATAGTATACAATATGAATTATTGTAAAGTATTACTAAAGAATGAAGTGTAGAATGAAGTATATAGGAAGTAAAGTAAGTAATTAATAAAGATTGAAGTAGTGAATAAATGCAGTATGACAAAGTATACAGTATAAAGTAGAGTACGGTAAAGGACGAATACAGAATCAAGTACAGAATGAATGCAGTATGAAGTAAAGTATACAGTATGAATTATAGTAAAGTATTAATATAGAATGACGTACAGTGTGAATATAGTGAGTAAATTATACAGTATGAAGTATAGTAAAGTATTAATAAAGAATGATAAGCAGTATGAATATAATATACATACAGTAGTAAGAATAAATAACGTATAAAGTATAGTAAATTATCAGTTGCTGTCGGTCTTCATGTGTGGCCCTGGTAACAGACGGATACTCGGTGACTAGACATGTGTGAGTGGATTTGGTTGCCTTGAGATATATGTGTGACTTCTTATGGATGCTTGTGGGTTCTGATTTCATTAGTACCTGCAGTTCTGTACTCTTTGGCACCATTTTTTCTTCAGATTCCTCTGCACCTTTTGCATTTCAATAACAAAATTTATCTGGCTTAATATACTGGGGACACATACATGGGGTTCATTCCCCTCCTGCACTTTACCCCACTTGGGTATATACATGTAATTTCTGTTCCCTGGAACATGTTTTGAATAAAATATTTTATTGCACATAATCTGTGTTGTCTATCAGGGTACTATGTCACAATTTGGGAAAACTCAAAGACTCCTTTTTTCTGGTGTTCTCATAATATGGCTTTGGGAGTTGTTGCCTCTATGGTAAAGATGAGATCCGTGATTGGTCCTTATTTGTCTCTATAAATCCAGTATGAAGTATAGTAAAGTATTAATAAAGAATGATGCACAGACAGTATGAATACAGCATAAAGTATAGTAAAGTATGAATATAGAATAACGTACCGAATTAATAAATTATAAAGTATAGTAAAGTATGAATACAGAATGAAGCACAATATGAACTGAAGCAGACTATGAATATAGAATGAATTATAGCATAAATACAGTATGAAGTATAGTAACATGTGAATTTACAATGATATACAGTACGTACACAGTATGAAGTATAGTATACTGGATGAAGTAAAATATTAATACAGCATAAAGTAAAATAGAGAAAAGTGTGAATATATATGAAGTACAATATGGTATGAAAACATATAAAGCAGAGTAATGTAAAGTAGCATATAATATGATATAAGTACAGTATGAGCATAGTATGACGGCTTTTCATTTAGAGGCTGGACTGATGATGAGAGGCATCTTTGTGTTGGGGAAAACTTTGTTACAGTTCAGTGCATCATCGGCCATTGCAACAGGTCTGACAGCCGTCTATAGACGCAGCCTGCTTCAGGGTCACTGCTTGTGAATACACGAGTTCATTTCTAATACTGCTGACTGCTGCACAAAGAACACAGACTTTTTTACAAGGCGTTCTGAGTAAAAACCCCCAATGTACATTATATCAAGAGTTTGCATTCTGTATTTCTTATGATTAATTAGACATCTCAGAACAATTTCAGCAGTTTTTCATAAATGAATTATTGTCCTTAAAATATATATTATGGCATGTGGTGTCATCAGATGCAATAGTTCAGTAGATTTAAAGTCAGGTTCTGTTCAACATTTGCTTTCTGGGATCCTAAAATTCAAGATTCTAAGATATTTTTTGGGTTGTGTCACTTATTAGAAGAGGTTGTCATTCCCAAACCCTCATGCATCAGCCAGTTTGGCTACAAATAGTGACTCTTTGCCCAGACACCCTTGTGATTGCTATATGACCGTGTAATGCTTTAGGTATCCTACGGTGGTGATGTAGAGGAACTGGACACCTGCTGCTTTTCCCCACTGTGCACAACTTTTTGGCAGGTGCAAGCAGTTGATGACTTAATGGCTTGTTTTTGTTGGGTTGTCTTTTGAGGACAGGATGTTCTGTTGAGAGAGCCCATTGAAAGGAAGCTTGGCAGCCCAAAATTACTGTTCAAAGCATACCTATAACAAAAATTGTAACCTTGGGAGTCCAAATCTGGTGCTGTGTTTACCAGAATTTGTTCATTATTCCCATCTGCTAATGAGGTGATCAGTGTACCCTTGGTGTGGCCGAGGAGTTCTGTGCATCAATCCTCTGGCTCCTGGAAACTAAAACTGCCAGTCAAGGAAGAGAGGAATGACCATTGGTGTGGCCAAGGAGTTCTGTGCATCAATTCTCTGGCTCCTGGAAACTAAAGCTGTCAGTCAAGGAAGAAAGGAACGACCCTTGGTGTGGCCAAGGTGTTCTGTGCATCAATGCCCTGGCTCCTGGAAACTAACGCTGTCAGTCAATGAAAAGAGGGAATATATATATTAGTGCTCACTTCAGTTATCCTATTCAGTTACATGTAGTTTTTTTTCTGAATGTGAACACAGCTCCGCCCCTTTCGGCCATGTTTTTTCCATCTCCTATATAAGAAAGTCCTTAGTTACCCCTCTCCACCCATAGCAGTTTTTAATTGCAATGAGATGACACACAGTTAGGGTCACAGAGCTAGGGACCCCAATATAGAGATATGCCTTGACGAGGCCTTGGGGCTCAGTTACATTGATCAATGCGATTGCTAAATATCTCCTTTTTCCTAATATTCATGGCAGGTATGCAATTCATTATTCACATGTTCAAATTAGCAAGTAGCATTTTTCATTGTATATTCCAATATTTGTCCATATGCTTGAGGCATTATACTATTATCTAAGTTTGATGTGCAGCCTTATCCGTATATAGTATGTAATTTTTGGCTTGCACTCATAATATATATATTAGTGCTCACTTCAGTTATCCTATTCAGTTACATGTAGTTTTTTTTCTGAATGTGAACACAGCTCCGCCCCTTTCGGCCATGTTTTTTCCATCTCCTATATAAGAAAGTCCTTAGTTACCCCTCTCCACCCATAGCAGTTTTTAATTGCAATGAGATGACACACAGTTAGGGTCACAGAGCTAGGGACCCCAATATAGAGATATGCCTTGACGAGGCCTTGGGGCTCAGTTACATTGATCAATGCGATTGCTAAATATCTCCTTTTTCCTAATATTCATGGCAGGTATGCAATTCATTATTCACATGTTCAAATTAGCAAGTAGCATTTTTCATTGTATATTCCAATATTTGTCCATATGCTTGAGGCATTATACTATTATCTAAGTTTGATGTGCAGCCTTATCCGTATATAGTATGTAATTTTTGGCTTGCACTCATAATATATATATTAGTGCTCACTTCAGTTATCCTATTCAGTTACATGTAGTTTTTTTTTTTCTGAATGTGAACACAGCTCCGCCCCTTTCGGCCATGTTTTTTCCATCTCCTATATAAGAAAGTCCTTAGTTACCCCTCTCCACCCATAGCAGTTTTTAATTGCAATGAGATGACACACAGTTAGGGTCACAGAGCTAGGGACCCCAATATAGAGATATGCCTTGACGAGGCCTTGGGGCTCAGTTACATTGATCAATGCGATTGCTAAATATCTCCTTTTTCCTAATATTCATGGCAGGTATGCAATTCATTATTCACATGTTCAAATTAGCAAGTAGCATTTTTCATTGTATATTCCAATATTTGTCCATATGCTTGAGGCATTATACTATTATCTAAGTTTGATGTGCAGCCTTATCCATATATAGTATGTAATTTTTGGCTTGCACTCATAATATATATATTAGTGCTCACTTCAGTTATCCTATTCAGTTACATGTAGTTTTTTTTCTGAATGTGAACACAGCTCCGCCCCTTTCGGCCATGTTTTTTCCATCTCCTATATAAGAAAGTCCTTAGTTACCCCTCTCCACCCATAGCAGTTTTTAATTGCAATGAGATGACACACAGTTAGGGTCACAGAGCTAGGGACCCCAATATAGAGATATGCCTTGACGAGGCCTTGGGGCTCAGTTACATTGATCAATGCGATTGCTAAATATCTCCTTTTTCCTAATATTCATGGCAGGTATGCAATTCATTATTCACATGTTCAAATTAGCAAGTAGCATTTTTCATTGTATATTCCAATATTTGTCCATATGCTTGAGGCATTATACTATTATCTAAGTTTGATGTGCAGCCTTATCCGTATATAGAATGAAAAGAGGGACGACCCCTGGTGTGGCTGAGGAGTTCTGTGCATCAATCTGTAGGCTTTTGGAAACTAATGCTGTCAGTCAAGGAATGTGGGCAGATGAAAAAAGTGGTGGCAAGGTGCATTGAAATAGTTGGCCAAGGCTTTGGTTTCCCTGAGTATAACATTAGCATATCTGAAAAAGAAAAACTTCTACTGAATAATAAAAAAGAATGATTATTAAAAGGGTTCGCTCACATCTGCTAATTAAAAATTGATCCGCTTTTCATCCAGAAAAGTTGGACTAGTGAAATCCGATTGGTATTTATACGCAGATGTGAGCGATCCTTCAGGGTTACGTCTCCTACAGGGTGCTGTGCTTGGTATGAGCAGTCATTTTGGGGTGGCTGGCTCTTTTTAAGTAAAGATTAGACTTTCTTCCTTTGAACTTTACTGAAGACATAAATGCAAAGTAGGGGACTTTAATCTACAATTTGCAATAAAAAGTAAAACGCCTTGGAGCAAGCACTCCTGTAAAGATATTCATCCTTCGGGGAGTGGCACCGAAAATTAATGGACAGTCTGAAAACCTATAACAGCCAAAATGGAGTCAGATCTATGTGGTTCAGCAGACGTTCTTCCTCCCGATGGTTTGTATCACTGGTACCATGTGCAGCTAGTGTCAGGTAGCTGCTAGTAAAATGTATAAATGTGCAATAGTAAAACATATAAACATGATTCATTACAGGCTAGATGCACCAACTACAGAGTCGGAGGCAACATCAGCAGTCTATGTCACCGGCAAAGCAAACCGCACTACACAAATAATATCTCTCTCCTTTTATGTTTGTGTCACATTCTACATTTCTATGGATTAGGGCTTATTATCATCTATATAATTGAAATTATCAGACTATTCAACTGCTACGGCTGGAAAACAAAGGCAGGTTAATTTGTGATTTCCCTGCACATTCAGAAGCAAATGAGTTGTCATCCAGTTAATATGGCGCATATTTCATGTTATGAGATTTTAATTTAATCTACTCTTTTGTGATGAAGTCTTACTACGTGCCGGCTAGTGTAAGAGCAGCAGTCGGAGCGCAGCCGCACCATGCAGGGAGAATCTAATCATGAGAAACAAATGACAAATTGCCATTCTTCCCAATACTCAAACTCTATTCTACTCGGAAAGTTCGGCCACAATAGAATCTCAGTTCATTGTTGCACAAGATATGAAGCAAACTCAATATTTTAACCATTGTCCAATAAAATCCTTGTATACTGTAAGTATTAAAAACATGCTAGTTAAAGTGGGAAGGGGACTTGTGCTCTATTGAAGATAACCAGTGGGGTGAAATTCTGTAAATGATGCCTAACCTATCTCTGGGTGAGCCACATAGACTCTGACAGCTGTATTTACGACATCGTAAGTATCGCACTCCGCAGTTTCTATTTGAAATTGGAGCGCGACCCACCCCTTTGTGCAATAGATGTAAAGTTAATGCAGGTTTACTGGAACGCAGTAACGAGTACCAATAATATGGTTTATTCGGTGGAAATAGAGATGACGCCATTGGGCGCTGCACAGGACCTGTTAACTGATGATTACAGTAAGACGGTCGTTGCGCGGATGCTGTATATTGCCAGGATATTGCTGGCGCAGCACTGGATATCCGAACGCCCCCCAGGAATGTCGGAATACTTCGATAAAATAAACTGGGTGATTAATATGGAAAAGCAAATTTATATTAAACAAAACTGTTAGCAAATTCGACAAGATCTGGGTTACTTGGATTGATCACTCTGGACTGGCATCTAGGGAGCTTGCCAGATTTAGGCTGGGCCTGCTGTAGCGACTCTCTTTGCTTGGGTGTAAGGTAATTACTAAAGAGGAAGGGGGGGGGGTCAATTACCCATATGGATCTATTGTTTACCTGGGGAGTAGTATGTTATCATTAATGACGAGATATGTTACTGTATTTTTAACCATCCTCACTACCTGCTACATATCAATGAACAAGTCAGAATTTGAGATTGAGACTATGTACCACGTGTATATCCGTATTCTGTTGCCCTTACTCCTGCGGGATACATGGACATTTCTCCTAATCATTATTTCTCTTCTGTGGTGTGTCACAGTCTGTTTTATGTGTTTAATAAAACAAAATTATTTTCAATAAAAATGACTTGATTCAAAAAACATGCTAGCTTTATAGTTTTATCACAGGTAGTAAAGGGAATCTGTCACCAGGTTTTTGCTACACCATCTAAGAGCAGCATAATGTAGAGACAGAGACCCTGATTCCAGCAATGTGTCACTTACTAGGCTGTTTGCTGCAGTTTTGTCACAATCACTGTTTTCTCTGCTGCAGATCTAGCAGTGCTCTGAGTCCACTGTGCATAGGCAGGAAGCTGCAAATCATTAGTGAGTGTGGAGTAACACAGAGCTCATGAATATGGACGACTACATGGCAACATGTTTACTTGTCCTCTAGTGATAATCTCCTGCTGATAAAAAAGAAGACTGTAGTCTAATCATTTTTGGGCAGAGGCTGCTGCAGTGAAATATACTGCCACATTTTACTTGCCATGATGATATCTGCTAAAGCAGAGGTCCCCAACCGCCGGTCCGCGGACCAGGACCGGGCCGTTGGGGGTTTTCAGCCGGTCCGCGGCGCCGCTGACAGCTAGCTCTGCGGCCATGCGCCTGGTCAGAGCACGCTCTGTGTGGATTGATAATGTTCTCTGCAGTAGCCGTGACAGCTCGCAGCTCCCGGCAGAGAACATTATGCAGGATGGGGCGGGGCATCGGGCGGGTCTTTGTGACGCAGCCCTCCACAGCACAGCATGGTACCTGTTGCACGGGACGGGGCGGGGCATCGGGCGGATCTTAGTGACGCGGCCCTCCAGCACAGCATGGTATGTACTTGACGGGGTGGGGCGGCAGGCTCTCCTCACTGACTCGCCCCCGGCAGAACATGTTATGTGGGGCGTGCCGAGGTGGGGCAGCAGACTGGCCTCATTGACGCAGCTCCCGGTACCGGTGTTCAGTGTGTAGCGCTGCTAAGCAGCAGTGCTGTATACACTGACGCTCAATATACAGTGCTGCTACTTACCAGCGCTGTACACCGGGGTCTTGCCAGCATCCTCCCCATACAGCGCTGTCTGGTGCATATAGCAGTGCTAGTAGCAGTGCTGTACACTGAGACATAATGTACAGTGCTGCTACTCGCAGAATGTGCTCAGACAGAAGTAGGGACAAGCTGGGAGTTGGAGGGGGAGGAGCTCTGGATGCTAATGGGCAGCTAGATATGACGTCAGGTGTCTCACCCTTATGACTCCTGTAGCTGTGTTCTGGTGTGGTGCGGCCCAGCAGCAGATTTTCTGGTTAAAGAAATGAAAAAAGCAAATAACAATTAAAATTCATAGCAGCAGTGGCTGTGTCCAGTAGCAGCAATAGTGGTGGTTATCTTCATCAGTGCACATCTCCAGTAGCAGCAGTAGCGGTTATCATCATCAGTGCCCGTCTGCAGTAGCAATAGCCATCTTACTGTGTTAGGGGCCCACTACGCCTCCACCTCAAACCCTTCTAAAATGAGTAAAAAACAAACATTGCTGAAGAGCTTCTTTGAAAAGAAAGAAAGACCCAATGAGACAGATGAAGACTCCATGACTGCTAAAAAAAAGAAAGCTGCATTTAAAAGAAAATACAATGAGTCCTACTTAAATTATGGGTTCATCGCAACTGGCAATTCACATGCCCCAAGCCCACTCATTCTGATATGTGGCGACCGACTATCCAACAAGGCCATGAAGCCTTCAAAACTGGTTCGCCACTTACAGACCAAGCACCCTGCATCAAAAGACAAGCCTTTGGAGTTTTTTGAAAGGAAAAAACGCGAACACGAAAGACAGGAGCAATTATTGAAGGCCACCACATCAACAAATGTGACTGCCCTGAGAGCATCATTCTTAGTGGCTAACCACATTGCCAAGGCTAAGAAGCCCTTTACTATTGGTGAAGAGTTGATCCTACCTGCCGCTAAAGACATTTGCCATGAACTTTTAGGAGAGGCTGCAGTTAAAAAGGTGGCACAGGTTCCTCTTTCGGCGAGCACTGTCACTAGACGAATTAATGAAATAGCAGAAGACATTCAGGTACAATTGTTGGAGAGGATTAATGCGTCACCATGGTACGCAATCCAGGTTGACGAGTCTACTGACGTTGACAACAAGGCAATGATGTTTGTTTATGTGCGATATATTTTTCAGGAGGATGTGCATGAGGATATGTTATGTGCATTATTGTTGCCAGCCAACACCACAGGTGCAGAACTTTTCAAGTCTTTGGATGATTACATATCAGGAAATCTAAACTGGTCATTTTGTGTTGGTATATGCACAAACGGAGCAGCTGCCATGACTGGATGGCTTTCTGGTTTAACTGCCCGGGTCAAAGTGGTTGCGTCTGAATGCGAGTCTACGCACTGCGTCATCCATGGAGAAATGCTGGCAAGTCGAAATGTCACCTGAACTTAACAGCGTTTTGCAAGATGTGATTAAAGTTATTAATCACATCAAAGCACATGCCCTTAACTCACGTCTGTTCAAGCAGCTCTGTGAGGAGATGGACGCGGAGCACAAACGTCTTCTCCTTCACACAGAAGTCAAGTGGCTTTCTAAAGGTAGAGCACTGGCCAGAGTTTTTGAGTTACGAGACCCACTTTATAGATTTCTTTTAGAAAAAGAATCGCCACTTGCAGCACATTTCAGTAGTAAGGAATGGGTCACAAAACTTGCTTACTTATGTGACATATTCAACTTGTTGAACGAACTTAATCTGTCACTTCAGGGGAGAATGACAACAAATACAACAAAGTTGGCAGATAAAGTTGCTGCGTTTAAAGCCAAGCTAGAAGTGTGGGGACAGCGAGTGAGAACAGGGATATTTGACATTTTTCAAACATTAGCAGGAATTTTGGAAGAGACCGAGTCTGATCCTTCATTCTCCCAACTGGTGCATGTTCACCTATCAGCTTTCAGAAGAGTTTGAGCGCTATTTTCCGACCACAAAAGACCCACAAACTAGGAAGGAATGGATTTGTAACCCATTTGTGAACAAGCCAGGTGAATCGACCTTGTCCGTGCTTGAAGAAGACCAACTGCTTGAGATTGCAAATGATGGTAGCCTTAAAAGTACGTTTGAGACTTCAAATCTCTCAACGTTCTGGATTAAAGTCAAGGCAGAATATCCTGAGATCGCCACAAAAGCACTGAAAACTCTGCTTCCATTTCCAACATCCTATCTTTGTGAAACTGGGTTTTCTTCCATGACAACAGCAAAAACGAGATTACGAAGTAGACTGGACATAAGGAACACACTTCGGGTTTCATTGTCTCCTATCACCCATAGATGGGACTGTCTTGTTGCAGGAAAACAAGCCCAGTACTCCCACTAATCCAGGGAAACAAGCCCAGTGCTCCCACTCATTCTGAACCTATAGTAAGTTGAATCACATTTTCATTATAAATGTCATAATTATATTATAAGTATGCACTAAGCTCCACCCCTCCATAATCCCGCCCCCATATGACAAAAGCTCCGCCCATGTCCGACCGGGCCATGGAAAACTGGTCTTGCTTAAAGCTGGTCCCTGGTGCAAAAAAGGTTGGGGACCTCTGTGCTAAAGGGTTTTGGGTGTCCATCCTATAAGATCAGGAGCTGTGTTTATTATACAAAGAGATTCAGACAACCCCCTTAAAGGAAATCTGTCACATGATTAGGCCACGTACACACACTGAGTATTTGGTCAGTTTTTACCTCAGTATTGGGTAAAAAATACAGAAGTGGTGCCCGTGTTTTATACTTTTCCTCTGATTGTTCCATTCCTGGTTTTGGCTTATAAATACTGAGGCAAAAAGCTCACCAAATACTAAATTCTATTGAATTATATAATACCAACGTATATAAGGGCTTAAAGAGGTTGGTCACTACTTTTACATTTATGGCCTATCCTTAGCATAGGTCATTAATGTCTGATTGGCTGGGGTTCGACACCTGGCAACCCCTGCCAATCAGCTGTTCTCGGTGCTGGCAGCAGGCAGCCGGAAATACTCATTTCCGGAGCTTCCTTGTCTTCTCATAGTGGCTGCGGCCGGGTGCTGCACATCCGCCTATTGATTTGAATGGCAGGCAGATGTGCAGCTATCAGTTGACAGGGCAGCTCCGGAACATGAGCATTTCGGGCTCCCTGCTGCCGGCACCGAGAATAGCTGATCGGCGGGCTAAGGGTGCTGGACCCCGGCCGATCAGACATTGATGGCCTAGCCTACAGATAGGCCATCAATGTTAAAGTAGAGGCTACCCCTTTAAATACAGTAGTCCCTGCATTCAGTGGGATTTTAAATGCAATATTCTATCCTCAACATAAATTATCATGTATCAGTTATCAAACATCAGAGTTTTCGCAGATTTACAAGATAATTTATATAAAGCAGTCCCTGTGTTACTCTTGCTTACATATATAATAGCTTTCCAGTTATTATACACTACACACAGTGAAGAGGACACAATAAAAAGGAAATTATGACACAGATCTATTACTTTTCCTTCTGGCAAATTTACTCTGCGATTGCAGCCCGGTGATGGCTAGACTAGAGCAAACATCATTAGATGTGTACTTCAGCGGTAGTTAGGAGTGTTAATATCAATTAATTCTACTCACAGAGGAGGACTTGTTTAGAAAGAACCTCATTCATCTTCTTCGCAGACATAATTACAGAGTGAGTAAAGGCTGCAAAGATGGAATACAACAACAACAAATCCCCCGAGCCTGCTAGCCAAATGTAAGTATGAAACGACTGGGGGGAAATTACTGTTGATGTCAATGGATGCACATTTTTACTGATTCCTTGTGAAATAGGTTGAAGAATAATCAATACATATTTACATTTAGAGGATGTCCTAACTGAGAAAATATGGTCTATATGCACTGTAAGGATACCGGTAGTCATGGAGGGATGGCCTTTACCAATCTCCAGAGCAGCCCACCTCCTTGACTTTGTAAGAGTGCTAATACAACATGAGGACAGTGGGGATGAGCTGCTGCAGACAGAAAGTCAGCTGCAAAAAGAAGCTCTTGTTCATTAAATGTAAGCAATAGATGATTTAGTGACACATTTTTCATGTGTTACGCAGCTCGGCAACAAGGTGGCTCGGTGGGTCCAACATGGACATCTGCAAGGAGTTTGCACCACTGTCAATGTTTGCAAGCCTTTCCTTCCACACTCCAAAGACACTGATATGGAGTTTAGATAGAGACCCAATGGGGACAGTGATGTTATGTGTCTACAGCACTGTGAAATTAACGGTAAAAAAAAACCAAAAAAAAAACAACCTATAAGTGTTGTTTTTCTAATTCACTAAGGTATACAGACATTGTCATCTTGTCATCACAGTGGGGATGATAATCTATATATACTACTGGCATTTCCTCGGTGTGTGAGAGGAAACCCACACAAACATTTGGAAGGAAAGGAGAGAATATACAAATTCAATATAGATGTTGCCTGCAAGATCTGAGTCGAGGACCCCAGGGCTGCCAGATACCAGTGCTAACCACTAGAGATGAGAAGTCAAGGGGGAACTTCCGGAACAATGCTCGCGTTCCCCATTATAAACGAGAACCGAGCAATCGCATCAAAATGCTAGTTAAAAGCACCTGAGCACCGAACAGTTCCCTCATCACTACTAAGCACTAAAGGCCCAGTCACATTAAACAACTTACCAGCGATCCCAACAACGATACAACCTGATAGGGATCGATGGTAAGTTGCTAGGAGGTCGCTGGTGAGATGTCACACTAAGCGACGCTCCAGCGATCCCACCAGCAACCTGACCTGGCAGGGATCGCTGGAGCGTCGCTACACGTGGAAGCATGCTGCGCTTGGTAACTAAGGTAAATATCGGGTAACCAACCCGATATTTACCTTGGTTACCAGCGCACACCGCTTAGCACTGGCTCCCTGCACACCTAGCCACAGTACACATCGGGTTAATTACCCAATGTGTACTCTGCTATATGTGCAGGCAGCAGGGAGCCGACTTCTGCGGACGCTGGTAACCACGGTAAACATCGGGTAACCAAGAAGCCCTTCCCTTGGTTACCCGATATTTACCTTCGTTACCAGCGTCCGCCGCTCTCAGCTGTCAGTGCCGGCTCCTGCTCTCTGCACACGTTGCCGGAGTACACATCGGGTAATTAACCCCATGTGTACTGTGGCTATGTGTGCAGAGAGCAGGAGCCGGCACTGACAGCTGAGAGCAGCGGACGCTGGTAACGAAGGTAAATATCGGGTAACCAAGGGAAGGGCTTCTTGGTTACCCGCTGTTTACCGTGGTTACCAGCGTCCGCAGAAGCCGGGTCCTGCTCCCTGCACATTCAGTTGTTGCTCTGTCGCTGTCACACACAGCGATGTGCGCTTCACAGCGGGAAAGCAACAACTAAAAAATGGCCCAGGACATTCAGCAACAACCAGCGACCTCACAGCAGGGGCCAGTTTGTTGCTGGATGTCACACTAAGCAACATAGCTAGCAAGTTGTGCCTCAGCAGCGATGTTGCTAGCGATGTTGCTTAGTGTGACGTGGCCTTAAGAGACCCTACTATCACTAAGTAAAGATTAGACCTCAAGACTGAAGACATACAGATCCAGCAAAGTAAATTTACATTAGGTATCAAAGGAAGTGATATTTTCAATGAAATTCGTGGTAAGGCTATGTGCACATGTGGCGTTTTTTTGGGGCGTTTTTTCTAGCATTTTTCCTTGCTTATTTTAATCAATAAAAGCAAGGAAAAAGCATGCCAGCAAAGTCTATGAGTTAACATGGCAGCGATCGGGTCCCTGTGATCGCATCACAGGGACCCGATCACCAGATAGAGGTAAGTGATTCCTCCCCATACCTCCTGAATGCTGCGATTGCACTGATTGCAGCATTTAGGGGGTTAAACTGCCGGGAGTGGTGTGGGCAGTGATAGCTGGGTCTGTGAGATCTGGCAACGATCGCAGGAGTAGAGCGCCTTAACTCCCACGATCACCATGACTAAAAGAAAGCACAAAAAGAAGCAGGAAAAAATTGTATATGAGAAAACATGCAAATGCAATAAAAAATGCGCGTTTTTTTCTGCTGCGTTTTTCCTGTCAAAGCATGCTTATTTATGTGGCGAAAAGAAGCACATAAAAAAAGCAACGTGGGCACATAGCTTATGGGTCAAGAGCAATGAATGGGACCTGGTGATCTGTTAAATTGTAAGACTGTATCTGCTAATGCTGGAAAATAACACAAATGCTTATACTGGTATTACAGACTATATCAGAATGGAAACAATCACAGGGACAGAAGGTAGTCATCTGAAGAATACATGTTAAATATTATTATATGTACTTACACGTGTAGTGGGGGAATAGGAGAAGGTTCATAGTGATAACGTCCTTCATGATGTCTTGCATCAATTGGTACAGGGGGGTGAAAAGCAGGAAACAGATGAGGAGGATCTATAAGGAAGAAAAAGACATATTAGCCATATCAAGTTAACATGTAATTGAAAGACAAATATAATGACAGTTCCATAATGTATGTTTTTCTTCTGGCCATTGTAATAGTAAGTACTGCAGTACCACCCTAATATACTTCTACTACAAGCATTAGGGAGTATGGAAACTTTACTACAGGGAGGGGTCAGCGCAGCAGGAAATATTAGTATCAAAGGAGTAAAAGTCACTCCACTATAAGGCGAAATATATACACAGATTGTCAGCTAAGTCCACACCTGAAAAGATGATTACAGGTGAATTAACTGTTACAACCCCCCACAACATCAGTTACAATCTGTGTCAAAAGCAAGTGCTCAGTTTTCTCTGCAATTCTGTACAGATTTGTCTTCTCACAAAAGTTTCCACTCTCTTCAATCCATTCTGAATGCTGCAGTCAGGCTCATTTGTCTGTACAGCCACTACACTTATGCCTTCACCTTGTACCAATCATTGCACTGGTTTCCCATCTGCTACAGAGTAAAATATAAACTTGTCTCTGTCACCCAAAAAGGTCTTTACACCCCTACATCTCCCTCCTCAATTGATCTATGACTTAAGGCCACTTTACACGCTGCAATATCGTTACCGAGATCGCTAGTGTGACGCCCTGGACACCCCAGGGGTCACAGGTCACTACATCACACACACACACCCACACTAGGAATATAACACCCGTCAAAGACAAGTCCTGATTGCCTCCCTCAGTGAAAGGGTATGTGCGCACGTTGCTTTTTACCTGCTTTTTACCTGCTTTTTTGCTGCTTTTTCTTCTGCGCTGTTTAATGCCAAAATGGATGTGTTCTTCTATTCAAGCAAAGTCTATGGGAATTTGGGTTTCTTGTTCACACTATGTTGTTCAAAATGCTGCCTTTTTGTGGCAGAACTTTGGTCAAAAACTCAGCTTTTCAAAGAAGCAACATGTCAATTGTTTTTGCCATTTGGGTTTTGCACTGCAAAGCTGAGTTTTTGACCAAAGTTCTGCCACAAAAAGGCAGCATTTTGAACAACATAGTGTGAACAAGAAACCCAAATTCCCATAGACTTTGCTTGAATAGAAGAACACATCCATTTTGGCATTAAACAGCGCAGAAGAAAAAGCAGCAAAAAAGCAGGTAAAAAGCAGGTAAAAAGCAACGTGCGCACATACTCTTAGACATGCACACCAGGTGGGCGGAGTCAGGCGGAAAGACATGCCCACCGAGGAGTCTGCTGGCCTGAGGCAGGAAGAAGTGAAGCAGTGTAGTTGAGTGGAGTGCAGTGACAGTCGTGGAAAGGAGGAGTAAGAGGAGAGCAGCTCTGCGCGGGGCCTGGGTTGGAGCCTAGGACCCCCAAACAGTCAGGCAAGCAGACAGCAGGGGCCGCCTGCAGGAGACCGGGAACACGACCGGTGGAACCATAGGGACCGGGACTGGGTTGGAGCCCGCCGGAATTGAACCGGGGAGCCAACAGTATACCGGAGCATCAGGAAGGGTACTCAGACCCTGACTAGGTTGTAGGCCACCACTAAAGTCGAATTAACTGATTGAGCTCTGGACCTCCCGGGGTCCCTTCCCACCAAAGTCCCGATTGAAGGCAACAGCCCAACCTGACTGGATAGTAGCCACCGCCAGAGGCCAGAGATCCGAGGGCCAGCGCCTGCGGGCAAAGGAGCTCCTTCGACACACCTGTCGGGGAGCGGACCACCCGTGCCTAGGCACCGTGGTCCACTTACACTTAGGTGCAAGAGAAAGGTGGACCAACCCGTCTAGTGAACTGCAGCCGGCTGCGGGCCTCCCGTCTATCTCCACGTTTTGTTTACCAGTGACTCTGTGTGCCTTAATCGTGAGTACAACAGCGCCATCCGGCACCGAGCCGCACCGCAGCACTGCGCCCTGCACCATCTCCCCGCAAACGGGCCCCAGGACACACCACCCCTACCCACGGAGGGGTTAACACCAAAGCTGCGCCCTTACACTGCTCCCGGGAGTCCTTCACCTCTACAGCAGCGGTGGTGCCCATCATCACCACAACCCGTGGGTGGCGTCACGAACAATCACCCCAACACCCAAAAATACCCGCATCTACCGCGCGTAGCGCCAGCCTCCCTTGCAGAGCGAAGTGACCCCCGGGTCCGTGAGTGGCTCAAGCCACCACCCGCAGAACAAGCACGGATCCGAGCGGCTCGGCGGTCGCAGCCGAGGCCGCGGGGCGGTACACTAGCGTGCGTACCCGCCCCCATCGGTTGTGCGACACGGGCAAATCGCTGCGCGTGGCGCACAACATCGGTCGAACCGGTCACACTACTTTCCTACCTAGCGACGTCGCTGTGACCGGCAAACTGCCTCCTTTCTAGGGGGCGGTTTGTTCGGCGTCACAGCGACGTCACTAAGTGGCTGGCCAATAGAAGATGAGGGGCGGAGATGAGCGGGGCATAACATCCCGCCCACCTCCTGTCTTCCGCATTGCCGGCGACTGCAGGTAAGGTGTTGTTCCTCGTTTCTGCGGTGTCACACATAGCAATGTGTGCTGCCGCAGGAACGATGAACTATATCGTACACGCAGCAACAACGATAATTGGGAATAGGGGGCATGTCACCGATTAGCGATTTTGAACGTTTTTGCGACGATTCAAAATCGCTCATAGGTGTCACACACAACGACATCGCTAAAGCGGCCGGATGTGCATCACAAATTCCGTGACCCCAACAAGATCGCTTGAGCGATGTCGTAGCGTGTAAAGCAGCCTTTAGGCCTCATTCAGCTGTAAGGTTTTTTTTATTGTATGAGAAAAACAGACCAAGTTTCATCAGTTTGGTCAGCGTTTCATCAGCTTTCTTTAATGATGAGATAAAAAAAGTCTCTCCACCTTCTTTTATCTATCAGTCAGTGAAAGACAGACAGCACTCAGATGGCATCCAAATGCTGTCTGATTTTTTTTCACTATCCCATAGACTTGCATTGCCAATTTTGATCCTATACTCAATCAATATTGGACATGTCTCCATGATTCTGCACTGACAATTCGAACCGAGAAAATAATCAGACATGTGAAAAGCACCATAGACTCTCAAAGGTATGAAAAAAACAAATAGCATACATACATGAAATACTGGCCTTGTCCAAACATTTTTCAGTTCCATATTCGATGCAACGTTTTCATGGATATAACAAGTACCTATTATAACCCCTGTAGCCGTTTACAGGCGTATGCTATTCATGAGAATCATGTGTCGAAAAAAGAATCATGGAAACATGTCCATTTTTTATCGGCATCATGGATAAAAATCAACCAAGATGTCTATGGTTCTATGAATGAATAGCAGTTTAGTGCTGATCATGATTAACATTGCAATAAATAGAAGCTTGGCCATTTATTTTTTTCCCATAAGTGAAAACCCCAGATAAAACACAGATGGTAAAAACTAAAATACTGAGAAAACACTGATAATAGACAAATCAAAAAGACTGATGATACTCAGACCGTTGTTATGTATATTTGAAAATGGGTCTTAATTATGGCAATATTATACCTAAATGCCATATATGTTATGTGTGTATTGGCATCTCCACCTCCTCCCTACACATTCTGGGATGGCAGTCATGCCTCTGTGGGCATGCTTACATACACACTAAGCGACAGCGGTTTCGGACAACTCGACTGCCCGCAGGCAGGTACCACAATGACAATTAAAGAGGTTGGCCACTACTTTAACATTGATGGCCTATGTTTAGGATAGGCCATCAATGTCTGATCAGCCAGGGTCGGACTGTCTGATCCACAGGGCTGGACTGCAAGCGGCAGCAGCTGGAAATGCTAAGTTCCGGAGCTGCCCCACCAACTGATAGCGTCCGTGGCCGGGTACTGCACATCCTCCTATTCAAATCAATATGAGGCGGATGTGCAGTACCAGGCCGCGGACTGTGAGGACAGGGCAGATCCGGAACTGAGCTTTTCCGGCTGCTTGCTGTCGCCACCGGCACAGAAATTAGCTGATCAGGGGGGGTGCTGGATGTTGGATGCCAGCCGATCAGACATTGATGACCTAAGGATAGGCCATCAATGTAACAGTAGTGGACAACCTCTTTAAACAACCTTTTAAACAATCCATTTTAATGCATGCATCATTTAAAAGAGTGTTAGGTGGCAGATAAAGTGCGCCGAATACCTTCTAGAGGTAAATCCGGTCAGGATCCCTTTATGGACTGCTGATAGTTGGGGGCCCTGTTTACAATTATACATTGTAGCTCACAGAGTTCAAGTTACGTCACTAGTGACAATAGTTCTATAACTGGAGTAATACATACATTTATCGCCTCAAATCTGCTTTCATTTGTTTACTCAATATTGTGCCATTGATAAGGACTTATTCCACGTGAATGGGCAGGATTACCCGTCTGTATACAGATATACAACACTAGTTTTGATAGTCTTTGCAGAAACTGTAAATCATTCAGAAGCCGCTATCTCTGCAGGCCTAATACACTGCTGCATAAAACATTGGGCATCTGATACAATTATCCTGCTCATGGCTTATTATTTACACATGAATAGAACAGCTGCTGCCCGTCATATCTCAAATACATGTGAAAAATGTTAGTGTATGTGATCAATCTCCTGATGTTACCCCTTGACAGAATATCACACGACAGCCTCTCTAAAGTCAAGCTAAAACTGCTGAAGCAGAGTGAAGAGCCTGCGGACCCGGCTACCTCCAATTTATCATACAATTTCCTGACTGATGTTCCAAAAAACAGCTGCTAAGCACTGCACAGCGTACGGGAAACTAACAGCACGCCATAGTGATGCACCGCACAGCTTTCCCCGCATGCCAGGTATAATATGCTCACAAGCCACGTAGTAAACACAAAGCACAAATCATTAAAGGGTACTATGGCTGCAATTATAAGTACACCTAAATAATCCGAATCTTGTTTTTTCCTCTACCTTTCCAATATGCTAAGGTGGCTGTCCTTGACATATATGACATTTGTAAGGAACATGCTGAATGCGGACTAGTCATTTACTCACTTTAGGAATTCCGCTTTGTTTTACAGTCCCTACCATAGTTTATACATGTCCTGGACAACCCCATTAATCAACGAGAAAATATTAATTTACTCGGTCCAATGGCCCAAAGCATATGTGTCACTTCCATGAAAAACCAATGACTAAAAAGTAGACCCACCAAGTTATTTATTTTTTTTTTCTTTTAGAAAGTGCAATATAAAAGTTTGCAGAATTTTCTGTATCTAATAAGACTAACAAGGTGTGTCCTTTCCCTTTCTTGTTGGCTCAACATATCTTGAGATGTGTGGAGTGAGGTGACCAGCTTTGAAAAGAAATTATTTTGCAATATTGTGTTAGGAGATGGACTGTGTATGCCATGTGTCCAGCCAAAGCTGAACTCTGAGCTCTGCAGAGCATAACTTGGCAAAGATGGCCCTTTGGCTGTTCCGGTATGGTCCATGGACTGGCACACTCACCATCCCAGCCGCTCAGCAGTGGCTTGTGTGTCAACAGTTTTTGCTGCCAGCTTCTAGGGGCTGCACAGGTTTCCTGGGAACATGCTTAGGGCATGCAGGCACCTATTCTTAAAGGGCCAGTGTGCCTAACCCAGAAGTGGCTGAGAGGCACTAGGTATTTGAGGCATTGTCCCCTTATGGAAGGTGCCTGGGCAACGTGGTCTATCCTTAGAAATGTGTTGCTACTTGTCAGGTCCCTTCCCATGTGCTGTACTTTATGCTGTGTGTTCTAATATGAGACTGTGTCCTAGACACGCTGTACTTGCTGCATCTATCTGTACCAGCCATGCCTGCTGTACCAGTCGTATCTGCTGTACCTGCTTCATCCCTCTGCCTGCTGTACTATTGTACCCGATGCATCCGTCAGTACCTGCCGGTCCAGCTACACCTGCTGTATCATTCGTATCCTCCATACTCGCCAGCCCCTGCCATCCACTCTCTATTAGCTAACCCACTGTCCCTTTTCAGAACATGTCAGAACTGTCAGTATCCTCCCCAGCCCCTGAGGCCAATTCTCATAGTACTGTGTCTTCCCTGAGTAACACCTGGTGACTACCTGCTGTCAAGCCCAACCTCACCATCAGAGGTTTTTGTGAATACTCGGTTGACACTTAGTTACACCCCACCAGGTTGAGCCAATACTGCGGCTCGGTGGGTCTAGTCACGATCACACTCGCAAGCATTACAATTGCATTAGGTGAGCAGCAGCATTATTATTTTTTAATTAAGAGTGCATTCTGAAAAACTTTAGCAACATAATATTATGCAATGGGTCTGTATGGGGACATCTTTTTCTGGAAGGGGCTTGTGTGGGAATATAATAGTATATAGGTGGGCTGCTGTGGATGTCATACTGTGCACAGGAGTTGTATGGGAATATCATACTGTGCAAGGTAGCTGTTTGGGGATGTCATACTATGTAGGGGAGATGTGTGAGGATGTCATACTGTGTAGGGTAGGTGTTTGGGGATGTCATACTGTGTAGGGGGTCTAAGATGGAATATCATAATGTATAGTGTAAATGTGTGGAACATTATACTGTTTGTGAACATTATAATGTGTGAAAGGGTTTGTGGAAACATTGTACTCTTTGGTGACATACTGTTTGAGGGGTTCTCTGAGCACATGGTATTATGTTAGATGAGGTGTGCGAACATCATAATGTTTGAGGGGACATCATACTGTTTGAGGGGCTGTGTAGGGATAACATATTATGTGAGGAGCTGTGTGGGGACATCATACTGTGTGTGGGGACTGTGGGGGCATCAAATTCAGTTGGGAGTTGTTGATAAAGGTGCAAGAGTACATCATTTATAAACTTTTTAAAAAGCAGTGACCTATATGGTTTTGATTAGCAGCTAGTGGTAAGAATACAGGTTACAATAAGTCCTATCGTAACATTTATTAGCAGTAGTTATTGAGCAGATTACGTGTGGCAGCTTGGTTTGGCCATTCCCAACAGTCATAGTCTCCTATATGTCCCCTTGGGAAAACTAATTACCCACCCTTGCTTTAGAGTCTTTTGTTGGAACCTTACAATTTTGCATTGCATTTGTACTTTGAGAAATTGAATATTTGAATCAAATTAAAGAAAAGTTTAGAGTTGACGTATCTATGACATGAGTAAGAGCAAACTGCTCAAAACGCGCAGAACAGCGATTCTTATGTTTTTTTAATGGTTGAAATAAAAGAATGTTTTTAATATAAGAAATATGGAATGCCATTATATACTATAACTGCGGGGGCTTGATTCTTTTTCTTCTCTTCTTGAATGTTTCACCTGTGTATCAGCTCAGGAACTTCCGTTCACCACACCCTGGCTGCATTATCTATTCAAACACTTGATGGACTGGTGAGCTGACTGCCCTCTCTTTTCGTCTTATATAAGTTTCCGAGAGCAGGAATTGTAATTTACAGCCGCTCCCCCCCCCCCCCCCCCACTCATCAGTAGACTTCTCAACAGGGAAACCTCTTCTCTATGATGTTCCCATGTTCTAATGGAGCATGGAATTCCTAGAAGTCTTAATGGGACAACCCCTATTAGAAGCAAAGCGTCATATTATTATTATTATATTAATTTCATATTAATTTCATATTAATGTCATATTAATTTCAAATCAACAACGATAACTATCTAAATCAATCGCGTTGATGGATTACTGGAGGTAATTATACCAGTATATGTCTTAAAAGGTTCAATAATGTAGAATGAATTTCTAAAGATCTATGCTCTTTATATAACGAGTGTTGTGTGAATTTTTGAGTGTAAGATACAAAGTCGAAACAATACATGAATTCTACTAATCTCTAAAAATGCCATTTCAGAAAGATTGAATAGATAAGTACAATATTTTCCTACTAATCATGTGTGTGTGTATTTATACATTTACTCTTCTCTTCCTTTTGTTGCTTTTCAGGATTCTCACTTTTTGCGTTCTGCGCCAGCGGTACAAGCAAGTCCTATAGGTAAAGAGGCTCTTTCACATGCCTTGTGGTAATTAAAGAGTTAATTATTGTATTTTCTTCCATCTTTCTCACACGACTTTCTTCTTGGCAGCTGCACCTCAAACTCCCTCTATTCTTTCAGGATAAATTCCTTCCTTCATATTCTTAATCCCCTATCTGACAGGACATTAAGCAGATCCCAGCCTCTGCATTCTTTATACATTTCTTTCTTTTTTTTCTGCTTCAGAGTAAAATACTTGTCAGAGTTCTACTTAATAAGGGATATTTCACTCTTCTCATAACAATCCGACGACGGGAGAATAAAGGTGTGTGCGGTAAAGTGGTGCGCCTTTATCCGTAGAATGACTAAAGTGTTGGCTTAATAGAATAATGTTTCCTATCCTTTATCTGGTGAAGCCTAGTGGTCTAATGGCAGGGTTTCCATAAACCAGTTGGTATGGTTCGCCCTCGCTTTTGTAAATGGAACGCTGGGCCGGCAAGCTTTCCTCCACTTCTCAGCTCATGCACATGGTTTATTTGAATGAGATCAATGTTTAAAGTAGACGCTCTTTATATATGCTCTGCGACATATTTCAACAAACAGCTTGGTGTCATTAGAAAGGCAAACGGCAAGCCGCAGAATAGGAGCGCTTCAGGAGAGGGAGGCCGACAGGGAAGCCTTTTGTGCTGTGTAAACAAACTCCAATCCTTAGCTCCGCACACCAAACATGTTAAAGCGTTCTTCAAAGCTCTGTTTGCTTACACTTCACTTGGCCCCAACATGTGACATAATGATAATCCGCTAAGGTTATCAGGCCCGGTTTGCTTTTATAATTGACTTTTCAGTTTGATTACTTTATAGCTAAAAGGGCAGCGAGAACTCTAAATAATTCTGCAACACAAGGAATAGCTTCCATATGGAAAACCGGAAATCATGCACTGCCACCCTAAAAAAATCCAAAACTGAAGGCTAAACCTCCTGAAACACTTTTCGTCCATCAACATGCTTTTATTTCTATTAGTTCCCCAAAAACAATAACTCCAGTGGGGTGTGTATATTTAGAAAACCTTGTCTGCGCTCTTCCCAACAGTGTCGCCTTATCCATGGGTTATGTCAAGTAACTTTTCTATTGACGTGGAGCTTGCCCAACCACTTTAAAGGGAACTTGTCAGGTCACCTATTCCCTCCAACCCTGCAGCATTCATACCTGTAAACCCAAATTCCCTCCCTAACCAGCCCTGTATACCGCTATTCACTAATATGTTCCTACACTAATTAGGGCCTTGACTTCTCAATATGGCATTGTTTACCCAGACTAGTCATCCCTCTTTGCATGTTATCACGCTTCCCAGCTTCGTTAGGCACACTGCGCATGACCAGAAGTTCAGAAGACGTGTACGTGAGCCGTCTTCTGAACTTCTGGTCATGCGCAGTGAGGCTACTGAAGCCGGGAATCGAATATTTGGCTTCAAAGGAGCAGTGATGCACCGGAAATGAGCTGTGCGCATGTGCGAGATTTCCAGGGGCTGCGATGACAGCAGCTCATGGAAATCATGATATGACACCCACAGGGTCGTGATAACATGTAAAAAGGGCCGACAAGTCTGGGGACTAGTCAAGGCCCTTATTAGCATAGGAACAGTGGACTTTATAAATACTTTTTTTAAACGTTGATATTAGTGAATAGTGTTATACAGGGCTGGTTAGGAAGGGATGTATGGCAATACAGGCATCAATGCTGTTAGGTTGGAGGGCATAAGGGACCTGACAGGTTCCCTTTAATAACATCTATCACCATGTTTCTAACACTAAAACGGGCTTTACACGCAACAACATCGCTAACGAGATGTCGTTGGGGTCACAGAATTTGTGACGCACATCCGGCCTCGTTAGCGACGTCGTTAGAAAGGAGGCGGTTTGCCGGCCACAGCGACGTCGCTAGGCAGGTAAGTATCTGTGACGGTTGTAAGCGATGGTGTGCGCCACAGGCAGCGATTTGCCCGTGAAGCACAACCGACGGGGGTGGGTGCTTTCGCTAGCGATGTCGCTGTGTGTAAAGCCCGCTTAAGTGTCTTAAAGTATCTGTATATAATAGATTAATATGTATTCTATGACAACATAAATCTTGTGTCATCATTGTCAACATTTACTCTTCTCTCTGGGTGCGTTCAAGACTACAAATATTTTCAATCCATTCAAAATTGAGGAAGTAGCAAACCCCAACATTTTCTTAGTATTATTTTCATCAGTTCTTATAACTAGACCACTGAAAATTAGTAACGTTTCTCTTCTCTAGGCCATATTCTTCTCCTAAATAAATAGGAGAAAACAAGTAGTTGCCACCAAATATAAAAAGTCAACTGACAAAATTAAAAAGAATAGCAATAAATAAGAGAAAAGATGTGAGTATTATCATGAGGATCCCATAAAGGTCTCTGAATCACCATGTATTTATTACCCCATATGGGAGCAGCAGAGACTCCAATTCCAGCGATGTGTCACTTACAGGGCTGCTTGCTGTCATTTTAATAAAATCAATTTTATCTGCTGCAGATAGCAGGTCTCTGAATGTTAAGCTCTGTATAACCCCATCCCCAACACTGATTGGCAGCTTTCTGTCCATGCACAGTGCTGTCAAACAGTGTTGTGGACGAAATATACAGAACTCATGAATATGCTTGACTACCAGGCAGCAGGTTTACCAGTCCTCTGGTGATAATCTCTTGGTGATGAAACAGTGATTTTATGGAAATTAGATTAAGTAGCCCAATAAGGGCTGTCTCTGTTTCTACATTGTCGTTGTCACATTAGGTGGCAATACCTGGTGACGCATTCATGACACATTCACTTTTAGTTCAACTTTTAACAGTAATACAGTATAATAAAAGCATGCAAAAGTACTTTCAAGTTCAATTCCTACCTCTATAAGATCACAAAGTGGACAAAGGCTGCCATTGCTCTCGGCAGTGTGAATGTTCTCTAAACAGGCAGACTAAAGTAAATGATGCGCACTGAGTGACCTCTAAAAGATTGCTCCTTGCACAAAGGCTACCATTGTTTTTCGCAGCATGAGACGGGTCTACATAGGCAGACCAAAGTAAGCGATACGCACTGAACAACCTCTATAAGATCGCTCAGTGGACTAAGGCTGCAATTGTTCTCGTCAGCATGAGTTGTGTTTACACAGGCAGACCAAAGTAAGAGATGCACACTGAACGACCTCTATAAGATCACTCAGTAGAAAAAGGCTGCAATTGTTCTCCCAGTACAAGTCATGTTTACACAGGCAGACCAAAGTAAGTGATGTGCACTGAGCGACCTCTATAAGATCACTTAGAGGACAAAGGCTGCCATTGTTCTCGGCAGCACAAGTTTACACAGAACGATGCAGCTCCAAGAGTAATACACTTTTCTGCTACATAAAAAATAATTTAACCAGATGAATAAGCGTTTTGCTCTTTCAGTAGGTGATCGACAGCCTGTTTACACTGAAAGATAATCATGACACAAGCATTTTTAACAACACCCTTTCACGTTTATCATTCTCCCTAAATTAAAGGATGTCCATGTTATGTGCCCTTGTTGTAAGGGATCAGCTATTGTTAACATAGGACCAGGGCAGAAGTGGAGAGGCACTGCCTCCATTCAGAAAGTTTTCTTAAAGAGGACAACCCCTTTAAGCCTAGTGATGTACGGTATTTAAGAAGCAATGGCAACTTAAATGGTGAGAATTACAGTTATGACATAACAACAGTACCCAAGGCAATGGTAAAAGTATTTAGGTTCTGTATACAGAGGACATGAAGACACAAGGTCTTTCTATTACAAATGAAATAAATGTAAATCCAATCTGCAATAACCATATCACTAAGGCATCCCATGTGGAGTAACTTTTCTGCTTATTTTCGCTGCTATAAATATCAAAAGCAAATGTGGGGGGTAAGGACGCTGTACATTTTATATGAATTCTGGGCATACACATCCCAAGCATGTGGTATTTTCCCATATATCTGATATATACATGGAGATGGAGGTGAGAACCCCTGCAATCTGCATTCCTCTGCAAGATTTATCACATTTCTAAACTTTTCGCTCTTTGATATTTGCCTTGCTGCTTGCAGTACCATCCTGACTAATATGCGGTTTTCTATTGCACATCCATATCTTGTGCACATACATCAATTGTTAAATCTAGGTTTCAATTCATTTGAATAGATTTATATCCCTTTCTTACAGCTTAAGGATTAGAGGGGCCTGTCGGGGCACTCACTAATGTCTGTGTGGGTCACATATGATAAAGGTATGTAAGATGCCTATTTTAAGGTCAGACCCAAGAATTACATCAAACAGATTTTGCTTTTAACATTATTAACTGAAATACTTTGGACACTGGTATGTGAGCATGAAAACAAAAAATGGAGTGCTCTCAAATTGATGAATAGTATCAAGTGAATATATAAAAATATACAAAGTTTTCACACATTAAAGGGAACCTGACAGCAGATATATGCTGTGCTATCCCCAGACAGCAAGTATCAGGTCTCTTCCTATACACATAGCCAGCGCCTGTCACTCGAGGGCAGCGGGTGGGGACAAGCCGACAGGTCGTCCGTGTGACTTGATCCAGGAGCTTTTTCCGATATACATGGATGAAGCATACATTCTGTCCTTAGGTCGGTCAGGTTCCCTTTAATAAAGGATTTGCCTTTAAGATATACTGATAAGGCATTTAGATTGTGAACCCCACAGTGATAATAATGTCTGTAAAGCCCTGCACAATATGATAGCACTTTATAAGCTAGTATACAAAATAAATAAATGTGTTGGCTATGGCGATAAAAAGTTAACGAACCACTCTGGCCTTTTTTAATTACACCTCTGGAGTTGTGCTGTAAAGATAAGTCCCCCCGTCTTACACTCATCTTCTTGCGGCTTCAATCCGGTTGATCTCTGGCAATTTGTGACCTGCCAGCAGCTTCAGTGTTTGCTGGAGCGCACCGGAGGTAACAACTCGAAACAGCTCTATGACAGCCTCATTCTGACCCTCATAGACTTGTATTAAGAGCTTGTAATGTAACACCTGACTTCCAGCCAGTCAGAAATTGGTCAAAAGATGGTGGAAGGTGAGTATATGACTGTGGGTAGGGGGTTTACATTTAAAACTCCACTCTGAAAAAAATAAATAAATGCTAGACTGGTGCTTTTAAGGGATTTTCTCATCATAAATGGGTACCATTACAAAGTGCTTGTTCAAGCAAGTAACTGTAAAATATACCTCTTATTATAAATCCTCTCTGCTTTCAAGTAAGAAGAGCTTTTTAATTCTATAGTTTACTGCCCGTTGCCTAGGTTACTGGCCACCTCTGAACCGTGAGTCACCGAGAGAATATTGCCCTCCCCGGCACACAGGAATCCGAGGGGCAGAGGAGTGGTACGATCTTAAAGACGGGATAAAACAAACCCTTTATCATAGAGACATTAATGCAGTTAGAAGGAAAAACACAGTTTTGGTGCTGACAAGCCACTTCACTCCTTCCTTACTCTAAACGCCCTCCATACACATTAGGGGTGATAAAAATGACAGATTTCAACCATAAGAATCGTTCTTCAGGTAAAAACGTTAAGAAACCATTGTCTTAGTCGCCAATGACAGACCGCTATCGTGTGAAATGAGGTCGGCCATATTTTCTTTTTTTACTGGAAGTCGGACAACAGATATTTTATATATGAACGATCTTTTGTTTAAAGAATATTCCCAGGACGATCCAATTGCACTGAACATGTATGGCCAGGTGGAGCGACCATAACAGTAATTTTGACTTAAATTACAGTCAGTCATTACAGGGCACCTGTCAGCTGATTCATGCTGCCCAAAGCACACGCAGTATGAATGAGAGCCTGGCTGTATGATTGCAGACAGGTATACTTTTCTCTGAAATGTGCCGGAGTTCCAGAAAAAATATAGTCCGGAGGCCATAGCCGGAGACCAGACTAATCCGATGCCGCACCAGGCTGGCTTTTTCCAGTGCTGTTAGCGGTGATTGACCGGGTTGTCTCATAACAAGCGACTTGCCAATCACCTGGCGTGGTACGGGAAATCCGGCACTGGCTCGTCTCCTCTCAATTGTGCAGCCAGGCTCTGATTCATGCTGCCATTGGTTTAGGCAACATGAATCAGCTGTCAGATTCCCTTTAAACACTTCATCCCCAACCGATTTTCTGTTTTTCATTGTTTTATTATTTGCTCCCCTTCTTCCGAGAACCGTAACTTTTTTATTTGTATTTTACTAGTCCCCCTAGGGAACTATAAGGATCAGCAGTCTGATCACTCATTGATTTCTGTTGTTCACAGCTACACAGCTGAGATCAAGAGAAATACTCATCTCTTGTTAAATGCAGCACTCGGCCGGGTGACACAGAAAGTGAGTTATGTGAGCTACAGGAGTCATCATATGACCCTGTGCTACCATGGCAACCATCGGCTCACATTGATCACGTCATGGCGCCGCCGATGGATCGGCGCCATGGGTAAGTGAAGATTTACCGCAACCAGCATTTAAATCGTGCTGTCACATTTTGACACTGCGATTTAAGGGGTTAGCAAGGCACACGTCAGCTGTACAAATCAGCTGACGTGGGCGGATCGCTGTAGCAGCCACAAGTGATTCCACTATGGTAGCTTAGCACGTAATGTTACGGCCCTCGGTCGTTAAGGAGTTAAACTATCCTTTAACAAGCAACCAAATTTTAGTTAGCACAGTGGCTCAGTGGTTAGCACTCCCTGAAGAAGCAGTTGTGAAACACGCGTTGGAGTGTGTGGCAGGGGAGCAGTGTCATACTCTGTACACCATGGCATCAAGTTTGTCTATGTGATATCACTAATGGCGTGGCTGTACTGATGATGCTATGCATGTAATGCTATGATACAATGGAATTGAATGCATCATTGCTGAATTATATGGTATTAATGTAAAAAGTGTTATATTGATTACCACCATCTTTAAATAGTTAGACCCCCCATAGAATTGAGTATAATTTCATGGTTAATTGGAGTATGACCTGCTCTCCATGCCCAGTGTTTTTATAATGTTTTTTAATCTTATTCCTTGTGATTTTTGTTTTTAATCTGCCATTAATAAAAACTCATGAATTGATAAGATACGGTGTATTTAATGGGATATTGAGTTTGAAAATATCTGTGGTATATCTTGATAGTTTTCTGAATAGAATTAAAACGTTTTGGTATTTTCTTCTAATTTTTGGGTTAATGTAAATTGCAGCGCTGGGGCCCGGGGTTCATATCCCACCAAGGACAACATCTGCAAGGAGTTTGTATGTTCTCCCCGTGTTTGCTTGGGTTTCCTCCCACACTCAAAAGCCACACTAACTGGGGATTTAGATTGTGAGTCCCAATGGGGACAGCAATGATCACATCTGGAAAGCGCTGTGGAATTAATAGTGCTATATAAGTGAGCAAAATAAATACATTTATTCTAATGTGTATGTTGTCCTTTAGTTGCTGTAACTAAAATACTTTTAAATGGCCTGCAGGTGAAAATTTGAGTAATTTAAAGTAGACAAATAACCAAGGACTTGCAGTCTGACAACCACACGAGAAGGCCTTTGGAAGTGTACTTCTGACAACCATATTGTCTGACGTGACTCTATCTGCTCAAGCAAGAAGAGGAGAATGAGAAGCCATGGTTAGAAAGAGTCCGTCCATGCAGGAGTCCGGTTCAGGCTGCATTATTAATCAGATTTTGCTAGGGATAGATCTATTGGAAGGGAAAATCTAGTTTACTACATCAGGTAAATACAAACTGAAAGGATATTAAAGAAACATTAGAGAAACAGACCGCACGGCAATACATTACATAAAACATGAGATGACATTTTGCAAAAGAATATCCGAAGGCTCCGGATTCATGGACGAGACTGCCTCAAATTAAAAAAAGCTGAAATATTACGTCTTTGTACTAAACCGAGTTCGTGGGTAAGTTCCCTTTTATCTCAGTTTCTTGTATCAATGGCAATGCAAAATTCTTTTGGATCCCTTCCTCCAGCTGGCATTTTCCTAGTAGCGGGGAGTATGGAAGCTTTAATGTATCAGTTTAAAGAGGAAGGCTTCCCTCTGACAAGAGCGAGGAAGGAGCATTGATACAGACTACTCTCAGCAGTTGCCCGGACTCGCTGCCGTACAGTGCCCGTCCCTTTGATATAAGCACCGGTTGCTGCATTCTTTCAGCTGGTAAGGTAATACAAGTGGAAACACAAACAAGGATGGCTCTTATTATGGCAGAAGGGTTTTGACTTGTTTGAATTGCTCGGGGTCTGGTTCTGCTGTTCAGTGGAAGAAATGATGTTACCGGCTCGTAGCTGCCAGGTTACATTAACAGTTTATGATCTCACGGCTCATGCATGTTCATTTACAATAGACATCCAATTTATACCATTGATGTTCATCTGAAGTCTTTTCCTTAGATCAATGTCGGACTAACAGGCACATCGCATATGTATTTTCCTATCATCCTAAATATAAAATATTAATTTGGCGTGTGCTCCTGTTTCCATCACCCATCCAAAATACACTGGCTTCCTACGGGGTATGCCACAATCCGTGAACAATTGTTTATTGACTCCCTACTAATTTTCTGAAGAGTATTGCTATGCTGCATTGAGCAATAAAAACGCTTTCATCGTGCAGCTTAATCCTCCCCTTATCTGCACCGGATAATCCTATAATTTGGACGGCTGAATCCTAAAATAAGGTTGTCCATAGTGGGCATAATTTGACAACTTGGCCCCTCAGGCCAATCCACTTCCAGTAATGCAGCTGAATGGGGGAGTAATCGCAGGAAGAATCTGAATCCAGTTGTCCATGCCGTCCTTTATAGAGCACAGAATACACACAAAAGTGACAGACATAAAGAGACCTGTCCATCATTGCTCTATACATACCCTCCACCATGCTGACAAACAGTATTACAATGAGCAGCTAATGCCTGGGCTATTACTATTAGCGATAATTCCTCTATTTCTCCGAGGTATGTGTGGTGCACACAGTAGGGGCTCATCGAGACCTCAGTGATTCTTCTCGTACATCCAAAACCATCCGATTTTCATTAGTGTTTCTTTCATCAGAGTTTCATTTGAGTGGAATACCATATTTTTCGGTTTATAAGACGTACCGGATTATAAGACACACACCAAATTTTGAGGAAAAAAAGGGTGAAAAAAATGGGGTCCATCTTATAATCCGGTGGTGTTCTACCGGAGGGAGGCGGAAGCAGTGGTGGAGCGGGGTCACAGGAGGCAGGGCCGGAGGTGGAGCAGGACGATGCTGCGGCCAGCGGGTGTCCCAGATGCTGTCCCAGAAACTGTTGGCAGTGGTGGTTGTGCTGGGGCAGCTGTGCTGGTGCTGAGGCGGCTGTGTTGGTGCTGGGTTAGCTGAACTGGGGAAACTGGGCTGGGGCTGCTGCGGAGGCAGATGGGCTGGGGCTGCGGGCAGTGAGGGCTTCAAAGAAATGGGGCCCGGAGCCTGCGCAGATTGCGCTCTCAGCTCAATGACAGGTCTCATCTGCGCATGCGTCACCTCCAGGCGCCAATTTTCCTTAAGCCCGTTACTAAGAGCTCAATGGGCCAGAGGCGGCATGTGCACAGATTAGATCTTGAGCCGAGAGCTCCATCTGCGAACACGCCAGCTCCAGGCGCCATTATTTGAAGCCCTCACTGCCGCAGACCCTGACACAGCCGCCACAGACCTGCCTCCGCCACTGCAAACTCTTAACACAGCCGCCGCAGACCCTGCACAGCTGCTGCAGACATTGCGCAGCCACCGCAGCATCGCCCCTGCCTCCTGCTACCCCTCTCCACCATCCCCCAGTAAGCCACATTTGGATTTTAAGATGCACCCCTCACTTTCCTCCCAAAGTTTTGGGAGGAAAAGTGCATCTTACAATTCGAAAAATACGGTAGTTAAATTGGTTGAAAAAAGACATAGGTTCATGAAGTTCAACCTTTCATGACCAATTATGTAATCTGTATCACTAGATTATTTAGAATGAGTTTGATTAGTGTGTCAGATTTTATCGTCATAGTTTGGTCAGTATTTCATCAGTTTTTCTCAGATGAAAAAAAATTCAACCTATCAAACAGTCCATGAAAGACAGCAAAGACATCCGAGTGCTGTCCGACTTTTTTACGAATTCATAGACTTAAAGCACCACTCCAGTGTTTTTTTGATAGCAGCGTTGGAGTTGTTCTTCTAATCTAAGGTCTCTAACCCTAATCTCATACTTACCCACTGCCGATTTCGCCTTCTATCACCACCGCTCCAGTCGGTCTTCAGCAGGTTGTGACATGCTGGATCTCTCCAGTTGCTGCTGGGGCACTCTGAAGTCACAACCGGTTGATGAGAGCCTCAATCTGGCTCTCATAGACTTATACTGAGCACTTGTGACCGTTACTAGAGACGAGAGGAGAGGACCCGTGGAAGTTCGGTTCAGCGGGTTCAGCCGGACTTTAGATAAAGTTCAGTTTGGGACCCAAACTTGACCTGAACCCCAAAGGAAGTTACTAACTGGACAGTTCCGGTCTCTGCTTACATACAGCCAGCCATAAACAGAGTATTTCCAGGGGAGGGTGGACAAAGTTTTTCCTTTTTTTGTACACAGTGCATCTGATCATACTGTTGATACTGTTGTTTCACCCGGTGGGAGCTGTTCAAAAACCGTACAAGCGGCTCACACAGGGCTGAGCACCGAGCGTAGCGATGCTCACGCAAGTAGTTTGCATACGTAAAGCATCCAAAATCCGTTTTTTTGTAAAGCCTGTGTTTGGTATGAACACTCAACCTCAAGTTCACTCATCTCTAACGCTGAGTTCACATTTTCTGTGATCATCCATTAGATCAGATCCAGCAGCAATCCATTGGCAAAAAAGTTCTACAAACACAACTTTTTGTTTTGTCCGTTTTTAAATAACTGATGTCTGCCAAATCAGTTTTTTTTGGAGTCTATGGAGAACAGATTCGTTAACGGATTGCTATTTAGTCACCCGTTATTCTTGCATTTATAACAAATCTGTTTCAATCATACAGAATCCATTACAAATAGAAAATAAATAACAATCTATTAACGGACCTAATCTCCATAGACTCCAATATTAAACAAATGGATACGGCAGACATTATTTTGCCAATGGACCAGAGCAGGATCTGTTCTTACCAATGATTACAGGACATGTGAACTCAGCATAAGGGTACGCTCACACGACCGTGAAAAAAGGCCGAGTGCAATGCGAGAAAATCTCGCACTGCATTTGACCAATGTTAGTCAATGAGGGAGAGCAGTTGGTCAGCTTTTCTCGCATCAGATGCCATTTGCTCGTGTGAGTCCAGCCTAACAGTCACCTCTGATTTTCGGCAGTCAGTAGTTGCAGTCACAACAGAGCACTGTAGGACCAGAGTGGCACCAATAAAAGGTGAGTACGGTGGCGGATGGGTGTATTACTAGGTACAGTGACTTTAGATTAATACTCATAGCACCACTCCAGAGCTGAAAAAATAAAATACTGGAGTGGTGCTTTAAGATTGATACGATAGTCAGATCAAAATCAGACATGTCTCCATGAATTTTGTGTGGACCACTCAGTCTCCGAAAATACATGGACATGAGAACAGCCCCATAGAATATCAGAAGACTGAGTTCTAGTAGTGAATTACATGGACAGAACTCATTCACAAAAAACTGAATGACATCTGTATGAGACCTTACACAAACTGTGAAGTTAATATTGGGCTTTTAGGTAAAGTTTTACAGTTACTTTTACACCAATATGATGGTGTTTTCTGTATACGTATAGCTAGAATTATCTCCTCATTTACTGAGATAGTATAAATGGGGACCTGATACATTTACAGGAACTTTGCTGTGTAAATCAAGATCTAATATCACTTTCAAAAGCTGCCTATAGCCACAAAATGTGCCATAAATATATGATAGGTTGAACTTCACCTGTCAAAAACAAGTTGTAGCTGAAAGCGCCTCATACAGGAGACCAAATGGACACTTTTATAATTTGTAGTCGTTTCCTTCTTTATGTTTCAGCTCCATCACTGACCCCTTGTTGCTAACCACCCAAAAATTCCTGGACAGTCCGTATAATACTCAAGATAAATGTGAATAGTGGTATTTTATTGAGAAGAACTTGTAGGACCAGCACAAGCACAGATGTTTCGGTCAAAGATCTTCATCAGTGTGCATGCAGGGGGTCCTGGGGTATAGCAATTTGACAACTGGCGTAGTCAGGTATGACAGTGTGCCCACCGCCGTCTATGTGGCATTACCGTGTCTACAGACCATAGGATCGTAATGATTTATTACAGTAAAAATAGTTGGCCGTCCATGATTTTTTGAGCAGCTGACCAAAAAAATAAAAAACAATGTTTGCAACCCTGCCGTGACCCCATGAACCTTCTTCTTGCAATATGTGAAGATGCCACTTGTAAGGTATTTATGTCTTTAGGATATGTCTAGTATTGCAATCAAATTGTATTCACGAGGGCAAGGATAAAGCTGTATCTGAAAAACAGAGCATCCCCTCATTCTAATCCCATACAAATAGCAAGGCTGAAATCTCACGTCATCCTTTGGCAGTTTTTCATACTTTTGGGGGTTTTTTTTAGCCAAAGCCAGAAGTGGATTCAAAAGGAATGGAAATTAAACAGTGACTCATAGAGATTTTTACAGCTGGATCCACTTCTAGTTTTTGTTAAAAAAATTGCATCAAAACAGAGACGGATGTATTCTAGTTGTCTCTTAGTCGTGTGTAGAGCTGTCTGGTGTGTTTTATTTCTGCCAAAAATTAGAGCCATTGAAAACACAATGGAATCAGCTGTTATTTTTGATAAGAACATCACAAAATACTGCCTGTGATTATGCCCTAGTGATCAAAGGTCATTCTGATGCCTAATGCACTGGTATCATAAATGGTCGGAGGTTCTGTTAAGCTATGTTCACACAGATCGTATGTGAAATTGACTTTGGAGTGAAAGCCTCTCCAAAATCAGCTCAAAAGTTTTTTATAACCTCATTCACGTACAACAGAAAACGGATGCAACTGTGCAAAAAATCTGTCACTGAGATAAGCAGCATTCACTTACTTAAGGGAAGATTAAGCACTGAAAAGCCAAGGATCAAGTCCACTCAGAGGCAAAGCTATGGGGGTTCAGCTCCCCTATACACAGTATGACATCACCATAGCTTTACTATAAATAGTATCATGTACTCAAAACTATTTGATGCCCCCACATTAGTCCCCACACTGTATGATGGCCCCACAGTAGCCTCCAAACTGTATAATGGCCCTTTGGTAGCCTGCATTCAGTATAATTGCCCTTTAGTAGCCCCCACACTGTTTGATATCCTCTACAGTAGCCCTTTTTCTGTAGGAGGGCCCTTTTAGTAGCCCATATACTGTATCTCCTTAGTAGAATCCACTCTGCAGGAGGCCCCCTTAGTATCCACCACTCGGTATGAGGGTCCAGTAAGTAGCCCCAACACTGTATCATAGCCCCTATAGTAACCCCCACTTTGTATGAGGACCCACTTAGTAGCTCCCATGCTGTCTCATCCCCTCCTTAGTATACACTATGCTGTATTATGAGTAGAGATGAGTGAACCCATGCAAGTTCAGCTTGGCGGGTTCAGCCAGACTTTAGATAACGTTAAGTTCTGGACCCGAACCTCACTGGAACTCACTGATTGGGCAGTTCGGGTCTCCGCACACATGCAGCCATCCATAAACAGATCACTGCCGGGAGTGGGTAGGTGGAGTTTTTTCACTTTTCTTTGTGCACACTACATCTGATCACGCTGTTGTTACCCCCAGTGCGAGCCGTTCAGACACTGAGAGTGGCTCAAATTGGGCTGAGCACCGAGTGTACCTGAGCACAGCAATGCCCACTCAAGTGGTTTGCTTATGTACAGCACCCGAACTCCAAACTCGAACACTAATATTTTTGTAAAGTCCGTGTTCGGTGCGAACACCGAACGTTAGAGTTCGGGTCCACTAATCTCTACCCAGGAGCTATTGTATGATCAGACCATGTCCCTGTACGGTCAGACATGGCCATTACACAGTACATAGCAGGGACATGTATATAATATCTCAGCACAGGAACATTTTTTAAAACACATCCAATTGTGGAAATTTTTATTATTCCAAGATCTATTGATTAAAATTAACTTTGTTAGGCTACTTTCACACTTGCGCTGAACGGCATCCGTTGCATTGCGTTGTGTGACGCATGCAACAGATGCGTTGCATATAGTGGCAAACGGATGCAACGGATCGTACAAAATAACGCAATCCATTATAGTCAAATGACGGATTCTAACGGAATCCGCCACCATAGGCGTCCATTATAAAAACAACGGACGCCGACGGAATCCTGCAGGTTGCATTTTTTGACACTCCGTCAAGCGCAGAAAAACACTACATGCAGCGTTCCATCCGCCAGGCGGATGCAACGCAGCGTCGGCTAACGGATGCAACGCAAGGCCATCCATTGCTATCCGTAGCTAATAGAAGTCTAAGAGGAAGCAAACGGTTTCATGCAACGGTTACCGTAATTCCTCAAGGCGGCGGATAGCAACGGATGCCGTTCAACGCAAGTGTGAAAGTAGCCTTAGTGGGTGAGGTAGCTCCAGGGAGGCCCCTCCAGGTCAGAGACCCTCCACCCCCTCTGCCTCTGGTAGGTAGCTACACTACTGGCTCCCCTAAATGACAATGAGGCGAATCCAATTTGAGGCAGAAATACAAGGGTTAGCCTCAGATTTTTGCCATGGAAATTCCCATCATTAGGCTGTCTTTTTCTCTGCCAAGAGATAAGAAAGTGGAGCAGAAATATCGGTCAACAAATCTGCAACGTAGGCCCTTAGACTAAGGGCCGCTTTACACGCTACGACATCGCTAGCAATTGCTAGCGATGTTGAGCGCGATAGCACCCGCCCCCATCGCACGGCTGATATGTGGTGATCGCTGCCGTAGCGAACATTATCGCTACGGCAGCGTCACACGCACATACCTGCTCTGCGATGTTGCTGTGACCGGCGAACCGCCTCCTTTCTAAGGGGGCGGTTCGTTCAGCGTCACAGCAGCGTCACTGAACCGCTGCCCAATAGAAAAGGAGGGGCGGAGATGAGCGGCCGGAACATGCTGGCCATATCCTTCCTTCCTCCTTTTCCGGTGGACGCAGGTAAGGAGATGTTTGTCATTCCAGCGGCGTCACACGTAGCTATGTGTGCTGCTGCAGGAATGACAAACAACATCGTTACTGCAGCAGCAATGGAAAATTGGGAATAGGGGGTGATGTCACTGATGAGCGATTTTGAACGTTTTTGTGACGATTCAAAATCGCTCATAGGTGTCACACACAACGACATCTCTAAAGCGTCCGGATGTGCGTCATAAATTCCATGACCCCAACAACATCGCTTTAGCGATCTCGTAGCATGTAAAGCCACCTTAAGACTACATTTCCACGATGAGTATTTGGTGAGTTTTTGATGCTGCAGATTTGCTGTAGCATTTCTGCACCAATTACCTAAATTCCTTGTGCTTTTCGTTACGTTTGAGTGCTTTTTGTACATGCCTTTTTTTCTGCTGTGGTTTTTGTCTCTTTTGGTAAGTCATGTTTTAAACAAAGCTGCTTTCCTCACCATGTTGAAGTCTGTGAGTAAAATCCACAAAATCAACATGTTGTGGATTTAAAAAAAAGCACCACAGATCAGTTTATGCTGAACAATTTTCGGCATATCCCCTGTGTATATTGTATGTCTTTACTTTTGCAGCAGATCTGGCCTCTACGTTTTTGGAAAACTGTGATTTCTTCCACCTACGAGTAATGGGTTCTGTACTCTGCTCATCAGTACATGGAACACTCTGCCCGTCTGAAGTGTCCTTTCTGATCAATCAGGCTGCCAAACATCTCAATGTGTATTTCATCCAGTACCGCTAAAACCTAAGGAGCATTACAGGTATCATCTAAAGTAAAAAAAAAAGTGTTTTGGTTTTTTTTTAAATATATTTTTTTCCCGCATTCGTCACAAAGGGAGAACTTCATTGCATACATTGTGTCTGGATGAAAAAAAAATTGTGAGAGTAAGTTGATTTTTAACACCGTCCCATGCCAATTAGTCCAGGGAACACTTATCAAGGCAATTTCAAATCAAAATAGTTTGTAGCAGCTAATTACACAGCCAGGGCCGTGTGCTGAAGGCATTTACAGTCCTGCTGCTGTGATTAAAAATATCAGCTATTACATCTGCATCTGTATAAAGTGGGCTCTTTACAAATTGTTATGGAGCAATTTGCACACAGTTAGTCCTTTGTTTAATCGAGAGATCTGCCCAAACCCTTGATTGTGCGCTTATTTCCCTACGGCTGGGAATGAAGGTTATTTCATTATGACTTCTGGGACCAGCAATCTATCTAATATGTGCCTGAATTATTGCAGACGGTCACACATAAGAACAAAGCTCCAACTCTAGAATGCAGAAGCTAGTTCCCAGCTGGGATAAGTTTACGCAAAGATTTATAAGCCTAGCCCATCATGTAACTGAATGTATTTACATTCTTGTATCAAACCCAATAAAATTGTATATTTCAGTACGTCGGCGGGATACATCCTAATATCTCACTCGTCTGATCTTACCAAACACCAAACTGGTTGTTATATTCCTATGCTAAAGATGCTGAGAGTTAAGTGTTTCCGTATGGGTGGACTGTACGACAAAACAATGTAAAAACTAAGCCAAAAGTAATGTGATTCCATAAAGTATTGTAAATATCAATAATGTGGAAGAAGAGGTGGAAGCAGATTCTAAAAAGTGATTTTATTTAATGCGTTTTGGAGTAGAAATGCCTTCATCAGGATAATGAAGGAATTTCCACTTCAAAACGAATTGAATAGAATCACTGTTTAGGATCTGCTTCCATCTCGTCTTCCACATTAGAAGTGGAAGCAGATCCTAAAAAGTAATTTTATTCAACGCATTTCGGAGTAGAAACTCCATCAGGATAATGAAGGAGTTTCCACTCTGAAACGTGTTGAATAAAATCACTTTTTAGGATCTGCTTCCACTTCTAATGTGGAAGATGAGGTGGAAGCAGATCCCAAAAAGTGATTTTATTCAACCCATTTCGGAGTAGAAACACCTTCATCAGGATATGAAGGAGTTTCCACTCCAAAACACGTTGAATAGAATCACTGTTTAAGATCTGCTTGCACCTCATCTTCCACATTAGAACTGGAAGCAGATACTAAAAAGTACTGTTATTCAACATGTTTTGGAGTAGTAACTCGATCAGGATAATTTAAAATCACTTTTTAGGATCTTCTTCCACTTCTTCCACATTAGAAGTAGAAATAAATCCTAAAAAGTGATTTTTTTTAACTCATTCTGGAGTAGACACTCCTTCATCAGAATCACAAGGAGTTTCCACTCCGAAACGCATTGAATTAAATCACTTTTTAGGATCTGCTTCCAATTCTTCCACGGCAGCATGGATGCTAACCCTTTCCGTCCATTGCTAACCATCGATTTCAAATATCAATAATGGAGAAATTTACTTTGTGGTACTGAGGTATCTAACTATATGGCAAAGTCTTCCCATTAGGCAAAGGTGAACCGTTACTGTAAAGTCTGACTGCACCGTCGAGGACAGGGAATGTCATGAATTAACATCTCATCTAAAACAAAGGTGCACAACCTCTTTTGGTCTAAGTGCCAAATTTTGTGATTGTACCACTCCCAAAGGGCAGCATAAAATTTGAAAGGCTATTCTAATCCAAAGTATATACGGTATCAACAGTACTGTAGATGCCATACTCTATTAAGGGATGGCTGGGGGCACATAGAATGGCATCGTGGGCTGCAATTGGCACCCAGGCTTTAGGTTATACATCGCTAATCCAAAACAATACATAGTTCACATTAAAATGAACTTATTATTTCACAGGTCCAGATTTTCAGTGTCACTTTATTATATGCATACTTGATCATCTTTGACAAGACCTCCCCACATAGGCAACCCAAAGACAATTATGGAGTTGAGAAAGTTTACAAATATATTGCCCAAGTTCAAAGTTCCACCATATTTAAAGCAAATCTCTCAGCAGCTTTTTGCTATCTCGTCTGAGAGCTGCCTTATGTAGGCAAAGAGATTCCTGAATTCAACGATGTATCATTTAAATTACTGGGTGCAGCCGTTCTGACACAATCAGAATTTTTAGATTTAGCCATGTAGCAGAGCTGGGAAAGCTGCGCAATCCACACCAGGTTCTCTATAGAGATTGTAAATTGACAGTAAGGTGCCAACAGATCGGACCTTCACAAGACAGACATCCCTGAATTCTCTGTGTTAACCCCTGCAGCATGCTGTCTTCAGATTACGTAGCAAACACCTGCTGACAGATTCCATTTAATATACTATATATAGTTGGTTAGTTTTCAGTAAATTTGCTTACATATAGCGAATAATGGGAGATTTGAGCTTTGCAGCTTGGAGAATTTCAAATATGGTTTTAGATAAAAATGAGCCATATAAAATATAATGTATTATAGAATAACCTGTTCTGTGTTCACCCATTTATGAACTTAAATAATGTAGTAACATATTAACAAATAATAATTAACTACATAGTTAAAACTCCATAGCAAGCATTATTTGGTTCCATATATAATCAACAGCATACTTGGTAGGATATTTAAAGGGGTTATTGAACTTTTGCTAAAAATGGAAAAACAGCTCCAAATGGTATATAATTTCAAAATAATCTAAACAAACCTATTAGTTCCCTGGCAAACCAGCACCAATACTCTACCACTACATTAGGTTTTTGTTTGAAATCTTGAAGTATGTGACAGCTGCAATCAAACAGTGGAAGCAGCAGTCACTATCGGCACCACCTTTTATTGATGGGAACCATGATGCTGGTTGTATGGCACATACCCATTACAAAGATGTGATTGGTTACAGCGGCCACATGCTGCATTATAATCACAGAAAGGGAGGACCACTGAATCATCAGTGCTGGCTGAGAGGAGAACCAAGAAGTCTACTATTGTTTAATTGGTTATCTTACACCAGTTGTAGAGATTGGGATTGTCCGGTCTGGTGGTGAAAGTAAGCAGTCACTTTACGTGACTACAGACTTCTGAATCCTCACAGTGAGCACAATGTACACTGTCAGGATTCTCAACAGGATTCTCAGTATGCAATTTGCATATTTCCAGCTACATTGTGACCTTGCTCAATTCACTAATATTCACATACTCACAGATATGTGACCGCCCTGTCTTGGCATCGACAACGGAGAACCCTGACAGTGTGCGATGCACTATGAGGATTCAGAAGTCTACAGTCACATAAAGTGACCTCAGACTTTCACCAGAAGACCAGAGATCCTCTTTACATTGGCTAACACGGTTATTATGATTTTATTTTGCACCATATAAGAACTGATATAACAAAATTTAAAAACTGATATAACAAAATTTAAAAACTGATATACCATGTTTTTCCAAAAATAAGCCCTCCTCCAAAAATAAGCCCTAACAGGGATTTTCAGCATTTTCGGAGCAAGTCTTAAATATAAGCCCTCCCCCGAAAATAAGCCCTAGTCACGGATCAATAATGAAGTGTCCGTACAGCTAAAAAAGGTTACAAATACTGCTGGACACTTCATTATAGACAACGGCACCCGGCAATTACACTCACCCGATGCTGAGCGGCAGGACCTGCAGTGATCACACACCCGCACTTATCAGATCTCTCACACACACACACAATCAGATCTCACTCACACACCAGATCTCACACACAAACATCGGATCGCACACACAGTCAGATTGCACACATAATGAGATCGCACACACAAAATCGGATCACACACACATCAGATCGCACACACACTCACCTCATCCAGCGACACCGATCTCTTCTCGCCGACAGAATCCTGAGAGGCAGTGCAGTGGAGCGCAACGAACAGGACCTGCGGCGGGACACGTGACTTGCTTTTATCATTCCCTGCGGCCGTAAGCGCTGGATGTGATGTGTGCGATCGGTTGTGTGTGTGTGCGATCGGCTGTGTCAGTGATCTGCTGTGTGTGTCTGGGAACGGCTGTGTTTTTCTGCGATCGGCTGTGTGTCTGCATTTGGCTGTGTGTATCTGTGATCGGCTGTGTGTATCTGTGATCGGCTGTGTGTGCCTGCGATCGGCTGTGTGTATCTGTGATCAGCTGTGTGTGCCTGCGATCGGCTGTGTGTATCTGTGATCGGCTGTGTTTGCCTGCGAATGGCTGTGTGTATCTGTGATCGGCTGTGTGTGCCTGCGATCAGCTGTGTGTATCTGTGATCGGCTGTGTGTGCCTGCGATCGGCTGTGTGGTGTGTGATCTGCTGTGTGTGTCTGCGATCGGCTGTGTGTATCTGTGATCGGCTGTGTGTGCCTGCGATCGGCTGTGTGTGTCTGCTATCTGCTGTGTGTGTGTATGATCTGCTGTGTGTGTGATTTGCTGTGTGTGCCTGCGATCGGCTGTGTGTGTCTGCTATCTGCTGTGTGTGTGTATGATCTGCTGTGTGTGTGATTTGCTGTGTGTGTCTGCGATCGGGCTGTGTGTGTCAGTGTGTCAGCCAGCAGCAGGGGAGAACGGCATGCAGCACCGACCGAAGATCACAGGGAGGACCTGGGAGCCACGCAGACGTCCGGGTCTGGTGAGTATGAGTCTCCTGGGAAGTGGGCGGTCTGCTTTTTTGGGGGGTAATCTTACCCCCAACCGTGTTTCTCCAAGAATAAGACCTCATCCAAAAATAAACCCTAGTGCTTTTTTGGGGGGCAAAAAAAATATAAGACAGTGTCTTATTTTTGGAAAAACACGATAACAAAACTTTACCTTGCATAATCAATACGGTATGTAAAATATATATATGTATATATACTGTATATGAACATATATATATATATATATATATATATATAATTGGTTTCCAGTAGTGTCATAGCTTTGAAAAGATGTAATCTTTCTGTCACATGGTAAAAAGATGCACAAGCTAACCTCTTATGCCCTAGTAATCATATAAGGTTAAAAAAAAAAGCAAAATAAATAAGATTTTGAAACTGTGTGTGTAACTACATATGGTAGCGATAGTAATAGGCATCAACACCTAACTATACACCAAGCATAAAATGAGGAAAAATGTAAAATACTTTGCTCGCACCTCTTCCCTGAAAACAGGCATTTTTTTTGTCTGAAAAATTGATTTGTGGCTTCTTTGAAGTGGACGTTTGTGTGTTTTGTTTGATGTGCTGAATGTGTAGCTGTCAGATATATTTGTAGTAGACTTTTCAGAAGGGAATTTTCAAATATTCATAAACAGTTTTCAAAATTTTGGAAATTCTCAGAGCAACAAATAAAAGAAAGGAAATCGGTAAAAATGGTAAACAACAAAGGGAAGTAAATAAACGGGATTTGCCACTATAAACTGACCACGATTCGTGGATTACGTATAACAATATTTATTTTTATAGCACCAGCATATTCTTCAGCACTTTACTATTCGTTGGAGATGAGTGCTGACAATATCAGACATTATAGAATAACACTTAATTAATAGGGATGATCGAATACCTCAAATATGCGGCTATGCCCATATTTGACGAATAGGTCGCCACTATTCGACTATTTGCGAATATTCGATGCACAATGTAAGTCTATGAAAAACCCGAATAGTTGCCGAATAGCAACTATTCAGGCTTCCCTTAGACTTACATTGCGCATTGAATATTCGCATAGCGGCGACCTATTCGTCAGATATTCACGAAGCTGAATATTGCCGAATATTTGTGATATTCGATCATCCCTAATAATGAATCAATTACAATAGGAGTAGGGTCCCGCTCGCACAAGAGGTAAAAGTGCTTGTCATGTATGGTCTAGATATTAATATAGTAAATTAATAGCTATATTCATATAGCGCTGCATGCCAATATCAAGTAGAGCTGAGACCCTCACCGTGCCAGGTGTCAGTCTAGACCCCTCAGTTTACTTATCCCAAACCCCTGCCTCTATCTCCGACTCTCACTGTCATAATCTTCTAATTCCTACTAAAATCACAGCCATTAACCTTTAAACCCTGGAGCTTTACCGTTAACCCTCTTCATTAAAGGTGCTGCCTGAGGCACCAGATGTGAGGGGCCATTGAGCTATTCCAGTCCGGTCAATCTGAACAGGCTGAACAGCAGCAGATCCTAACTTAAAAAGTGTTCTTCATCACTGATTAGTATTGTGAACTGATTTATCGAATAGCAATAGCACTTTTCCATGTCAGTATTACTTCTAGATGTAAGTATTACATTTCAATTAAAACTTTGTTCCAGCACCTACGGAGTATAAACTTCTTTTATTGGAAAAATATAGTAAAAAAACACACACGGATGGTAAGTGAAAAAATAGCAAACTGGCACCAGAAGCACCGGTTTACGCGTTTCGAGGAATGCGCCTCTTAATCATAACCACCTTGCATTACCCGTATTACATTTCAACTTACTGTGACAAATAATTGTATGATAAAAAATACATCTTGCTGAAGTTAAGTGAAGGAATATGGAGACATTGGACTCTCGCCATGTTAACATTGAGCTCAGATGATAGTCATTTGGTTGTAGTGTAAGGCTATGTTCACACAGTGCATTTTTTTACATGTTTTTTTTTTTATTGGTTTTATGCAAATCCATGTTAATAAAAAGCTGCCTTCACAGTACCAGCAAAGCCTATGAGATTCCAGAATTTTTATTTTTTTTTCCTAACTGAAATGTCAGCCTCCTTGATTTTTGCGGCGTTTTTGAAAGAAGCAGCATATCCATTCTTTCAGCGGCTTTGCTGCATCTTTTTTACCCATTCAAAGAAATGAGGAAGAGCAAAAACTCTGTAAAAACAGCCAGAAAAACTGATTATTTCCTGCCACGAGATGAGGCTTTGCTATAGTTTTACTGCAGAAAAAGACACATCAAAAACGCCTTGTGTGACCATAGCCTTAGAAGTCTACACTGATAACACATAAGGAAAACCATGGCAAAACATGCAAAAAAAGAGCCAAATTCAAGGTTTCCCCTGTTCACTAGCCACAATTTATTTTCAAAACAGACTATGCTTTATTCGCCCTCCCTGGGCCCAGTGCTGATTCTCCACAGCCACTCCCAGTGCTATTGTCCACAACGCTGATGTTATATTGGTAGTGCTGTGGCCAGTTAGTGAGCTCAGGTTTTGCCCAAGTAGATAGAACAAACTGTTCAAAGCTGCTGCACACAATGATTGACTGCAGTATGACATGACCAAGCACTGCAGACAAATATTGAGTTTTAACAAAAATAAGACCTACCCCTAAAATAAGCTCTAGCATGATTTTGCAGATTTTTTTGGAGTATGCCTAAAATATAAACCCCACTCCAAAAATAAGTTAGAGAGTTAAGGCCGCTTTACACGCTGCGATCTCGCTAGCGAGATCCCTAGCGTGCGTACCCGCCCCCATCGTTTGGGCGTCATGGGAAAATCGCTGCCCGTGGCAGCCAAAATCGCGCGGACCTGTCACACTACTTACCTGTCTAGCAACGCTTCCTTTCTAAGGGGGCAGTTCGTTCGGCGTCACAGCAACGTCACTAAGTGGCCACCCTCAAAGCGGAGGGTGGAGAAGAGCGGGACGAACATCCCACCCACCTCCTTCCTTCCCCATTGGTAAGGTAAGGTGAGGTTCCTCATTCCTGCGGTGTCACACATAGCTATGTGTGCTGTTGCAGGAACGACGAAAAATATCGTACTTGCAGCTGCAATGATAATTGGGAATAGGGGGGCATGTCACCGATTAGCGATTTTGTACGTTTTTGCGATGACTTAAAATCGCTCATAGCTGTTACACGCAATGACATCGCTAACGCGGCCGGATGTGTGTCACAAATTCCATGACCCCAACGACATTGCTTTAGTGATGTCGTAGCGTGTAAAGCGGCCTTTAAAGTCAGAACCAGCATTAGGGGAATCAAACTACACAATTTCTCAGGACATCCATTCTTTTAGGAATCCCAGCACTTGTATTCTGATGTTAAGATTGCTTAAGGACCTTTGATGACTTCACAGTCATGTAACCAAAGGTCTCAGTTCTCTTAATAGAAGGAGTCTAAAAGTGCTGAACAGGAGACAGGCAAGTATGCAGGACTAGCATTAGGGGGAAGAGAGAGCAAACTGGGCAATTTCATATTCTCCTAGGGACCCCGGCATTTATATCATGATCATAACACTGTTGCAGTGACTAGGTTTTCACCAAAGGTCTCTTAATTGCAGACGTCAAAGGCTGAAGAAAAGACAAGCAGGTGTGTATGTGCAGTGTGTGTGTGTGTGTGTGTGTGTGTGCAGTGTTTGCGTGTGTATGTGCAGTGTATATGTGCAGTGTGTGTATGTGTCTGTGTATGTGTATGTGCAGTGTGTATGTGCAGTGTGTGTATGTGTCTGTGCAGTGTATGTGTATGTGTCTGTGTATGTGTATGTGCAGTATGTGTGTATGCGCAGTGTGTGTATGCGCAGTGTGTGTATGTGTCTGTGCAGTGTGTGTATGTGCCTGTGCAGTGTGTGTGTATGTGTCTGTGTATGTGCAGTGTGTGTATGTGCAGTGTGTGTGTATGTGCAGTGTGTGTATGTGTGTCTGTGTATGTGCAGTGTATGTGCAGTGTGTGTGTGTGTGTGTGTGTGTGTATAGACAGGCAGATACACACACATGTTACACACAAGGTTTTTAGAGTTATGTTAATGTTCCAAAATACGATATGACTATTATAAATTTGAATAAATGTTGATATGTTTTTTTGTTCAAGGATAAATGTGGATTATTGTTCATGGAGGAAAAAACTAAGGGGCACTTTGCACACTACGACATCGGAGGGGTCATGTCGAAAGTGACGTACTTCCGGCGTCGCACTCGACATCGTAGTGTGTAAATCTTAGATGATATGATTAACGAGCGCAAAAGCGTCGTAATCGTATCATCGGTGTAGTGTCTGGGAATTCCATAATTACACGACTGCGACAGGTACGATGTTGTTCCTCGTTCCTGCGGCCGCACACATCGCTGTGTGTGAAGCCGCAGGAGCGAGGAACATCTCCTACCTGCGTCCTGCAGCTCACGCCGGCTATGCGGAAGGACAGAGGTGGGCGGCATGTTTACGTCCCGCTCATCTCCGCCCCTCCGCTTCTATTGGCCGCCTGCCGTGTGACGTCGCTATGACGCCGCATGACTCGCCCCCTTAATAAGAAGGCGGGTCGCCGGCCAGATCAATGTCACAAGGCAGGTGAGTCCACGTGAAGCTGCCGTAGCGATAATGTTCGCTACGGCTGCTATCACAAGATATCACTGCTGCGACGGGGGCGGGGACTATCGTGCTCGGCATCGCAAGCATCGGCTTGCGATGTCGTAGTGTGCAAAGTGCCCCTTAGACATCCCCTGAAAATAAGCCCTAGTCAACCTTTCGGAGCAAAAAAGAATATAATACCCTGTCTTGTTTTTGGGGAAACACGGTACCAGTAGGAGACTCCGCGCTGGACCGGGGGAAGAATGACTGAACCACAATTTGTTGGTTTTAGTTAAAATAAACGGCATTTCTGGACAGGGTTTTCTGAAAATGGAAACTCATATAAAGCATAACTGCACTTTTAGGTAACTTTTCAGCCTAAGCTCAGGTAAACACACTTTGGTCTTTGTATGACAGACAGTCATACCATATTTTAGCAGTTTTCCTTCTGCACTAGAAGCCTGAGTTTTCTCCTTCTGCCCGTATACTTTTCCTTTTTCTCTGCATAGACTTTTATAATCAGCAGGTGACGTTTAGTTCGATGCCTCACTAGAGAGATATTTGCAGAAAGATTGGAGCAGTTTTTGAGAGTTAGTAAATTAAACAAAACGTGATCAATAAAAAAGAAACAAAAACATTAACAAATAAATAAGGAGCATCTATCACAATGTTATATATAAGTACGGTACTCCAGAATTTTAGATGCATAGAGAGGGTCCAACCCCATAGTAATATAAAAAAAATTCTAAAAAACAAAACAAAACAGGTATTTTTCTGACATCACAATGTTGTGATATATGATATGTCACAATATAGCACAGAACTACAAATTAAAAATTAGTATACCACAAAAAAAGGAAAACGTATACTTTCCCTTTTAAAAGGAGTACACGACGTCCTAATTAATTATGAATTTTTATTGTCATCAAAATAATTACACAAAAACACCACACTATAAAATTGATAAATTGCAGTCAAAAGTTAGAATATATCCGGGTTAAAGCGATAATATATTGCACATTAGCCTATAATAAAGTGACCACTGCAATACAAAGATCTAGTAAGTTACTAAACTAAACAATGTTAGTCGTATCAACCATACTAATAAAGTGACTAGTGCAAATAGAGACCCAAGTCTATTCCCTCAATGGGCTGTGCAAAATGATGCAAGTATAATTCCTCCACGGAAAATTTTTATTGCACAATTTACCCAGGTCTCACTTATAATCTATACATACATAGTCACTTCCCATTGCCTATTGCCGTATCTCTGCAGTACCGCCCCAAACCGAATTCATGGTGTGGACAAGTCCATCAATCATGTGCTAAACTAATCACATACGGTTACGGGCTGATCTACAGAGAACCGGATCAGGCAAAAGGAATCAGCATGGTGTCAAACTGAATTACAAAACTATTGCAAGCAGTTATGGTCATACAAAACATACATGTGCTGAATCCCTAATGCTCCATAGAATGCCGTGAACTAACCATGTCTTTAGACAGTTAAAGCTGAAAAATGCCACAAGGGCATCACACCTGTATACCATAAGCTCAGGACATTGCCGTGGAGCACATTACCTGGGATGTTAAAGGGAACCTGTCATCAGAAATTTCGCCCAAAAGCTAAAAGCTTCCCCCTCTGCAGCTCCTGGGCTGCATTCTAGGAAGGTCCCTGTTATTATTGTGCCCCATGTGAGACCAAAATAAAGCCTTTATAAAGTTCTACCTTTTTGTATGCAGCTTCTGTAAATCTGACACGGGGGCGGGCTCTCTGCCGTCCGTTATTCTGCCCCCTGGTCCTGTATGCCGCCCCCATCGCTCCTTTCCATATCTGATGCACCGCCCACTGCTCCAGCCATCCCCACGCATGCCCAGTGCCAGTCTCACAGGACTGAGCAGTGTGACCGCTGGTGACGTGTGCGCAGGCAAGTGATTATGGGCGGGACTGTGACTGTTATCAGCAAGTACCCGCCCATAATCTCGTGAGCGCGCAAACCTCTCCAGCATTCACACTGAGCTCAGTGTAGATGCTAGACTGTATGGGCTGCTTCCAGGGATGACGTCCCTTTGTCATGTGATAGGGGCGTGTTCGAAATACTATCACATGACAAAGGGACGTCATCCCTGGAAGCAGCCCATACAGTCTAGCATCTACACTGAGCTCAGTGTGAATGCTGGAGAGGTTTGCGCGCTCACGAGATTATGGCCGGGTACTTGCTGATAACAGTCACAGTCACAAGTCACAGTCAAAGTCACAAGTGTCCATAATCACTTGCCTGCGCACACGTCACCAGCGGTCACACTGCTCAGTCTTGTGAGACTGGCACTGGGCATGCGCGGGGATGGCTGGAGCAGTGGGCGGTGCATCAGATATGGAGAGGAGCGATGGGGGCGGCATACAGGACCAGGGGGCAGAATAACGGACGGCAGAGAGCCCGCCCCCGTGACAGATTTACAGAAGCTGCATACAAAAAGGTAGAACTTTATAAAGGCTTTATTTTGGTCTCACATGGGGCACAATAATAACAGGGACCTTCCTAGAATGCAGCCCAGGAGCTGCAGAGGGGGAAGCTTTTAGCTTTTGGGCGAAATTTCTGATGACAGGTTCCCTTTAAGTCGCGACCACCCGATTCCCCACCCGATTGGGGGAATCGGGTGGTCGCGACTTAACATCCCAGGTAATGTGCTCCACGGCAATGTCCTGAGCTTATGGTATACAGGTGTGATGCCCTTGTGGCATTTTTCAGCTTTAACTGTCTAAAGACATGGTTAGTTCACGGCATTCTATGGAGCATTAGGGATTCAGCACATGTATGTTTTGTATGACCATAACTGCTTGCAATAGTTTTGTAATTCAGTTTGACACCATGCTGATTCCTTTTGCCTGATCCGGTTCTCTGTAGATCAGCCCGTAACCGTATGTGATTAGTTTAGCACATGATTGATGGACTTGTCCACACCATGAATTCGGTTTGGGGCGGTACTGCAGAGATACGGCAATAGGCAATGGGAAGTGACTATGTATGTATAGATTATAAGTGAGACCTGGGTAAATTGTGCAATAAAAATTTTCCGTGGAGGAATTATACTTGCATCATTTTGCACAGCCCATTGAGGGAATAGACTTGGGTCTCTATTTGCACTAGTCACTTTATTAGTATGGTTGATACGACTAACATTGTTTAGTTTAGTAACTTACTAGATCTTTGTATTGCAGTGGTCACTTTATTATAGGCTAATGTGCAATATATTATCGCTTTAACCCGGATATATTCTAACTTTTGACTGCAATTTATCAATTTTATAGTGTGGTGTTTTTGTGTAATTATTTTGATGACAATAAAAATTCATAATTAATTAGGACGTCGTGTACTCCTTTTAAAAGGGAAAGTATACGTTTTCCTTTTTTTGTGGTATAATCATTGATCTGGGAGTGTCCTTAGATGGATTTGACCAATTTCGTGGTACTAAATTAAAAATTAGAATTGACAATTGCCCTCACCTTAAAGTGTTTGTCCAGTGAAAATAAGTTATCACCTACTATTGGATTGGTGGTGTTCCAGCTTCAGACACCATACCGATTGGGAGAATGGGCCACTTTTACCCATTATGATGTAGCATCAGTGCTTCATTCGTTCCCTATGGGGTGGTGTTCGGTTTTTCCACAACAGCCCCATACAGAATGACTCAAGCGTTGATCGGACTTGCATATTGCTGCTCCATAATGGAGATAAAAGTGCCCTAGCAGTGATAAAAAAAATTCCATTCTGACGATCTGCGCAAGTACCAGTGGTTAAACCTCCAATCCAGAGGCGGACATATTGGTGCAACCTGTGGAGCCGCACGAGGGCCCAAGGTTAAGAGGGCCACTTCCAGTTCCAAAGCATATCGAATTGTGCATTATGATGAACTTTTGAGCTGCAAAAGGCCCATATATTGTTCTTGCACATGGACCCTTTTCTTTCTGGGTCCGCCAGTGCCCCAATGAATAAATTATTCCCAGAAAACCCTTTTAAGAATATGTGTTGAGGAAGGCCATTGGATTAAATACTTAAAGGAGTTGTCCGACATTAGCTTACCAAAAATTTTTGAGTTAATCTGTGCTGTATTGTCATATAAAACACCCCTACATTGTTATTTTTTGTTTTCTAACTTTTGTTCCTCTTGAATTATGAATTTATTCTCCACAGTCGTGGAAGACGACCGACAAGAGGAATCTACAACCCACCCTTATACACACGTCCTGAAACTTACAGATGGTAATAAGCTCCTTGTACTTCTGAGCGAATGCTTACTATATGTGACCTTAATCACCCACTGCAAACTTAAGGGACCACGAGTCATAAAACTCTCCCCATCTCATAAGACAAACTGCAAAAGTGATTTACTTGCAAATACTAGGCTTATATTCTGTGACTACTATAATCATGATACCCTGGGTGGATTTCCTCACTATCTCTGCACCAAAAACTTCTAAGAGAAAATTTTCTTTGAAAAACTAGCTCTTCTTTGAATGGAGTGTGACTTGGCATGAAGAAGGCCTATGTTTGGGCCGAAACGTCCCTTAGTCCCTCCCACTTGCATTGTTCATAAATAAATACATTAATTTTTGGCATAGAAAAAACGAATCTGTTGATTTCTTTTTACCTCTACCTCATCCTAATGAGAGTGCAGTGTTTTGAATTAAAATTCTATAGTCTGGACCTTGGTCCTCTCACTAGCACCTCTAAACCACCCTTTAGTAGTGGCAGTGTTCACACCATATATACCTTTAGAATGAAAACAGAATGTTCCCCATTGGCTGGGAGAGTAATGCAGTGACCTGAGCTAACATCAATAGGTCAGCCCAGGTCACTGCAGGGGATGAGGAGCGCTGCTGTCAGGAGGTTAGATGAGATCACCTGCTGTGACGATCTCCTACACTCCTGATGTCAGTGCTGTCACTGACTTCTATGCCCAACGCGTTCTCAGCAGTATCGCCCGTGACGTCACCGCTAGTGACGTGAGAACGCAGCGGGCATAGAAGGCAATGACAGCGCTGACGTCAGGAGTGAAGCGAGGATCGTCACAGCAGGTAATGATTTCATCTAACCTCCTGACAGCAGCGCTCTTCATTCCCGCGACTGCCCTCGCTGCAATGTGAGAAGTTGCAGATGCTGCAGTGCACTCCTGCAGTATCAGCACTCCGGGGCTGGAGCGGGACACAGACCGCATGGCCACTCCTGCTATCCTGGAGCAGGGGGCCCGATGCTGGCGGTGACACAGTGGGCGGGGAGAGTACGGGGTGCGGGGGAATGTGTGGGAGGCTGCAGGGAAGGGGGCGGAGACTCCACGCACTGTAGCCGCCCAGCAGGGCGGCAACAAGCTGTTCCCAGATTTGCATGTCAACATGGTCCTGCCCATGTTGACATGAAATGACCGGAAGCACCAAAATCGTGCCAGGAGTGGTCACATGACCACTCTGAGCCGGGGGAGAAGGGATGACAGCAGGGCAGGTAAGTGCTCACTATCTACTTACCTGCCCCAATGTAGCCCAATAGGGAAATAATAAAAAAAAAGCAAAATAAGCCGGATAACCCCTTTAATTAACCTCGGAACAAAGCAGAATGTGGGAAGTGTGTTCAATGAAATTGATTCTCTATACATAAGCCAGTTTTTAGATATATCACTATGTGTGATACACATCCAAGATGGTCACTGATGATGTCATAGACCCGCCCATCGATGACATTCCAGATCTGCCCACAATGGCCCACCAACGACACCTGGGACCCACCCCCGATGACGTCATGGATCCGCCTACCAATCAGCCCATGAACTAACCCATTGTTCAACCCACCGGCCAATGGACATATCCGAACATGCCTACTATACAACTAACAACGCCCAAACCGTTGTAACTCTAGCGAAATAAAGATCTCTTGGGCCAATCTCTGATCAAGGAGAGGCTTCACATTTGATGCTTTGTCTGATGTAATTCTTTCATGGATGCACTTGATCCACACCAATTAGGTCAGGAGCAGGCACCTGCTGAACATTCTCGAGTGTTCACCCTAACATATGCACACAAAAAAGTGGTGAACCTTTCTTACACGCAGAACAGACATTACATTTTAAATCCATTCCTAGTTTTATCCATCATTCCTATATTTTTATGACTTTCTGTCTATCCCACGCAGTGAGACTGGTTAAGCCACAAACACACCACTTTGTTACCCAGCGAAAACATACAAAAAAATGAGAAAATAAAATGGTATAAAATCCATATTTGTCCAAAAGAGATTAGCATAGGTGGTGCCAAGGTCTCTGGCAAGGTAATGCCCCTGTGTAAACCTCAAACAAGAATTAATCCTTAAGGAACGTTACAATCAAACCTTTAAAAGTAAAAAAAATCAGAAGCCCGTCACTGAGGGAGTCTACAACCTGCTCCCAGTAGTCTTGCCTGGCACACTATACATCAAAGCAAACTGGGACCTGATAGCAGGATTCTGCACGATTCCCTTATCTCAGAGCAAGCGGATGCTTCTCCTCTGATTGTCTTGAACTGCCACCTGTCCCGGCATCTTTGAAGGCAATGCTAAGCCTGTGATGGATCTGACCTCCTTGAGCTGGGATCCTTTTATGTCTTTCTTCATTTTCGGCTCAGTTACATTTTTACCCTTGCAATGCACAGTACATGAAACAAAGAATGTTCTCCCTCTTGACTCATTTTGTCCCCAGCTATTTGGAAATAGAGACAGAAAAAAAAAACAATGCTAAGGATTAGATTATACTCCACCCCACAATATGGGGGCTGTCCTCACGAGACAAGCCTCTTATTTTCAAGTTAGAACTAGATGTCTGCTGTGAGAAGAGGCTTTACAAGCAGAGTCCTATTAACTGAGCGCCAGAATATGAAAGCTGCATATCAGAGATAGCTTAACGGTACAAAGCCCTATAATAAACACGTATAAAGCAAGACAGGGAGAAAACAGGGGAAATGTTATTTTCTTTTGTAAACAGTAACCTTGCCTAACATCTGCCAATTCCTTGTAGAACGATACACACGTCTCAGTATCTACATGGTTGATACATCTAACCTACTTGGCAGTAAAATGCTTAAAACGTCAATGTATCTGTGTACAAATTTAGGGGACGGTATGAGACTTTTTATTCTGTAGAGCTAGAAGTAGTCTATTAGTCTAATAGAAAATATGACGAGGCACAAAGCTTTCACGAGATCTCGGGATTCCATGGATGAAACAAGAATAAGTATTGTACAGGGAAAGAAATAATGAGGGGCTGCATCATGAAGACAACCCCTGTCCTTAGTCTCCATTATTACATATGGAGGAGGTTTGCCTACTCGGGATCTTCCCTCTGTATGAGAGCTTACTGATCTGGTTGTGACTAAAGCCTACCTTTATATACCTTCTTATATACGCCTCAAAATTAAAATTACAACACCATCAGCATCAGGAAATGTCATCGAAATCACAGGATCTATGTGGTACTTATATACAAATGCTGAAAAGTCAAAACTACATTTTCAAAACATCTCAATTTATTCAGTATCGACTTTGAACTCCACAGGCAAAAATACACTTACTTACACTTACTAAATGTAGAACTGGTGGGGGAAGGTTGAACTAGATGGACCTAGGTCTTTTTTCAACCTAAGTAACTATAACTATGTAACATACCTTAGTATACTATCAGTGAAGTTATTGATAAAAGAGAAACACAAATCATCAAGATCCACTGTTGGCAGCTCCTTTTACAATTGTAGACTAATGATGTTCCAGATGTGCTCGATGGGAGAAAAGTCCAAAGACGATGTGAGCCACGGAGGGAAATTTATTCACAATAGCAAGAGCAACATTAATGCTGGTGTTGTCACGTTAAAAAACTACTTGTGGTAAACAGTGAGCTGTTAGTGTATCTTGAATGAAAATTAGAGGCGTCCGGCTGCTGTACATTATGTCACCCCACACCATAATTACAGGCGTAGGATAGTTGTGATGTTCCCTCTTAAAGGTCTACTTATTGCATTGTTCCAGTCCAGTCTCCGGCTATAATCCCAGACAAACGCGAGTCTCTTAACTGTAGAGGACCTCAATTCCATCTACCTTTGCCATATTTCTTGGCACACTGAAAGTCTTTGAGAGCAGTGGTGCGAGGTCAATAGAACACCTGAAGCTGGCCGTCTGGCTCGTAGCCCAATGCTGTGCAAATGCATTCTGATGCTTTGTGTAGACACTGTTCGATGCCTTAGGCTTGGTAAATGACCTACAATTTCACTTGCCGTACAGAATGGATCAATCAAAGAAGCAGAGGTATGGCCAATTCTAAAAATTGTCTTAGATTAGAAGGTATTTTTCAATACAACAACGCTAGGCCACAGTTTCCATGCAAGTGATACTATGAGCAGTCTGTGTGGCCTAAATGTGCTACCAGGTCCTGTATTATCTCCAGTCTTTTCTCCCACTGAAAACATCAGGGGCATCATTGATTAGCAATTGCCATGGGAGCTGCCAGTAGCGGATCCTGATGATTTGCATGCTCAGGTGTATTTAGAGTAGCAGTACATTCCCCAGACCACCATTAATAATCTCATTAACAGTATACCAAGGAGTGTAAGTGCATGTATTATTCCACGTGGCGTTTATACTTGATACTGAAAAAATCAAAATGTTTTGAAAATTTTGTTTTCATTTTTTCATCATTTGCATACCAAGAAAATGTCTATTGACCATCTGATTTCCATAATTACACAACTCTCCCTTCTTGCTATTGCAATTTGTATGTCGAGTAGTATATTAAATGAGGGATTAATCAGAATGATTCCTTTTTGGCCATAGCTGCCCTAGCAAAAAGACTGGAATCCCTTTTTAGAGCCATCATCAATTATCCAGAGCACAGTTACTCTCTCCCCATGAAGGACATGACACATTTGTGCTTTACACATACAATGCATTCATTTTAATAGGAGCCAATTAGTCTTTTATTTCCCTTATGGTAGAGGTACAGGAGAACTTAAAGGGGTTTTCCACTACTAAGACAACCCCTTCTAATTCCACGTTTTCCCATGGTAATTAAAAAAAAGTCTATACTCACCTCCCATATCGGCACAGTTCCAGCGGTTCAGGTACTCGAAGCTTGCATGACGTCACAAAGCCCTGCATCCACTCAGCACTGGCTCCTTTGGACCAAACGAGCAATTAACAGGAAGTGAGCAGCAGCCGCAGCGCTTACCTCCTGTTGATTGCTCGTTTGATCCAAAGATGTGAAGACAAAAGCCGGCACTGATTGGACACGGGGCTCTAGTGATGTCACAATATCACGTTAGCCCAGAGAACGCGAACACTGAACACTACTGGAACGGTGCCAGCACTGGAGGTGAGTAGAGACTTTTTGATTTTACCTCGGGGAAACATTTGGAATTAGAAGGGGTTGTCCTAGTAGTGGAAATTTGCTATATGGATTCCTACAAAGATCATTTAGGTTTGCAGCAGTGGGATGTAATGTCATATATTTATTTTAACAAAGTGGCTATTCTTTCTCTTGTGAAGACTGCAGACAGTAGCGACCATTGATTGTTCATATGACGAGACTGCCGCGAACATAGCGCTCAGATTGAGGAGTGGCACTACCTCCAGGAGGTAAGTAAACTTTTTTTTATATTTCCAGCACAGAGGGGCCACTATTAAGGATTTGTCCAGAAGTGGGCATCCCCTTTAACATAGCGCTATAGATGTCAAGTATAATATGTAATATAATACGCCCATTTGTAGACTAATCTAGAAGTCTGGCCTGACACCACTAAGTTCCCAGAGCCTGGGCAGCCTTGCTGTGTAATATTGGAGTGCGGCCGATATAAAAGCCATGCTTTGTGTTAGAGTGGAGCCTCTTGATCATAAAATGTTAATTAATCAACAGTGCTGTGTGTGGAGTGCACTTTGGGAAATAAAGTAGCGGAGGAAGGGTAACCCCCACTTTGAATAATAACTCAAAGAAAGATCTTTTACAGTCTCTTGTGGACTTGCTATTTTGTTCCTTAGAAGCAGTAAGTTGCCTTTTTTTTCTTAGCCGGCTATGGATAACAATGCTTTTCTACTGTGCTAATAATTCATGAACATAATGTGCCTGCAGCCGCCTTTGGGGCTCTATGGCCTGCTTGAAACCTGAGTGACATTTCAAAAAAGAGAAAAAAGAAAAAAAGGGAAAGCAAGATAATAAATATTAACATTACTCTGACTTTTCAATTAAATCTTACATATGTTTTGACACAGATAAGAGCAGATTTTACACAACCCTCATTCTCAGCTTTGTGGTTCAACCACTAGAGAAATGTCCTTTTTAACCTTTTTCAAAGCGTAAATCTCAATGTGTGTTTTCAGAGTTTGCTTTTTCTTTCAGGCTTTCTAACTTTCTTTAATCATGTGGAAGTGTGGTGATAATGTAGATTGTAAACTGCATGCGGTAGGCACTTGCTACCTTGCATAACAGCAGGAGCCCCTTTCCCAATATTTATGATGAACAGAATCAGCGTTCTGCTTTTAAAGTGCACCTGTCATAAAATAAGTGTCTACAAAGTGTTAAACGAGGATGACTAAGGGGGTGTCCTCTGTACATTCCATCAAAGCCGGACTTCTGGTAGGATTCTTCTACCATATACTACCATACAGCCAGGGGCCTCATTTATATGTCCAACATTCTCATACGAGTGATGTCTGTGGTTTTCACAGACGCACTCATACTTGTGATAGTCTATGGGGCCTTTCACATATTTGCGGCTCGTGGGATCAGTGGAGAATCGTGAAGACATGAAGGTCGGATCAAAATTAGGAATGCAAGTCTATGGGTCTGTAAAAAAAATCATACCGAACTCGGACACAACTGGGTGCTGCCCAATTTTCACAGAAATGGAGTAAATAGAGAAACTTTTTATTTTCTCCACGTATGAGAAAAACTGATGACACTCAGACCACAATCTGAGCAATCTCTGATCCAAAATATTGGTCCATTTTTCCTGCACATGGAAAAATCGAATGTCTGAATAAGGCCTAAGTTAGCCGCTCTCCAATTAAAGGAGTTGTCCACTACTAGGACAACCCCTTCTCATTCCCTTTGCTCATCTGCGGTTCCAGGAAATGTCGGAACTTGTGTTCCCAAGGCCCATGTAACATTGTTATGACACGCAAGCCCCACAACCAATGAGTACCCGGCGTCTGTCTCCCCACCTTTGGATATTTGAGCAGGATGTGAGCTCTCCACTGACTTTCTGCTCAAACGCCTGTAGGCAGGGAGGAGGACCTTGGCGCTGATTGGTCGCGGGGCTCGCGATTCATAACAATGTCACGTGGGCATCGGGAACGCGACTCCAGACATCGCTGGAAACGCGGCCGCACCGGAGGTGAGTATAGGCTTATTTATTTTTATGCGGGAATAACAAGGGAAATGAGTAGAAGTTGTCCAAGTAGTGGGTAACACCTTAAAAACAGAACAGACCTATTATATAGTCATGATATAGAAGCATGGTTAAAGTATACCAGTTCATGAAATAATTCTTACACATTTTTCTATTATGGTGGCCATAAAACCTTTTGACTTTAGAACCAGATTACCATAATCGTGCTCAAAGGCATATAATTTCAAAATGGTATACTAAAAATCTGCAAAAAGTACACATTGACAATTTTACTGTTATTTATTATTATTATTATTATTATTATTATTATTTATGGGAGGGGGGATTATATGATATTTAAAGTGGCTTGAATCCACTGTATGAATATGTAACAAGTCAAAATAAAAGAAGATATTCACTAATATACTAGTTGATCATCTAAATGGTGTGTCAATATATGTACTGGTGTGGCTTGTACCATATTCATTAAATATAAATAATATTTATTCATTTATATAGCGCTATTAATTCCACAGCACTTTACATCGATTGGCAACACTGTCCCCATTGGGGCTCACAATCTAAATTCCCTATCAGTACGTCTTTGGAGTAAACCAGAGTACCTGGAGGAAACCCATGCAAACACAGGAAGAACATACAAACTCCTTACAAATGATTTGAACCCAGGATCCCATCTCTGCAAGACTAGAGTGCTAACCACTGAGCCACCGTGCCGCCCTGTTGTAAAGCTGTCAAGTTTCCCCAGTGCAAGAGAAATGAATTCAATAATAACCAAACAGGACTGCAAGGGATTCAAATTCCCAGACAATGCCCTTAATGAAGGCCTGCCAGCATAATACAAGCTTCACTTCCAGCAGTCTGCATTCTGTCATACTGCTGCAGACAAGGGTTATTATAATACCCATCACCAACAGTCTCTATGAGCAGCCCGGTGACAGAACACAGACTGCTATGGACAATACCAGGCAATCCAAATGCCTGACATTTCTACATGTGATATGTCCCCGACCGGGGAGATTCATAGGAAAACACTGCACAGTTATGAGATGGATTATTGCAGTAATATACCAAGGGATCACAAAATACATCTATTATCAACAATGAATGAGAACATTAGTAATAAATAGCCATATTTAAAGGGGTTGTCCAATTTGAAAATATTTTTTTTTATTTCAATTCATGCACTTGGGGCTACAAATCATTTCTACAAATGGGTTTCATTATAAATTCTGCACTGGTTGTTTATTTGAGGCTCTTTGGTTCCCTGCTCAATAAACTTTTATGTAGCCTCTCTTCAGAAATCTACTAAGAGCAGGCCAGAAAAAGACAGATAAAAGAGTTACAAACTCTCACATCAGACTGTCAGAATGTGCTCACTGACAGTTCTCAGGTAACTCGTTCTGCAGACAACAAATGACAATACAACACAGAGGCTATAGAATGCAAACTAATTAATGAGTTACAATAGCAACAAATGATATTTAGCCCCAAATATATGCAGTCATGCAAATTCTTTAAAAAAAAAATCCCAAAAAGGTGGACTGCCCCTTTAAGGACTCAAGTAATATCAGAACTCACATTATTTAACAGTTTCCTCAAACAGCCCTCAAAAGTCTCCAGACACATTTTTCATCTCATTCCTACAATATTGACCTTACGCTCAGATATGTTTTACTTATCTCTGTCCTCATCCATCACTACATTTTGTCTCACCTTTATAGGAAAGCGTTAAAGTACCCCTCTGGATTTTATTTGAGTATCCATTTGCTATCATTAATGTATGTTCAGTATATATCGGTCGCTGTCTTCTGCCGTTTCCAGCTCAGTTCCGGTCCCTCTCCTGGTTTTGTAACCACAGCTCTCGCTTGATCTCATCGTGGACAGTTACGTCCTATCTTAATTTAAGTGTCTATGAGAGCCTTATTCTGAATCTCATAGACTCATATTTAGAAAGTGCCTCCTGTTCATACAGCTAACTCTGGAGTGAGTCGCCTGGTCACATCTGCGGTGACATGATGCAGCAGAGGAGCGGAGCAGCGCTGGAAACGGCAGAGGAAAGTGACCTTTCCGTTTTTGATTGCACACCCTGTACATATATTAATGATAACGAACGCTGGAGTGGTACGTTACACATCCCTTTGGGTAACCCATGGGCAGCACATGTTGGTGCCTTTTTATTTTTTTTTGTGATGGTACTAAACCACTATCGCAAATATTTAGTAGGGTTGTCATGGGGTTTAAGTTATGTTTATTCAGAAATCCAGACGGGCTCGAGCTCATCCCCGAGCTACTCTCAGCAAGGGAGCACATCCCCCCTGCCATGTTTTTATTCCACACATATGTTATAGATGTTTGAAGTAATAGTTACCATCCGTCTGCAATGAAAGTCTTTCAGTTCTGCCTGATAAGTGGAACTCCCTAAGAGAACACGACATTCCACAGGCACACTCTTTTTAGAAAAAAAAATCATCACCGCAGCAGCATTTTTCACAATGAGAAGCATACACATGCCTTTCAAAAATCATTTTCTTCTCTTGTGTGCTTCAGGAAGCTGACCCTTTTTCTATGGAACACAAAACATTCATAAATCATAACTGCTAACCTTAAAGAATACATTACTCCAGGGCACATTTTTCGTACTACACAATTTGAGCGCTATGAGAATACATGTTTGCAGACAGGACAAGAGGGGTGAGGCTCCAAATACTGAGCAGTCAGGAGGAATTTGGGGATTAAAAATAAAGATGTCGTAAGGCTGCAGAGACGAGATACGATACTGCAATACACGCAACTCTAATAACAAATATGAAACCATACATAAAAAGTGAACGAGTTGAGTTATCAGTTAAGGGGTTGTCCATTCATGTCAGGAAAAGAAGGGTTAAATATCCGCACTGCCGATGGATAAGATCACAGGATGTGAAAAGGACAAGCCAGGTAAGTATACTTCAAGTAGTTTATTGTGTCTACGCGTTTCGAAGTATAAGGCCTAAGACACACGGCATAAAAATCGGAGCGAGTGCAATGCGATAAAACATCGCATTCCACTCGGACCAATATTAGCCTATGTGCCAGCACCCATGAGTGATTATTTTCTCATCCCTAATCGGACCGAGAAAACAATCGCAGCATGCTGCGACTGTAATGCGATCCTTGTTTCCCTCGCACCCATTCAAGTCTATGGGGCGAGAGAAAAATTATACTGCACTCGCGGTACACCGGTGTGCTGCGAGTTCAGGGCGAGAATGGCAATAGCCGGCAACGGAGGAGAGAGGAACATAAATCCCTCCCTCCCCTCCGCAGCAGCGGCCCACCCCTCCTCAGTGCCTGCCCGTCTCTCCTCAGTGCCGGCCCGCCCCCCGCAGCTGTGGTCCGATCGTATGATGGGAACTCAGTCGTAGTGACACTGGCATGACACTCGGCTCCCGCTGTGTTGCCAGCGCGAGCCAAGTGTCATGCGAGGATCACACTAGTCCCCCGTATGACCCCAGCCTGACTTCTTCTTCAGGACAGAAACTTACCTAGTAATTTATGTCCTGAAGAAAACGTTTTACGGTGCGTGTCCACGATCAGGACTCACTGTGTCCTGGACGCAGCAGGTCCTGACCTGCAGGACCGCAAGTCCCCTCCGCAGGAGAACGCAAGAGATCGCAGCTGCTTGTACCCACGATCAGGGTTCAGGGCACTGCGATCTCCTCGCTGTGTTCTCCCTACGGAGGATGCATGCGATTCCGCAGCAAAAACAATTGACATGCTGCGGTCTGGAAAGCCGCATCACAGGTCAGTGTTTGCTGCGGAAAAAACAAGCACAGTGGGCACAAGATTTCTAGAAATCCATCCACTGTGCTTGTACTGTACAATGCAGTGTTTTGCATGCAGCTAAGGCATGCTGCATCCAAAACGCAGCAAACACTGATCATGGGCACGCACCCTTACACTTCGAAACGCATAGACAAAATTAAGTATTCATAACCAGCTGCCACTAGAGCAAAAAACAGCTGATGGCGGGGGTCCCATATGTTGGACCCTCACTACTGATGACCTATCCTATAGATATGTCATCAAATGCCTATTACAGGACAACCCCTCTAATCTTCCATGGAGTTTCTCCCAACTACATCTGAAGTCTGATTGGTTCATACAAATGCAGAAAAACTAACGTGACATAGGTGGTGTTGTTTTCCATTATTAGAATCAACGTTACATTTTTCAGAGCAGCTAAACACTCAATCTGATTGGTTGCCCTAAAGACATATCTTTGTGTATGTATAAAAAGTTCTTATATAGTTTTAATACTAGCAAAATACGTTTGTACATAGATACAGTATCACCAAAACTATGTGCATTATCCCTTCTTCCTCCTAGTCTATTATTTAAAGGGAACCAACCAGAAGATGCACTGTGGCCAATCCATAGGCAGCATGTATCAGGCACTGTGTTATAGCAGCCATGTATGCTTTCCTCTGAAATGAATTACAGGTATCTACCTTGTGTGTGTGTATAGGGAGAGTGACCTGTCCATCATGCCTGGGTTATGTAATGCTCCTCTGGGAAATTAAACATGCAAATTGCCTCTTTAGAGAGGAAGAGGACTTAAACTCTAGTGCCCCCTATTGTAAACAGCAATCCTAAAAGTCAATATCAACCCTTTAATGAGCCTTCGTTTAGACATAGTATAAAAACCAAACCAGATTACCAATTTTCAGACATTGTGTTTCGAGGCATTGTCCTGCATCAGTATAAAGTATGAGATCTGATTTGGCTAGGTGAGAGCTTATAGGTGGCACTAGAGTTCAAGTCCTCTTCCTCTCTGAAGAGTCAATTTGCCTATATAATTTCCCAGATCACTGCATGGCTCACAAGGCTCCTCACACATGTGAAATGTTACCATTGGATTCCAGTCATGAGCCTCTTGCGGCAAAGTCACACTTCAGTATCGCATCTGATGCGAGACCAACTGATGCAATATGCTGATGACCCTCGGTTCAGGCTGTGCTGAGTGTGAGCTGAGTGTCATGCTACTGTGGTTCCTTAATCTCTCCCATCTCCTTCATTGTGAGCTTGTGCGTATATCGCACTGCACTTGGATAACCTCCGAGTGCAGTCCGATGTTTCTCTCGCACCCATAGGCTTGTATGGGTGCGAATGATACGGCTCTTGCAGACAATCGCAGCATGCTGCGATTTTTTCCTCAGTCCGTTTAGGGCTGAGGATAAACTTGCAGATCTGAGCTGCAGTATTGTCTTACCGTAAATGGGGAAAAGTGTGACTTTGCCCTTATACAGCCAAAGAAGGTCTCATACTGTGCACTGACGTGGGACAACACTGCGAAACACTGTGTCTGCAAATGAGATTCTGGTTGGCTTTTCATCCTAAATCATGTGACAAGGCTCGTTACAGGGTCAATGTTGACTTTTATTGTTACTTCCAATAGGAGGCGCTAGAGTTCAAGTCCTCATCCTGTCAGTGTAGAGCAGAAGGGCAGAGAGGAGACACTGGAGCCCTGCCTCGGATTAATCATCTAAGGCACATAGTTCTTGACCGCTTTGCAAAGTAAGCTTTCTCCAAAATGCTGTAACGTTTTAGGGTAAAAAATACACGGCAGCAATAACATAGCCAGTGTTTGATTCATACCGGCCTTTAAGGAATCAGGACGAAATTCCTCCATGAAACCTGTATATATGACTCAGCCCTGCTTAGCTTAGCGTGCAGCTCCTTTTTTATGACCCATGTCCGTCCTCCCTGGCTGAATAATAACAGCCATTTCTAGAAAATTCAATCCTGTGCCAACCTTTTCTCCAAAAAATAATGCAAATTAAAGAATTTTACACCACAAACGCATGTTTGGTTTTGTGCTTCACAGTTTCCAAAAAATCAAATAACCACGGAACGTATTTTAGCACAAAATTAAACTTTTAACATTCATCTACTTTACAGCCTTCTTGTAAGCAGTGCCATACATGGATTAAAGCAGAAAGTATGAGATCAATATAATAATATAGTGTTTTCATTTTACTTTTTAAGTGTAAAAATTCTTAAGAAATGGAAGCAAAAGAGCAGTAAGTGCAGCTCAGGGATTATAACCACTTACAGAACAATCTCACTGTTACTGGTACAACTGAGCACAAACCAGTGGTAATGCGAAATAAGGCCACGCCTGCATATGTATAACCTGCAATTACTTTACCCAGGGGATCTGTGTTAGGCCGGTGCCACACTTGCGAGTCACTCACGCATGAATCAAGTCGCATCACTCGACACGGCTGTACACTCCTGTCCAGCAAGCGGCAGCCGTGCAGGGTGAAAGCGTGACCCGGCCCAACTTCAGCTATCAGGCATTCTAGGTAAGTCAGATTCTAAGACCTTGCTCACACTACTGTATAAATCGGAAGCGTGCTGTCTGATTTTTAATCAGACAACTCTCATACCAATGTTATTCAATGGGGCATTGCTGATAACCGATTTTTTTCCCTTACCAAATCTGTTTGTGAAAAAAAATTGCAGCATGCTACGAATTTGGATGGTTATAAGAAAAAAATCGGATGCCATACGGAGCCACAGTATAGCATCCGATTTTTACAGATACGTTACAATTCTGGAACACAGGTGTGACGCCCTGGCACAGCCAGGTTGTCACAGAAAGAGATAATCCTCCTTGGTAATCTGATCTCACACCGGTGCAGCAAGACAAACCACATCCCCCAGGGTAAGAGAAAAGCAGAGCAGGGGGGAGGGGCTGGGCAGAGAGTGTGTGGAGAGGAGACAGAAGAGGAGTCTGGAGTTGTAGCTCCCAGGCTGATAGTGAAGCATGCTCCGAGAGGGCCGGGACAGGCTGTAGTGAGGAAGGGGCCAGAGGTAGCCGGAGCAGGGCGGTGGCCCCTCGGTACCTGGGTACCCGGATCACTACAGGGGAGTGGATTCCCCGTTCCCGGCTGAGGAGAAAGAGGAACAGAGTGGAGAGAAAGGCACCTGGCTGCAGGGAAAGAACAACAAGGGCTGCTGCACCGTGTGTGGGACACTAACACCCCCGTACCGAAGGCTGCGGACACCGGCAATTCCTAGTTTACCAGTGACTCCGTGTGACTTACTTGTGAGTACACCCGTGCCCTCGGGCACCGCACTGCAGCACTGCGCCATGCTCCCTGCTTACCCCATCACCGGGCCCCGGGACAACCAACCCGCTACCCACGGAGGGGAGAACTAACATCTAGCTGCTCCATACCATCACTCCCGGGATCCTCGTCAAGAGCAGCGGTGGTGTCCCAATCACCACAACCGTGGGTGGCGTCACGGACAATCTCCCTTAACAAACCCCCTTTTACTGTGGAGCCTGGGATCACAGACCGGGTCACGCTACCGTGATACCCACAGAAGTGACCCTGTGGCCCGGATCTGAGTACCCCCTGGTCCCCGGGCGACACACAGGAAACTGTAAATGCTCCTCCTCTAAGGCCGAGGCCACACGGGGTTATGTGAGAGTGCTTGCATGATACTTGGCACACGCTTGCAGCACAGCGGGAGTCGAGTGTCATGCGTGTGTCATTCGACTGTGGTCTATTCGTGCGATCGGACCACAGCTGCGGGGGGCGGGTCGGCACTGAGGAGGGGAGGGTGAGCGCTGAGGAGGGGCGGGAGGGATTCATCTCCTATCTCATCCGTTGCCAGGTATTGCCATTTTCGCATTTTGGGAGAAAGATAGACATGCAGATTTGGGCAATAATCTGCATGATAAACTGCTCCAAATTTGCATAAAAATCAGCGTGGGCACAATTTTTGATGAGTTATTTCTTGCAGATTTTAATCAATATGCATGGGATAAAGCAAAACATTCAAGCCTATGAGAATCCTGAAGTGCTGTGCCCACGTCACAGATTTTTTCCTTGCAGATTTTGTTTTTTTCAGCAGCGTTTTTCCTGCCAAGAGCAGCAGCTTTAGATGCAGAAAATCTGCACCTTACTGCTCATGCGCACGTAACTGCTGAATATTCTGCAGTGATTTGACAGCACATGTGCGCTTCAAATCGCTGCAGAAACACTGCATAATGGATGCAGTTTTTTTGTAGAAAAAAGCCGATTTCATGCGCTATGGCTGCTGCCCCCACCATAGACAGAGTGGGAGCTGCTTCCAAAGCGCACAAATAATTGACATGTTCATTTTATGAATGCACGGATTTGGGTCAAAATTTTAGCACCAAAATCACTGTGTTCATAAAAGCATCGTGCGCATATGTCATGCACAATCTTCATAGATTGTGCAGGGGGCGCAGGACGCATGTATTTATGCTGCAGTGCAATACGCAGCGTAAATGCATGCAATTACGCAACTTGCGCACGAGCCCTAAGGGTATGTGCGCACGTTGCGTACTAGCCCAGCACCGTAAAAGGTGCGCTTCAGAGCGCAGCTGAAAAGCTCCGTTCTGAAGCGCATGGTGCCGGCGAGAACGTGCGCTCTGCCTGCAGCTCCTGCCATAGACAGAGCAGGAGCTGCCGGCAAAGCGCATGGAAGAAGTGACATGTCACTTCTTTTTGCGCAGCGCTTCGGCAGTAGCCGAAGCTCTGCGCTCTAAAACGCCACGTGCGCACGGCCCCTGCACAATCTCCATAGACTGTGCAGGGGACGCAGGACGCATGCAGTTACGCTGCGCTACAAAGCGCAGCGTAACTGCATGAATTTACGCAACGTGCGCACATAGCCTAAATGTGCAACGTAGGAACATACCCTGACAGTTCCAGCACAGTGTATGGGATTCATAGAAATCTCCTGTCCTGGGCTTTTATTTATTTTGTGTAAACTGACCTGCGTGTGTTTGTAACATCTGAATTTTTCTTGTGTGTTGAGTTTTATGTGCAGATCTTCCCCATAAACTTGCATTACATGCAAAAAATCCACAGGTATAAAATGCACATGCATATTTACTGCATTTCCGTTGAAGAAAAGTATGAAAAGTGCCTGTTATCTGCACATGACTGTATCAACTGAGACTATCAAAGCCTAATACTGCAAAGTAGCAAAAATAACGCAGCTTTATATAAAATATGACATGGCAAAAAGAGGCAAAACCAAAGCGTCAAACACCCTATAAAAACGCATCTAAAAAAACGCAAGTAAAAGTAGCATAATTTAGCTAAATGCTGCAGAAAATCTGTAACATCAAAAACTCATCGTTGGAACGTAGCCTTATAAAACAAATCTTTGTGATTGTAATTATTGACCTAAAATATGTAAAAAAAAATATTTCCTTGTTAAGAACATGAAATGTGTCAAGGTAGAACAATAAGAAAGCCACACTGATCAATGGCCCCGCGGTAAACGCTGCTTTCCTGCGCTCCAGTAACGCCTGGCAGACAGAGTATGGACATTTATTTTAGGAGGGAGTTAAATAAAAGTAAGAAACTTGTAACAAAGACATGGAGCTTTTACTGGTGGAGTTAATCTGTGCATGTCACCGGCACAGACACAACGCCTGGCATGTACTATATCAGCGCTGCCAGGTGCTGCGCAGCCCAGGTGCTGGGACTTTTTGTTATTTTTTTTAGCAATGACTACAGTGGACACAGAAGCCTGACCCTTTGGGGATACTGAGAAAGTTCTCTGCCGACTCTGCATTATGCCAAATGCTATCACTGGCACCTGTGACACATTTAAGAGGTGACATTTAGGGCTGAGGTGGAGGGGGTCAAAGTGGCATTTGTCATCACCCATGTTTTCTTTGCACGTTCAGCTGCAGGGCTCTGAAATTAGATCATTTGCTTGTATAAACCCCCATGGCTCTCTGAAAATACTGTGGAATGTAAGCGCCTCAGTCTAGAGTTTTATAGGTTAATGAAAAGCAGTCGAAGTGATCTCACCAGCTTTAAATGAACCCAACTAACACCTACGGTCTTCAGCTTCATCACTTTCCACAGTTTTTTTCACGCATAAAGGCAAATAGTAAACTCTGGAGTATGGCCAATTTTTCACTTCATTTCGACTTTGTGAAACATTTAACCAACATTCCATAAGCCACAATTGTAAATTAATATCCTGTGTTATATAGCAATTCCCCAAAAAGCAGAACATTCTAGAACCTCAAGAGGGTGGTTATACTGAATCCGGCATTTTCCATCAGTAGTGGTGGTAAGCAGCGGACAGGACTCTGCCCCAGGCAACTCCACATTGGGCTTCTCTTGGATTCGAGCTTTTCACACAATTTAACAATCTGGATCATTTTCTGTCTACAAAATAGACTCCACTGATTGTGATCCTGCGTTTGTAGTGAACGTTCTGCATGTTTGGGGAGATCTATAGGCTCCATTAATGCGGCAGAGGCCAAGCCTGTGTCCTTTTGACCTCCACCAGGCTGGTACTTGTCAGTAGACATTTTTTTTACTGAAGAGGCTTTCTAATGCCGAGGCATCCTGCAATAAAAAAGCACACAGCACATTTGTTTGAAACATTGATGCCATTGTACTTTTTTGTGACTTCTGTTCTAAGTATATATTGGGAACACTGGAATTTTAGAAATATTTGCATTATTTGGCTTTAATGAATTTATTCTTGAATACAAAAACAATCATACCAAAGGACAAGGTACAACAGTTCTTCACACGCTGCAGTTTTGGGCCCAATTCATAATTGCATTAGCACCTAACTTTTGGTATTTTTTTATGTTTTTTATTTATCTTCTACTCTTTTTTTAAATCAATTTTATGTGTTAGTCTATTTTTAATGTTCCCCATTGTAGGCGAAGTTTAGGGTTTCCAGATGTTTTTGGCTGATTAAATTGTCTCTCCAGTAAAGGAGACAAACTCTAGCACAGCGCCACCTATTGGAAGTAGCTATCCTAAAAGTCACAAGTGGATTTTCGACAATCCTTTGCAATATGACTCAGGATATATAAGCCAGATCAGAATCCCAATTTGCAGACACGGTGTTTCGGGGTGCTTGCCCCTCGTCAGTGCAAAGTATGGGGGTGTCTGATCTGGCTCATGAGAAAGCTATGTGGGGACCACGGGGGAACACTATTCTCCTTAAGGAGACTTTGCAAGCCAGTCTGGCTGCCAGGTAAGGGGACTTATAGCTGCAATGCCCCTAAAATTCCACGGGGGAACACTATTCTCCTTAAGGAGACTTTGCAAGCCAGTCTGGCTGCCTGGTAAGGGGACTTATAGCTGCAATGCCCCTCTGGGAAATATTCAAATTGTCTCTCCAGTAAAGGAGACAAACTCTAGCACAGCGCCACCTATTGGAAGTAGCGATCCTAAAAGTCACAAGTGGATTTTCGACAATCCTTTGCAATATGACTCAGGATATATAAGCCAGATCAGAATCCCAATTTGCAGACACGGTGTTTCGGGGTGCTTGCCCCTCGTCAGTGCAAAGTATGGGGGTGTCTGATCTGGCTCATGAGAAAGCTATGTGGGGACCACGGGGGAACACTATTCTCCTTAAGGAGACTTTGCAAGCCAGTCTGGCTGCCAGGTAAGGGGACTTATAGCTGCAATGCCCCTAAAATTCCACGGGGGAACACTATTCTCCTTAAGGAGACTTTGCAAGCCAGTCTGGCTGCCAGGTAAGGGGACTTATAGCTGCAATGCCCCTCTGGGAAATATTCAAATTGTCTCTCCAGTAAAGGAGACAAACTCTAGCACAGCGCCACCTATTGGAAGTAGCGATCCTAAAAGTCACAAGTGGATTTTCGACAATCCTTTGCAATATGACTCAGGATATATAAGCCAGATCAGAATCCCAATTTGCAGACACGGTGTTTCGGGGTGCTTGCCCCTCGTCAGTGCAAAGTATGGGGGTGTCTGATCTGGCTCATGAGAAAGCTATGTGGGGACCACGGGGGAACACTATTCTCCTTAAGGAGACTTTGCAAGCCAGTCTGGCTGCCAGGTAAGGGGACTTATAGCTGCAATGCCCCTAAAATTCCACGGGGGAACACTATTCTCCTTAAGGAGACTTTGCAAGCCAGTCTGGCTGCCAGGTAAGGGGACTTATAGCTGCAATGCCCCTCTGGGAAATATTCAAATTGTCTCTCCAGTAAAGGAGACAAACTCTAGCACAGCGCCACCTATTGGAAGTAGCGATCCTAAAAGTCACAAGTGGATTTTCGACAATCCTTTGCAATATGACTCAGGATATATAAGCCAGATCAGAATCCCAATTTGCAGACACGGTGTTTCGGGGTGCTTGCCCCTCGTCAGTGCAAAGTATGGGGGTGTCTGATCTGGCTCATGAGAAAGCTATGTGGGGACCACGGGGGAACACTATTCTCCTTAAGGAGACTTTGCAAGCCAGTCTGGCTGCCAGGTAAGGGGACTTATAGCTGCAATGCCCCTAAAATTCCACGGGGGAACACTATTCTCCTTAAGGAGACTTTGCAAGCCAGTCTGGCTGCCAGGTAAGGGGACTTATAGCTGCAATGCCCCTCTGGGAAATATTCAAATTGTCTCTCCAGTAAAGGAGACAAACTCTAGCACAGCGCCACCTATTGGAAGTAGCGATCCTAAAAGTCACAAGTGGATTTTCGACAATCCTTTGCAATATGACTCAGGATATATAAGCCAGATCAGAATCCCAATTTGCAGACACGGTGTTTCGGGGTGCTTGCCCCTCGTCAGTGCAAAGTATGGGGGTGTCTGATCTGGCTCATGAGAAAGCTATGTGGGGACCACGGGGGAACACTATTCTCCTTAAGGAGACTTTGCAAGCCAGTCTGGCTGCCAGGTAAGGGGACTTATAGCTGCAATGCCCCTAAAATTCCACGGGGGAACACTATTCTCCTTAAGGAGACTTTGCAAGCCAGTCTGGTTGGCTGATTAATCATTTGCAACATTTCAAAAAGTTACAGACTTGTTACAAATGTATCCCGGTCAATAGAGCCATTTTATTTGTCAGTTATTTTGGCGCAATTTGCCTTTTTTTAAGTTGCGCTTTCTTGTAAAGCTGCGCAAACTGACTTGCATTGTGGGGTTTTTTTTACGTCATTGTATGTTGTGGGCATGCTGAGTTTTGTGGGAGGATTTTCCCCATAGTTTGTGGATTGTGCACTAAAAACACATATCATCCACACATGAATGAAACAATAAAGTTGTGTCAAAGCCAAATACCGGAAAGTATCAAAATAAAGCCAAAAAGAAGCAAAAACCATAGGATCCAAAAATACGCTAAAACAGACATGTAATCAGCACATGTATGTATATTTAAAGTTTTGTCAAAGCCAAATACCAGGAAGTAACAAAAACAAAGCAGCTTAATTTATTACATGATAAATAAAAAAAAAAAAACAAACTGCAGTATCAGAAAAACAAAGAAAAAGCATATAAAAAGTGCACTAAAAAACCAAATGAAAAAATCCAAACAACCTAATTTAGCTTATACGTGCAGAAAATGTGCAGCATTAAAATCTCACCAAATACTCATTGTGGGAACATAGCCTAAAACAGATTTTCCGAATTACAAAAGAATAGCAGATAACTATGGCATAAGCATGAAAATCCACAAGGAAAACGTGTAACTTTCGTATTGATTTTGTTTTTTGGGTCAACAAACCCAAATACTCTGTATATGGACACAAAACATATTGCTACCAACACTAAGGCTATGTGCGCACGCTGGAGCTTTGTGCCTTCAGCAAAAAACACAACCCTCTGGCCGAAAAACGCGCCCAAGAACCGCATGCGTTTGTACCGTGCATTTTTAGTGTGTTTTTTGGGTGCGCTTTTGCCCATACATTTTTTTACTGTTTTCAATGGCAAGACGCAGGTCAAAAACAACCAAAGAATTGTCATGGTGGTTCTTTTTTCGGCACCAAAAACTGCAATGAAAAAAGAAGAAACTCGGTGATAACATTTCTTATTTCTCAAAGGCTTTGCTGGGATAAGGAAAGACATGCATATTTGGGCAACAAACTGCACCAAGACGCATCAAAAACTACACAGGGCCTTATACATACAGGTCTACTTGGCAATCTTGACAATTAGAATTCCCACATCACTCCACACATGACTTTGTGTCACGATGGCTTATAAAAAGAAGAGCCGAAAATGTAAGAAGTTGTCATCCAGGAACACAATACACACTAACTGTATACATTGTGTAGTGGCCATGAATAGCACCACAAATGCTTCACTCTTTACTTGCAGTGCAGGTCCAGTAATGGCCACTACCTGATGTACTGAGCTGGGTGCCTGGCAGAGCATAGCGGCACGCTCACTCAGCTGATTGTGGGGGTATCACGAGTCTGTTATCATACAAATTTTTTACTTTAAATGCAGGCTTTAAGTGCATTGCATTAAATTACTTTAAGGCCACAAGTAGATGGTGAGTATTTGGTGAGTTTTTTCCCCTCAGTATTTGTAAGCCACAACCAGGAGTGGAACAATCAGAGGAAAAGTATAATAGAAACACATCACCACTTTTGATTTACAAATAGTGATAAGCAAGCACTGCCATGCTTGGATGCTCGATACTCAAAACAAGCAGGTTGCATGTTCAGACGGGTGCGTCACAAGTACCAAGCATAATGGAAGTCAATGGGAAACTCAAGCATTTTTCCGGAAGATCTTCTGGAAAAATCTTGAGTTCTCCAGTGACTTCCATTATCACTGGAGATAACTCGAGTGACTTGAGTCACACCCGTCATTCTGCTCGTTAATAGAGTTGAGAGGACCTGTGGAAGTTCGGTTCGGTGGGTTCAGCCGTTCTTTAGATAAAGTTCGTTTTGGGACCGGACTTGACCTGAAATCCAATGGATGTCACTAATTGGGCCATTTGGGTCTCCACCCACATGAAGCCAGACATAAACAGATCACTTCCGGGGGCGGGTGGGCAAGATTTTTCCATTTTTTTGTTTGGTGCACAGTACATCCCCGTTCAAACACTGCAAGTGGCTCGCACCGGGCTGAGCACCAAGCGTACCTAAGCACAGCGATGCTCGCATGAGTGGTTTGCATACATAAAGGGCCCGAATTCTGTATTTTTTGGTTCCCTCATCTCTACTCGTTTCAGGTACCGAGCACCCAAGCATGGTAGTGCTCACTCATAACTACTTACAAATACTGAGGTAAAGAAAAGTCACCAAATGCCCAGTGTGTGCATGTGGCCTAATAACTTTTATCAGCTTTTTCTTGCAAGTCATATTTTACAGCATGTTATACAGTATAAATCCATACTTATGTTTATATTAAATGGTCCCTAATTCACACCAGGGTTCAACATCTTAAAAAAATTACATCGACTGGATTCTTCCAAAAACATTAAAGATGCCTATTGCTCATAAATAACTTTTAGGAAGGGGCTTCTAAGTAAAAAACACATGTGTTGTCTCATTATTGTAAACCGCTGCAAAATAAAGACTTGCCGGTGAAAATTATTAAAGTTGTGAAGCACTTTGATCTGCTCCCCAATGAGTGAGCATTTCTTTTTTTATGCTGCTTACCAACTAATGAAGGGATAACGCTAGCTTTTATCCTTGCCACTTCTCTTCCAGCAGAACCTGTGCACTAATCAGCTGTCCCTGCTAATCAGTCATCTGGTCAATGACCTTTTAGCATAAACCTTAAACTCTGGTGAATACTACTGAGGCTGGGGGAACAGACTGGGGCCCATTTCATAGGTCGCCAAGTGTCATCTGGATTTGGAGACCAAAAGGTTAAACAGCAAAGTCATATCCTGCCTCCCGATAAACCTGTAATAGGAAGGCGAAAGCTCCGACACCTCCAGAGGAACTTTATTACCAAACTGCTTGTTTTTAATCTGATTCGGAGGGAACTTGTTGTTCTCACATTAATATGAATTGAAAGGAAAATATATTGTGTTTTATTTTGTAAGGAAAATTAATTATTGAATGCGGAAAGATAACCCTAGCCATGCTCTTCAATCTAAATTGTAGTTCTAAGGACTTGTCGATAGAACAGCTATTAAATGCAGACCATTTAAAAGTTAAACGTGTTCTGATGAGACCATGAGTATCTACAAAAACTAGATTCTTAAAGGGATTGTCCAGTATTAACAAATCATAAACCATCCATTACTAGATCCATTACTAAATCAAAAGGGGTCTGACTAGAGTTGAGCGAGTACCTAACTATTCATACTCACTATACTCATACCAAGTAGTGTCTAATACTCACGTATTCATTCCGAATAGCATGTGCAAGGCGAGTCAATGGGGAATACTAGCAATGTAACGAGTAACCCGAATTCTGCACTATTCGCTACTCGCAAATATAATACAGCATTCGGGTTACTCGTTACTTTGTGAGTTTTTCCCCATTGACTTGCATTGCACACACTATTAGGAATGAATACACAAGTAGTAGATAGTACTCATTGTGAGTATAGCGAATACGAATAGTTAGGGACTCATTCAACTCTACGTCTGACCAATGAGAACCGAATGCCAAAAACGGGATCTTTTGTGGCAATCCCACTGCATCCAATCTCTATGAGAGTGACACATATACCCAAAAATCGCCTATTTACACAAGCAACCACCGATTAGCTACAGTGTTGAGAAGAGGTTGTCTGCTAACTTATATACACAAGATCACAAAACACTAACAATCTCTAATATCATCGGCCTGTCCATAACTATACAGTATCAAGTTATCAACAGCTCACCTCCTCATTAGGTGGGACAATGTACTACCGACAATGATGATTTTTACAAATGCAGAAAAATGATTGTATCCAACAAATTATAATATTAATAATACTACTACTACTAATAATAATAATAATAATAATAATAATAATAATAATAATAAAGTTTACTTTTATGGCGACAATATATTCCGCAGAGCTTTACAATCAGGTGGGGGCTTATACAGCAAAAACAAAATAAAATAGCACATAGTTCACCAGCTACAGTAGGAATGAGGGCCCAGCTCGAAAGCTTACAACCTATGGGGAAATAGGGGGACACAAAAGGTAAAGCATGCTTGTAGTATCTGGTCATCGTTATGATAAATCGTTGTGATAATTTATTGATTTCATATAAAGATGAATGATCCGGTCATTACACAGTAACCTTTTAGGTGCACTTACGTGTTATTGATTGTATGGAGGAGGTGAGGACAGAAATAGGAGGGAGTTAGGAATAGCATTTAGAAGGTGGGACAGGGGAGAGTTAGGTTAGTAAGTTATTATGATAAGCTTGTCTGAAGAGATGTGTTTTTAATGCACTCTTAAAAACTTGGGGGCTGGGTATTAGTCGCATTCTTTGGGGTAGTGCATTCCAGAAAACTAGCACAGCACAAGAAAAGTTTTGGAGACTGAGGTGTGAGGTTCGTATTATGGAGCATGTTAGTCTAAGATAATTTGCGGAACGGAGGGGATGGGTAGTTTGATAGACAGAGATGAGGGATGAGATATATGGTGGTGCAGAGCTGTGGAGAGCTTTGTGGGTGAGAGATATAAGTTTGTATTGTATTCTGTAGCTGATAGGTAGCCAGTGTAGTGACTGGCATAAGGTGGAGGCATCGGTGAAGCAGCTGGACATGAGTACGACTATGGCTGCTGCGTTCAGGATGGATTGGAGAGGAGAAAGTTTGGTTAGAGGAAGACCAATCAGTAAAGAGATCCAATAATCCAGACGAGAATGAATAAGAGCAATAGTAAGAGTTTTTGCAGTTTCGTAGGTGAGAAATGGTCGGATTCTGGAGATGTTTTTAAGATACAGGTGGCATGTGCGAGTGAGTGATTGTATATGGGGAGTGAAGGAAAGTTCTGAGTCAAATATAACCCCAAGACAGAGAGCATGCAGCTTGGGAGTAATGATTAAATCATCGAAGGTAATTGAGATGCCGGGTATAGTTTGGTTAGTAGAGGGAGGAAACACAAGAAACTCAGTTTTGGAGAGATTCAGCTTCAGATAGAGGGAGGACATGCTTTGAGAGACAGCAGACAAACAGTCCCTGGTATTTCGTAATAAAGCAGGGGTGATGTTCGGAGATGATGTGTATAATTGGGTGTCATCAGCATAGAGATAATGCTGGAAACCAAATCTGCAGATGGTTTGTCCAATTGGGGTGGTGTGTAGAGAGAAGAGGAGGGGACCCAAGACTGAGCCTTGAGGAACCCTGAAGGTGAGGGGGAGAGGAGGGGAATAAGAGCCAGCAAAGGAATCAGTGAATGAGCGGTCAGAGAGATAGGAGGAGAACCAGGTGAGAGCGGTGTCCTTGAGGCAAATAGAGCGGAGCATGGTGAGGAGGAGCTGGTGATCCAGTGTCAAAAGCAGCTGAGAGATCTAAGAGAAACAATAGGGAAAAGTGACCATTTGATTTTGCTGTTAATAGATAATTGGAGACTTTGGTAAGGGCCGTTAGGTGGAGTGTAAAGAGTGGAAACCAGATTGAAAGGGATCAAGAAATGAGTTTTCAGAGAGATAGCGGATTAGCCGAGAGTGGACTAAGCGTTCCAGGAGTTTAGAGATAAAGGGAAGATTAGAGACTGGTCTGTAGTTAGCAGGTCGAGGGAAGATTTTTTAAGTAGAGAAGTTATGATGGCATGTTTAAATGATGAAGGAAAGGTACCTGATGAAAGAGAGAGGTTAATTATTTTGGTTAGATAGGTAGTGACAGCTGGGAGAGAGAGAAGGAAATGTGAGGGAATAGGGTCACTGGTGCAGGTTGTAGGGCAAGAAGCGAGGAACCAGGTCACTTATTCTTCTGCGACATGTTTTAATATTGAAAGTAAGCTGGAGGTTCGGGAGGGAGTGGATCCAGGCTCTGAGGGAATTTTTCAAAAATGTCCTGACAGATGTGGTTGATCTTTTTGCAGACTGTTTTAAATGGGTTGAAAAATGAGTAACCGTACAAACACTCCATTAATGGCAGATCTAAGGAGGCCATTTCTCATTCAGCCAAGCAGTTATCAGATATCCTGTTGATAAGGGATAAGTAATAATAATAATAATAATTTTATTCATTTATATAGCGCTATTAATTCCACAGCGCTTTACATACATTTGCAACACTGTCCCCATTGGGGCTCACAATCTAGAGTCCCTATCTGTATGTCTTTGGAGTGTGGGAGGAAACCGGAGTACCCGGAGGAAACCCACGCAAACACGGGGAGAACATACAAACTCCTTGCAGATGGTGTCCTTGGTGGGATTTGAACCCAGGACCCCAGCGCTGCAAGGCTGCAGTGCTAACCACTGAGCCACCGTGCCGCCCATATAAGTGATGATTTATCATTCCTGGAACACCCCTTGAAGCCTCTAAACAAGGTAGCACACATATCCTGACCCTTTATTGTATCAGGCCCTCAAGTAAGAGCAGATTCAATTTGGTCACTTATACCGTATTTTTTGGATTATAAGATGCACTTTTCTTCCCAAAAATTTGGGAGGAAAATGAGGGGTGCATCTCATAATGCTAATATAGCTTACCGGGAGGTGGAGAATGGGCGCTCTGCTAACTGCGGGATGCTGTGCTAGCTACGGTGGGGGCTGTGCTGGCTGCCGGGGGCTGTGTTGACTGCGAGGAGTTGTGCTGGCTGCGGTGGGGACTGTGGTGGCTGCAGGGCGCTGTGCTGGCTACAGTGGGGGCTGTGCTGACTGCCGTGGGGCCTGTGTGGAGCAGGGCGGTTTGGCGGGTGAAAGGCTCTCTAAGCGGTGTGGACTTCAAATAATGGCCCAGAATGGCGCGTATGCAAATGGAGCTCTCAAGATATGATATGTGCACGTGTCACCTCCAGCCCATGATCTCTCAGACGCAGACTTAAGGAAAATGGCGCCCGGAGGTGGCGCATGCGCAGATGAGATCTCGGCTTGTCATTGAGCCAAGAGCTCAATATGCGCACGCGCTGACTCTGGGCGCCATTACTTTGAAGCCTGCACCGCCGACACAGCATCTGTGACACCCGCCACACCACCCTGCTCCACACAGCCAGTACGGTGCCTGCATCCAGCACAGCCCCCCCACAGCGCCCGCAGCATCGCACTACTCCAACACTGCCCCTGCCTCCTGTGACCCCGCTCCACCACCGCTGCCGCCCCATTCGGTAAGACACCATTGGAGTATAAGACAGACCCTCTTTTTTTTTACCTCTAAATTTGGGGTGCGTCTTATAATCCAATGCATCTCATAAAACTAAAAAAACGGTACCTGAAGATCATTCTATATTGGGCCTATAAATTACCAGCATTAAAATGGTTATTCACATGAATGATATAGATGGCGGTTACCTGCTCTGATAGAAAGCACTAAGAGTAATTAGAGTAATTATAAAGAATGGCCATGTACTTCTTGGTGGGACTGTATTAGATTTTTCCTACTTTTGCTACAAAGAACAATAAGTCTTATCCTAATATGTTGCCCCTGCAGAAATACGTAGTGTAAGTCACCCACCCAGTGTACTATTTTTAAGGATAGGTTTTCACAATGGTATTTTTGGTCCAAGTGCCATCCAAAAAGGGCAACACCACTGTTATTCTGTGGGGCAGTGCAGATGAGTGATATTTTTCACTGACCGAAACTGCATGTGAAAAAAAACACAAAATGCTTAGTTTCTTCCATATGCCGGATGAGACTCACTCATTCAAGTCTATGGGTGTGCAGAAAAAAAAAACAATCCCATAAGGAACATCTATGAAGCATCCATTTTTTAAGGATACATTGCAAATCTTTAACATCGGAAACTGTATATGGTCCTGTAAATTATTAATAATATAAAAAAAGGATCACATTATGATGACAAGTAAGAAAATAATTGTAACAGTTTTCTACTTCTACAAAATTTCTATACAAGAGAGGGCAAAATGGAATGTGGGTTTTAGCTGACAAGATGCAATAAATAGGGCTCCGTGACTAATGGATCGCTCTGTAAGTAGAAATATATGTGATGCCGTCATGGCATTTTGCAGGGTCTGGTTTGAGTTCCATTTTACCATTGACCCTTTACAAGATGAAGATCCCTTGTGCTATTGAGATCAACTAGCAAATTTTCAGAGCTGCTTAGAAAACTGCCCAGAAAGCAATGATGTAAACACGTTAGAAATATTTGAAGTATCCAATACATTCCCCTTTTACATGAATCTATGCAGTACTTACGATAGTGTGGATCAATGTATCCATTTCGAGGGTCCATTGCAAATACGGTCCCCCGATAAGGAATGGAGGGTTCAGGCAGATGTGTAATAGATCCATGAATCTCTTTCTTTATTAAAGAGGTCCTCTCCTCGCTGGATGTAGAAGGCTCCTCACTGATTTTGCCAAGGCTTTGTCCGCCTTGTGGCTGCATGGCAATTGCGTTCCTTCGTTCCCTATGAAATGTCTGTCCAGGGCTTTCATCCTCTGTAAAACAAAGTATGAATCATTTAATTAAACAGTGTAAAAATATTCCACTCATGTATTTATGATGACTCATACACTACAATGTAAAATGTTCTGCGCCACCTATACTATAAGGATGACGTAACACTTGCATTAGACTCGCACAAAGATCGCATCGTATCGGCTGGACCAGCCAGTGGCTCTCCTGACAGGAACAGGTCAGCTTCATGTATTTTTATGAGGTTGACAGGCCCCTGTCAGGAGAGCCACCATCCAGTCCAGGTGACACGATTCTCACACGAGTCACACAAAAGTGTGACTCCACCCTTAGGCCGGGGTCACAGAAGCGTATGAATTGGAAGAGTGCAAGCTGATAAAAAATCCGATTGCATTTGGCCCAATGTTATTAAATGATGCAAATCTTAGCTGTAAACGAGCTGAGAAAAAAATGCCCGCATGCTGTGTATGGGAGCATAACTCGGATCACATACACCGATACAAGTCTATGGTTGAGTGTGAAACATCGGAGTGCACTTGGATGACATTCAAATGCAGTGTGATAGACTCCAAGAAAGGCAGTGGAGAAGATAGAGAAACTGATCTTTCCATCTTCTCACCGATGCTCGCATGCGAGAGAATCGGAGCACAGTGGATGACCCTTGGCTCATGTTCGCAGCAGGATTTGCACTGAGTTCCCTTAGCATACTGCAACGGATGCTCTACGCTCATATGACCCCAACCTTATAGGGATCACAAAACTTGGAACACAAATAATGACTATAACTAGGTATATTATTCCTCTGTATATTTTCAGGATAAAAAAAGAAAACCTGGATGGATTTGCTGTGGGTACCCTACCAAACACCAATGCCATCGTATTATGTATGTTATTTCCCTACTCTCTATATTGCCATGGATCAATATTATATTTGAAACTGCACTAAAGTATAAAAAAAAAACTTACGCAAAAGGCTCAAAAAAGATGTACACTCAAAAGTGCATCAAGGAAGCAATCTGCAAGTGATGGATACTTATATCTTAATTGCCAGGTGCACCAATCTCGCTCTGAAAAACTTCACACTTGTGATGTTACAATCGCTGACAACTGCAAATACGTGAACTGGCATTTTTTTAATTGCTGTAGTGTGAAAAACTAAAGTGGCCAACTACTGCTAACAACTGAATGAGCTGTTCTCTTTTGGATAGAAAAAGTGATTATCAATAACACGTTCCACGAAAAGTCAAACTGAAATGCTTCACTATAAAGGTACATCGGACATGTGGAGTATGGCTATGCCGGTATACCACATGATTACAACATCTGGCATGGCTCATGTGTGATCTCCATACTCGGATGAAAGAAAAAAAAGACTCCGCATCTGTGTAAACTTAAAATAATCCAAATAGATGAGAAGGGTATACACAAGCTGCACTAAACCTACTGTTCAAAGATTCCTTAAAGGCCTTGTCTCATCAACTGACATTTTTTTTAATGATGCCAAACTGGGATTTAACTGGGTCCAACTCCTGAAAACCCCATGCAAATAGTTTATAGAGCAGAGACAAATTTAAGGTGGACATACATTATTCCTGCAGCAGCAAAACTATAGTTTTCCATGCTAACCATCAAAATGAAAGCCCAACAAAGCAGTATATGGCCGCAATGTGTCTCACAGATACGGGCCTTTATCAGCTAGCATGGTTATTGCTCGGGGTGGGGGGTTCTGGTCACTCTGACACTGTCCAATCAGAGCTGATTGTTTAGTGACACGCCTCTTTGACAAAGTAGAATGGTCACACCCAGTTGTACATTTATTCATAATATTTTTTTTGGGGGGGAGGAGCAGAACAGAGCTATAATAAAGTATGCTCCAAAAGTCTTATTTCATGGGGGGATGCCAATACTTAAAAAAGAGACATGGTGAGAGGTCCTCTTTAAATTCTGCAATATAATCCGGTACGCAACAAATATGATGTAGATGTTGTATTCTCAGAAAATCATACAATGGGTCTGTACATTTTCAGCAGTGTATACTGGGTCAGCATTAGCCGGTATTGGTTCAGATTATTCCAGCTGTAAATAAACATGGGACGGACAAGCAGCAAACTACTACAATGCTGTCACAATACAATAGCCCTACTAACTTTCCTTTACGACAAAACAAAATAAACTGCAGAATACACCCCAGTCTGGAGCAACATTTGAAATATGGAGTACGGAGAGCACATATATAGCATCTGAAAGGATAAATCTGTACTTTGGTGCTCAGCGTTATGTAAATAGTTTATACCTCTGGCAGAAAAAGAACAGAGAATTCCCAAGAGATGTCACTGCAAACAGTAAGTATTAACAGCTGTGACATCAGAATGCGAGGGAAAGGATAAATCACACAAGACTTTTACACGTAGGTACTGACTTATTTCTCTTTTCAGTTCTATAAAGGACACTAGATGTATACATATCAGATCCAAGAGCAGTGAGGAAACACAGACAATCTTCACTACGTCTCAGCGCCGACTCTTGCAGTAAACCTCTTCCCACTTATTCTTTAGTAAGCAGACCTCAGTATTAGAACTAATAAAAAAAAGCTTTGCACCAGAAAACTTTCAAATGTGGCAATTTTTTGTACAGCTCGTGATTTCCCCAAAATTTTAATTTTTGGAGCTTTAGGCCATGTGCACACTAGAAATTGACTTTTTCTTAAGGAAAATCCGGACCCTCTGAAAGAATCCTGCACCTGTGGTAAAAAACGCACCAAAACCGCAACAAAATCCACATGCAGTTTTGCCGCGGTTTTGTGCGCACGGATTCGCCGCAGTTTTTCTGCAGGTTGGTCTCTGTGGATTTTTACCATTATCTATGGCAAAAACCGCAGGCACCTGCAGAAAAGAAGTGACATGCACATTAATTCCGCAGCGAAAATTCCGCAGGTAAATCCGCAGGTATAAAAAAACGCAGTGTGCGCACAGCATTTTTTTAAACCCAAAGGTTTTGCTGGGGAATGACGGCAGAAATGTTAAGACACATTTTCTGCAGCAAATCCGTGGTAAAATCTGCGGTAAATCCGCAGCATGCGCAGATAGCCTTACACCAATTTTTTAAAATGTCAGTGGATCTTATGTTGATGGGGAATGGCTGAATGCTGACTGACAAATTCATCATAATTTATGCCACAAAAGTCAGATATAGACAATACTCTGGTTGTCGGTTATTTCTGTGACTGGTGAAAGATGTGCCATATCTTACGCCAGTGTGCCTAGGATCCAGACTGACTTATAGTCTTAATTAATAGGCCCCATAGTTTCTATGTCATGTCATGCACATATATAATGCAGAACTACCAAAAGCTCTCTCTCCATACACAGGAATACTTGGCTGGGCACTTCTTTGTCCTCTAAGTAATAGCTACCGCCAGACTTCTCTGGCAGCGGCTTCTCTCCAGGAAGAGAAAAAAGGACTGGCCTCTGAAATTCATCATGTTGGATCCTTCTCTCTGTCAACATCGTCTAAGTCGGGAGGCCTCTATACACATTAAATATCTGTTGATGAACAATCATTGGGCTGACAGTTTTATCTCTTGACTTCCCCATACATGGGAATACTTGGCCGGGCACTCCTATGTCTTCTAAGTGACAGCTGCCACCAGACTCCTCTGGCAATGGCTTCTCTGTAGGAAGAAAAAAAGGACTGGCCGCTGAAATTCAACATTCCGGATCCTTCTCTCCGCCAACATCGTCTAAGTCGGGAGGCCTCTATACACATTAGATATCTGTAGCATGAAGGATCGTTCGGCTAACAGCTTTATCTCTTGACTTCCCCATACATGGGAATACTTGGCCGGGCACTCCTATGTCCTCTAGGTGACAGCTGCTGCCAGACTTCCCTGGCAAAGGCTTCGTTCTCTCCAAAGAACTGGCCGCTGAAATGGATTATGCTGGATCCTTCTCTCCGCCAGCATAGTCTAAGTCGGGAGGCCCCTATATACACATTAGATAGGCTGATCCTACCGATATCGGCAGATCCGTCCGACTTTAGTCTGTGCACTGGGGCTTTAATACTTAGTATTATTTAAGCTAGTTAACCTTCTTGATAGAGATAGTTAATGTACAGCATTGCTGTTCTGGGCAGGAAGTGTTGTTTCAGGGACACGAGCAGAAAAGCTCTAGGCCTTGTGTGAAAATGCTTTCCACATTTTCTAACATATAGTGGAGACGTTTTTATATGATGATTGTGGTAGTTCTGCTTTTTATATCCTACAGTCTTAACCTCTTTCAAGGCTGTTTTTGTTAAAAACCATGATTCAATAAACTGTGATTAATTCATGTTGAGAGCATTGATTGAAAGATGTAATTAAGTCCTGTTCTGTTTTATCATAACATCACAAATAACATCCCTTAATTGTAGCTGAAATCATGGAAATGAAATCCAGGTTTCTTCTGAAATTAACAGCTATACTTGGACTCATTTTAGCAATTATGTTGATGTATTTGGCTGCGCTAAACTTCTCTTAAATTAGACTTACAATGCTAGCACATGTTCTCAAATACTGAAATCATTTTATTATCCAAAATAATGCCCAGGATTAACTTGGTAATGTTTAAGAAGTTGTGTATATGATAAAAAATTAGATTCTGTGAGTGATGGTTCACGGTTAATGAGGATGAAGTATAGATAGATTTTTGGAGTCTCCAACTTTTTGATGGAGCGCTAAACTTTTTGACTCTGCACGACAATGCTCTAACATTTTTATAGCTGTTTTTATGAAATGTGATATCTCATGAATGCTCCAAAAACCTCCCTTTTATTTGTTATTATTGATTCTTCCAAAACCCATCGCCAAATGATGTCAAACATCAGTCTTGGATCTGGCCCACAATACAATGTGATCATGCATGTGTAAAATTTTAGAATCCCACTAAGGTTTTAAACAAATATATTATATCCTAGTGTGGCATTTACATTTACCAGATCATGAATAGTAAGATTATTGTCAAATACAACCCTAACAACTTACCTGGGTTCCTAAAATTGACAGGAACAGTTATTTCATGCTTAATTCGATAACTACACAGAGCTTGATTGAAAGGGATTGTCCACAACTTGGACAACCCCTTCTCATTCACCATGTTTGCACCTTTGTTAAAATAAAAAAGCTTATACTCACCTCCCGTGCCATTGCTGTTCCAGTGATGTCACCACTCTTTTTTCAGGACCACGTCCTCGCCTTTGCACGGATTGCACATCAAGAAGTCAGAACAGCGGCTGGCTGCTCACTTACTATTCATGTATGATTTGTCCAAAGACGGGCAGAGTGAAGCCAGCATCAACCCTGGATAACGAGTGCCGACATCACTGGAACTGCGTCGGAATTGAGGTGAGTGTAAGTGTTATATTTTAACAGAGGAAAACATGGTGAATGAGAAGGGGTTGTCAAATTAGTGGACAACTGCTTTAAGTTAGATTTACATCACATATTTTATTCAAATTTTATGTGCTAATATTCTGCATGTAAAATCCACAACATTTTACAATAACAGCAAACTGAATGAATTTTAACTAATGGTTCACATTTCGATTTGCTGGGGAAACTTCGGTCCTATTTATTTGAAACAGCACCATTTAGCTGAATAGAAAATAGGGATGAGCAAACTCGAACTGTAAAGTTTGGGGTTTGTATCAGACCCCTAGAGATAGGCACTCGGACCGGAATACTGACTTCTAACGGAAGTCTGTGATTGAGTTTGCAGTTCGGGTATTGAATAAAGTTTGTTGAAAGGCTGCAGCACAGCCAATCAACAAGCCTTTTGGCATGGGAAAAATGTCTGGATGCTGTTAGAAACCTATTAAATTAAATAAAATAAAAAAAATGGCGTGGGGTCCCCCCTATTTTTGATTAGCAGCCAAGGTAAAGCAAAGAACTGCAGGCTGCAGCCCTCAGCAGTCTGCTTTACCTTGGCTTGTTATCAAAAATAGAGGGGACCCCACACAGTTTTTTAAATAATTTCTTTCAAAATAAATTATTTTAAAAACACGGCTTGGGCTCCCAACTATTTTTGATAACCAGCCAAGGTAAAGTAGACAGCTGGGCACTGGTATTATAAGACTGGGAAGGCCCATGGTTATTAAGCCCTTGCCAGCCTAAAAATAGCAGCCCACTGCTGCCCCAGAAGTGGTGCATCACGTTAGATGTGCCAATTGACAGCTAACATCAACCCCCCAAAATATTACCACACCAGGGCAATCAGGAAGAACTGGGCAAAGCACCAGAATTGGTATATCTAATGGATGCGCCACTTCTAGGGCAACTGTGGGCTGGTATTTTTAGGTTGGGAAGGGCCAAATAATCATGGTGTTCCCAGTCTGATAATACCAGTGCCCAGCTGTCTACTTTACCTAGGCTGGTTTTCAAAAATTATTGGGACCCCACACCATTTTTTATTTGTTTATTTATAAATAACTAATTTTTAAAAACGGCATGGGATCGTCTCTATTTTTGATTACAAGCCAAGGTAAAGCAGACATCTGAGGGCCGCAGCTTGCAGTTGTCTGCAATACCTTGGCTGGTTATCAAAAATAGGATTGACCTTATCCCATTTTGTAAAATGATTTATTTATTTCCTGTGCACATTTATTTGAAGGGCAATTGTACTATTCTTACCCCCATTTTGCATTTCCCTAGTCCTTACTATAACCATTTTATAGCACAAAATTTGGGGATTAACTTCTATGGGTTGTGGGGTCTGGGGTCACATTCAGGTCAAGGCTGGGTACCAAACCAAACTTTTAACTAAAGTTTGTATGAATCCAAAGATCCACAGGTCCGCTCATCCCTAATAGAAACTAATTTTCATTCACTGAAATTTCTGCAACAACATCTGCAGCATGGGAATCCCCCCTTTTATCGTATTCACATGCTGAGTTGTTCCTGTGTGTAATGCGATTGGATATCGATATCTGTCACATTTTTAAATCCACGGTATGTTAATTCCTTGTGCAGAATCTGTGTAGCTTTCACTGTTTGAAATACAAATGTTGAAATATACACCACATCTGCAACAAAAAACAAAGTAAAACCCAAATGGAAGGGTATGTGCACATTAAGTATTTGCAGAATACATTTCTGCACCCATAACTTGTCTTTTGGCAGGAAAAAAAACGCTGCATAATATAAGCACATTTTTAAAGGTGTTTTTTTATGTGTTTTCTATTTGAATTGGTGAAAAACACTTCAAAAACGCTGAAAGAATTGACATGCTGCAGATTTAAAATTGATTCCAATCTGCAAAGAAAAAATAAGCATTAAGTGTATGAGATTTCAAAAATTACTCACTTTGCTGGTACAGCAAAATATTGTGGGGGGGGTTTGTGTCAAAAATATGTTGATGGTGGGGTGGGGTAGGAAACACAAAGTGTGAACAAGCCCTAACTCTGCTGCGGAAAACATGTAGATATGCTTTTGAAAAATCCACATCATATCTGCAACTGGTGAACACAGCCTTAGAGGGCACTATGATACAAGCTATAACTTAGCACAACTAGAAGGTGGGTAAAATAATTTATTCATAAATATATTTCCGAAATTGCTACATGACTTGCATAACGAGTAATTTGGGAAAGCTTCAGAATACATATCCACAGTGTGCCAGACAAAAGTCAAGAAGGAGAGGACTTCAGATAAGTGCTATCCTGCTCTGTGCCACGTATATCAGTGGTCACTCTTAAAGGGGTTATCTGGAGCTATTTTATTTTTTTTCTCAAGAACTGACAAGTAGGTAGTTACTAACTACTTGCCTGTTCTACTCAACGCTAGTTCCTAGCGGTAACGGACTGTTCCTGCTGGTGATTCTGCCTCTTCACACTAACAGAGCAGTTCTTCCACTTCTGGACAAAAAAAGATATGTTATCACAGCTCACCAAGACCTATATATATCACAAAATAGTGGACGATGCCAGGCACATCAGGCCGAATCCTGGGTAACAATGAAGATCAGGAGAAGTGGAGAAGTGGAAAAAGCCAGCAACCATCTTGGAAAAACTCTGAAGCTTTATTGTGAAAAATCCATAAAAAACATGCAGTGAATAAAAAGCTCAGCGTGTAGACGAGGGTCTACACGTTTCGGGCCTAAATATAGAACTTGTCATGATTAAGGGCCAGTACTATATTTAGACCCGAAACACGTAGACCCTTGTCTTCAAGCTGAGCTTTTTATTCACTGCATGTTTTTTATGGATTTTTCATAATAAAGCTTTAGAGTTTTTCCAAGATGCTTGATGGCTTTTTCCACTTCTCCTGATCTTCCACTTCTGGGTTGCTCTGTCGATGAGGCGTGATTAAAAAAAGTTGTTGCTATTTTTCAAGAAATTTATTTTTTAACATTTTTTTTATTTTTGTGTCAATGGAGCTGACAGTTTTAATAACAACATAGTAGTAGAAAAAGACATGGACGCACATTCAAAATTCATAAGTTGATCTAAAGCCGCTAGGCAAAATTTAAATAGCTGAACATGAGGTTCTTGGTTTAACATGCTGATCAGACTGTATGAAGCCACTGCCACGTCACGGTGAACCTCTGAGTTGGTCCCTAACTCTAATGCCTTAAAGGTGCGGCGCCGTGTGCCAACCACCATCATAGCGACAATGCACCAGCAGGGCAGGTGACCTGTTGCCTCACAGCACCCATGCTGCAAGGCTCAATTCCCATGACTCCAGGCCCCACTGACACAAAATCACCGCAAAAATGGCCACCACACAGCACAAACAGCTTGGAAAAGGAGCTGAATAACTCACCTTTCACCAGCTCCCAGTATGTAAACTGAGAGCAAAGAAAAGGCAGACACCTTTTGCAGTCTCCTGCTAATTAAAAACACCTGTGCCAAATGGGAGGAGACTGCAAAGAGGGGTTCTGCCATTTTTGCTCCCAGTTCACACACTGTGGAAAGTGAGTGTACAGCTCCTTTAACAGAGTGCTGGTGCTGTGTGGCGGCCATTGTTGTGGTGGTTTTGTGTCAGTGGGGCGGTGTGGCCTGGTGCCATGGGGAGGTGTCATGCAGCATAGGTGTTGTGAGGCACCAGGATATATACAATGCTTTGATTGTTTCTATTTTTTTCCTATGAAGGACCCAATCCCCTATACAAACTAATTATTCTTTTTGTTTATTGACAAGACTTTTATGGATACAGTGAAACAAAATATGTACTTTTTTTATTCCTTTATTTTTAATGGGGGAAAAGTGAGGTGCTTCAAATTTTTGTATAAAAAAATCTATTCTTAAAACATTTTTGAGATATATTTTACTTTTGATACCCTACACTATATACTTCAGCACCACAGTATTATAGCGTAAGTTATAGTCTTTAAAGCTCAGCCTGTGGCTAGACTTCAGAGGAGAACCAAAATTGCAACCTTGGGGTCCATCAGCAGGCCTTCAGCTCCATGGTAACCCATCAACACCCAACAATCACGTCATAGGGGGCTGATAGAAGCTCTTGTGACTGCTCATTTTAAATCCTGCTGTCAGAGAGTTCTAAACGATTAAACAGCAGAATCTGGAGTTCACTGTTCTTTGTTATTACAGTTACATGCCGGCTGTGTAACACAGCCAGCATCAGCCGTATATCAAACGAGGAAGCGAATGTAAGCCAGCTTCACCAATGTTGCAACTCGTGGTTGGAGCACAGGACTCGCTCTGACAGACACGAAGGATCCAAGGTATAAGTGGTTGAAATCCAGCTCTAAAAAATAGCTGGCCAATGGCTTTGGATTTTGGTCAAGAAAAATATCTTTGGTCCAAGCTAATATCTCATTAGGATACCGAAACGCGTAGCCATGGCCATTGCTGCACACAAGCCACAGCATGTTGGTTTTAAGATGAACCTGTTTTTCATTTTAAATCTGCAAATACATTTTTTGGGATATTAAGCTATTTTTTGTAGCTAAATTTCTACCACTTATACATTGGATCAGCCATATATGCAGTGGGTTTAGTTACAGAGCCTCTCCACACATGCAGACCTCACAGAATTTAAGAGACTTTATAGTCATGTCAAAGAAGCCTAGAGATTAAGAATATATTTATAACATATCAAGAACAATCTGTCCTATGTGATATTAATATTGTGCACTGAGGCAGATGTTCTTCCAGGCACATATGCTGCCAGACACGTGTGTTCATCAATCTCGAAAACACGTATATGGGAGATAAAAAGAAAACATTCCGTAGGATGGCAAAAAAAAACTCATTAGATACAATTAATTTATTACAACTTCAGAAAAATATAGTAACATTATTTCTGTAATTTGTAAAATCTTCATTGTGCTTCATCCTCCAACTCCATGATCCTTCAAGAAAAAGCACCTAGAATCATCCAACAATTTCCAAAACCAATTGGGGAAAAAGGCAAAAGGATGCCATCAATACTATCCAGAACTAGCTGGTAATGTTGGAGGATTTGCTGTAGACTTCCATCAGGCAAACATTATGTTAAGAGTTTACCGTGTCGCCACATCACACAGTTGCCTTTGAAAGCAGCAGATATAAACTTGACAGTGCACGCACTCCAGAATACAAATAGCTGAGGGATTTGCAAGACTTTTTTCTCTCTCTCTGTGGTAGCAGTGAGAAGTAACTTCCCCAGCAATAATTCTGCCTGCTGTAAGTATAGCCGGCACTTCAGCTGGCCAAAGACGAAAGCTGCCTAATCTTGTTCTGCTGAACTGAATTGTTCAATAAGATTTTTAAGAGGATGTGTAGACAGGCTGCGCCAAGCCAAATTATTGACAGAAACATACTGTCCGCCATGGCAACAAGTGGGAGTCTATTGCAAAAATGTAAGCAAACAGCCCACTTCTCCGGCAGTAAGTGCCAAAAGATTTCGACAGCCAAACACAAGACAACTGTTAGTGCTTGTCCAGGTTTTTCAGCAGACAGCTTTAGAGGCAAAGGCAACATCCGATCAGCTAAAATGTTCTTCCCAGATGAATGCCTCACAGTTTAAGAAAGACATTCCATTTTTTTTTCTTCAGCATATTTCCTACTTTTCTACACACATGGTCTTCAGAATGGAAACATTGTGAAACTCTCTGAAGTGCGGTATATGGTGTATTATGTTTTCTCAAAGGTGTAAATAAACCAAATAACAGGAGGAAATTATCAATTTTCAATGGACTTTAGTGAATGTTTAATACATAAAAACAACTAAAATAATGTATAAAAAACTACACATAAAAGTTACTTCTAAAGTTACTTTATACATAAAACTTCAATTATCCTTATGGTCGAGGAAATTACTTCAAAGAGGCATCCAACGTGCTCCCAGTATAGTTATACTACATGCGTCTAATAAATACATAGCAATAATATTAATAAAGTATGTAGTATAGGCATGCAACAGGTTGGCATCAATACCGGGGGATATCAATATTATTTTACAACAGTTGGAAACTTGTAAAGTCTAGACCAGAATAATAGAGAATACTCACAATCACACGGAAAATCAGCGTGGCTCTCAGTACGGGTTAATTCTTTCAAAGACATGTCCTACTTGTGCAGATATGCAGTCCTTTCTCAGGCTCTACCCCTCTTTCTCTCTCTGCCCCATTAGATGAATTAAGACTTTGGTACCATGCTAAATTTAACAAGCTCATTAGTATTCCTGGGGAGTTCCCGCTAGTGAACTCTCCCTCTTCAACAATTCTTCCCTGTTTTTTTGGGTCAGTCGGCTATCATTAAATCAAACTAGTGCTCTTCAGTTTCAATGGGTTGGTTAGAGCAAGGTTTATTATTTTGGCTTATGTTAAATCAATAATGGCTTTTGTATCCTTTTTTATTGCATTATTCTGAAAGAGGTCAACAGCAACATTTTGATGGCGGGTCAACAGCAACTTCAACTATGAGGCAAACTTGACAAGTGTTGCTACGAAGCAACACTTTGACATTACCTTAGCTCAAGTTGCATGCAAACCCTGCCGGTAGAGGGTCTGCATAGGAATGCATATTATCATACAGAGGTAAGGGAATCTATTCTTTGCCAAATTTGCGACTGCACAGAGACTGCTCATTCACCTCTCCCCAGCCAGAGAGCTGCTCAGCTCAATTCACCCCACACAAAGGCTGAAGACCAGACCTCAATGGACCGAGTGAAACATGTTCAAAACTAGGCTCTCTATTGTGACTGAATTTCTTAACATCTTTTCAAAAAGCGGAGAATGCCTTGAGGCTAAAGGAAGAAACAGGCTAATGGTGAATTGGGAATACTGAGCAAATTTCAGAGCCCTTTCCTCCTAGCTTTTGAGGTTGAAAGCAAGCTCTTTCCTTTCAAGTTTCAAAGTCCTTTTTCCTCCCGCAGTGTCACAGAAGGATTTGAAAAGAAGGTAATTGTGCTCACACTCTCCCTGATCAGAGCTTACGTCCTATTTCTGGTATTTCGAAATACTTCTTGCAATAATGGTGCGTGTAGCTCAATCCCTTAGCCGTCCTGTACTCTGCAATTGCTCATTAAATGAACAATTGCTGGTATAAAATGCCTTTTATGTTCAGGGTCTGGATATAAGATAAGCATTCCAGTACTCTAAATTTGGTTTACTAAGGAAACTCGTCTCCATCATTAAATCACAGCCACTAAAGTCAGTGTATGAGTCTATCCCAGAAAAGTAGCAGCTTGTCAATGCAGCCACTGCATATATGACACTGTACAAATGGGAGCAGACATAGCTACCTCCAAGAAGCACTGTGTACTCAGGTGCTCGGAAAACTCTTTATAGATGGATATCTGCCTAAGTATTCTATCTCAAATGACTTTTATGCAACTGAAAGAAAAATTAGTTCTGGCATATTTTCACTAGACATGCTATAGAAATGTATTTTTCGATTAAGGACTCAATGTAAAGAGTAAAAAGTATTGTTCATTATGTTTACCATGTCCAGAGCATTGGGAGGTGATGCATTAGGCAATGATCTTTTGCCACCTTTCTCATCCCGTCTGACAGCAGGGGCTTATCCACTCCTACAGACGGAGGAACCTGTCAACAAGTGCTTTGATACTAGGATTTTTCTCCTTAGCAGCTCTTAGTACACCGTAACCAAAAGTTCTCCAACTTTGTAATGTGCTTTATCACAGGTATCCAGTCTTCAAATGCTTTCCTGTCCCAGTTTAGGCAGCTCCACTTTCAGCCATGTGCTCAACAGAGGAGAACGTTTCCTGTGCCAACATGTGACCAGTGTTGTATGTCAAGGGGGCTGGCTGATTTACTCATTTCAATAACTATGCCAGCCTCTCATTGTCTATTCATTGGCCAGTACAGCTGGCTTGGTTAATAAAATGAGCACTCATCCAGCCAACTTCAGACAGAGCATTGATGGCCTGTCGACACAAGAAGCTCTCACTCTTTGACTCTTGTCTAGTAGAGGGCCAGTGCCTAGGACTGAAGAGGATATCTGAAAATCAGGGGAACTTCTGTTGAATATATATATATTTATATATATATATATATAATATATACAGGGTTTTTTTGCCAGGGAAACCCCATTTAACATAAATTGAATTCAGGGAAAATAAATTTGTTACTTAACTCGCCTCCTATATTGAGAACAAGTTGGAAGGTTTAGTGAGTAGAACCCCTTTAGATGTTGCCAAGTTACTTAACATACAATACTAACACTGATCCATTTTGGACACATTCAATGAGATCTTCTACTTGTTGAATTTCTTCAAGGGTCTGCTGAATGTTATCCCGATTTTTGATGAATGGATATCTCAATTTTTGCTATTAGGAGTTCCGTAAGTTTCCTGATCATTGATTAATAAGATTACTTGGTCAGTGGCTTTCTCCAAGATATTAATTTTTAATCTGTAGCAAATCTTCAGTGTGTTCTATTTTTTATTTTAAAAGCAATACTGAGACATCTTTAAAAATGAATCATATTAAAACCTATAAATATCAATGTCCTATAAAGTAACATTCACTTTGAACCTGGCTTTAGATACCACATTACATGTTATATTGATTTAAATGATGTAAGACTAGCATTTTCAGATGCAAAATCGCATTAAAAAGGTTAAAGGCTAAGATTTTCCCGTTACCATATGACATCTGTTAAAGGTAAGGACAACATTTTTTAAAAGAGGCTCTTTAGTGAATAAGGTTTTGTTTTCAGTATTGTATTTTTACATTTATCAACACACCCATCTGTTCTTTCTGAAAGTAGCAGTTCTTCCTGCGCTAACATCTGGCTTCCATAAGTGCTGGGCATAAACATTTCGGGTCTTTCCATGTCATGATTTCTTCAACTGATAACGCTAAAGTGATTTTCTTTTGGATTAATATCAGTGTCTTAGCTGAGATTAGTATAAAACAAATGCAATGGCTTAAAAAATAATAATAACAAAAAAGTGACCACTGTAATTTTATACATTACTATTCTAAAAACGATCTTGTACCTGTAATAATCTACTCCATTAATTCAAAATGTCCTATTCTTTATGTATTGCTATGTTCACCTCTTATCACCCATAGGCCAGGGGCCAGACAAGCATATGGAAAATATTCATCCATATTGTCATCCATGTGCCATATGTGCGTCCATGTTTTACATCCGTGGGGGATCCGTGGGACATTTCTACATATACATCAACACTTTCCTAGGTTAATAATGGCAATTCATTAGATGTTACACAGATTATTCACTTGTAACTTTTTTGCACACTCATAAACTTGTATAGGAGTCTGATATGAGACATGGAAGAGAACAGTGCATGCTGTGATTTTTTTTTTTACAGGACCAAATGAGCTTAATGGGAAGGAGTTGTGGCCTCTTAATGAATTTTCCACATTTTATTCAAGAACACTGTTCTTCAAGCCTGCCATGCACCCCATCAGTTTTCTTGAATCGGGGCTATAATATACATTCCTCAACATTGAATTTGCAACACTAAAGCGGGCTTTACACGCTACGACATCTCTCAAGTGATCTCGTTGGGGGTCACGGAATTTGTGACGCACATCCGGTCCCTTTAGCGATGCCGTTGCGTGTGACACCTATGAGCAATTTTGCATCGTCGCAAAAACGTGCAAATCGCTCATCAGTGACATGGGGGTCCATTCTCAAATATCGTTACTGCAGCAGTAACGAAGTTGTTCCTCGTTCCTGCGGCAGCACACATCGCTCCGTGTGACACCGCAGGAAAGAGGAACCTCACCTTACCTGCGTCCCGGCCACAATGCGGAAGGAAGGAGATGGGCGGGATGTTCGCCCCACTCATCTCCGCCCCTCCGCTTCTATTGGGCGGCGGTTCAGTGACGCTGCTGTGACGTCGCTGTGACGCTGAACGAACCGCCCCCTTAGAAAGGAGGCGGTTCGCCGGTCACAGCGACGTCGCAGGGAAGGTAAGTCCTTGTGACAGGTCCGGGCGATGTTGTGCGACACAGGCAGCGATTGGCCCATGTCGCACAACCGATGGGGGCGGGTACGCATGCTGGCGATATCGGTACCGATATCGTAGTGTGTAAAGCGGCCTTTAGAAGAAAAAATCATAGAATTATGACCAATCTCCAGTATTATTGCATTAACGATAAAAGAGGACTCGTCATCGAAGAGGATATACCTTCATTTCAGCCTCTGGTCACCAACTGGAGACCATGATGGTAACGCCATGAAGAGGCCTTTACAATGGAATGTTACACCCACTACCCCTAGGATTATGGTTTAAAGAGGCATAAGGCACAGTAGACAGACTCTTCTTTCTAAGTACACTAACAGCTCAGTGTTACATCAATTTGGTCCTGGAGCTAGTGGTATAGCCATTTCTCCAAAGTGTCCTGGAGCCATTTTTCAACACAAGGCACCAGACTGCAAGTTTCTTGTGCTACTATGAGCAGCCTGTGTAGTGTAAACGTGCTACTATGGCCTGCAATGTCTTCTGACTCTCCATCGACCACATCGGAGACGTCATTGGTTTGCAATTGCTTCCATCAGTGAATCTTCATGACTTACATGTCGAAGTGGCACAACATTCCTCAGGCAACCATTAATAACCTCCTTATTAGTATGCCAAGGCGTGTAAGTGCGTGTACTTCTGCATGGGAGCTCATACTTGATACTGAATAAATTGAGAAGTTTTGAAAATGTTGTTTCCATTTTTTCATCATTTGCATATCGATAATATGTCTATACATCCTGTGATTTTCCACATCTCCAGGACTTTCCTTCTTGGTGTTGAAATTTCAATGGTGAGGAGTATATTTATATTCTGAACGACAACAAATATATGGGATGAAATCAAGGAAATTGAAGGTTTGAATTCATTATATATACTGTAAAATATAGCTAGGAATACATTCCATGGAGAATTTATACATAAGGTGCTCAGTAGCTACAACAATGTGAGCGCAGGTTACCATTTGTATTATATCTGCAGGTCTTAACTTGAATGCCGTCTATCGACCCCAAAAAGCATCATCATAGATCCCTATAATACTATTAGCGTGGCTCTTAAATCCAAAGGTAGGACAGGAATTTTGGCCATAACACTGATGCTGAGTCTCTCAGAACAACACAATAAAAAGTGGCAGAGGCTCATAAATATCATTGGTGCAACCTGTGAAGCCGCACAGGGGCCCAAGAGGTTGTGGGGCCCAGTTCCACCTTCAAACCAAGTAGAACTGTGCATTTTGATGACCTATCTTGCTACAAAGAGCCCATATGCTGTTCTTGCACAGGGGCCCTTTTCTGTCTGTCTGCCAGTGAGTGGGCATATGCAGCAGTTTTTCTGATGAGCCTACTACACCCTAATCTGACATCCTGCAGATTTACATGACTATATTGATACGTAACAGGAGGTCTTCATTTCTGGAGAGCTGTATGAAGTGTGGTGTAGGTGTCCTTTTTTCTCTCTTTCATCAGTTTACATAGGGGTTTTGTATAAGCATTTCACAGAGCTTCCATTAACACTACTAGTCACCATTTATTTCCAGCAGCTAATTAACCACATCAAAAGGGGTTATCCAAAGTATAAATAAATAACATAGGAAGAAAGAAAAATGTCCCGCAGGGTTTACAACATGCCATTCTTATCCATGCAGTTGTTCTTATCACTGAGTAACAGTTAGACTCATCATATGGGATATTTCAAACCTACGGGGAAAATAGATGAGCCTAAGCCCTTCTGGGTCTAACTCTGCAAAAGTATGGAAATAACCACTGTCGCACGAAAAGGGTTAACACAAGGGAGGCTGTGGGATTTTTTTTTTACCTAGGACTAAAACCTACTCAAGCTGCTTAAACCTGATAATTAGCTCTGCAATAAGCAGTTTAACTACAACAGTCAAGCGTGAAAACCCTTTTAAATACAGAATATTGGTTCATCACAGCAAAATTCTGTGCGACTTGACCACTGGAATGTTGTAAATATGTCATTAGATTACATTTTTTCCAGTTCTTATCTAAAGAGTAAAATAATGTATTAGAGAATATAGTATATGTAAACTGTTTGACTGAAAAGATCGCTAAGAACACGAAAGATGTATAAGCAACCTTTCCATTTCTTGACAACTGTTGTTATTCTTGATGCTGTATGCCACTTGCTCTATATCAGCTTTTCCTCTAGAAACATCACTTGGAGTATGATCACACAATTGATTTTTCGCTTCAATAGGGGCCCTATTATTGAATTGGTTTTCACTTGCAGAATCTTCAGAAGCTATATACGGTAAATGGAAACCTGGATTTCTCTAGGAAAACAAGAGAGGCATGTTGGTGGACTTCATAAATCCACATTAAAAAATGTTGTGGGAATATACATTTATAATTTTTAACAATTATCCCCAAAACTGTAAGTTATCCGCTATCTTTAGAATATCGGAAAGTTGCCGATGGCTGGGGTACGACTGCTGGAATCCCCCCCCCAGCAATCCCAAGAACTGGGCTCTAAAACCCAAGGATAGGGCACTGAAAAAACAAAGATTTGAACAGAATGGGGGTACAAATGCTTGACCTCCACTCCTTTCATTGTCTATGGGATGTTTGGATATAGTTGAGCCCAGCGGTTTCTCCAGTGGTTCCCAGATTTCAGAGCTCTGTTCTTGGGATTGATAAGAAGCCCAGAGTTCAAACCCTCAGTAAATTTCTTGGCTTTGGACGTCCCATAGATAAAGAGTGAGAATAGGTCAAGTGTGCACATCTCTGCCCTATTCAAATTTGGAGTATAGTATAGACAAGTTGGCTGCTTGAAGAAAAAGGTTCTCCTAGTATATTTCACCCACTTTCCTTAAAACTTACTGGTCTTTATCATACAATAGATAAAAATGATTCAGGATGAAACCACACCATGATTATATAGAGAAGTTTAGAAGGTCTGAATTCTAAGCTTCCACCTCTCTAAAGTGAAGCATACTGAAAGTTGTGTCCATCATCAGACATTTTACAATTCTAGTCACACAGTAAACTATCGGCATGCTAGCGTACATGACTCTCCTTTAGTCATTTGTGTGTATGTTAGTCTTTAGAAATATGCCCCTGTTGCTTTGTTGCCAACTTTGATTCTTGGCACGGCTGGCATCCACACCAGGATAATTGTCAGGGAGTATTAGGCATTCGGGGCTTTTTTGCATAAATATCCTCTCCACTTCTATTGCCAAAGATGAGGTAGTGAAAGGTTTATTGTGACTACAGCATATAAGGTCTTATATGTAGAATACAGAACTATGATACTTTGTATTAGATAAGTGTTTATATATACAGTACAGAATAAAAGTTTGGACACACCTTCTAATCTCTAGAAGAGGAGACTTTGTGCAGCAGGCCTTCATGGTAAAATAGCTGCTAGGAAACCACTGCTAAGGACAGGCAACAAGCAGAAGAGACTTGTTTGGGCTAAAGAACACAAGGAATGGACATTAGACCAGTGGAAATCTGTGCTTTGGTCTGATGAGTCCAAATTTGAGATCTTTGGATCCAACAACCGTGTCTTTGTAGAAAAGGTGAACGCATGGACTCTACATGGCTGGTTCCCACCGTGAAGCATGGAGGAGGAGGTGTGATGGTGTGGGCGTGCTTTGCTACTGTTGGGGATTTAGTCAAAATTGAAGGCATACAGAACCAGCATGCCTACCACAGCATCTTGCAGTGGCGTGCTATTCCATCCGGTTTGCGTTTAGTTGGACCATCATTTATTTTTCAACAGGACAATGACCCCAAACACACCTCCAGGCTGTGTAAGGGCTATTTAACTAAGAAGGAGAGTGATGGGGTGCTATGCCAGATGACCTGGTCTCCACAGTCACCAGACCTGAACCCAATCGAGATGATTTGGGGTGAGCTGGACCGCAGAGTGAAGGCAAAAGAGCCAACAAGTGCTAAGCATCACTGGGAACTCCTTCAAGACTGTTGGAAAACCATTTCCGGTGACTACCTCTTGAAGCTCATGAAGAGAATGCCAAGAGTGAGCAAAGTAGTATTGAAAGCAAAAGGTGGCTACTTTGAAGAACCTAGAATATAAGACATATTTTCAGTTGTTTCACACTTTTTTAAGTATTTCATTCCACATGTTTTAATTCATAGTCTTGATGCCTTCAATGTGAATCTACAATTTTCAGAGTCCTGAAAATAAAGAAAACTCTTTGAATGAGAAGGTGTGTCCAAACTTTTGGTCTGTACTATATATACACATATATATATATATAGATATATAGAAAGATAGATAGATAGATAGATAGATAGATAGATAGATGATAGCTTATATGCCTCTAGTCCAGCCTTAGTAGTCAGCTATGTGCTGTTTACTGTATAGTGTTGTATTAGACCACAAACGGTAAGTAAGAATGAGGTATGACCAAATATTTTATGGCAAAAAGCAGCCCTTCTAGCTCACACACGCATTTTGGCAACATGATCCATGATGCCACAGCTTAACTTATTCATCCAGGGAGGTTCATCTCTGGACAGGACTGAACACGTCTGTCTCATAGGAGAGTTTTCCCTTGCCATATTTGCTTTTACATAATACAATTACTATTAGCTGTCTGGGCCTCGTTAATAAATAACACTTGGATAGAACATCACACAATAACTTGGCTCGTACCATATGCCACTCTTGTGTGTCCGTAAACCCATACATGCACGTGTGCACCAAATCTGGAGCTGAGTTCATTCAGTACTGTTGGGACAAGACAAATGCCTTGCAGATAGGTAAGTAAGGTAGGACCCTGCTTCACCAACTTGGTGCTCTGGAGAAAAATAGTTACAAGTAGGAGAGAACTCCGGCACTCTTAATTACCCCAGTAAGAGACTCAATCGTATATAGTGATCAAAAGGTTTTTTTATTCAGAGGCAAAAAAAGTCCATAAACAAAACGTTTCGACCTAATTCGGTCTTCTTCTGAAAGGACTTATCCTATGCACAGATGGAGATGCAGGATGAAACTATGATCTTCCTGTATGAGATCCTCCTATATGGATCCACTGTATCAAATAGACCTGTTATGCCGAAGAAACTCAATGAGGGTTTTATTTATCAATTATTCCTATCGAACGTCCTAATGACCTCACAGGGAAATGACTTCACCAAGTCTTCAAGTTAATCAGCACTTCGTCACGGTATCGTTATAGATATAAAGATCAATTGTCTATGCGATCATTGGGTGATATATATTCAGAATGCCGTCCTATAATTAGCCAAAACTGGATGCCTGAAGTGAGGTCAGATTAGACAATATTAGACAAAAGGAGGAAGTCCCTCACGGTTATATCGCAGGGTAGACATATGTGTGTAGGGAAACGCTCTGTGGGACTTCACAGTGAAGTCCCACGGAGCGTTTCCCTACACACATATGTCTACCCTGCGATATAACCGTGCGATATAACCGTGAGGGACTTCCTCCTTTTGTCTAATATTGTCTAATCTGACCTCACTTCAGGCATCCAGTTTTGGCTAATTATAGGACGGCATTCTGAATATATATCACCCAATGATCGCATAGACAATTGATCTTTATAGATAGATCAATTGTCTATGCGATCATTGGGTGATCAAGACAATATTAGACAAAAGGAGGAAGTCCCGATTGAGTCTCTTACTGGGGTAATTAAGAGTGCCGGAGTTCTCTCCTACTTGCAGATAGGTAAGGCTGCTAAGTTATTTTGGTCTTTTGGACGTGCTTCTGATTTATTTTGTTTAACCATGACATTATACTATATGTCAAACTTCCATAGGCTCCCCACAACAGACAGCTATGTAGGAGCTTGGCTGTCAAAGATACAATACAATTATACTACATGCAGATCACATTTATTGGAAAACTGTCTTATCATTGGATACAATGGATGGTATTTTAAATGCTCCTTATCAAAAACAGTACATGTCCCCAACAACAAAGTTCTAGGTTAACAATCAAAGGAGTAAAAAATGACCAATTATACTACTTTTGCTGTGAAATATTTTAACTTAAGAATTGAAAACATCCAGGTGATTTATTTTTAGCTTGAGCCCTGTTGTATAGACATAGATGCAAAACATTGGCCAACCTGCAGCCAAATCTAGAGGCATCTTGTAATGGGCTTGTTCTGCAGCTGAAATTCTTTTCTACAGCGCGAAAGAGCATCATTTTCAGGAGTGCATCGTCCTGTCTTGTGGCCGAGAACTATGGATGATTATGTACACTAAGCAATGGACATTGTTTATTTTGGTCTGCCTGTGTGAATATGAGATCAAACGACCAACGATGGGCAAAGATTTACTGATCAACTAGAGTATTGTGCTGCTGGTCAGTAAATGTAAACAGACTTTCAGAAGATTCGTACCAAGTTAATAACTTATCCTTAAATCATGGGATTAGGGAGAAATTATTGATCGCTAAGGGTCTGATTTCTGGACCTCAAACGATCTCAATATCCAAATCAGTAAGTCCAGTATCTACATTACTTAGATTGTGCTGAATCTGCTCCTTGCCTAATATACATAGTCACTCACAGAGCCTTGGAACATACATTTAGCATTTTTGAAGGGTTTGTGCCAAGTTCTGAATTTATAACTTATCCTATAAATAGGGGTAACGTCCAGAACGATGATAGTCTTGAACCCCTACTTATCCCAAGAATGGAGCTCTGAAGAGTCTAATTGAATGAAGCAGATGTTGAGAATGTCACCACTGCTGCATTCACTCTCTATGGGACTGGCGGAGATAGCCAAGTGAAATACTCAGTTGTTTCTCAGCAATTCTCCACTCCAGTCATTCCCTATCCAACGGATAACTTAAGAACATGGCATAAACCCCTCAATGTTAAACTTATGTTTCTATGCTTCACAAGTAACTGCATCTGTGTCATTGAGGATAGAAGCAGATTGAGTACAAAGAAATAGTGGAGTGATATATTTATATATATATATATTTATATACAGTGCCTACAAGTAGTATTCAACCCCCTGCAGATTTAGCAGGTTTGATAAGATGCAAATAAGTTAGAGCCTGCAAACTTCAAACAAGAGCAGGATTTATTAACAGATGCATAAATCTTACAAACCAACAAGTTATGTTGCTCAGTTAAATTTTAATAAATTTTCAACATAAAAGTGTGGGTCAATTATTATTCAACCCCTAGGTTTAATATTTTGTGGAATAACCCTTGTTTGCAATTACAGCTAATAATCGTCTTTTATAAGACCTGATCAGGCCGGCACAGGTTTTGGAGTTATCTTGGCCCACTCCTCCATGCAGATCTTCTCCAAGTTATCTAGGTTCTTTGGGTGTCTCATGTGGACTTTAATCTTGAGCTCCTTCCACAAGTTTTCAATTGGGTTAAGGTCAGGAGACTGACTAGGCCACTGCAACACCTTGATTTTTTCCCTCTTGAACCAGGCCTTGGTTTTCTTTACTGTGTGCATTGGGTTGTTGTCTTCTTGGAAGATGAAATGACGACCCATCTTAAGATCCTTGATGGAGGAGCGGAGGTTCTTGGCCAAAATCTCCAGGTAAGCCGTGCTATCCATCTTCCCATGGATGCGGACCAGATGGCCAGGCCCCTTGGCTGAGAAACAGCCCCACAGCATGACGCTGCCACCACCATGCTTGACTGTAGGGATGGTATTCTTGGGGTCGTATGCAGTGCCATCCAGTCTCCAAACGTCACGTGTGTGGTTGGCACCAAAGATCTCGATCTTGATCTCATCAGACCAGAGAACCCTGAACCAGTCTGTCTCAGAGTCCTCCAAGTGATCATGAGCAAACTGTAGACGAGCCTTGACATGACGCTTTGAAAGTAAAGGAACCTTACGGGCTCGTCTGGAACGGAGACCATTGCGGTGCAGTACGTTACTTATGGTATTGACTGAAACCAATGTCCCCACTGCCATGAGATCTTCCCGGAGCTCCTTCCTTGTTGTCCTTGGGTTAACCTTGACTCTTTGGACAAGCCTGGCCTCGGCACGGATGGAAACTTTCAAAGGCTGTCCAGGCCGTGGAAGGCTAACAGTAGTTCCATAATCCTTCCACTTCCGGATGATGCTCCCAACAGTGGAGACAGGTAGGCCCAACTCCTTGGAAAGGGTTTTGTACCCTTTGCCAGCCTTGTGACCCTCCATGATCTTGTCTCTGATGGCCTTGGAATGCTCCTTTGTCTTTCCCATGTTGAGGGTCTTAATTAGTCAGAAAAGGCTGGAAAAAGAGATAATTAATCCAAACATGTGAAGCTCATTGTTCTTTGTGCCTGAAATACTTCTTAATACTTTAGGGGAACCAAACAGAATTCTTGTGGTTTGAGGGGTTGAATAATAAATGACCTTCTGAATAAACTTTTCCCAATTTAAAAGAAAAAAAGAAATAACATTCTTTTTTGCTGCAGTGCATTTCACACTTCCAGGCTGATCTACAGTCCAAATGTCACAATGCCAAGTTAATTCCGAATGTGTAAACCTGCTAAATCTGCAGGGGGCTGAATACTACTTGTAGGCACTGTATATATATATATATATATATATATATATATATATATATATATATATATATATATATATACATATATATATATATATATATATATATATATATATATATACATATATATATATATATATATATATATATATATATATATATATGAATATATATATATATATATATATAGTACAGACCAAAAATTTGGACTGAAAATTGTACATTCACATTGAAGGCATCAAAACTATGAATTAACACATTTGGAATGAAATACTTAACAGAAACGTGTGACACAACTGAAAATATGTCTTATATTCAAGGTTCTTCAAAGTAGCCACTTTTGGCTTTGATCACTATTTTGCACACTCTTGGCATTCTCTTGATGAGCTTCAAGAGGTAGTCACTGGAAATGTCTTCCAACAATCTTGAAGGAGTTCCCAGAGATACTTAGCACTTGTTGGCTTTTCTGCTTTCACTCTGCGGTCCAGCTCACCCCAAACTATCTTGATTGGGTTCAGGTCTGGTGACTGTGGAGGACAGGTCATATGGCGTAGCACCCCATCACTCTCCTTCTTAGTCAAACATCCCTTACACAGCCTGGAGGTGTGTTTAGGGTCATTGTCCTGTTGAAAAATAAATGATGGTCCAACTAAACGCAACCCAGATGGAATAGCATGCCGCTGTAAGATGCCGTGGTATCCATGCTGGTTCAGTATGCCTTCAATTTTGAATAAATCTCCAACAGTGTCACCAGCAAAACACCCCCACACCATCACTCCTCCTCCATGCTTCACGGAGGGAACCAGGCATGTAGTGTCTATCCGTTCACCTCTTCTGCGTCGCACAAAGACACGGTGGTTGGATCCAAAGATCTCAAATTTGGACTCATCACACCAAAGCACAGATTTCCACTGGTCTAATGTCCATTCCTTGTGTTCTTTAGCCCAAACAAGTCTCTTCTGCTTGTTGCCTGTCCTTAGCAGTGGTTTCCTAGCAGCTATTTTACCATGAAGTCCTGCTGCACAAAGTCTCCCCTTAACAGTTGTCTAGAAATGTGTCTGCTGCTAGAACTCTGTGTGGCATTGACTTGGTTTCTAATCGGAGCTGCTGTTAACCTGCGATTGCTGAGGCTGGTGACTCAGATAAACTTATCCTCCACTACAGAGGTGACTCTTGGACTTCCTTTCCTGGGGCGGTCCTCATGTGAGCCAGTTTCTTTGTAGCGTTTGATGGTTTTTGCCACTGAACTTGGGCACATTTTCAAAGTTTTACCAATTTTTCGGACTGACTGACCTTCATTTCTTAAAGTAATGATGGCCACTCGTTTTTCTTTACTTAGCTGCTTTTTTCTTGCCATAATACAAATTCTAACAGTCTATTCAGTAGGACTATCAGCTGTGTATCCACCAGACTTCTACACAACACAACTGATGGTCCCAACCCCATTTATAAGGCAAGAAATCCCCCTTATTAAACCTGACAGGGCACACCTGTGAAGTGAAAACCATTTCCGGTGACTACCTCTTGAAGCTCATCAAGAGAATGCCAAGAGTGTGCAAAGCAGTAATCAAACCAAAGGTGGCTACTTTGAAGAACCTACCTAAAATATAAGACATAATTTCAGTTGTTTTCCAATTTTTTGTTAAGTGTTTCATTCCACATGTGTTAATTCATAGTTTTGATGCCTTTAATGTGAATGTACAATTTTCAGAGTCATGAAAATAAACAAAACTCCTTGAATGAGGTGTTTAAAAAGACAGTTTACCATCAGAACAGGCCTCACCAAGGTCGAACAAAGGAGATGAGTGGATGTGCTAAACGTCATATCCACAGGTTGTCTTTTCAAAATAGAAGTATGAGTGCTGCCAGCATTGCAGAAGACGTTAAAGGGGTGGGGGAGCCAGCTTGTCAATGCTTAGACTGTATGCTGCACACTGCATCAAATTGTCTACATGGCTGTCATTCCAGAAGGAAGGTTCTTCTAAAGATGATGCACAGGAAAGCCCACAAACAGTTTGCTGAAGACAAGCAGACTAAGGATATGGATTAGCGGAATCATGTATTGTGGTCTGATGAAACCAAGAAAAACTTATTTAGTTCAGATGGTGTCACGCATGTGTGGTGACAACCAATTGAGGAGTACAAAGACAAGTGTGTCTTGCCTACAGTCAAACATGGTGGTGGGAGGATCATGGTTTGGGGCTGCATGAGTGCTGCCGGCTGTGGGGTACTACAGTTCATTGAGATAGTCATAAATGCCAACATGTACTGTGACATACTGAAGCAGAGCATGATATATACCCTTCAGACACTGGGCCACAGGCTAGAATTCCAACATGATAACAACCTTCCAAGATGACCACTGCCTTACTAAAGAAACTGAGGGTGAAGGTGCTGGACTAGGCAAGCATGTCTCCAGACCTAAACCCTATTGAGCATCTGTTGGACATCCTAAAATGGTAGGTGGAGGAGTGCAAGGTCTCGAACACCAGCTACGTAACGTTGCCATGATGGATGGAAGAGAATTCCAGTGGCTCCTGTGTAGCTCTACTAAACTCCATGCCAAAGAAAGCTAAAGCAGCGCTTGAAAATAATAGTTGTCACACAAAATATTGACACTTTGGAAACAATTTGGCCATTTTCACTTAGAGGTGTACTCACTTTAGTTGCCAGCAGTTTAGAAATTAATGGCTGTGTGTTGAGTTATTTAACACTAGAACTACTGGACTTGTGACACCTACTAGAACTACATAGTGCGAAGTAGTCAAAATGACTACCTCAGTAGTTCTAGTGTTAAAGGGAACATGGAATTTACACTGTTATACAAGCTGTATACTGACTACATTACATTGTATCAAATTTTCAGTTTTGTCCCATTAAAAGATATAATATAAAAGTTACAAAAATGAGAGGGGTGTACTTACTTTTCTGATATACAGTATATATACTCATACTGATTTACATATCTCAAGGCAGCGTGTAAACGCCTTAGGCATTGTAATCTGTGCTGTATGTAAACACTGTCTTAAATCAACTACTCTTTCCCGCATCTGTAACCAACCATCCAATGAATGAACAGCTGCAACATGTGTGTGTTGGCACAGATGCTTGGCATGTGCCAGCAGGCTGCTTGTTTACTAAATATTTGTGCATGAAGTTGATTTTTCTTCCCATATTTTTGCCGGAAGAGCCCGGGGCAGTTGTGGGTTAAGGCTGCGACACCTGTTAATTCTCAAGTTACGTAGATTGCCAAATTGACAAGTTAAGGAGCTTTGTTTTTTTTATTATGCTCTAAAAGGCAATTAAGACAATTTAAAGCGGTAACATCTATCAAGTGTGTGCATATCACCGAGTTAACGTATATCAGAAATGCTAGATTTATTTATGATTCTAATGTATTGTATGGGAAAGAGTTACTTCTTCCCTCAAAAACTCAACAACCACTACAGGAACTAGTTAATCATCTGAGAATTTTACTATAAATAAAGGCTCACCTCCTAGCCCCAAATGCAAAATCTGTAGCAGGGCCCATTTATAAAAATGGTATCTCCTCTTGTGGCAAATGTTTCTTTGAGCTATGCCCTTGGCCACATCACAATATTATCAATTGATTTCTCCTTTTACCTGGCTTGCTTAGAATAGTACATAATGGAAATGATTCCATTTGAAAGAAGCATCTAAGGTAGTACAAATGGCCATTTTACATGGGTATGTCTACGTATATACACAAGATTTTCACTACTGCATTTTCAAATGTATAAATGTTAATTAACTTTATGCTTTTGTTTCACATCTTCACCAGAACCTGCAACATCTACGTCTGTCATCAGGCGTCGCCATATTCACTCTGTAGGTGCTGCTGGTGATGGAGGAGATATCTGAAGCTCTGGACAGTGGGGGCTCTGTCCATACACTAAGGATAGAGTGGCTCTGACCTGCAGTACTTTCCAGTCTGACTGAGTGGGTGTGTGTGCTGTCCAGCTGAAGTTGTCAGCTCCTTGTTTCAAGCTATTAGAAGGCACGACACCCTACTAAAGCTTCTAGCTTACTGCTGGAAGTTGCCAGATATAGCTTGTGCTTCCCTGGTTAGGGCTATGTTGGTGTCTCCTGTCTAGTATTGGTGTTGTACTATTTTGACCTTGGCTTGTTTATTGACGCTTCTCCTGCGTGACGATTTTCTACCTTGTAGCCCTCTCGGTTTTGAGCCAGCTACTTTACTATTCTTATAGATACTGATTTTGTCCTTTACATGATCTCCCAGCTTAGACCAAGCTTGGCAACCATTCCTGCCTCTGGTTTGTACTTCCAGGTGGCAGCCCCTAAATGGATAGCTATCCACTAGACCCCATTGTAAATCCAGATCCCTTTATAGGGGTTAAAGAGTGTCAGGGTTACTCTGGATTCGGTCAAATGAAATGGCTTATGAAAAATCTGTCCGAGGAAGTCTTTTTGAGCCTGGAGCCTCAAACAGACGTTACATTATGGTTTCTTCAATTTTTACCTAGGCACATTGAGGTGTCTTTACAAGGGGCTGTGCCTTGCATCCAATCTCAACTCCATCAGAGTGATTACTCATGTTGCAGATGAAAATGGTTCTAGTGCTCATCCACTAATGAATAACACTTATCTTAATACAGGGTATCAAGTGGCCTTCTTGTGGAAATCAATGTTACCTTTTGGCAATATGAATAAATTACACTGCTGCCAAGGGGTTTGCAGCTCAACATATATAGATTTCACTATGATGACGACAGCCCAGGAGCTGATCCTGCTACATCGACAGTGGGTGTCAGTCATATATTACAGCTGAAAGTGGTACCAAAATGGTTAGGCAGGGAAAGTGGACAACTCTGTCACACCATCAGCCCCCCCCCCCCCACATTGCAATCGTGGGGAGCCACTGAGTTGCTGTAACAGGGTCAGGTCTTCCATCTTAGTACAAGGCCATGTTGGAAGGGAACTACTAGGTGAGAATAAGTTATTTTATCTCATTTTAGGCTTTTAAGAAAATACTTGACAGCCCTTTGAATTGGGTAGGCCATGAACAATTTGATTTTGTGTCCCACCATGTCTCTTTTTATGTAATTGTTGCTATGATTGACATTGTACATTTGCTAATCAAACCACTGTTTATAACATTTTTTACAGCACGATATACTATGGAGATCAATGATATCCAAGTCTTTTATCGTTTTCTATTTATTTGCTTTTGAAATCACACAGGACAATTCTATTTAGGAACAATCAAAGATAAAATAATCGGAATGAAAACAATTCAGAAAAAAGGAAACACAGCACAGCTGATGCTTATATAGGACCTGACGATCACTTGACCACAAGGTTTCTGCCATGCTTATCAGAGCTGCTAGGTCCTAGAAGACTCAATAATCTCTGTCAGTGACTTCTGACACTCTAGTGGTCTTTCTTTCCCTGTGACTGATACCCCCATGTTGTTCCAAGTTAGGGCCTCTTCAGATGTCAGTGATATTTCTTGTACGCAAAACACTATGAGGATTTTTTTATTAGGGGTTTCATCAGTTTGGACAGTGTATCAGTTCTTACCATCAGAGTTTTATAATTTTTATCTAGAATGAAATTATTGAGTTTGCTCAGATTTCTAATAACAAACAGTTAGTGAAAAATGGACTTCATCCAGATGGCATCTGAGTGCTGTCCAACATTTTCATAAACTCATAGACTTGCATCACTTTGATGAGTTTGTGTGGACCACTTAAGCGGGCTTTACACGCTACGATATCGTTAAAAGTATTATCGTCGGGGTCACGGTGTTTGTGACGCACATCCGGCGACGTTAACGACATTGCAGCATGTGACACGTACGAGCGACCTTAGTCGATCGCAATAGTGGCCAAAATCGTTCGCTACGGAGAGGTCGTCCTGAATCAAAAAATCATTAATTGCTTATTAGCGATGTTGTTCGTTGTTCCTGCGGCAGCACACATCGCTGTGGGTGACACCACAGGAGCGAGGAACATCTCCTTCTCTGCCTTCACCAGCAATGCGGAAGGAAGGAGGTGGTCGGGATATTACGTCCCGCTAATCTCCGCCCCTCCGCTTCTATTGGGCGGCTGCTTAGTGACGCCGCTATGACGCCGAACACACCTCCCCTTGAGGGAGGTATTGTTCGGCGGTCATAGCGACGTCGCTGCACAGGTATGTGCGTGTGACGCTGCCGTAGCGATAATGTTCACTATGGCAGCGATCACACAATATCGCACGTATGACGGGGCAGATGCTAGCGATGTCGCAGAGTGTAAAGCCCGCTTTAGTCTACTAAAAATTTACAAAAATGTGAACAGCTACTAAAAATTTATGAACATGTGAAGAGCTCCATAGACTATTTATGAACATGTGAAGAGCTCCATAGACTATATTGGATAATCGTTCTATTCGTGGATTTTCGTACACCAAAAACTAAAGTCTACCCTAAATGAACCTTTAGAGAGGAAAAATGTACAATAACAATAGAAAGAAAAAGAAATTTTGTATAAAAAAATTATATACAGTCATGGCTAAAAGTGTTAGCACCCTGGAAATTGTTCCAGAAATTGAAGTATTTCTCCCAGATTATTATTGCAATTATACGTGTTTTGTATAGCAACAACAACAAAAGAAAAACAAAGAGAAAAGGGCAAATTGGGCATAATTTCACACAAAGCCTCCAAACTGGGGCAGATATAATTGTTGGCACCTTTCCAAAATTGTGGGTAAACAACTTTGTCTCAAGCATGTCATGCTCATTCAAACTCACCTGTGGCAAATAACAGGTGTAGGCAATATGAAAATCACAATGAAACCAGATAAAAAGGAGAAAAGTTGGCTCATTCTTTATTTATTTTCATGTAAAAATAAATAAATAAATAAATAATTAAATAAATATATAAATAAATAAATGAATGAAGTTGCAAGACTTCTCTAGAATTGAGATGTCCTCTTGCATACTGCTGTGCTGACAAGTGTTATTTCACCTACGAATCTCTTGGAGAAATTAAATGCTTCGGGAGGCACAAAGTACGAACAGTCTAGTGAAACTCAGAACATGAGGGTATTTTGTGGACTGCCCTTGTCAGGGCAAGCGTCATTGGCGTTTACCAGGGCCAATTTTTGAAGGGCTCTATAAAGGTAGATCCTTATCACCATTGACACTTGGCAACAGGAGCCTTCTGGTCGCTGTTCCAATATGAGGACTCCACAGAATGTGTGAGATGGTTCTGGATTATCCATTTTCTATTGTTAGACCATTGTCATTTACACCCGCTCTAAACATATTAATGTGTGGACCACAAGTTGTGAAACTTTCCACTGTACAGTACAAACTAAATGTTTGGACACACCTTCTCATTAAAAGTGTTTTCTTTATTTTCATGACTGAAAATTGTAGATTCACATTGAAGGGATCAAAACTATGAATTAACACACATGGAATGAAATACTTAACAAAAAATTGTGAAACAACTGAAAATATGTCTTATATTCTAGGTTCTTCAAAGTAGCCACCTTGTGCTTTGATTACTGCTTTGCACACTCTTGGCATTCTCTTGATGAGCTTCAAGAGGTAGTCACCGGAAATGGTTCTCACTTCACAGGTGTGCCCTGTTAGGTTTAATAAGTGGGATTTCTTGCCTTATAAATGAGGTTAGGACCATCAGTTGTGTTGTGCAGAAGTCTGGTGTATACACAACTGATATTCCTACTGAATAGACTGTTAGAATTTGTAGTATGGCAAGAAAAAAGCAGCTAAGTAAAGAAAAACGAGTGGCCATCATTACATTAAGAAATGAAGGTCAGTCAGTCCGAAAAATTGGGAAAACTTTGAAAGTGTCCCCAAGTGCTGTGGCAAAAACCATCAAACGCTACAAAGAAACTGTCTCTTATGAGAACTGCCCCAGGAAAGGAAGACCAAGAGTCATTTCTGCTGCAGAGGATAAGTTTATCTGAGTCACCAGCCTCAGGAATCGCAGGTAAAAAGCAGCTCAGATCAGAGACCAGGTCAATGCCACACAGAGTTTTAGCAGCAGACACATCTCTAAAACAACTGTTAAGAGGAGACTTTGTGCAGCAGGTTTTCATGGTAAAATAGCTGCTAGGAAACCACTGCTAAAGACAGGCAACAAGCAGAAGAGACTCGTTTGGGCTAAAGAACAAAAGGAATTGCCATTAGACCAGTGGAAATCTGTGCTTTGGTCTGAGGAGTCCAAATTTGAGATCTTTGGATCCAACCACCGTGCCTTTGTGCGACGCAGAAAAGGTGAACGGATGGACTCTACATGCCTGGTTCCCACTGTGAAGCATGGAGGAGGAGGGGTGATGGTGTCGGGGGGCCTTGCTGGTAACACTGATGGGGATTTATTCAAAATTGAAGGCATACTGAACCAGCATTGCTACCACAGCATTTTGCAGCGGCATGCTATTCTATCCGGTGTGCATTTAGTTGGACCATCATTTGTTTTTCAACAGGACAATGACCAGAAACACACCTCCAGGCTGTGTAAGGGCTATTTGACTAATAAGGAGAGTGATGGGGTGTTACGCCAGATGACCTGGCCTCCACAGTCACCAGACCTGAACCCAATCGAGATGGTTTGGGGTGAGCTGGACCGCAGAGTGAAGGCAAAAGGGCCAACAAGTGCTAAGCATCTCTGGGGACTTCTTCAAGACTGTTGGAAAACCATTTCCGGTGACTACCTCTTGAAGCTCATCAAGAGAATGCCAAGAGTGTGCAAAGCAGTAATCAAAGTAAAAGGCGGCTACTTTGAAGAACCTAGAATATAAGACATATTTTCAGTTGTTTCACACTTTTTTGTTAAGTATTTCATTCCACATGTGTTAATTCATAGTTTTGATGCCTTCAATGTGAATCTACAATTTTCAGAGTCATGAAAATAAAGAAAACTCTTTAAATGAGAATGTGTGTCCAAACTGTAGGTTTTATCACTTTAAGAGACTGACCATTGTCAGCTTGTATAAATTATTCCCATTTTTTGTTTTTGTGAGTGTTTCTACATAGAGTGTTTGTGATAGATATCCAATCACCTGTTTTAGAGGTCACAGATGTTTTTATATTTATCTACGCACATTGGCATTATTACCATTTAAAATAATAATTCATTAACTGTTTGGTTTGTTTATAATACAGTCACAGCAGCTTCCATCTATTCATATTGTTTCATTGTGTTCGGAGGTGCTGGTCAGTTGTTTTGTTTGTTTTTTTTAGTATACAATTGGAGATGGTGACTGGCTCCTTACATGACTGATCACTGTCCAAGGTTATCTGCATACAACATCTTTTAAACTCAGGTGAAGGTCCTGTTGAGATTTTCAAGCAGAAGACACATTATTCGACGGAGTGAAAAAACAACAACCGGAAAATAACAATAACAAATAGTTATCACAAAAACCATGGGAAAAAGACCGAAATAACTGTAAAAAATGCTTCAGGAAACTGACTTTTTTTCCTGTAGTGTTGTTTGCAACATTATTTGGTCATTTTCCTATGTTTTTTTGTGACAACTTTTTTACTGTTGTTTTCCGGTTTGAGGTCTGGGGTTTTTTTTTCACTACACTGAATAAAAAAAGAAAGTAATTTAAAAAAAATTGTTTAAAAGCAAGAGGAATAAAAAATGTCCTCATTGCACAAAGTATACAAAAAAATCCAATTGTTTTCACTTCAAAATCATTTCATCACGTACATAAACAACAAAAAAATAAAATATATAATAATAATAACACATGTAAGGTATAAACACGGCTGTAATAATCTGGAAACTTCTATGAAAAGGTTATTTGATAACCTGAGGTTCAGTGTTCGTACAAACAAAGACTACAAAAACAGAGTTTGGGATCGGATTTCAGGTACTTTATATACAGTTAGGTCCAGAAATATTTGGACAGTGACACAATTTTCGCAAGTTGGGCTCTGCATGCCACCACATTGGATTTGAAATGAAACCTCTACAACAGAATTCAAGTGCAGATTGTAACGTTTAATTTGAAGGTTTGAACAAAAATATCTGATAGAAATTGTAGGAATTGTACACATTTCTTTACAAACACTCCACATTTTAGGAGGTCAAAAGTAATTGGACAAATAAACCAAACCCAAACAAACTATTTTTATTTTCAATATTTTGTTGCGAATCCTTTGGAGGCAATCACTGCCTTAAGTCTGGAACCCATGGACATCACCAAACGCTGGGTTTCCTCCTTCTTAATGCTTTGCCAGGCCTTTACAGCCACAGCCTTCAGGTCTTGCTTGTTTGTGGGTCTTTCCGTCTTAAGTCTGGATTTGAGCAAGTGAAATGCATGCTCAATTGGGTTAAGATCTGGTGATTGACTTGGCCATTGCAGAATGTTCCACTTTTTTGCACTCATGAACTCCTGGGTAGCTTTGGCTGTATGCTTGGGGTCATTGTCCATCTGTACTATGAAGTGCCGTCCGATCAACTTTGCGGCATTTGGCTGAATATGGGCTGAAAGTATATCCCGGTACACTTCAGAATTCATCCGGCTACTCTTGTCTGCTGTTATGTCATCAATAAACACAAGTGACCCAGTGCCATTGAAAGCCATGCATGCCCATGCCATCACGTTGCCTCCACCATGTTTTACTGAGGATGTGGTGTGCCTTGGATCATGTGCCGTTCCCTTTCTTCTCCAAACCTTTTTCTTCCCATCATTCTGGTACAGGTTGATCTTTGTCTCATCTGTCCATAGAATACTTTTCCAGAGCTGAGCTGGCTTCATGAGCTGTTTTTCAGCAAATTTAACTCTGGCCTGTCTATTTTTGGAATTGATGAATGGTTTGCATCTAGATGTGAACCCTTTGTATTTACTTTCATGGAGTCTTTTCTTTACTGTTGACTTAGAGACAGATACACCTACTTCACTGAGAGTGTTCTGGACTTCAGTTGATGTTGTGAACGGGTTCTTCTTCACCAAAGAAAGTATGCGGCGATCATCCACCACTGTTGTCATCCGTGGACGCCCAGGCCTTTTTGAGTTCCCAAGCTCACCAGTCAATTCCTTTTTTCTCAGAATGTACCCGACTGTTGACTTTGCTACTCCAAGCATGTCTGCTATCTCTCTGATGGATTTTTTCTTTTTTTTCAGCCTCAGGATGTTCTGCTTCACCTCAATTGAGAGTTCCTTCGACCGCATGTTGTCTGGTCACAGCAACAGCTTCCAAATGCAAAACCACACACCTGTAATCAACCCCAGACCTTTTAACTACTTCATTGATTACAGGTTAACGAGGGAGACGCCTTCAGAGTTAATTGCAGCCCTTAGAGTCCCTTGTCCAATTACTTTTGGTCCCTTGAAAAAGAGGAGGCTATGCATTACAGAGCTATGATTCCTAAACCCTTTCTCCGATTTCGATGTGAAAACTCTCATATTGCAGCTGGGAGTGTGCACTTTCAGCCCATATTATATATATAATTGTATTTCTGAACATGTTTTTGTAAACAGCTAAAATAACAAAACTTGTGTCACTGTCCAAATATTTCTGGACCTAACTGTATGCAAACCAGTCATGTGAGCATCGCAGTGCTCAAGTACACTCAGTGCTCAGTCCGGTACGAGCCGCTTGCAGTGTGAACGCCTCTGACTGAGGGTAACAACAGCGTGATCGGATGTAGAGTGTGCCCCAAAAAAAATGGACCACCCACCCCTGGAAGTGTTTTGTTTATGGTTGGCTGTATGTGGGTGGAGACCTGAACTACTCATTTAGTGACTTCTATTGGGTTTCAGGTCAAGTCCGGGTCCGAAACCAAACCAAACTATGCTCCCAAAGACTTGTATGGGGGTGCGTGAGCCGAGACTCGCTGCCAAACGCAGCATGCTGCGATTGTACCGAGAGCACGATTCGTGACAAAGAAAAATAAACAAGAGGACACTGCCTCATTGATTAACACTGGTGCGAGTACAATCTAATGTTTTATTGGATCGCACTCGCACATAGAAATTGCAAGTGGAAAAGAGCCCTAATCATGTATAAAACAAAGCCACATCTGTGAAAAAATAAGTTATAGCTTCTGAGAAGCAGAGGCAAAAATGAAAATAATAGCTGGTCAGTAAAGGGGATATCCAGGTTTAATATGAAAGTCTGAAATTACTCCATGTGACTGCAGACTTGCAAATCCTCACAGGGTGCGCAGTGATTCTGCGGTCTCTGGTATGTGATATGCATACTCTGAACCACATTTCAACTAAATGTGCGCGCCCTCGCTCAATACTATGAAATTGAGAGAGGCCACGAAAATCTTGACGGAATGTGGCCAGAAGTTTGTGTATCGGATACTTGTGGTCACATGTTCACCCGCCTTCTCTGCCAGTACAGGAGAATCCTGGCAATGTGTACTGTGTGTGTAGTGAGGATTCACAAGTCTGCAGTCACACAGAGCGACTGCAGACATTTGCATTAAGCCTGGCAGCCCCTTTAAGGCTGCTTTCACACATCCGTTTTTTGCTGTGTGGCACAATACGGCGCTTTGGAGAAAAAACGCAACCGTTTTTTTTTGCCACCGGTTGCGTTGTTTCAGCATAGACTTGCATTAGCGCCATATTGTGCCGCATGGCCTTGCGTTACGTCCGTTTTTTGCCGGATGCGGCATATTTAGCCCATGCGGCGGCCGGATGGAACGTTGCCTGGCACGTTTTATTGTGCGGCAAAAAATACGCATCGCGCCGGATCCGGTATGATGCGGCACGATTTACAATGAAAGCCTTTAAACGCCGGATGCGGCGTCCTGCGGCCAAAACCGCATCCGGCCGCCGCATACGTTTTTTTGCACTGCGCATGCTCAGTATCAAGCCGCATCCGTCAAAAAACGGGCGGGCCGCATGGAAAAACTTATGCAACGGATCTGTTATTTTCGCCGCATCCGTTGCATAGGTTTTTGAGCAGGATTGAGCCACAGTGCAAAAACGGATGTGTGAAAGCAGCCTAAGGCCTTTTCTAAATATGAAAGCAACTTTATGTTATACAGCAGCATACACTTTGGGTTTTCATTCAGCACTTACCATATGTGCCAAATATGAATACAAAATATGATATGAACGGCGCCTTATATTCCTCTTATTTTGGTAATGCCAATTTCAATAAGTTGTACGCTTTGCAGCAGTGTATCCTTGTATGCAATGTAATTCCACTGACTTATGTTCATACATTTAAAATTCTTATAGAAGGATTTTCTTCACCCACCTGGTAAGATTACTTTTAAAGAGCAGACTTTCCCTTCCAAACCTTTAAGAAAAACAGCATTTTTTTTCACACCACTTCGCTGCTACATGAAAATAATACGTAGACAATCTTTTATGTACAGCATCTACCAACCTATTACCAGAACACAAACTATGTCTTACAACAGCAATAAATATTTTATCTCACAAGCACGCTGCTACAATAGACAGTCTGATTAACATTTCTTTGCAGAAGATGCGCAGCATATCAGAGAAAAAGGGGGGGGAAAGAATCTACATTTAAATGGCAAGACACAATAAAGTGCGGCACAAAAGCATCCGCACACATTCACTTTGGAAAAAGGCATAGGTGAAAGGTTTGATTTATGTAGACTTTAAAGAGGTAGTATATTGCTTTTGTTGCAGCAGAATTTACATCGTACTTACATATTCACCTTCAGCTCAGGTTCACGATGGGACATTTTTTCGTTGTGAAAGGTTAAGGATGTTACAGGGTTATATATCAGAGGTTCAAGAGGGTTACAAGGTTAAAGGTACAGAAATGAGGATGATACAGGGTTAAGCATGAAATATTGTGAACGGGGCAAGTCTAAAGAGAACCTGTCAGCACGACTGTGTAATATAAAGTAAAGACATGGCTGTAATGGCGCTCCACCCAAGCCTGCTAACCTCTTAGATGGCATTGTCAAACTCTGACAGCTTGAATCGAATTCAACGGGGATCACTCTGTTCCCCACCGCCATCGGTGGCCCTGTGACATAACCCCAGGGCGCCAATGGGTTGGTATGGTAGCGCGGGATCAGCTGATGACCTCTTTCGCTGTCATGACGTATTTCCTATGAATGCAGACAGAGCGCCAGCATTTACAGTAACTCAGCATTTCTCCTAATCAGAGCGATCTCTCCTGATCAGAGAGATGCTGCAGCCTCGCTCTGATCAGGAGAGATGATCAGACTGTGCAGTCATAAAGTCCCCTAGGGGGACTAGTAAAGTCAGTATAAAAAGTAAAAAAGTTTGAATAAATATTTACAACTAAAAAAAAAAACCTAAAAGTTCAAATCACCATCCTTTTGCCCAACTGAGAAAAGAAAAAAAAATACATATATTTGGTATCGCCCGATCTATCAAAATCTAAAATCAATTAATCTGATTGGTAAAGGGTGTAGCGAGAAAAAATTAAAAAATGCCCAAACTATGTTTTTTGGTCGCCTCAACATTGCCTTAAATGCAATCACAGGCGATCAAAACATCACATCTATGCAAAAATGGTACAGTTCAAAACGTCAGCTTGAGATGCAAAAAATAAGCCATCACATAGTCCCAGATCCAGAATGAAAATAGAAAGAAAATAAGAATGCTACGTCTCGTAAAATGGAGACAAAAGCGCAATTCTTTTTTTTTATACAAATTTCTGAATTTTTTTCCACCTCTTAGATAAAAGTAAAACTATACATGTTTGGTATCTACAAACTCGTACCGACATGAGGCATCATACTAAAAGGGCAGTTTTACCATATAGTGAACATGATAAATACAAAAACAAAAAAACAATCGTGCGATTGCACTTTTTTTGCAATTTCACCGCACTTGGAATTATTTTCCCATTTTCCAGTACAATATGCGGCAGAATGAATGGTGTCGTTCAGAAGTACAACTTGTCCTGGAGATAAACAGTCCTCATATGCCAATGTTGACAGGAAAATAAAAAATGTTATGGCTCTTGGAAGAAGAGGAAGAAGAAACAAACAACCAAAAAATGGAAAATTGCAGGGGGTGAAGGGGTTAAAGGCTTCATCATCTAGTGATTACCATTACTGGACTACAGTCAAGAGCACGTGAGTCCGGCATGCCCCCTCCAGTGATTGACACCTATCAATGTACAATCTCTATAGAGAGACTGATGTGGGCCTTCAGCTCTCTCAGCTCTGCTGCTTCTGATAAATCTAAAACCTTTGATTGTGTCAGAATGGCTGTACCTAGTAAGCTAAATTAAACACCATTGGATTCAGAGTCTCTTTGCCTATATCATCCTGCTCTTGCATGAAGTAGCAAAAACCCGCTGACAGATACCCTTTAATAAAATTCACCCACAGTCAGGCCGGAAGAGGTGGACATCTCATTTATATGTATAAATACATGTGTGGTCAATACAAAGGACTAGAACATGACTTATTCCTTCCAAAGACAGTACTAAGGACCAGGGGCCACTCAATATGGGAGGAGGAAACACGATTTTGGGATATAAAAAAGAAAAGGTTCTTTACAGTGAGAGCTGTCAGACTGTGGAATGCCCTACCACAAGAGGTAGTAATGGCAGATACTATATCAGTATTTATAAAAGGGCTGGATGTTTTCCTCACAATAAATTACATTATGGGTTATAGATGATCACGTGACACAGAATAAATAATTGGTGGAGGAAGGCTGAACTTGATGGACTGGTGTCTTTTTTCAACCTATGTAACTATGTAATTATGCAAAGTCTGTACGATGAATATAAATACATGTTGAGGATTTCTACAGGCACACATATAAAAAGAAAGGACTCTAACGTGCTTTGGCACACTGACACTGTTAGCTGACTAAGGGGAAATGCCAGTAAGTACAGAGATTAAAATTATATCCTCAGTTAGGGATCCCCTTTTACCCCTGGGTCCCCACCAGTCTCCTTGCTTACCTTTGCCACAGAGGTGGCTGATGACCACTGAATGCATGACCAGTACCCATTGAAGGAGAAACTGTCAGTGAAATCCAACAGCTCTATGGAAAAGTAATAAGAGATCTAAAATATATATTTTTTCATTTTACACTATACTAGGACTTGTTTTAAAAAGGGGGGTTCACAACTGCTTTAAGCGAGAAAGATTGAGGATGGTAGAAGGTTTGACATAAAAGAGTAGGTATTTCATGACCTATCTACATGATAGGACATCCGTAATAGATGGGTGGTGGTCCGATACTGGGCACTCCCACCAAGCAAGTGCTCTTTGCTCTGGCATTGACCGCATGTAAACCCATCAATCAGAGTTGCTGACCACTTTTCTGTAGTGTGGGAGCTGCTGCCGGCTATTGCAGTATGACTTCTAATCAAAGGAAAAAAAGCTGTACTGCAAAAGGTGGCAAAGGCCAGCAGCCACCACTTCACTTTGAATGGAACCAGTTACAGTCTTCTTATTATGTACTAAGAGGTGATTGAAGCTGTGCCTCTATCACTGAGACCTGGAGGCTGCGGAGAAGAATAAACTTTATTTCCTCCTGGTAGCTGGCCTTTCAGTGCAGCGCCTATAGAGTACTATAGGCTATAGAGTATACAGTATACTATTAAAATGCATATATGTAGGGACATAACAGGTTCCCTTTACAGTTTTTTTTGGTCGCCACCAAAGCTAAAAGCAGCTTACTGGTGGTGGCACCAGGTGTTGAACCAAAACTGACCTCTGCAACACCCCATCCTAGCCACTGGTGAAGCTAGGAGAGTGGTGTAAAATCGTCAAAAATTGTAAAGTTTTTACACAACTACAAGTTTGAATATAGCAACATCTGAACGTGTTTTATAAATCAGGTCCATAAAAAAAGGTGTCATACATGAGTGAGGGTGGGTGAGAGTGCCTACCCTATGAATCAACTGAATGAAATGTGCTTCTTTTTCATAGAGTAAAGCGCAGATCCAACAATAGTTCATGTCGACCACCATTACTCTAGATCTTATGATGATAATATGCTTTTTCTGCACTCCACAGCATCCAACGGCATCAGGAGAACTGCATGTCCTTCATCCTGTTGTTAGATTCTGGTTTGCGTCTTTAAGGGGTAGGCACTATAATCAACCTAATATATATGGCAGATCCTCACATATGACTATAACCTGTATGATTGCTACATTCAACAATCATGGTGTAGTGTGATGTGGAAAGTGGCTTAAGGATCAAGAATGTTTAATGATTTTAAAAAAGAAAGAAAAAGCAACATGGGAGGGTGGGTGTTGTAAGTTATTCTAAGATTTACCAGCAGGAATAGTTAATTGATTGGCCAGCTACAAAGGCTGGAGTAGGAAAGAAAAAAAGCTAAAGAAGAGAAGATGATCCACCTATTTATATGTATATGACTTTAAGACATTAACTGCGAAATGACAACACAAGAATTAGAACAATCCTTGCATTTCAATGTCAGTTTGAACAGTCTAGCTGAGCTGTCACACAAATATGCCCTATTTACACGTAAGAAAGACTATAAAAAAAACATTTTGTAAAATCTGTGTCATTGTTACAGTCCAACTTAAGGCTGGGTTCACACATAGCGACAGCGACATCGACGTCGCTGTTACGTCACCATTTTCTGTGACGCAACAGCGACCTTGTTAGTAGCTGTTATGATCACTGCTTAGCTGTCAAACACAGCAGACGCAGCAGTGATCATAACGACACGCGTCGCTGTGCTACATGTGCAGAGAGCAGGGAGCCACACACTGCTTAGCGCTGGCTCCCTGCACTACTAGCTACAGTACACATCGGGTTAATTACCCGATGTGTACTGCAGCTACATGTGCAGAGAGCAGGGAGCCGGCACTGGCAGCGAGAGCGGCGGGCGCTGGTAACGAAGGTAAATATCAGGTAACCAGTGAAAGGTCTTCCCTTGGTTACCCGATGTTTACCCTGGTTACAGCTTACCGCAGCTGCCGGATGCCGGCTCCTGCTCCCTGCATTTCGTCGCTCTCTCGCTGTCACACACAGCGATGTGTGCATCACAGCGGGAGAGCGACAACCAAAAAATGAAGCTGGACATTCAGCAACGACCGGCGACCTCACAGCAGGGGCCAGGTCGTTGCTGGATGTCACACACAGCGACAGCGAAGGGACGTCGCTGCAACGTCACAGAAAATGGTGACGTAGCAGCGACGTCGTTGTCGTCGTCGCTGTGTGTGACACTACCCTAAGAAGTGCCAAGATAAATTTCATTGTTCTACAATGAAGTGACACTATTCAACTGCTGTTTAATACGTAGTGCTGTAGAAGCCCTGATGAGCCTACATATCGCCACTAGATTAGATGGTTTTCAAAGAAAAAAAGGAGAACACAAATTACTTGTCTACTCCTGTGGAATTAGAAATAGCAAATGAGGGACAGGGAAACCTTGTTTTGTTGATTACTGTGAGCCCTATGAACAGTTGATAAAAGTTTCTCATGAGGAAACGCTTACTTAGTCAATTCCCCTCCTATCACCATCTCCACTTTATGATGAATATGGCTTACATCTTTTTGCTGTTTTCTATAGTTCTGATGTCAAATTATATTCATTGAAAGTCAGTATAAGATCACAAGGTCAATAACAAATATGCTGCAAAATGAGGGTAATACGTTATACTTTACTCTTCTGAGATGTTTAGGGTACGTGCACACGATGAGTGTTTTTGACAGTGCATTTTTTCCTAACGTCATCAGTGTGATGAGCGGTGACGATACTGCAGTGGCTGCTACTTAAAGCCTATGGAGCCTCGTTCTGAGCCTTCTTCTGATGCTCCACAGCCTTTGATGCAGGTAATTGAGGAACATCGAAAACTGCTGGATTACATAGAACCTGGAAACTTTGTTTTCTAATAAATTGGTGAGCAAGGGACATGGTCTTGTTTTTATTTCTCTTTTTATGTTTTTCAGGTTTCTATTTGAGGACTACGTTGGAATCCCTGGACTACGGCGGAAATGAATGGATTTTTTTTTTAATAAGATGGTCAACCAGGAAAAGTGTGGGGAAGTGTTTTTTCAAATAAACTATTTTTGTATGTAGTTTTTCATTTTACTTACTGAATTAGTAATAGGGTTGTCTGATAGACACTTCTCCATTACTAACACCAGGGCTTGATGCAAGCTGACACTACAGAGTTTACATCAACCCCAACAACCATCACCCTGATTGTTGCTCCACCAGGGCAATCGGGAACATCTGTGGCCAAGCACCAGACTTAGAATTGGCACATATAATTGGCACATCTAACTGGGGCAGCTGCGAGCTGTAATTTTTATGCTGGGAAGACCCCAATATACATGGACCTTCCCAGCCTGATAACATCACCCACCAGCTTTCTGCCTTACCTTTGCTGGTTATCAAAAATAGGGGGATCCCATGACGTTTTTGTTTTTTTTTATTTATTCATTTATTTATATATTAGGTTAAAGCAAGCTAAAAACCCTTTAGGGCCAGATGAAAGGCACTAAAGGGTGCAAGTATATAATATGTAGGAGTTTTGTGACATTATATATCTGCAGGATATCTATCTCTCTATCTAGTCTACTAAAGTTCTATCATCTATCTAGCTAAATCTTTTTTTGTGTCTGTTTATGTGTATTTGTGTGTATTGTGAATCAGCCTGTTGTAGTGTTTTTTGAGATGGTGAAGGTTATAATTATGTATGATTTTATAATACTACTAGAAGGTGGCCCGATTCTACGCATCGGGTATTCTAGAATTTACGTATTGTGTAGTTCATGTATGATTTTTGTTATATATATATATATATATATATATATATGATGTTGTTGTGTGTAGTTACCAAGTGTTTGTGTAGGGCGCTGTACATGTTCTGAGTGTCGCGGGGGGTGAGAGCGGTGTTGTATGTGTGTTGCGTTGTTTGTGGAGCGCTGTGTGTCTGTAGCGTTGTGTGTGTGTGTGTGTTGTGCGGTTTGTGTGTGTGTGGTGTGTTTTGGGGGGAGGTATGTTTTGAGCAATGTGTGTGTTGTGCAGTATGTGCGTATATTTGTGTGTGCAGCATTGTCTGTGTGTGTGGGTGTCTGTGTAGGGCGTTGTTTGTGATTCCTAGTGTGTGTGTGTTGTGCAGTGCGCGTGTGTGTGTGTGTTGGGGGGAGGTGTGCACCTCCCATCGTGCTCCATCCCCCATGCTGCGCACCCCCCATCGTGCTGCATCCCCCATGCTGCGCACTCCCAAACGTGCTCCATCCGCCATGCTGCGCACTCCCAAACGTGGTCCATCCGCCATGCTGCGCACTCCCAAACGTGCTCCATCCGCCATACTGCGCACTCCCCATCGTGCTGCATCCCCCATGCTGCGCACTCCCAAACGTGCTCCATCCGCCATGCTGCGCACTCCCCATCGTGCTCTATCCGCCATGCTGCACACTCCCAAACGTGCTCCATCCGCCATGCTGCGCACTCCCAAACGTGCTCCATCCGCCATGCTGCGCACCCCCTATCATGCTCCATCCGCCATGCTGCGCACTCCCAAACGTGCTCCACCCGCCATGCTGCGCACTCCCAAACGTGCTCCATCCGCCATGCTGCGCACTCCCAAACGTGCTCCATCCGCCATGCTGCGCACTCCCAAACGTGGTCCATCCGCCATGCTGCGCACTCCCAAACGTGCTCCATCCGCCATGCTGCGCACTCCCAAACGTGCTCCATCCGCCATACTGCGCACTCCCCATCGTGCACCATCCGGCATGCTGCGCACTCCCAAACGTGCTCCATCCGCCATGCTGCGCACTCCCAAACGTGCTCCATCCGCCATGCTGCGCACTCCCAAACGTGCTCCATCCGCCATGCTGCGCACTCCCAAACGTGCTCCATCCGCCATGCTGCGCACTCCCAAACGTGGTCCATCCGCCATGCTGCGCACTCCCAAACGTGCTCCATCCGCCATGCTGCGCACTCCCAAACGTGCTCCATCCGCCATACTGCGCACTCCCAAACGTGCTCCATCCGCCATACTGCGCACTCCCCATCGTGCACCATCCGGCATGCTGCGCACTCCCAAACGTGCTCCATCCGTCATGCTGCGCACTCCCAAACGTGCTCCATCCGTCATGCTGCGCACTCCCAAACGTGCTCCATCCGCCATGCTGCGCACTCCCAAACGTGCTCCATCCGCCATGCTGCGCACTCCCAAACGTGCTCCATCCGCCATGCTGCGCACCCCCCATCATGCTCCATCCGCTTGGGAGTGCGCAGCATGCCGGATGGTGCATGATGGGGAGTGCGCAGTATGGCGGATGGAGCACGTTTGGGAGTGCGCAGTATGGCGGATGGAGCACGTTTGGGAGTGCGCAGCATGGCGGATGGACCACGTTTGGGAGTGCGCAGCATGGCGGATGGACCACGTTTGGGAGTGCGCAGCATGGCGGATGCACCACGTTTGGGAGTGCGCAGCATGGCGGATGGAGCACGTTTGGGAGTGCGCAGCATGGCGGATGGAGCACGTTTGGGAGTGCGCAGCATGGCGGATGGAGCATGATGGGGGGTGCGCAGCATGGCGGATGGAGCATGTTTGGGAGTGCGCAGCATGGCGGATGGAGCACGTTTGGGAGTGTGCAGCATGGCGGATAGAGCACGATGGGGAGTGCGCAGCATGGCGGATGGAGCACGTTTGGGAGTGCGCAGCATGGGGGATGCAGCACGATGGGGAGTGCGCAGTATGGCGGATGGAGCACGTTTGCTCAGCCTCTCTCCTTCCAGCCTCCCTCAGCATCAGCCTCCCCCTCCCAGCCTTCCCCAAGATCAGCCTCTCTGCTCCCAGCCTCCTCCAGCACGCCGTGCTCCTCTGCCGACACTCACCCACACCCGATCGCATCCACTCACCCACACAACCGATCGCATCCACTCACCCACACAACCGATCGCATCCACTCACACACACAACCGATCGCATCCACTCACACACACAACCGATCGCATCCACTCACACACACAACCGATCGCATCCACTCACACACACAACCGATCGCATCCACTCACACACACCCGATCGCATACACTCACAGACACTGACGATATTGCACATACGCGCTGATACTCACAACATCCGGGGATATCACATGCTTCTGGCCATGTGATCCTCCGTCAGGTCCTGGAAGCTCACAGCACAATATCGCCGCCGAGAAGCAAGCGATATCCCAGGATGTTGTGAGTATTTGGATGCGATGTGATGTGTGAGGTATGTGTGAGTGTGATCTGATTTGTGTGTGTATGTGTGTGTGTGTGTGTGCTGTTATGTTATGTATGTTCCGCAGCTGCAGGACCTTGATGTGTGGATGCGATGTGATGTGTGTGTGAGGTGTGTATGAGAGTGAGTGTGAGCCGGTGTACACTGGTAACTATGATACACATCGGGTAACTAAGGGACCTTAGTTACCCGATGTGTATAATGGTTACCAGCTTTCACGGCCTCCGTTAAGATCCCAGCATCGCAAGGTTATGTCTGGCGCTGCTGGGATCCTGACGGAGCCGGTGTAGAAGCAAGCGATATCCCAGCATGTTGTGAGTGTGTGGATGTGATGTGTGAGGTGTGTGTGAGGTGTGTGTGATCTGATGTGTGTGTGTACTCACCTGGGAATCGGAGCCCCATGTCAGTTGGGCCAGAGCGAGCGTGCATTGCGTGAGGGGGGCGGGGCCTGCAGAGAGCCGGGGCGAGAGGCCAATCCGTGTGGGGGGGCGGGGCCATGGCGAGCCCAGCGGCCAATCAGCTTTGTGTCACCGTAAGGACACAATTTCGGAGCATGACAGACAGACAGACAGACAGACAGACAGACAGAATAAGGCAATTATATATATAGACTAGAAGGTGGCCCGATTCTACGCATCGGGTATTCTAGAATTTACGTATTGTGTAGTTCATGTATGATTTTTGTTATATATATATATATATATATATATATATATATATATATATATATATGATGTTGTTGTGTGTAGTTACCAAGTGTTTGTGTAGGGCGCTGTACATGTTCTGAGTGTCGCGGGGGGTGAGAGCGGTGTTGTATGTGTGTTGCGTTGTTTGTGGAGCGCTGTGTGTCTGTAGCGTTGTGTGTGTGTGTGTGTTGTGCGGTTTGTGTGTGTGTGGTGTGTTTTGGGGGGAGGTATGTTTTGAGCAATGTGTGTGTTGTGCAGTATGTGCGCATATTTGTGTGTGCAGCGTTGTCTGTGTGTGTGGGTGTCTGTGTAGGGCGTTGTTTGTGATTCCTAGTGTGTGTGTGTTGTGCAGTGCGCGTGTGTGTGTGTGTTGGGGGGAGGTGTGCACCTCCCATCGTGCTCCATCCCCCATGCTGCGCACCCCCCATCGTGCTGCATCCCCCATGCTGCGCACTCCCAAACGTGCTCCATCCGCCATGCTGCGCACTCCCAAACGTGGTCCATCCGCCATGCTGCGCACTCCCAAGCGTGCTCCATCCGCCATACTGCGCACTCCCCATCGTGCTGCATCCCCCATGCTGCGCACTCCCAAACGTGCTCCATCCGCCATGCTACGCACTCCCCATCGTGCTCTATCCGCCATGCTGCACACTCCCAAACGTGCTCCATCCGCCATGCTGCGCACTCCCAAACGTGCTCCATCCGCCATGCTGCGCACCCCCTATCATGCTCCATCCGCCATGCTGCGCACTCCCAAACGTGCTCCACCCGCCATGCTGCGCACTCCCAAACGTGCTCCATCCGCCATGCTGCGCACTCCCAAACGTGCTCCATCCGCCATGCTGCGCACTCCCAAACGTGGTCCATCCGCCATGCTGCGCACTCCCAAACGTGCTCCATCCGCCATGCTGCGCACTCCCAAACGTGCTCCATCCGCCATACTGCGCACTCCCCATCGTGCACCATCCGGCATGCTGCGCACTCCCAAACGTGCTCCATCCGCCATGCTGCGCACTCCCAAACGTGCTCCATCCGCCATGCTGCGCACTCCCAAACGTGCTCCATCCGCCATGCTGCGCACTCCCAAACGTGCTCCATCCGCCATGCTGCGCACTCCCAAACGTGGTCCATCCGCCATGCTGCGCACTCCCAAACGTGCTCCATCCGCCATGCTGCGCACTCCCAAACGTGCTCCATCCGCCATACTGCGCACTCCCAAACGTGCTCCATCCGCCATACTGCGCACTCCCCATCGTGCACCATCCGGCATGCTGCGCACTCCCAAACGTGCTCCATCCGTCATGCTGCGCACTCCCAAACGTGCTCCATCCGTCATGCTGCGCACTCCCAAACGTGCTCCATCCGCCATGCTGCGCACTCCCAAACGTGCTCCATCCGCCATGCTGCGCACTCCCAAACGTGCTCCATCCGCCATGCTGCGCACCCCCCATCATGCTCCATCCGCTTGGGAGTGCGCAGCATGCCGGATGGTGCACGATGGGGAGTGCGCAGTATGGCGGATGGAGCACGTTTGGGAGTGCGCAGTATGGCGGATGGAGCACGTTTGGGAGTGCGCAGCATGGCGGATGGACCACGTTTGGGAGTGCGCAGCATGGCGGATGGACCACGTTTGGGAGTGCGCAGCATGGCGGATGCACCACGTTTGGGAGTGCGCAGCATGGCGGATGGAGCACGTTTGGGAGTGCGCAGCATGGCGAATGGAGCACGTTTGGGAGTGCGCAGCATGGCGGATGGAGCATGATGGGGGTTGCGCAGCATGGCGGATGGAGCATGTTTGGGAGTGCGCAGCATGGCGGATGGAGCACTTTTGGGAGTGTGCAGCATGGCGGATAGAGCACGATGGGGAGTGCGCAGCATGGCGGATGGAGCACGTTTGGGAGTGCGCAGCATGGGGGATGGAGCACGTTTGGGAGTGCGCAGCATGGGGGATGGAGCACGTTTGGGAGTGCGCAGCATGGGGGATGGAGCACGTTTGGGAGTGCGCAGCATGGGGGATGGAGCACGTTTGGGAGTGCGCAGCATGGGGGATGGAGCACGTTTGGGAGTGTGCAGCATGGCGGATAGAGCACGATGGGGAGTGCGCAGTATGGCGGATGGAGCACGTTTGGGAGTGCCCAGCATGGCGGATGGAGCACGTTTGGGAGTGTGCAGCATGGCGGATAGAGCACGATGGGGAGTGCGCAGCATGGCGGATGGAGCACGTTTGGGAGTGCGCAGCATGGGGGATGCAGCACGATGGGGAGTGCGCAGTATGGCGGATGGAGCACGTTTGCTCAGCCTCTCTCCTTCCAGCCTCCCTCAGCATCAGCCTCCCCCTCCCAGCCTTCCCCAAGATCAGCCTCTCTGCTCCCAGCCTCCTCCAGCACGCCGTGCTCCTCTGCCGACACTCACCCACACCCGATCGCATCCACTCACCCACACAACCGATCGCATCCACTCACCCACACAACCGATCGCATCCACTCACACACACAACCGATCGCATCCACTCACACACACAACCGATCGCATCCACTCACACACACAACCGATCGCATCCACTCACACACACAACCGATCGCATCCACTCACACACACCCGATCGCATACACTCACACACACAGACACTGACGATATTGCACATACGCGCTGATACTCACAACATCCGGGGATATCACATGCTTCTGGCCATGTGATCCTCCGTCAGGTCCTGGAAGCTCACAGCACAATATCGCCGCCGAGAAGCAAGCGATATCCCAGGATGTTGTGAGTATTTGGATGCGATGTGATGTGTGAGGTATGTGTGAGTGTGATCTGATTTGTGTGTGTATGTGTGTGTGTGTGTGTGCTGTTATGTTATGTATGTTCCGCAGCTGCAGGACCTTGATGTGTGGATGCGATGTGATGTGTGTGTGAGGTGTGTATGAGAGTGAGTGTGAGCCGGTGTACACTGGTAACTATGATACACATCGGGTAACTAAGGGACCTTAGTTACCCGATGTGTATAATGGTTACCAGCTTTCACGGCCTCCGTTAAGATCCCAGCATCGCAAGGTTATGTAGGGCGCTGCTGGGATCCTGACGGAGCCGGTGTAGAAGCAAGCGATATCCCAGCATGTTGTGAGTGTGTGGATGTGATGTGTGAGGTGTGTGTGAGGTGTGTGTGATCTGATGTGTGTGTGTACTCACCTGGGAATCGGAGCCCCATGTCAGTTGGGCCAGAGCGAGCGTGCATTGCGTGAGGGGGGCGGGGCCTGCAGAGAGCCGGGGCGAGAGGCCAATCCGTGTGGGGGGGCGGGGCCATGGCGAGCCCAGCGGCCAATCAGCTTTGTGTCACCGTAAGGACACAATTTCGGAGCATGACAGACAGACAGACAGACAGACAGACAGACAGAATAAGGCAATTATATATATAGATAATGTGTAATAATAAACTTGGTTCTTTGCTTTGGACAATTTCCCGTTTGCTGTGCTTCCTGTTTTCAACCAACTTTATTGAGACAAAAATGCATAGAAAATGCATGTAACAAAAAAACGCAAACAAAAACGCATGGAAAAAAGTAAATTAAGCTGCGGAATTGGTACAGAAATTCTGCAGTGTGAAAAACTCAACAAACACTGATCGTGGGAAAGTCCCTTAGGGTACGTGTCCACGATCAGGAATAGTAGCAGCGTTTTGGATGCAGGACATTTTTGCTATGCCTAAAACACTGAGTAGTAAGAGTACAGAGTGGAAATCCCATGCCCAATGTGCTTCTTTTTAACGTAAACTCACCTGCATGTCAATTTATCATGTGGAGAGTCTTGAGTCTTCTACGCAGAAGAAGGACATAGCAAAAATACACTGTGTCCAGAACGCCATATAACTCTGATCATGGGCACGTCCCCATACAGATCCATCTTTCTATCTAGTATCTGTTCATATATTTATATATATATATATATATATATATATATATATATATATAAATACTAGTTGTACCCTGCCATGCTTCGCTGTTGCACATTCTCGTTTAACGGATAAGACATGAAACAGAAGATACGTTTCCAGCAAAAGTTTAATTTGTCAACACTTGTGGGTATAAAATATTTTTGGTTTTACCATTGGCTGTGCAGATAAAAAGATTGTCTGGTTTGCCAACTCTAGAGCATGCAATTTACAATCATTTTGCACCTCTATACTGTTGCCGTTGTTTCGCCTTGCTTCCAACCATAGAGTGCAGTTGTTAGTCTACCGTGAACAGTTGAAATTTTCCGTGGTTGCGCGCATGCAGTTGAAATTTTAAGCAGTTGCGCGCATGCGTGGATCACGATGACCCAGCATATTGCGCGGTTGTTAGTCTACCGTGAACAGTTGAAATTTCTGCGGTTGTGCACATGCGTGGATTGTGATGAGTGGACCGAAACACTTGCGGGGCTCGGGGGAATATTGTGTCAAAATTTGACAACAATCGGTTGGGAACTTTCTGAGATAAGCGGATCTTTACAAATGCACGGAAGATTTTTATTTATATAGATAATCAAATTGTAAGCCTTGCATAATAAAAAAAAGTATCGTAACAGCATAGAGAATAAACACATAGTCCAACAATAAATTAGTAAGCAAGCAACAAGAGATTATTCAAAGTACATATTTCCGCAGCCTCTGAATTATAAGTTTGTGTCCTTTTGCTCCTCCAAAGCAGCACCCAAAAAGTATCACTCCAAAATCATTCAATCAATCTCCAACAATAATTACTTTACAGGCTTATCACAGGCTGTAGACTAATTTGCATTATCTGTTATCTATAGATGCTCATCCTGGTCCATAAACAGAGTTATCAATCCCGTTCAGAGACCAGCCCACAAATTGAAGTTTTCTCTAGAGGGAATCAGCAATAAACAAGCCTGCGGCAATCTCCTTTGACAGTCAGTGGCAGCCCTTAGGAAGTAACTCTGCTCATGATTAATAGTTCTGCTCTGGTTTGCATCAAACTTTTCCTTCTACAGCTCCTGTTCCATCGAACTGGAATTCTGCAGATGTTCTCATTTTCCATTCAAGATGCAATCACTCCACACTATTCTAAGGTGTATCTGATTCAATTTATATGCTGAATTCATGGTGAGCATAAAAAATCACTCCCACCGCCTGACTGTGTTCTTGCTATTCTGTAAATATGCATTCTGACCTTCCCTAAAATATGATTACCAATGGCTAATTATCGCAAGTATATATGCATAGGAATCTTTGATAATTTTTGTTAAATATTTTCTAACCAAAACTTATAATCCTTTTCCCATTTACCTTCACATCCCAAACATTACTTTGCTCAGTTAATGCTTACGGTATTCTAATTTACCTTTGTGCTTGTTTTTTGTTGTCATCTGTATGCAATTGTTTATTCTTTTTGCGCTTTCTTGAAGTTTATTTTATTTGTGCGTCTTCTGGGTTTTTTTTAGGCTTTCCATTTTATGGGCTGAGTTTACCAATTACAGATTTTTAGCTTGATTCATCAAGTGACTTTTTAAAAATTCACCAAATTTTACACAACTTCTCCGCAGCCAACACCCCCGTGAACTCCACTTTTTTGCGTATGCCACTCAATGTAAATCTTCCGACTTTTGGCACCAAAAAGTCCCAAAACCAGTTCATAACAGGACAAAAGGTCATGTTTGACCTGTGCCAAATTCATGAATCACATGTGAGGTTTTTTTTCTGAATTTGGCGCCAAAAACCGAAACTAATATTAAAACACAAAAAAGGAAAGTGACTTAAAAATAACCAACAGAAATGATGAATCAGGGAAAAAGATCATAAAAGCTCAAGAAATAGTTATATTATGCTTATTGCTACTTTATTCTCAGTAACTTGACTGCAATGAGTGTTTACCTTCTTTTACCACCATTTAGTAACAATTAAAGGGGTTATCCACTAATCGGACAACTCCTTCTAAGGTTGAGTGTGTCAAAACTTACTTTCTCGAGACTCATGTAAAGTTGATACGTCACGTTAGTGCTGTGCCCAATCAGCGTTGGCTTCCCTCTCCCCGCCATTGGACAAATCAAACATCAAGAGGAAGTCAAAGTTGCAGATACTCTCTTACTCTCTATTGATGTATGATACTACCAAAAGCAGGGAGAGGGAAGCCAGCGCTGATTTAGTGCAGGGCTTCCATGACGTAACAACTTCACGTGAGCCCCAGGAGAGCAAGTGTTGACATAGCTGGAACAAGGCCAACACAGCTGGAACAGCGCCGACACCGGAGGTGAGTATAAAGCTGGGTTCACACTAAGCAACAGCGACAATGACCATTTTCTGTGACGTAACAGCGACCTTGTAAGTCGCTGTTATGATCGCTGCTTAGCTGTCAATCACAGCAGCCAAAGCAGCGATCATAACGACACTCGTCACTGTGCTGCAACATGTGCAGAGAGCAGGGAGCCGCGCACACTGAGCGCTGGATCCCTGCTCTCCTAGCTACAGTACACATCGGGTTAATTACCCGATGTGTACTGCAGCTACATGTGCAGAGAGCAGGGAGCCGCGCACACTGCTTAGCGCTGGCTCCCTGCACTCCTAACTACAGTACACATTGGGTTAGTTACCCGATGTGTACTGCAGCCACATGTGCAGAGAGCTAGGAGCCGGCGCTGGCAGCGAGAGAGCTGCGGAGGCTGGTAACGAAGGTAAATATCAGGTAACCACCTTGCTTACCCGATGTTTACCTTGGTTACAGCTTACAGCAGGCTGTCAGACGCTGGCTCCTGCTCCCTGCACATTCAGGATTGTCGCTCTCTCGCTGTCACACACAGCAATGTGTGCTTATCAGCGGGAGAGAAACAATAAAAAAACAAACCAGGGCTGTGTGTAACGAGCAGCGATCTCACAGCAGGGGCCAGATCGCTGCTCAGTGTCACACACAGCGAGATTGCTAATGAGGTCACTGCTGCGTCACAAAAACCGTGACTCAGCAGCGATCTCAGCAGCGATCTCTCTGTGTGTGAAGCACCCCTAACTGTTTTTATTTCAATGAGGGCAAACACTCTAATTAAGGAGGGGTTGTCTGAGTAGTGCACAACCCCTTTAAGTCAATTCAAATACCATTTTCAAGAGTTGCTACTTTGGATACATCAATATAAGGAAAGTTTTCTTAATTGCCAGTTTACTCTGAATAACATTTTATGTCTCACGCTGTGGAATTAAAACATCATTTCTTTCAAAAATCAAAACAATTTCTATTAAAATGGATAAATATAAAACTATGCTGAGCACTGTTTCTGTGTAGTGCACTAACTGACATGTACCAAGGCCGTACCATATCCTATAGTGTTCTCCCTATAGAACTTAGTATCTAATATATTCAGTTCATATAGAGCTATTTACATGGATGAAATGCAAAGAAAAACGTCCCCGCTAAAGTTGTGGGAACAAGGTTAAGTGTTTATTAGGCAGGAACAGTTAAATTTGACCTTATGTACAAATCATATAGTCTGAAGAATGCCACTAGCTGATAGTGACACCCAGGGGAGTCAGTGTATTACTTACATCCCTATTTGAGTGCATCATATTCCCACCGAATGCTATATGCAGAGAGGATATAATATCCTGTCAATGTACTGAAGATCAGTGTTAACATAAAGACACTTTAGACTTTGTTTATATGCCTCAAACTATTTCTGAATATTTTTGCACTATGGCATGGTTAATTATTCTGCTGAAAGAGACCATTGTTATTAGAAAATACTGTTGCCATAAAGGGATATGCTTGGTCTGCAACAATATGAAGGTGGATGCAAAAGTAACATTTACATGAATGCCAGGACCCAAGATTTCCCAGGAGAACATTGCCCAGAGCATCCCTCTGCCTCCGCTGGTTTGTTCTCTTCCCATTGTGAATCCTGATGCCATCTCTTCCAGTGGTAAGTGATGGATATACTCCTGGCTAACTATATGTTCAAAAAAGTGACTTAACAGACCAGGTCACCTTATATACCACATTGCTCCATGCTCCAGTAATGATGCTGATTAATGGCCCACGTAGCAGTGGATGGCTAAGAGCTCAGCAGCTCATAGTGTTGTGTATCGTTGGACCAGATGATCAGTTGATTGGTTTTTTGTCCTCGGATCACTTTTGGTTGGTAATAACCACTAAATTCAAAAACTTTATTCAGCTAAGCAGAGCAAATGAACTGTATACCTGAATGTCTGCCCAGATAGAGGTTACAATTTATAAAAGAGAACCCATAATTAAATTCATGCTGCCCAAAACACAGACAATGCTAAAAGCCTGGCTGCACGACTGTAGCTATTGCATATTTTACTCTGAAACACAGTGGAATTTCAGTGACAAGTTTGAAAATGCATATGGAGACTATAGGGAGAGACCTAACTAATCTGATGATGTCCCCAGCCGACTTCTGCTCACCCAGATCCAACTGATTGACAGGTCACACCCACGTGTATACATAGGGGGAGACCGGTCAATCAGCTTGGGCAAGACAGGGTACCATCTCCGACTAGTGTTGTCTCCCTACAATATCCCTCAAGGCTATAATGAATTTGTCTATTAAATAATCAATATTATTCATATATATCAAATTAAATAAAAAGTACTAATCATAAAAATAAATGTAATACACACAGATAAAAGTCTTGGAGCAAGTAAAAAAATAAATAATGCATGGTGGGAGGTGGTACAGATTAATCACCAGTATAGCTAAGAGTTCAATAAAACTGAATGATATAAGTAGATCGATAGCTAGACAGATAGATAAGATACCCAAATATAAAGGTTAATAAATAAATAAATTATGCTTTGTGAAAAGCTGAATTAGATAAATCCTTTGATACTCTTCTATTTGTAGTTGATTTATATATTAAAAGACTAAAAAAATGAAATATATACAACTTAAATTTGGGAGAGCTCGAAAATGAGATGCTAATGGATTTGATGTGATAAGAAAGAAGACATGCGAAATGCTGCAAAACTTCTGTTCCCAATCAATCACCAGAGATCAGTGACATCACTAAAGCCTTTGATCACAGATTTTCTTTCAAGCACTGAATAGGGGATGAATTGACCCACGCTAGCACAGAGAATGGCGGAACACCTAAGAGACAATTCAAAGTGAAACATGAGAAGCCCGTAACATTTCCCTTATGAAAACCCTATGAAAACCTATCCGTACCTGAAAAAAAAGCCGCATTCCGGAACTTGGGGACAAGAGAGAGTTTGTGAGCTAATTATATGATGATGATAACGATAATCATAATAATAGTCATTACCTTCATCATTATCTTGAAATCACTTTTCAGTTTTATAAGGAGCTGTTCCCCCTCAGTACAAGCTTCTGTCCGTGTTTTTCTTTTTCTCTCTAATCGCCCCTTGCTTTCCCACTTAAACTGTTTGATTTTGAAATAGCGGAAGGATCCTGTGTATTATCGCCCTCATCAAATGATCAATGAGTTCATTAATAAGACCTATAACCACACTGACATGTCATCGACACTGTTGTGAAAGATGATCCCGGCTTCCTGCTCCTAACGCCAAGGTCTAAGATTCTCTGTGGCAGCTTGGAGCCCATTCAATATTTTTCTCAGACAGAGGAAAGTGAAAATCCATTTTGAAACCAATTTCAATTAGGATCTGAGAGCTGTTATCACAGGTGTCGCAGAATGGGTCCGTTAGGGGAAATGTCGCCTATCCATTCTGAAATGAAACCTTATCGGGGCTACAAATATGGCTAAGGACAGACTATCTGTAAATTACTTTTCATCCAGGGTTAACTCAGCCTTAAGTTCTGTCATGTGTGATTCTTTCTATCCACTTGCAATAATCTAATGAGTAAGTAGACGCTGCATGCGAGCGGCTTTTATTCTCGCAAAGGGCTTCCCTTCCTACGGTGTTAAAATGCAAATAACCAGAGGCCAGACAAGCCAACTTACTTAGCTACATCACAGAAAGCCTTTATGGCTTATAATGGGGAATAAAAGACTTGCATTCTGAAGTCGGTCTCCGCCCCTCATTGCATTCCTAGTGATTTTTCAATTGCAAACTCCAGGGCCCAAGTTATTTCATTAATTCAGCACCCAAGTAGTGAGGCTTTTCTCTCAAATCTTTCAGTCTCCTTTTAGCAAATTATCCCATGACGGCGGATTTATTCAGTCAAAGACCCCCGGACTTTGAGAAGCAACAAAAGAATCAAGAGACTTTCTGGTCCACCTGCCTGGCGAATGATGAGGCAGGGAAAAGCCTCCCCCAGAGAAACCAATCAAACCATTGTGTGGCACAGTCAGAGCTTTTCAACTGTCAAGCCAGGAGAGCAGGGAAAGAGATGAAAGAACGCAGGATGAAGCTACCATTTACACAACCATGTGGGAATGGTCTCCAAAGATTTCATAATTGGGCTCCAACTTAACTTTTCCATGTCTTAAGAAAATGGTATCAGGGCTTCGGAAGATGTCGTGGCAATATCCAGCTCCGCATAAAATACAAAGGATAAATTATTTACTAGAGGTCTGTAATGCACTGGTATAGGATGCTATAGCTAATGCTATTGATACCAATATTACTAATCAATAAGTACAAAGTGCATCTAATATATGAGTTCTCTTTATTGTTAGATACAAGTTCTATTCTTCTTCACTGACCTATTAGAATAGTCTTATCTCATATACTCTGCCTCTATGTTTGTAAGGATATAGGGGCTGTTTAGACTGTTGGGGTTTTGAGTTATCATTCAGATTTCTTCTTTTATAAGAACACAAAAAAAACACTAAATACAATACAAGGTTTTTCTATGACAAAACTATACAAATATATGGCAAGAAATCTAAGTGGGAAAAATGGAGAAGTCAAATGCAAAAAAGAATTTAGATAATATGAGCGACTCTACAAACTTGGCCAGGTTGGTGGCCCCTGCAGGGCTAGGGGAATGGGTTCAACAATCTCAAAGCCCACCAAGGAAAATAATTGCAAGGACATTGTGTGTTTTCCTTGTGCTTGTGTGGGTCCTTCCACACACATCAGACATATTGATAGGGAATTTAAATTGCCTCAATGGGGACGGTGATGATGGCACTAGATAAACAAGCATAACGCAATCAACTGGGACAAATGTTTCTGAAATCATTATTTGTCAAATGTATCTATAGATGACGTTGTGAACATAAATTAGTCACCATTTTACTTGACTTTGGTCTGACAGTGGGATGCGCAATATTGGAACAATATTGTCCCCTGAAATTCCATGTAGGGGCCTGAACATAAAGGCTCGGAAGAGAGTTCTACTAGGATAAATGTAAACTTGACATACTGCCTTTTCCCTTCCCGACATGGTGATGTTTTTCCCCTTTTCGCTTTCTTTTTTTCCTGTTTTTCTTCCAAGAGCTATAACTATTTTTTTTTTTCCATTTACATAGTCATATAAGGGCCGGGTTGTACTTTTGAATGACTCATTTTACCATTCAATGTACAGGAAAACAGTGGTGATAAAATGCATAATTGTTTTTTTTGCATGCGTCGCCATCTCTGAGACCCTTGACATTTTCCTGTAAATGGAGCTTTGCGTGGACTTGCTTTTTTCATGTCAAGCTGATGTTTTTAATAACATTTTGGGATAGATACATTTTGATCGCTTCTTATTAAAATTTTCTTGCCGCGACTCCCCAATTTTTTCTCGTTATTGCGTTTAACTGACAGGTAAATAAATGTTATATTTAGATAAATTGAACATTTAAAGCTGCAGCAGTACCATATAAGTTTATTTTTCTTATTATTAGTATTTCTTTATTTTGAATGAGTAAAAGAAGGGCAATTACAGATTGTTAATTTTTTTTTTTTGGTGGGGGAGGGGGTTATATTTTTAAAACCTTTTTTCTTCTATTTTGTAGTCCCATTAGGGTTCTTAACTCTTTGATTCCCCAAGTCAGTACGAGTACGTAGATACCAATCATGTTTATATTTTTTTTATGTAAATGGTGGAAAAAAATTCAGAAATGTAGAATAAAAAAAAAAATAAAGAATTTCACTTTGGCACACCATTTTCTGATACCTGTCATGTGTACTTTTTTTCAGGATATCTGGCTATATGATGGCTTCTTTTTTGTGGCCTGAGGTTAAGTTTTTATTGATACCATTTTGAGGTAGATACAATGTTTTGAACGCCTCTTATTGCATTTTATTGCAATGTTGTAGTGGCCCCCCAAAAAGTAATTCTGCTATTTTGAGTTTTTTTCTTGCTACGCCGTTTACAAATCAGACTAATTTGATAATTTGATAGATCAGATATTTCTGAACATGTTGATACCAAATCTGAGTTTTTTGGGTTTTTTTTTAATTGTTTTATTTTCAATAGGGAAGATGAAGGATGATTTGGGGGGGTTATTTCTTTTTATATTTTTGTAAACTTTTTTCTTACTTTTTACAGTATTTACTAATCCCCTTAGAGCACAAATCACTATCTCCTATGAATGCTGACGGCATTCACAGGAATCATGATGACAGGCATAACGGGGGTCATCAGCTGACAGGCGCCCCACGATCACGTGACGAGAGTGCCGATGGGTAGGATCAGTGACACACTTCCTGTCAGCAAATGTTAAATGCTGCTGTAAGAGACTGATAGCAGCATTTAACTGGTTAACAGCTGTGGGTGGATCACACATCCTCCCGCGGTTGTTAGAGCCACATGATGGCTGTCAAGTGCCAGGAAAGATGCAGGCTCAGCGTGTGAGCCTGCATCAAAGGCAGGGACACAGCCGATGACATTCATGGGGTTAAACATGCGATCGCCTAATCAAATACTATCTATGGCAATACCACAGTTTTGTAGTATATAGTAAAAATGTGGCCTACTATGAAGCGCTCCACAGAGGTTTTGGAATGGCAGTCATGGGGGGTCTTTAGCAGACCGCCAGCTATAGTAACCCATTGGCTCTCTGCAATCGTATCAAGGAGGAAGTCGATGGACCCATGGAATGCCCCAAACCCCAGATCACATGCATTAAATGCTGCTGTCAGAGATTGTCAGTGATATTTCAGGTATTTATAGCAGTGGGCAGAGCTCAACGCCTTTATCTTAAAGGCCCAAAAAAGCTGAATAACACGACCTGTGTCTGCCGACAATGATGCAAGCTCAGCCCCTGCACCTGCATTGATATTGCTGGCTAACTGGAGATCAGTATTATTCCATTGACATGACATATGGCAAGGGTTGTTACTTCAATGACTTGTCCCCACAAAGTTTGCATATTCTCAGCAGCACAATCACAGCTAGAAAAATGTAGGCGCCAAATATTTTTTGTGCACACTAGCGTACATTTCAGTTGTCATTTAGAGCTGTGAGGAAGAGGAAACTCAGACTATTCGCACAAATGGTCCAAAGATTTGCAGCTATAAAGCAGCAATGATCCTTATTTCATCCTTAAATGAAATACTATAGACGGTACACAGTAATTTACAAGACTGCCGCTAAAATTACCCTAGAATTGAATGTATTTTCATTCCTGTGCATAATGGTCTGTAACTCATTAAAAGTAATTTCATTAACGTGTGCAAAATGAGTTGTCCATCTACTCTCGTTATGGAATCTGTCTTTAATTACAAAATTGTACATGATAAATCTGGGACATTTAGGAACATTTTCCTCAAACACTACATCATGTCATCTAACAGGTAATTATTTTCTGGTACACTGTGATGGTGGAAATGTAAATATATGACGGATGCAGGAGACAATGGGCATAGCTTGTAAAGTAAATTGCATAAAGGTAGTCACATGATCTGCATAATTAGTAGGAATATGTTTTATCCCTTCTCTTTGCTTCAGCTATAGGCAAAGGAGAGGGAAAGGCAGCAATATTATATGCAGGTAGATAAAAAATACCTGTATATTTAAGATGAGGTTCTTCGTTAATTGAATTAGTACATGGTAAACTCATGCAGAAAGATTGATGAATACAACAGATTACCAATAGTGATGAGCGAGCATTTCCATGCTTGGGTGCTTGGGAATTTGTAAAGAGCAGTTGATGGGCACAATTCGTGTACAGAGTATAATGGAAGATCTAGCAGAAAAAATGATCAAGAATACTCTGTACTCGAGTTACTCTTGTCTGAGCATCCAACTACTCATTACAAGTACTAAGCACCTGAGTGCTCGCCCATCACTAGACGTTATGAGTACCAAGCACCCGAGCATGGTAGTGCTTGCTCATCACTAAAAGTTACGAGTACCAAGCACCCGAGCATGGTAGTGCTCACTGATCACTAAAAGTCACGAGTACTGAGCACTCGAGCATGGGAGTGCTCACCCATCTCTAGAAGTTATGAGTACTAAGCACTTGAGCATGGGAGTGCCCGCCCATCACTAGAAGTTACGAGTACCGAGCATGGTAGTGCTTGCTCATCACCAGAAGTTACGAGTACCGAGCACCTGCGGATGGTAGTGCTCGCTCATCACTAGAAGTTCCGAGTACTGAGAACCTGAGCATGGGAGTGCGCGCTCATCACTAGAAGTTACGAGTACCGATCACCCAAGCATAGTAGTGCTCGCTTATCACTAGAAGTTACAAGTACTGAGCACCTGTTCATGGGAGTTCTCACTCCTCAATAGTTACGAGTACCAAGCACCCGAGCATGGCAGTGCTCGCTCATCACTAGAAGTACGAGTACCGAGCACCCGAGCATAGTAGTGCTCGCTCATCACTAGAAGTTACAAGTACTGAGCACCTGAGCATCGGAGTACTTGCTCCTCACTAGATACGAGAACCAAGCACCCGAGCATGGTAATGTTTACTCATCACTAGAAGGTACGAGTAATGAGCACCAAAGCATGGTAGTGCTAGATCATCACTAGAGGTTACGAGTACCGAGCACCCGAGCATGGTAGTGTTCGCTTATAACTAGAAGTTACAAGTACCAAGCACCTGAACATGGGAGTGCTCGCTCATCACTAGAAGTTACAAGTATCGACCACTTGAGCATGGTAGTGCTCGCTCATCACTATAAGTTACGAGCACTAAGCGCCCGAGCATGGTAGTGCTTGCTCATCACTAGTTACGAGTACCGAGCACCCAAGCATAGTAGTGCTTGCTCATCACTAGAAGTTATGCGTACTGAGCATCCGAGCATGGTAGTGCTCGCTCATCACTAGAAGTTACAAGTACCGAGCACCCGAGCATAGTAGTGCTTGCTCATCACTAGAAGTTATGAGTACTGAGCACCCGAGCATGGTAGTGCTCGCGCATCACTAGAAGTTACAAGTACTGAGCACCTGAGCATCGGAGTACTTGCTCCTCACTAGATACGAGTACCAAGCACCCGAGCATGGTAATGTTTGCTCATCACTAGAAGTTATGAATAATGAGCACCCAAGCATGGTAGTGCTAGATCATCACTAGAGGTTACGAGTACCGAGCACCTGAGCATGGTAGTGTTCGCTCATAACTAGTTACGAGTACTGAGCACCCAAGCATAGTAGTGCTTGCTCATCACTAGAAGTTATGCGTACTGAGCATCCGAGCATGGTAGTGCTCGCTCATCACTAGAAGTTACAAGTACCGAGCACCTGAGCATAGTAGTGCTTGCTCATCACTATAAGTTATGAGTACTGAGCATCCAAGCATGGTAGTGCTTGCTCATCACTAGAAGTTACGAGTACCGAGTGCTCAAGCATGGTAGTGCTCTCTCATCACTAGCTCACAAAGTCATCAAGGAAACGTACCCTAGATGTAAGGCCATTGAGTGAAAAGATAATGATTCTTCAGCAAGTTATTAGCTTAATAAATAAATGAAAAAAAGAAAAAAGATACTAAATGATACATTTGGTTTATTAGCTGTGTTAAAATCTGCATTGGAAGCTGTGTCACAGAAAAAAAATACCAGTATGCTGCTCTAGTTTTTTCCAGTAAAAGGACACACAATGATGAAAACCACCATGTGATTGATCCCCTTGAATTCTATTTTTTTGTCCCTATAATGGAACAGCAAAACAGAAAGCCTAATGTGTATATGATGTAATTCCCCTTATGTCATCCTGCAAAAATGCTACTAAAATGCTCATGTTACGCATGTGGTCTAAAAATAAAAAGTAAAAAACAGTCTTTAAAACTGCATTCAATGTTTGAGTGAGAAACTATACATTCCCATTCACTAACACTATCCATCTAAAGCCATTAGGCGTCATGAACACAATTTGGGGTGTGCAGTGACTCCTTACTATGTATGTGGCGCCCTGGACAAGCCAGGTCGTCACAGGTACTACAACAACACACCCCACACCCCGGTTAGGAACATCAAATTCACACACAAATCCTTGTTGCCTCCCTCCAGGGGCTGATGTCCACACCACGTGGGGTGGAGCCAGGCGGTTGGCTCCACCCACCGAGGATTTCACAGTCCTGGAGGCGGGAAAAGGAAGGAGAAGAGTAAGGGAAAGTGAAGTGGAAGGAGGGAAGTAGTAGTACAGCAGCAGACTGACCGTGTCCGGGTACGTGGCCCGGGCACATACAGCAAGGTTGGCAGACGGTGGTGACCGTCTGCAGGCGAGGCCGATTGACGCACAACCGTAAGGACCGGGGTCGGGCGGTGGCCCGCCAGTACCGGACCGGGGAGCGAAGAGAGGCCAGCACCATTCGGCAGGGCCTACGGACCCCGACCAGGCTTGGAGTCGCCGTTAAACCGGTCAAATCCGTCAGCGACAGGAACCTCCGGGGTTTCCCAGCAGCAAAGACCCGACTAAAGGCAACTGCTCAACCGTGAAGGGAAATACAGCTACCGCCACAGCTAGAGTTCCCAGGGTCAGCGCCTGCGGGCAAAAGGGGCTCCTCTGGCAACTACACCGCTGGGGAGCGGGTCACCGGTGGGAAGCCATCGGGGCCGAAAACACATCAAAGGTGCAGGGAGAGACAGTCACCGCTAACCTACCGGGAGTAACCACCGCAGCCGTCTGTGGGACCCGTCCATCCAGCCGTTTGTTTTACCAGAGACTCCGTGTACGTTACTGGCTGAGTGAGTACCACCGTGCCGCCTGGCACTGCGTTGCCGCCCCCGCGACCCTGCACCTCCCCAGCTCCTGCCATCCACCCTCCCGTCACCATCACCGGGCCCCGGGACCACCAAACCCCCCTACCCACGGAGGGGAGAGAAACACCTCAGCTGCTCCCTGTCATCGCTCCTGGGATCCCCGTCCAGAGCAGCGGTGGTGTCCCATTATCACCACAAACCGTGGGTGGCGTCACGGACTGACTTCCCAAACCCAGAAATCATCCCCTTTCACTCACGGGCGAGGAGCACCGCTCGAGTCCCTGGATCCGGCCCATCGCTCGAGCCACCGAGCAGCAGCAGCGCCGGACCCGAGCGTGGTGAGCGCAGCGTCCCCTCCTCCGCCCGCGACAACTTGGCGTCACAAACAGGATCTTACCGTTCTACTGTCTGGTAGAAGTGCGCCTTGTGTGCCGCCGGAGGTGTCCGGCCGAAAATTTTCAGAAGCCGCCATCTTGGGCGCGAAAAGTTCCCCGCTCGAGCGTTTTCCCGAGCAGTTGAGGCGCGAAAGCCGAAGCTCTGCCCCTGAAGAGGAGGTTCCGGAAGGAAACCAAGGGGGGACGCGGATGGAGAGTTGGCGGCGTCTTGGGGCTGGAGCGCGGGAGCACCCGCCACCGGAGCGTCTAAGCTCTGGAGGAGCAGAGGAGGAGTAGCCTTCGAAGACGGCGGCCCGGGTGAGCTCCCCGCTGGGACCGCTGCGTGGCTGGAACGAGAGCTGGGCCGGTTCTGCACGAAGGTCAGGGCACAGAGCCTACAGCAGCTGTTGGATTGGAGGGTGGAGATGCGCAGAATGGTCGCTGTAGTAGAGGCCCGTGAGCAAGGGGCCTCGGCGGCCGTGGCGCGTCGTGACCAGGCCACCCAAGTTCCAGAACCAGTCCTGATTGAGTGGGAGTCGGGGACCAGCCCTGCCGCAAGGGGTCCAGAGAGGGTGCAGTTGATGGAAGAGGAGATCCCGAGCACGCTGCCCCCGCCACCGTTTCCAGCAACGGTCAGCAGTTCCGGACTGCACTGCCTATGGAAGGAGAACCCGATGTACCGTCCGGTCCCGGACTGGGCCCGCGGTGGTAGCCGCTCCAGGATCAGCGGTTCCCCGCTGCAAGTTGTCCCCGTTGGGACCACCAGTACCGTTAAGTAACCGAATGATAGAAAAGTAATCAACCGAGTAGTTAACCTGATTTGCACCGTGAGTGAACCAGCCGTTGCCGGCAACTAGTCCCCGTTGGGACTTTCTGCACCGTATGCGTAAGGAACTGCTTACGGACAAGTCTGAGAACTTGCAGGGAAACCACAAACTAGTGGCATGTAAATAAAAATGTTGGCTTATACCGTTACCACCTTCGGAGAGGCTGATTTGGAGGATGGGCCTGGAAGAAATGGATGGCCCAGGCCCGCCACTACCGTAACCGGTGGCGATCCTCCGGGGGTCAGGGGTCCCCCATGGACGTGGGTCCCCTGAAAGAGACCGTACCCGCTCGGGCAATTTGGTTCTGGACTGGGGCAAGGGGTGCTGCCCACTGCTTAGGGGCAGCATCAGGGCCAGGTTGTTTGAGCGGGGGGGAGAGGGAAGCCGTTTGTTTAATAACAATTGACTACCGTTTAGTAACGTTTAAGAAAGTGCCTCCCGTAAGGGAAGTTTTATAAAGATGCTTGTGTTTTACATATTTTACCGTTTTTCTACAGAATTGAAAAAAAAATAAATAAATAAAACTGGTGATGGACGGGCAGCCCGCAGACGGTCTGCGTTTAATCAAGGGGGAATGTGGCGCCCTGGACAAGCCAGGTCGTCACAGGTACTACAACAACACACCCCACACCCCGGTTAGGAACATCAAAGTCACACACAAATCCTTGTTGCTTCCCTCCAGGGGCTGATGTCCACACCCGTGGGGTGGAGCCAGGCGGTTGGCTCCACCCACCGAGGAGTTCACAGTCCTGGAGGCGGGAAAAGGAAGGAGAAGAGTAAGGGAAAGTGAAGTGGAAGGAGGGAAGTAGTAGTAGAGGAGCAGACTGACCGTGTCCGGGTACGCGGCCCGGGCACATACAGCAAGGTTGGCAGACGGTGGTGACCGTCTGCAGGCGAGGCCGATTGACGCACAACCGTAAGGCCTGGGGTCGGGCGGTGGCCCGCCAGTACCGGACCGGGGAGCGAAGAGAGGCCAGCACCATTCGGCAGGGCCTACGAACCCCGACCAGGCTTGGAGTCGCCGTTAAACCGGTCAAATCCATCAGCGACGGGAACCTCCGGGGTTTCCCAGCAGCAAAGACCCGGCTAAAGGCAACTGCTCAACCGTGAAGGGAAATACAGCTACCGCCACAGCTAGAGTTCCCAGGGCCAGCACCTGCGGGCAAAAGGGGCTCCTCTGGCAACTACACCGCTGGGGAGCGGGTCACCGGTGGGAAGCCATCGGGGCCGAAAACACATCAAAGGTGCAGGGAGAGACAGTCACCGCTAACCTACCGGGAGTGACCACCGCAGCCGTCTGTGGGACCCATCCATCCAGCCGTTTGTTTTACCAGAGACTCCGTGTATGTTACTGGCTGAGTGAGTACCACCGTGCCGCCTGGCACTGCGCTGCCGCCCCCGCGACCCTGCACCTCCCCAACTCCTGGCATCCACCCTCCCGTCACCATCACCGGGCCCCGGGACCACCAAACCCCCCTACCCACGGAGGGGAGAGAAACACCTTCAGCTGCTCCCTGTCATCGCTCCCGGGATCCCCGTCCAGAGCAGCGGTGGTGTCCCATTATCACCACAAACCGTGGGTGGCATCACGGACTGACTTCCCAAACCCAGAAATCATCCCCTTCCACTCACGGGAGAGGAACCTCGCTCGAGTCCCCGGATCCGGCCCATCGCTCGAGCCACCAAGCAGCAGCAGCTCTGGACCCGAGCGTGGTGAGCGCAGCGTCCCCTCCTCCGCCCGCGACAACTACCATAGCCCAGTCTCTGCACAGCACCATTGCGAGTCCCAGTAGTCTCCACTCGTAGGAATATTACTGGGGTTGAATGCCTCTGTCAATAAGTATGTAATCATGCATACTATCTAAGAAAATGGTGTCTAAGCTTCTTTGGGCCCTGTATTAAGAATATTTAAGGCACCAATACAGTTCTTGAAGATTGTATATCATTTCAGAAATTATTTATTTTGTATAATAATATTACTATTATTATTACTACTATAATTAATTATTATAATTTATGACTACTAGGCTATGTTCACACATTGCTTTATTGCTGCTTTTTTGGCTGCAGCCAAAACCTGTTGCTGCTCTTTGGGTGCATTTTTGTTTCTTTTTTTGCAACTTTTTTGATGCTTATTATATGTGTCATTTTTCTAAAGTACATTTTTAATAAAGTTAGTTTTATTCACCAAACACAGCACAAATGCAGCAGTTGTTTTTTTCCAGCATTTTTGCTCTTCCTCATTGTTTTCTATGATGAAAAACACTGAACAAACTCAGAAAGAATTGTCATGCTGCGGTTTTCAGGAAAAAGGAAAACCATGTGTGTGCATGAGATTTCTGATCGTTTTTGCTTGTACTGTAAAAGCAGCTTTTTATTTGCATAAAAAATGCAGCAAAAAACCCTCTGCAAAAACGCAATGTGTGAACACAGCCTTATCGTGTCTTCCGAACATAAGAACTCATCGGCTCTCTGCACCATTGCTAGTGTCTTGTAGAGGCTGCAGTGTGAAGGAATTTTCTTCTGCAGGAAATGTCTGTACACAACACTGATTGGAGATAATAAAGCATGTATACCACAATACACCCGGGGATACCATGAAAGGATGACATCCTGTAACCAATGACTGGAGACAAGTCTGAAACGCATTACTATGTCTTTTCAAAACAAGTTTGCTCATAACAAAGGAAGAGAAAAAAGAAAAAAAAAAGTCTCCCACTGACCCATATTTCTAGTATTGAAGTATTGAAGTATTTTAAACAATTTTTTTATCTCTACTGGCTAACACGGTACAAAGATATAATTTACTAGTAGTATTGAAGCAGCACTTGGGCCTAGTTCCGGGAGGTTACAGGGGCAATGATGCTTTAAAGCATACATGTCAAACTCTGACTGGAGGCCGATGGCTTGAGACACCGACACAGATTCCAACCGTCCCACATCACACTTTCGACTGTGTCGGCATCTTGAATGTCAATTACAAATACAAATACAAATTGAATGTAATGATGGGAGAGGGAGCGATCCACTCCTCCTCCAATTACTCTCCCTCTGCGTCTGATGTCTCAGTGATGACGTCACTATTTTGTATCCACTGTGCCAAGCAGTGAAGAGATTTAGAGCAGGGGGAACAAGGACAAGTATGTATTTTTTTTTTTTAATGTGGGGCCCATTATACTATATTGAGGACTATGTGAGGCCCAGTATACTGTAAAAAGGGCTATATTGTGCATCACTCTATATGGATTACTATGCGGGGCCCATTATTTTGAATGAAATACTATGTAAGGCATAGTATACTGTATGTCCACTTATGTGGGGCCCATTATTCTGTATGGAGGGCTATATGGGGCCATTATTCTGAATGCATGGCTACGTGGGGCACAGTAAGCTGTATGGGGGACTATGTCGGGTTTATTATTCTGTAAGGAGGATTATGTGGGGCCATTATTCTGTATGGAGGGCTATGTGGGGCCATTATTCTGTGTGGAGTGCTTTGTGGGACCCATTATTCTGTATGGAAAGCTATGTGTGGCCATTATTCTGTATGGAGTACTATGTGGGGCATAGTATACTCTATGGATGATCTATGTGGGGCATAAGTATCCATATAGTATACTATATGGATACCCTATGTAGCGTCCATTATTCTGAATAGAAGGCTATGTGGGGCATCATTCTATTTGAAGTACTTTATGGTCCATTATTCTGTATGGAAGACTATGTAAGGCCATTATTCTGCATGGTAGACTATGTGGGGCCCATTATTCTGTATGGAGGGCTATATTGGGCCATTATCCTGTATGGAGGGCTATGTGGGGCCCATTATTCTGTATGGAGGGCTATGTTAGGCCATTATCCTGTATGGAGGGCTATGTGGGGCCATTATTCTGTATGGAGTACTATGTGGGGCATAGTATACTATATGGATGCCTATGTGGGGCCCATTATTTTGTATGGAGGGTTATGTAGGGCCATTATTCTGTATAGAAGACTATATGGGGCCATTATTCTGTATGGAGGACTATATGGGGCCATTATTCTGTTTGGAAAACTCTGTGGGGCTCATTATTCTGTAAGGAGAATTATGTGAGGCCATATTTCTGTAGGAGGATTATTTTGGGCTCATTATACTATATTCAAGACAGACAGTATATCCTTTGTAATTACATATTTAAATTAGGCTATTGGGCAATATACTATTACATAACATATTATACTATTCTATTCCAGAAAGCCCTATTTGTGATTATGTAATTTATTCTAAGATCTATTAATTAAAATGTACAGTACTTTGCTCCTGGGACGACTCCTTTACGTTTGTTTCCATAGGAAAAAGTACATCGTTATATTTGATGATAAGGAAAAACTTCCTCAATTGTAGACATTTGTTTTTAATAAATATCAAGGTTGTACCATGAATTTCTCTAAGTTCTTAATTTGGCCCTCTGTGTCTTTGAGTTTGACATCCCTGCTTTAAAGGGAACCGGTCACCTGTGTCCATGCTGCCTAAAGTAGTAACAGTTGCCCTGACTTTAGCTGGGCATCATTTATCTGTAAATATGTTGCAGCTTTGTGGAACTTACAGTATTAATTGCAGCGTGAAGCATGTGCTGTAACCAGGAGTCCAGCTTATTCATAAGCTGTGGGCTCCCCCTGTTGCCGATTGACAGCTTTTTCCCAATTACTGTACATGGGGTGAGAGCTGTCAATCGGTGTCAGAGTAGGTGAAGGAGCATGGTTACAATATTTACATCACTGAAAGTCGCAAAAAAATTACCCCATACCCTTCGATAAATGACACAGAGCTGATATTAGGGTGTCTGCCTCTACTCCATGTAGACAGATTCCAGCAGACAAGTCATTATAATGGATGCTTTAAAAAGACAGTGATGTATGAAAGTGAGAAATATTGAGTTACAATTCCTCAAAGTTAGGTTGAAATGCAGACAAAGAGGCACACCTGGTTCTCAAAGAAATGACCGAAAATGAAATGCCTGTTTCCCCACTGAGAACTCCACTTTCTTCTACACGGTTGAACAGTCAACGTGTTATTTAATATACCAGGTATTCCACATGTCAACCATATATCACAGTTTCTATATGAGGCCTGGAAAACATTACGGGATGACCCAAGGTGTTATCCTAATTTCTATCTACAATTGTTCCGGCTCTAGGGAAGGGCTAAATCTATTCCTGATTTCATTCAATAAAACTGTATTAAGTATAAGCTCATTTGATGCTTTATATTCTACATAAGAAAAACACACTTATTCCATCTCATTATTGTAAGGCCATGTTCACATGTAGCATAAAACTGTTTTCTTCCCCGCTGCATTATTTTTGTGCAGAAAATCCACTATGTTTAACAGTTCAAGCAAAGTGGGTGATATTACATGAAAGCTCATGGGCTCTGTTTATTGTATGACAGAAGTGTTTCTGCACTTAAAACAACGTTGCATCAAATCTGCACCAAAAATGCATAAAGGAAGGGGAAAACACATAATTAAAACATGGAAAAATGCAATAATCACAGTATACTACTATGCGTATTTTGGTGTGGCTAGCCGCAGAATAACTGCAGCAGAAAAAAAAGCAAGATTTTAGTACATGGCCTAAGTGGATAAAATTGCAAAATACTTGTAAAAACACTTTACCTCTTATTAAAAATCCTGTTGCTCTCAGTTTTTACTGATCATTACTAACCCAGTAACCAAAAAAAAGACAAAAAAATATTTCAGTAAACACTCCAAAACTTTCCCTCATTTACCATTTGATTTAAAAAAAAAAAAAACATGCAGCTCCGCTGTAGTCCAGGGAATCCATCATAGTCCGTCCAATCCATCATAGTCCAAAAAACGAATATCTGAAAAAAAACCACAAATATACAAACCCAGAGAAATAACACAAAACACTTACCTTCGTTCAACAAAATTCCCAGCTGCTTCTACGTAGTCCAGAGAGAATCTGACCAGCAAAGTCTATGGAACACTGTTCTGACATGCTATAGACTTTGCTAACAGGCAGCTCCAGGTCACGCTCAGCTGCATGGGACCCGGCGCCTCTGATGAGCGGTGACATCAGTAATGTTAGCGCTGTTCAGAAACGCTGGGTCACCAGGTCCCTCCTGGTGACCTGAACAGCGGTAACGCTACTGATGTCACTGCTTATCAGTGGCACCAGATCTCACGTAGCGCAGCGTGACACAGAATTGCCTGTATGTAAAGTCTATGGAGTGTCAGAACGATGCCCCATAGACTTTGTTTGTTGGATTCGCTCTGGACTATGTCGGGCTAACTGGGATTTTTTTTTTCTTTTGAATAAAGTGGTGAACGAGGGTAAATGTCTTGTTTTACTTCTGTGTTTGTATGTTTGTGGCTTTTTTTCAGATATCCTGATTTGGACTACTATGGATTTGGTGGACTACAGTGGAGCTGCATAGGGTTTTTATTTCTGTGAATAAAATGATTAAGGAGGGAAAGTTTTGGGGAGTGTTTATAGAAATAAATTATTTTTTGTGTGTGTTACCCTTTTTGGAGATTAATGGGTTAGTAATAGTTGTGGTTGTGGGCTGCTATTTTTAGGCTGGGAAGGGCCCAATAACTATGGCCCTTCCCAACCTGATAATATCAGCCTGAAGCTGTCTGCTTTACCTTTGCTGGTCATTAGAAATAACAGGGATCCCACAACCTTTTTTTCTTTTATTTATTCATTTGGTCAATAGCTATAAAATCTATCTATCTATCTATAGCTCTCACTTTCTACTATCTCTCTCTCATCTTTGCACATCTTTAATACATAAAAATCTTTAATTTCTTGAATGCATTAATTCTGGAATATGCTACACGGACAGCACACGGATGTCATCCATGTGCTGTACGTGTTTTTCACGGGCCTGTAGACTTCTATTGGCCCTTTTTGCTCATGCAGTCGCAAAAAAATCGACATGTCTTCATGTGGATCACACGGAGTTGTGAAAATCAATGCCTATTTTAATGAGTAATCGGGTGAACCAGTCTACATTACGTGTGAAAATGGACACCACACCTACTGGAAACACGGACGTGTGAAAGGGACCTTACAGAGTTTGCAAACAGTTGCTCTGAAGCTTGCTGAATCACTGGATATGGCCAGCTTCAGTATCCATTTGCTCCTCTGATGCTGCAGAGGCAAAGCAGTTTCTACAGCATGATGAAGCACACAGTTCAGGCCAGCAGTGTAGTAATACTGCTGTTCCGAACTGTTAATCACGCAGAAGTGTAAAAACAAACATACATGAGAGCAACCCTTTAAAGGCAATGTCACAAAGGACAAACACATTAGTATCTACGGTAAATACTATATGTCTGATATATTAAAAAAAATCTAATAAAATGTATTGTACAACCCCAATTCCAAAAAAGTTGGGACACTGTTCAAAATTTAAAGAAAAGAAAGCAATGATTTGGAAATCTATTATAACCATATTTTATTGAAAACCGAATATAGAACATAGATCAGAAGTTGAAAGTTAGACACTTTTCACTTCATTTTGTAGAAAAAGATAACTCATTTAGAAATTCATGGCAGCAACACATCTCAAAAATGTTGGGACAGAGCCACATCTACCATCTTGTAGGATGTCTTCTTACAACAGTCTGTAAACATCTGGGAAGTGAGGAAACCAAGCGCTGGAGTTTTGGGAGAGGAATGTTGTCTCATTATTGTCTTATGTAGGATTCTAGCTGTTGAACAGTCCTCAGTCTTTACCATATTTACCATTTCAAAATGCACCAAATGTTTCTAATAGTGAAAGGTCTGGAATGCAGAAGGCCAGTTCATCGCCCAAATTCTTCAGCTGCGTAGCTATGCTGTTGTGATAGATGCAGTATGCGGTTTATCATTGTTTTGCTGAAACATGCAAGGCCTTCCCTGAAATAGATATTGTCTGGATGGAAGCACATGTTGTTATGGAACCTCTATATAATGTTCAGCATTAATAGTGTCTTTCAAAATGCCAAAGGTGCCTATGTAATAGGCACTTACATTGCCATACACCTTCAGAGATGTAGACTTTTGAATTCTGCTCTGATAACAAGCTGGTTGGTTCCTATACTGAGTCCGAAGGACAAGTGATTTCAGCAAAGAATTTCAAATTTTGATTAATTTGACCACAGAACAGCTTTTTACTTTGCCTCAGTGAATTGTAAATGAGCTTTGGCCCAGGGAAGATGTCAGCATTTCTAGATTGTGTTAATATAGAGCTTCCTTTTGCTTGATATAGTTTTAACGTGCATTTGTGGATTGCATGGCAAACTGTTTTCCCAATGATCTGGAATATCCCTGAACCCATGCAATGATTTGTATGACCAAATCCTGCATTGTTTTAATGCAGGACCACCTGAGGGACCATAGATCAGGAGCATCCAATTTTGACTGTGGGATGTGTTTTGAGTACATACATTTCTCCAGAATCTTTTGATGATTTTACGTAATGTAAATATTGGGATACTCAAAGTCTTTCAAATTTTAAGTTGAGGAACATTTTTTCTGAATGTGTTCCATAATTTTTAGATGCAATTTTCCACAGATTGATGAACCTCTAATCGCATTTGCTTTTGAAAGACTCTGTCTCTCTAACAAGGTTTTTTATAGTCATGTGACTTAGTTGAAAATTGACCCTCCAGCTGTTTTTCATTAGTACCACTTACTTTTCCAGCCTTTTGTTAACTCTGTCCCAGCATTTTAAAATGTGTTGCTGCCATGTACTTCTACATTAATTTTTTTAGTTAAAGGGGTTGACCCACAAACAAAGTTCATTTTAATCAATAGATCTTGGAAGACTAATAATTTCCACAACTGGATGTGTTTAAAAAAAATCTTCCAGTGGTGAAATAATCAGACATGGCCTTATCATACCACGTCTCGTGGGTAGGGGAGAAAGTAAAAATTATACAGACATTACAGCAAGGGAATGCAAATGATTCTTTCTTTGAGGTAAAACATATTTAAAAATAAAATGGGTAGGGAAACGCTTTACCTCACAGAAACAATCAGCTGTGATCCTGTGGTATAATGTCTGTATACTCTATTTTGGATCCTCACCTGCCCAGGAGATGTGGAATGATCAGACCATGTCAGACACAGCCATTACACAGTACATAGCAGGGGCGCATTTATAAGATTGTCTCAGCACAGGTACATTTTTTTTCCAAATGTGGAACTTCTTATTATTCCAAGATCTATTGATTAAAATCAACTTTAAAATTAACCTTGTTTGTGGAAAACCCTTTTAAATGGAAAAATGTCTATCTTTCAACTTCCGATTCTGGTTCTATGTTCTGTTGTGAATAAAATATGCCTATAAGAGATTTATACATCATTACATTCTTGTTTTCTTAACATTTTACGCAGCATCCCAACTTTTCAGGAATTGGAATTGTATGTATGGATACACACTATAGCTCATTTCCAAGTATAATATTTATCTGCTGGTTTACAATGTAGGCTGCAGTCAACGGGTGACATATTCTGGTCTTTACACTAGAGTAGAGCTGTGGATTTATTCCTCATATTCGCTGAAGGTGCTAGTGACGCTTATTCAAATAGTCCACGAGAGAATAGTTTGGGGGACTGCTGGAGACACTAGCATACAGTACGTTAGTAGAATCCATCAACGACATCAATCTCAAGTGTATGAGCACCTGCCACCTGTTCAGCACTGACAGATTATTTAACATTAGTAATCACAGCAAAACAAGTTGAAAGACTTTCTTACTTAAAACAGACATAGGCGTAAAGGGTTATTCCCATCTGGGCAAGGTGTCATCTTTCCACAGGATCCAAGATTCAGAAGAAAAGCCCTCATCATACTATTATCAACTTCATAACTAAAGTTGACAAAAACATAAATAGATAACTATAGGATGACTGGGTCTCCATTTCAGCAAATTGTGCAATTTGTTTTTGGGGAGGGGGCAATAGATAAAAAAAGCGACGGGAATAAAATTAACTATCAGTCAATTGCAAGAAATGGTCACTACCTCAAAATTATAAAATTATAATTGTGTAACTGAATTTGATTCTTAGAATTACAAGCTTGAATCTGAACAGCCCAGACTATTAAAGGGACTTTATCAGCATAGGATGACTGTTCACACTAGTCGCAGGTGCTCGTCCATCATGGTGGGGCTAGTCATTTAAATACACCTTCTCATCGATATCCTCCCTTCTCTGGCCCAATGAAGCCAGAGCTGTCACAGAAGAAGGAAGGCAAGAGATTGAAGGAAAACAAGCAGGTGGGAAGGTGAATTTAAATGATTAACTTCACCATGATGCCTGAGCGCTTGTACTTGGTGTGATCGGTCATCCTGTGCTGATAAAGAGTCCATTTAAAGATGCCAATTCCCCACAGATACACATAGATATAATTGACACATACACAGGCGTATAACTGGATTTTGTATTTTGCACTTACCATTGGAGGTTGTACTGGAAGCAACGGCCTTCTCACTCACGTCTGTCCTAGTGTGCGCTTTCAATATGGAGTTCTCTACTTTTTTCTTTTCACTCATGGTAGTGCTGTGAGACTGTGTCTCCATGTTGTCTTCTCATAACTTACAACCTCCCAGTTTAGAGCACTGTAGATGACAAAACGTTTTTCACTGTTATACCAAAGTGGAAACTATTATCGATCTGTCACTGTAATACACTGCAAGATGTGTCATCCCTATTATGTGGCAATGTAATATTATATTATTATATTAAAATAGTACATGGTACTAAAGTGCTGCAATGCCATGGTGACTATGTGCAGACCTGGACTTTGTACAAGCCTGTCTAGTACACAACTTTGATATATTTACACGTATAAAAATAAATTCTACCATGGAGATCATTACCCTTGAAGAGTGTGCCCTTTGTAAGACAAGAGGGAGTAACATACGGAGTTCAAAATGTATCAACTTGGTCAACACAGCTGCCGCTCCAGTCCTGTTTATCCTCAGGATGAACGCTATAGCCAATCATTGGTCTCCACGGTTATGTACGGTCTATGAAAAATCTTTGCTAAGGTCAGTGCTTGGCTGCAACGTAAACGTTGGATAGGAAGTAATCACTACAGGACCGACGAAGACCACTTAAGCACTGTTATGTTCGGAAAATCCAGAATTACTGAGGAACTTGTCCACTTTTAACTTTTTTGCTAATATTTAGGATAAGCAGGCAATATGAAATCGGTGAAGGTCTGATACCCAGCAACCCCACCAATTAGCTGTTTACAGCTATACAGTGTACAGAGCAACAAAATAGTATGTCTCCATACACTTAGTGGCAATTCTCAGGTGCTGCATCAAAGTTTCCATTGAAATTAAACAAACCTCAGCTGCATTACCCAAAAACAACTACCACATCGTGAACAGAACTGTGCTATTCTGCCTCCACTCATTGTTCACAATCGGTCAAATCCAGTAATGCAAACAGCTGATCTTAGGGGGTAACGGTTGTTGGGCACACATCACTAATCTTATACTGTACCTAATCTTATATTTTAAAATAGGCAATCGATATCTAAGTAGTGATCAATCCTTTTAAAGCTAGATGAATCAGATAAAATATTCTAACATTTTGGTGATTGGCCATGAAATATACACTGCAAAAGAGTAGTATTTTGGCACAGCATAGCAATGTGAAAGGAATGTTCACAGCATGGCCCTCCACAAACCTTGAATTAATGCAACTTGTACTTAAAAGGGTTTTCCAGTGAAAACAAGTTATCACCTATGTGCAGGATGCGTGATAATTCACTGTTTGCAGGGAGTCTGACTGCAGGGGTCTGCACCTATTGGTAGAATGGAAAATTTTTATTCTGGACAGGGCACTTACAGGGGGTACGGAAAGTATTCAGACCCCTTTACATTTCTCACACTTTGTTTCTCTCTACGCAACTGCCGGTAAAAGACAAGCACAATGCTCAGCAGGCCATTAGGTAGTGAATGTAGTGGTGGTCAAGCATGTGCTTTGCTGCTCCATTCTAATAGGGATCAAAGAGCCCTGTTCTGAAGATCAATGCAGGTCACTACAGTAAAGGTCCAGTCACACTAAACAACTTACCAGCGATCCCAACAACGATAGGGATCGCTGGTAAGTTGTTAGGAGGTTGCTGGTGAGATGTCACACTGCGACGCTCCAGCGATCCCACCAGCAACCTGACCTGGCAGGGATCGCTGGAGAGTGGCTACACGAGTTGCTGGTGAGCTCACCAGCAACCAGTGACCAGCCCCCAGCGCCGCGTGGAAGATGCTGCGCTTGGTAACTAAGGTAAATATCGGGTACCCAACCCGATATTTACCTTGGTTACCAGCGCACGCAGCTACACGTGCAGAGAGCAGGGAGCAGCGCACACTGAGCGCTGGCTCCCTGCTCTCCTAGTTACAGCACACATCGGGTTAATTACCCGATGTGTGCTGCAGCTAAATGTGCACAGAGCAGGGAGCAGCGCACACTGCTTAGCGTTGGCTCCCTGCTCTCCTAGCTACAGCACACATCGGGTTAATTAACCCGATGTGTCCTGCAGCTACATGTGCACAGAGCAGGAGCCGGCACTGACAGTAAGAGCGGCGGAGGCTGGTAACAAAGGTAAATATCGGGTAACCAAAGACAGGGCTTCTTGGTTACCCGATGTTTACCGTGGTTACCAGCCTCCGCAGAAGCCGGCTCCTGCTGCTTGCACATTTAGTTGTTGCTCTGTTGCTGTCACACACAGCGATCTGTGCTTCACAGCGGGAGAGCAACAACTAAAAAATGGTCCAGGCCATTCAGCAACAACCAGCGACCTCACAGCAGGGGCCAGGTTGTTGCTGGATGTCACACACAGCGACATCACTAGCAACATCGCTGTTGCGTCACAAAAGTTGTTCGTTAGCAGCGATGTTGCTAGCGATGTTGCTTAGTGTGACGGGGCCTTAAGACCTAATCCATGGAGAAGTGATAACTTGTTTTCACTGGACAACCCCTTTAAGGGCTTTATTTCATAAAATTGAACATAACATAGTCATGACAAAGATGTAGGTTCGTGTCGGAATTGATATGTCATGGTTTTTAAAAAAAATGTGATTTTGCAGCTTGAATTAATAGAAAAGTTTAAAATATAATTGAGAATGTCTAGTTATAAATATAGGAGCACATTTTATTAATTATGATGAATGACTTCCTCAGTACTAAGCTGTGGTTTGTAGTGATGAGCGAATAGTAAGCTATTCGGGTTTTTTCAGATTATGCTATCCGAATATCTGGTACTATTCCAGTATTTGTCACGAATATCAAACCTAATGCAAGTCATTGGGGAATCCGAGCATTTTTGTGGGAAATCTTAAATGCTCGGGTTCCTCATTGACTTGCATTAGGTTCGTTATTTGTGACGAACACTGGAATAGTAGTAGGTATTCGGTACGAATAATCCAAACCTGAATTTCTTACTATTTGCCCATTACTAGTGGTGTGCTGTCTGTGCTTTTAGATAATAAAAAAAGTAAGAGCATCCTAGTAGGTAACAGCATTCTGGAGCATGTGTGAGTAGATAAGACCTGAAGAGAAGATGGGCTCCTTATCACTCTAAGGTCTCCTCATCTTAGAGACGTCAGGCGTTCACACTATGGAATATTCTTAAGAATATGACGGAGCTGAAACAATGACTACTTAAGCAAATGCAGGACTAAAAGACATTTCTGAGAATAAAACTTCAAATTGAAGTTTTTATTTTGCTGAAAAAGGTGGCCTTGTATTCTACTCTTCAAAGGAAATACAGATCAATGAGTGCACAAGACCATACACACTATTATACAAAGAAATTAGCAACTTCTACGTAGAGATATTAGAAGACATGAGCGCAATCAATGTTACAGTATTCAAGTTGAACTTATCAAAAGTCAATACTTTTGTAGTTCCTATGCCGACTACATGTCTCCATGGTAACAGAAAGCAAACAAAGTTTGTGTAAGGTGATCCTGCAGTCTAAGGCCCCTTTCACATTGCGTTTAGCTCTCCGTTCACTTGTCCAGTCTGGGCTTCCGTCCGAACCCCCTGAAAAACAGGTTTGGGACATATGCGCCAATGGGGCATTGACTATAATGTTGTAGACGGAATCACCGTGTGCTCTGCCCTGCACCATTTTCAGGAGTATACGCTTTCTGGAGGCGTACACCCAAACGCAGTCTACTACTTCCGGGTGTCTGACTCCAGACAACGTATACTCCTGAAAATTGTGCAGGGCAAAGCACACGGTGATTCCATCTACAACATTATAGTCAATGATGGCCCCATCGGCGCATACGTCCCAAACTTGTTTTGCAGGGGGTTCGGACGGAAGCCCCAATGGGACCACTGAACGGAGATCGGAACGCGATGTGAAAGCGGCCTAATACTTTCATACTTTTCTACCAGTATTGTATTGTACATATGGTTGGCCAAGAGTATAAGAGAAATAGCAGGGAGTATGCCTGAAGGCTACGACTACGCAGTTTGCTTGAGGTCTGTTACCATTGAGACACAAAGTCTGCATAGGAGCTATAGAAACAAATATTTCACTCTGTGTCTGCCAGAGCCCTGCGAACGTCTCCCCTTCCTCTTCTGACTAGTAGGCATGACAAAATTGTATGCGTCACATGGTAACGATGACATAGCGCCAGGCTTTTTAGGCAAAAGAGGCCCCAGGGAGGACGGCAGACAGGATTTTCACTGGCCTCTGACTACTAAAATGGCGATTGGACCATGATCTTGAAAATCGTTTTGCTCAACTCTAGTTTTCAGGAAAAGAAAAATCTAAAAAAATATAAAATATGGTGATCTTTTACTATTACACAATTTTACCATACCCAATTTTAATCAAATACATAAAATACTATTCCTGAATTCTAACACTGTGCAGAATTAAAAGACCAGTTACAATGAATATAGATCTCTAAAAAATATCAACATAGAAAAGATAGAAAGCCATCACTACATCAACAAGCCTCATACTAAAAAGTCCCTAAGTGTCCCTGAAGCAAAGAACAACTGACTACAATTAATATCAACTGTGTCTCAATCCCCATGCAAAGGAACACTAGACATTTACTTTTAAGAACACCTTCTTCCCTCCAACTACAGGAAAACCATTGGTATAACACTCAAAAAAACATCCTTATCAGTCTTAGTACCTGTCCTCTCCTAATACTCTTATATTTCCACTAGAAGGTGGCCCGATTCTAAAGTATAAGGTAGTCTGGAATGTGTATGCAGGTTAGCAGATTGAATAATAAGGTAATGAATGGACTGGATTGGTTAGGATTAATTTAGTATTCTTATAAATTCTTATAATTGTTTATTGGTTTTAAAATGACAAACAACAGAAGGAATAGTTTTAATAGATGAGTCTAATGTTTAATGATGTCCATGGCTTGTAATGAAAGAAGGCCATGAACAGTGTAAAGCTAAGTAAAAATATGCTGATGCTGTAATGTGGCCCAATGCTGGTATGTGCCCCCATCGTGGTGCAGCCACCATCCTGACATGTGCCCCCATCCTGCGGGGTTATGTGTGCGGTGGGCGGAGGAGTGCGGGGGATGGAGCCGAGCGGGGCCATGGCACTGAGAGCGTCAGTGCCGGGGACTGCATGGCTGGGGACAGGTGACTATTCGTGTGTGTTCAGTGTATACATGCGGAGGGCGGAGTACAGGGGAGGTTGAGCCGAGTGGGGTAATGTGTGCAAGGGGAGGAGGCGAGCGGTGAGTATGTGTCGGATGGGTTGCCGGTGTGGGCTCCCGGGGGTGCAGCACTCACCGGGGAGTCGGGGCTCCGTGTGGGTGCGGGGAAATGTGGCGGGCGTCATCCTGTCGGCCCGTAGTTCGGGCTGTTCAGTTAGCTGAGCCGTTGGTCGCAGGCTCTTTGGCGTGCGCGGTGTGGCGACGGTTGTCACTGTAATGACGTCATTTTGGAGCAAGACTGACAGAATAAGGCAATTATATACAGTTAGGTCCAGAAATATTTGGACAGTGACACAAGTTTTGTTATTTTAGCTGTTTACATGTTCAGAAATACAATTATATATATAATATGGGCTGAAAGTGCACACTCCCAGCTGCAATATGAGAGTTTTCACATCCAAATCGGAGAAAGGGTTTAGGAATCATAGCTCTGTAATGCATAGCCTCCTCTTTTTCAAGAGACCAAAAGTAATTGGACAAGGGACTCTAAGGGCTGCAATTAACTCTGAAGGCGTCTCCCTCGTTAACCTGTAATCAATGAAGTAGTTAAAAGGTCTGGGGTTGATTACAGGTGTGTGGTTTTGCATTTGGAAGCTGTTGCTGTGACCAGACAACATGCGGTCTAAGGAACTCTCAATTGAGGTGAAGCAGAACATCCTGAGGCTGAAAAAAAAGAAAAAATCCATCAGAGAGATAGCAGACATGCTTGGAGTAGCAAAATCAACAGTCGGGTACATTCTGAGAAAAAAGGAATTGACTGGTGAGCTTGGGAACTCAAAAAGGCCTGGGCGTCCACGGATGACAACAGTGGTGGATGATCGCCGCATACTTTCTTTGGTGAAGAAGAACCCGTTCACAACATCAACTGAAGTCCAGAACACTCTCAGTGAAGTAGGTGTATCTGTCTCTAAGTCAACAGTAAAGTAAAGACTCCATGAAAGTAAATACAAAGGGTTCACATCTAGATGCAAACCATTCATCAATTCCAAAAATAGACAGGCCAGAGTTACATTTGCTGAAAAACACCTCATGAAGCCAGCTCAGTTCTGGAAAAGTATTCTATGGACAGATGAGACAAAGATCAACCTGTACCAGAATGATGGGAAGAAAAAAGTTTGGAGAAGAAAGGGAACGGCACATGATCCAAGGCACACCACATCCTCTGTAAAACATGGTGGAGGCAACGTGATGGCATGGGCATGCATGGCTTTCAATGGCACTGGGTCACTTGTGTTTATTGATGACATAACAGCAGACAAGAGTAGCCGGATGAATTCTGAAGTGTACTGGGATATACTTTCAGCCCAGATTCAGCCAAATGCCACAAAGTTGATCGGACGGCGCTTCATAGTACTGATGGACAATGACCCCAAGCATACAGCCAAAGCTACCCAGGAGTTCATGAGTGCAAAAAAGTGGAACATTCTGCAATGGCCAAGTCAATCACCAGATATTAACCCAATTGAGCATGCATTTCACTTGCTCAAATCCAGACTTAAGACGGAAAGACCCACAAACAAGCAAGACCTGAAGGCTGCAGCTGTAAAGGCCTGGCAAAGCATTAAGAAGGAGGAAACCCAGCGTTTGGTGATGTCCATGGGTTCCAGACTTAAGGCAGTGATTGCCTCCAAAGGATTCGCAACAACATATTGAAAATAAAAATATTTTGTTTGGGTTTGGTTTATTTGTCCAATTACTTTTGACCTCCTAAAATGTGGAGTGTTTGTAAAGAAATGTGTACAATTCCTACAATTTCTATCAGATATTTTTGTTCAAACCTTCAAATTAAACGTTACAATCTGCACTTGAATTCTGTTGTAGAGATTTCATTTCAAGTCCAATGTGGTGGCATGCAGAGCCCAACTCGCGAAAATTGTGTCACTGTCCAAATATTTCTGGACCTAACTGTATATAGATAATAGAATTCCCACCTACAGTCCCCCAAACTGCAGCCACCTAGAGGTAAACCTGGAAGCAAAAATATTCTTATACTTGCTTATATAGAATCAACATATTCTGCAGAACTTTACAAACATCATGGTCATCATCACCATCCACATTGGGGCTCACAATCTAAACTCTATCACTATGTCTTTGGAGTGCAGGAGGAAATCGGAGAACCTGGAGGAAACCCAAGCAAACAGGGGGAGAACATACAAACTCCTTGCAGATGTTCTCCTTGGTGCTATTTGACCCCAGGGCTGCAAAGAAACAGTGCTAACCACTGAGCCACCAAAACGTTCTAACACATTGCAGACAATTACACTATAAATCCCAAATAAAAAGAAAAATAACTGTATTTTCTTTGTAATATTTAAACCTTTATTGACCAATAGATACAAACACCTTAGAAGTGAATGCAAACAGCCCTACAAAGCATAAATAATTTGAGATCAATCTCTGGGGTACATATAATGATTTGCGTCCCTGTTTGTGACTAATTTCTCATCACATTCAAGATCTCTGCTTGCTGTCAATGTATACAAAAACATTTTTGTTTACATGCAGGGCCTAAAAGCATGCCGACACCATGGTTCTTTATGAGAGACAAGAGAAATCTGATAAACCTGAGCTGTGTAAATGCGTCATTAGCACATCATCAGGACAGGTTTGTACTCTTTATGTAAATTAGAATAGTAATATTCAATTACAGCAAGTAGAGTTCTTATGATGCTGTGAAATTGAGGCACAAAGTACAATACAAAGAAGATGCATAACATACATCATAAATAAATAAATTCCATATAATAATGGTTTGAGAGGACATAAAATATATTAGTGTTGACAGCAGCACCATAATATCATAAATACAAATAATATGTATATCAGTGTCCATGTCTCACCAGACACCAGTAACAATAAATCCAGAAAGGCAAAGAAATCAAAACACAGATGTCCATAAATTAAGTTATGTGCAATAATGAGAAATGACAAAGGGAAAAAGTATTGAACACTAGCAGTAATGACACTACATGAAATCTATTAGTAATTAGAAAGCAATCCTGCCCCTTAGTGCAAAATAATATCAGCTGGTTCAACTGATGGCCTATAAAAAGTTGCGTTATTGTCTAATTACCGAGGTGCCACACACAAAACTTCTCATGATAGGTAAAACCAGTGAGCTGCTGCAAGACTTTTGCAACATTACTATTGAAAAACATACTGATGGCATTGGTTACAGAAGAGTTTCTAAACTACTGAAGACTCCAGTGAGCATTGCTGAGGCCATAATCATGAAGTGGAAAGAATATAATTTCACTATAAGGCTATGTGCGCACTGGAAAATGGAATTTTCTCAAGAAAATTCCGCAGGTATTCAAAGATTACCGCACCCGCGGTAAAAAAAACGCGGCAAACCGCACCCGAAAACCGCATGCGGTTTGCTGCGGTTTCACCGTGGTATTGTTCGCGGTATTGCCGCGGTTTTGCTGCGCGCGGGTTGGGATGTGCTTTATTGCATTCAATGCAATAAAGCACATTGAAAAAAAAAAAAAGTCATTTAATTCTGAGATAGTAGATAGACAGAAGAATAGATAGAGGGATAGATAGATAGATATACAGACAGATAGAGGGATAGATAGATAGATAGATAGAGGACAGATCGCTGCATTTCCCACGGTCGGCAGTGAGTTCACATTACCGGCCGTGGGAAATGACCGGTAATTACCTCTGCTGTCTGCTGCATTCATTCAGCGCTGTGACAGTCGCGGCTGGATGTAAGCAGCGCTGGACCTGTGGATTATGCTGGAGCTTTGTTGCGGGAGGGGTTAATAAAATGGTGAACGAGGCTTGTTTGTTTTATTTAAAATAAAGGATTTTTCGGTGTGTGTTTTTTCACTTTACTTACGGGTTGATCATGTCAGCTGTCTCATAGACGCTGCCATGATCAAGCCTGGAGTTAATGGCGGTGATCCACCACCATTAACCCCTTGTATTACCCTGCCTGCCACTGCTACACGGCGGCAGGAAGAGCCGGGAACACTCCGGTGCTGCCGCATAATGCATGCGACAGTCCCGGGGCAGCTGCGGCTGATATTCTCGGCTGTGGGAGGTGGGAGTGAGGCGGGGGACATTAACCCTGCCCCTCTCCCTCCCCAGCCTGAGAATACCGGGCCGCCGCTGTGTGCTTACCTCGGCTGGACAGTAAATATACAGCGGAGCCCACGTTCTTTGTTTTCTATATTTCCGTTTTCTTTCTATGTGTCTTCTATGTGTCTGTGTCTGTGTTCTATGTGTCTGTGTTCTATGTCTGTGATGTCTGTGTCTGTGATCTGTGTGTGTTTACTCTCTGCACGGCTTCCTCTTTCTGTAATGACATCACTTCCCTGCAAAACCGCAGACAGGCGATGTACATTACCGGAGGTAAACCGCGAAATACCGCAGGGAATAACGCAGGAAAACGCGGTGAACCGCACAGAATTTGCTGCCTGCGTTATTCCCTGCGGGATTTCACGATTACATGGCAGTCAATGGAGTGAAATCCCGCAGCGACGTGCGGAAAAGAATTGACATGCAATTGTTTTTGCTGCGGGAATCCCGCAGCAAAACATGCAGCTGTCAAATTCCGCCCAGTGCGCACAGGATTTTTTTTGCCCATAGGTTTTGCTGGTGATTCACTGCAGAGATGTTATGAACATTTTCTGCAGCGAAACATGCAGCAAAATCGCAAAAAATCCGCGGCAAAATCCGGTAAGTGCGCACATAGCCTAAACCGGCCAATACCAGTTGCTCCCCGCAAGACTTCAGACAGAGGAATGAAAAAAAATTATCAGAAGAGTTGTCCAAGAGCAAAAGACCACTTGTGGAGTGGTCCTGGAATCAGTAGGTACAATTGTTTCAAAGAAAACAATAAGTAATGAACTCAACCTCCATGGCCTGTATCTACGCTCACCAAGCAAGACTCCAATGCTGCACAAAAAGCATGTTCAAGAGCATTTATAGTTTGCTGAAAAATATTTAGACAAGCCTGTGAAATACGCCAAAATTGAACTCTTTCGATGCCGTAATACACCAGGATTTGAAGAGTGGGTGGAAGAATGGGCAAAAATCAAACCTGAGGAATGCATGCAACTAGTTTCTCCATACCAGAGGCGTCTTGAAGCTGTCATTACCAATAAAGGTTTTTGTTCAAAGTTTTAATTAAATTTTATTAGACATGTTCAATACTTTTTTCCTCTGTCATTTCGCATTATTACACATAACTAAATGTATGGACATCTATCGTTTGATTTCTCTGTCTGTGTGGATTGGATGGGTTGTTTAAATACGTTTACTTAGAAAATTGGAACTGTGTTTGATATTTATTTCACCCATTGTATATCTGTATCTACATATATATGCATATATACAGCACTGGCAAAAATTAAGAGATCACTTCCAAATTTTCAGTTTTTCTGATTTTTCTCTTTATATTTTTGAGTGAAATGTAAATTGTTCTTTTATTCTATAAACTACTGACAAAATTTCTCCGAATTTCCAAGCAAAAGATTTTGTATTTATTTTTTGAAAATGGGAAATGGTCAAAATAACAAAAAAAATGCATTGCTTTCAGACCTCAAATAATGCAAAGAAAATAAATTTGAAATCATTTAGAAACATTAATACTAATGTTTTAACTCAGGATGAGTTCAGAAATCAATATTTTGTGGAATAACCATGATTTTTAATCACAGCTTTCATACGTCTTGGCATGCTTTCCACCAGTCTTTCCCACTGCTATTGGGGGGTGACCTTATGCCACTTCTGGTGCAAAAATGTAAGCAGTCCTTCTTTGTTTGATGGCTTGTGACTATCCATCTTCCTCTTGATTACATTCCAGAGGTTTTCAATGGGGTTCAGGTCTGGAGATTGGGCTGGCCATAACAGGGTTTTGATGTGGTGGTCCTTCATCCACACATTGATTGACCTAGCTCTGTGGTATGGTGCATTGCCCTGTTGGAAAAAACAGTCTCAGAGTTGGGTAACATTGCCTGAGCAGAAAGAAGCAACTGTTTTTCCAGGATAACCTTGTATGTGGCTTGATTTATACGTCCTTCGCAAAGTTTAATCTTCCCAATTCCAGCCTTGCTGAAGCATCCCCAGATCATCACCTGTCCTCCACCAAACTGTGGACACTATGGCTTGTACGGTTCTCCAGATCTCCGTCTAACCATTAGACGACCAGGTGTTGGGCAAAGCTGTAAATTAGACTCATCAGAGAAGATTACCTTACTCCAGTCCTCTATGGTCCAATCCTTACGGTTTTAGGCAAACTTCAGCCTGGCTCTCCTTTGCTTCTTGTTGATTAAAGACTTTTTTTCTAGCTTTACATGACTTGAGCCTTGCATCTAGGAGACTGCTATGAACTGTTCTTAATGTGCACTTCCCCCCAGCTGCCATTTTCCATTCCTTGTGTAGGTCACTTTCATGGCCATGTTTTTCCAGGATAACCTTGTATGCGGCTTGATTCATACGTCCTTCGCAAAGATGTTTGTTAAATTTTCTTTACCTAATTTTCAGCTTTGCCCAACACCTGGTCATCTAATGGTTAGGCAGAGACCTGGAGAGGCGTACAAGCCACAGTGTTTTATACCCACAGTGAACTTTGGTGGAGGATATGTAATGATCTGCGGATGCTTCAGCAAGGTTGGAATTGGGCAGGTTAATCCTTCTGAAAGATATATGAATCAAGCCGCATACAAGGTTATCCTAGAAAAACAGTTGCTAACTTCTGCTCAGGCAATGTTCCCCAACTCTGAGGACTGTTTTTTTCCAGCAGGACAATTCGCCATGCCACACAGCTAGGTCAATCAATCTGTGGATGAAGGACCACCACATCAAAACCCTGTCATGGCCAGCCCAATCTCCAGACTTGAACCTCATTGAAAACCTCTGAAATGTTATCAAGAGGAAGATGGATAGTCACAAACCATCAAATAAAGAAGAACTGCTTAAATTTTTGCGCCAGGAGTGGCATAAGGTCACCCAAAAGCAGTGTGAAAGAATAGTGGAAAGCATGCCAAGACGCATGAGAACTGTGATTAAAAATCATGGTTATTTCACAAAATATTGATTTATGAACTCTTCCTGCTCTTTCCAAATGATTATAAACTTGTTTTCTTTGCATTATTTGAGGTATCTGAAAGCAATGCATTTTTTTTTGTTATTTTGACCATTTCTCATTTTCTGAAAATAAATACATTTTTTGCTTGGAAATTCAGAGAAATGTTGTCAGTAGTTTATATAATAAAAGAACAATTTACTCAAAAATATACTTAAAAAGACAAAAATCAGAAAAACTGACAATTTTGCAGGGGTCTCTTAATTTTTACCAGTGCTGCAGATCTATATGTATGTATATATATATATATATATATATATATATATATATATATATATATATATGTATATCCACTGTCAAGAAAAACGGTAACAAAGTTTTGAATTTTTGACTTTCGGGTTCCATATCTCACAATCCACTACACCAGCTTTAAGCATGAGACTGTGTTGATTGTTAAACAATCATCTTGTCTATCTCATACGTAACTTTGACTTGCAACTATTTTGCATATGATTAGTTATGCAGATTTTTGTCATAGCACTGCTTTGTTACTACAAATTACAACCTGTTCTCAAATTCCTTAATTGCTCAATGTGTTATTAGGTTGATTACTATGTGAAAGGCCACTGGTTTTCTGCAGCTCCGGTAGTGGTGCGGTGGCAGCGAAATCAATGCAACCTGTGAGCTTTCCTGAAGAGATGGGTTTTCAAGTTCCACATGAAGGTTCCAAAAGTGTTGGATAATCGGACTTGTTGGGGCACAAAATTCCCGAGGATAGCGAATACTCGGGAGAAGTCTTGCAGCACTTAGGAGAAGTGTTGCAGGCAACTGGCTGAGGATAAGATTATCTCAGCACAGGAACCTTTTTTTTTAAACACATCCTATTGTGGAAATTGTCATTAATCCAAGATCTATTGATTAAAATGAACTCCAAAATGAACTTTGTTAATGGGTAAAACCCCTTCTAGGCTACACTCCCACAATCAGTATCTGTTAAGTTTTTGACGCTGCAGAATTTCTGCACCATCTCCGCACCTTAGTTTACTTGTGTTATGTTCATTGAGTTTTTGTGTGCATTTTTTACACTATGCTTTTATCGTATTTTTGACGCTGCTTCTTTTGTCTCTGGTTGGTGTGTCATCCTTAAAATAAAGCTGTTTTGTTTTTGAAACTTTTTGGCATTGACATCATTAGGTGCACATTACATGTGTGTTTTCCGCGTTTTTCCGCATCTATTCTGCACAGAAGACTCTCAGAGTACTTAGCTTGGAAAAATGCACTGCAGGTCAGTTTATGCAGCATATAAAGGAAGCACAGTGGACACGAGATTTCTATTAATCCCATCCAACTTACTTGTATTGTAAAAAGCCGCAATTTTGGAGTAGAGAAAATATGCAGCATTAGGCCGATGCCACATGGAGCACTACTGCGATGCACGCATGACATTCGGCTCGCGCTGGCATCACAGCGGGAGCCGAGTGTCATGCTAGTATCTCTGCGGTCCGACCATGCGAGCGGACCTCAGCTGCGGGGGGGCGGGCCGGCTCTCAGGAGGGGAGGGAGGGATTTATCTCCCTCTCTCCTCCGTAGCCGGCTATTGCGATTCTCATGTTCCACGCACGGTACACCGGAGTACCGCGAGTGCAGTGCGATTTTTCTCTCCGCCCATTCACTTGTATGGGTGCGAGAGAAAAGAGTCTCGCTTTACAATCACAGCATGCTGCGATTGTTTTCTCGGTCCGATTAGGGCTGAGAAAATAATCGCTCATGTGTGCTGACACAGGCTAGAATTGGTCCGAGTGGAATGCGATGTTTTATCGCACTCCACCGATTTTCTCGCTGTGTGGCTTAGGCCTTAAGACACAAGTACAATTCATTATGGACACAGAGACCTGTCACAAGTGTAAAAGTGTCCAGGTTTACTCTCTTTTTATTATTAAAGCCACTTCCCTGAGTATTCTTTTTTTTCCTTTTAAATCCACCATACAGCTCCAGGGATTTTGGTCTTTTTATTTGGTGCTTATTCTTATTCCTTTTAGGCTAGCGCCACACATCCGTGCCGCCGGCACGTGTTTGTCATTTTTTACACGTACCGGCGGCACGGAGACACGTACAGCAATGCTACCCTATGGTAGCAGGCACACACACGTAAAACCACACGGAACGTGTGTCCGTGTGCGTTTGTACGTGTGTGCGATTTTCAAAGCGCTGACATGTCCGTTTTTTCACCGGCAGCACGGGTGTCACACGGCCCGCACCCGTACCACACGGGTGTAGTGTGGATGCGGTCCCGTGTGACACGCGCCGGAGAAAACACACATGTCAGTGAAAAAAAAACAAAACATTAACTCACCTTCTCCAGCCCTCCTGTCTCTACCGCTGCTGCCTCTTGCTGCCGACCGCCGCTCATTATTCTCATTGAATATTCACTTCACTGCCTGGCAGCAGCAGCAGCAGCGGGGAGACGGGAGGGCTGGAGACCGAGGATCAGCACCGCGGACATCAGGAAGGACCAGGTGAGTATAATAATTACCGGTTCTACGTGTGCTATCGCGGATAGCACACGTAGAACACACGTGTCACGCGCGTACCAGAGACACGTACTTACCTGCACGCAACACGCAGGGAAAATACGTGTCTCTCGGCATGTGCGTGAATTTCACGTGAGTGTGGCAGAAGCCTTACCAAAAATATGTAGCTCACAGGGTAATTATGAAGAGCAAACTATAGCAATGCCCCTTGGTAAAAAAAAATATAAAGCTTATATCTTTTCATCCATATGGCGGATTAAAAAGAAAAGAAAAAGGCATCAAACTAACATTTTACACTTTTACTGAAAGTGAAGGGCTTAAGGAAACAAACATAGCAGCCATGTGATCTGCAACAATTGTGAGAATCACACCCATGCTGAGAAGTAACAGACAGGTGTGCATATTTTTAGAAGGAGCAGATGGACTTTATATATAAGGAACAGTTTGACCCTTTATTAAAATTCCTACTAAATCATCTGTGATCATTTATTGGCACCTGTCATCCCCCTGTAGTAATGATAGTAAATGCATAAATAGCCCAACAATATGTTAGAACTACTCCTATGAGTAGTGATAATAACATACTAAACAATTGCTATTTAAGTATTTCATGTAAGCCATGGAATCGATTGAAAGAAATGATCTCCTAAATGTCAAAAATATTAATATTATTTTTTCAAATTCAATATCCCAATATAATCCCAAAGAAATGAACACACCTTGTTGTGATTTCTTCCAATTTGTCTGTACAGATCTGATTATCTCACATATCGTATGTACAAGGCATAAACAATAAACCACTATGAGTGCCTTTGCATCTGACTAGTCATGATGAATAATTTTGTCAATATTCAGTTTTGCTCAATAAGTGTCCCTCAGTGACAATCACTGTTCATGGTAATTTTTAGAAATACATCTATCCATCAATTCATGGTAATCAATATCATCGCTCCACACATTTACATATACATGTGCTCATTAAAAGGACGGCCGGATGAGCTTGCAGTACTAACACACAATAATTATTGTGTACTAATATTACCAGTCCTACGGAATACAATTATTAGATCAACCATATCATTCCCACCAGTCTTCTAGGTAGTAGTTATCCATTTACTGTAGTATTCACATGGAAATATGTATGTGAGAACCACCTCATATATTAACAATCATGACGCTTAATCCCGAACATTGCATTAAACAACTAAAAGACCCCACAAATTTCCAGTCAGGGGCATAATATTCTTTACAGGGCAGAATGCCGCCTAGTGAAATCACATAGATGAGCGGCTCCTCAATACCTTTTACCATCAGCTTGCTTACCATTATTATAACCTCCATCTAATTAACACCCTAATTAAAATGGATCTGCTGGCAACAGATTGTCTTTAAGCATATGTGAGAAAAGTTTCAGTTAATCAGAGTAGGATTATGTTCTATGAATCCCAGTGGTAAAGAATACTATATACTACTATCACTATATCGGATGAAGGAAATGAGGTTACGAGATATTAGCAATCCTTATGAAAACCCATCTTTAGCTCTGAGCCTCACACCGTTGAGAAATCTACCAACACAATGCCATTTTTAATGTTGGAAATGTAATCAGAAAATACAGATTGGAGTAGTGAAATGAATCAGGTTCTTCCTCTGATGTTATCCTTTTGTACCACTTGCACAACGCTGTTCTCCATTCTTGGTGAGTAGTGTCATAACAGAAGTAGATATCCCTCGCTAGCTCTACTGTGTCTTGCTGGGATGGCAGTGGCCTAAAAAGGGTGGTCCAGCTAATATAAATTATTGTCTAAATATCCCATGCTGTTTAACCCCTATATGACCAAGGACGTACTGGTACGTCCTTGGTCGCCTCCCTCCGGTGAGTCCGTGATCTGATCAGCAGACATGTGTGGCTAACAGGCACAGACAGATGGATCACCCATACTTACTAACCCCTTTGATCACATTGTCAAATACTGACAGAGTGATTTAAATGGCCAGGGCGCCAATGTGTTGTCATGATAGAGCGTAGTAAGCTGATGACCCGACGCTGCCATGCCTCACTTCCTGTGAGAGCCGACAGAGCGCCGGCACTCACAGGAGAGCAGCATTTCTGCTGATTAGAGTGATGCTAGTCTGATCAGAAGAAATGCACAGGTAATTGGACTGTGCAGTGATAAAGTCCCTAAGGGAGACTAGTAAAATAAATTAAAAAATGTAAAAAAAAAAAAAAAAGCCGTCATATGGCTATATTGAAAGAAAAACAAAAAAGTTAAGGCTCTCGGATGAAGGGGAGGAAAAAAACAAAAATGATAAACAGAAAATCACCCGCGGGTGAAGGAGTTAAAAAGAGGAATCAATACCCATCTTTTGCAATCCGCTCACTCTGTCCCTGCCGGTCTCCCCTGCCTTATCCTGTCTAGAACATAACAAAAATTGCTAAAACTACCAGCTCAACCCTTAAAAAGGATATTGGGAAGTTACAATCAGTTCAAAAGTGTCCAACTGGATTATTACATGCTATGAAAGACCTCTCCTGTGATTAGAGGCTGGAAAAGTTGGGCTTGTTTAGCTTATAGAAAAAGATGTCTCAAAGGAGATCTCATCTATATGTATAAATTTATGGGTGGTCAATATAAAGGACTGGCACATGACTTATTTCTTCCAAGGACCTTACAAAAGACCAAAGGACAATCATTACTCGTGGAGGAAATGCGATTCCCGCAGCTAAATAGGAAGGTTTTTTTACAGTTAGAGCAGTCAGACTGTGGAATAACCAACAGCAAGAGCAAGCAGTAGCAAATGCTGTATGAGTTTTTAAAAAAGGATGGCTGCTTTTCTCACAACATTTGGCAAGAGCTAATATCAAGGCATGATAAGTAAGCAGGGGATGAGACCACTACTCATACAGTAAAAACATGTTATTCATGTTTGTATCGTATGTATGATAACATGAGCTTCACATTCCACTATCAGTAAATCATACTCCATCTTTACATAAGTCAACTCAGATCCATTCAATGATGTGACTTTGTCTTGGAACAAAACATTCAAATTCAAACAGTTTTGTTTCCAAGGGCTTGTCTTTATGAAGTCGTAGAATTTGGCTCACGAATCAGGCCAGTGAGTAAGCCTCCTTGGAATGAAATGCACAGTGGGTGTGAGAAAAACATTTATTATAACAGCACACAGTCCCTATTAGGGGATTTCATCTTAAAGTAGATAGGAAACATTTTTATCACTTTTATAACATCTTTAAACTAAACTGTTGTCAACATTTCATCGGCTCCTAATATAAAATCATAGTTTGTAAATGTTGGTGCCGTGTCATTATTGTCAGTATTCTTTCATGTATATCTCTGCTACATCAATAATACACTGGCAAACATTGTACTGTACAACTTACTTTGTTGCCTTCACTGACAAACAGTCTAAATACATGTTCAACTAGGACAGGGAAATAGTCTGCTGCTAAACAGCAGTGATAAGCGAGCACTATCATGCTTGGGTTCTCGGTACTGGTAACGAGCAGATGGATGCTCAAATTACATACGATGTCCTGTCTTTTCCCCAACATTGATGTTAGAAGAAAAAAGGTTGGTGCTTGTTAAATCTAAACATGTCCATTTCTCTTTTTCTTATTGTAGGTGTTTAGTGGTGATGAGCAAGTGCTACCATGCTTGGGTGATCAGTTCTCGTAATGAGCAGTTGGATGCTGCGACGGCGCGACTTGTTAACCGAGCATAATGGAAGTCAACTAGGAATTTGAGCATTTCTGCGGGAATTATTCCGGAAAAATGCTTGAGTTTTTCGGTATACTCGAGTCGAGTCCATCTGAGCATCCAACTGCTGGTTACAAGTACCAAGCACCCAAGCACTACTAAACACCTCCATTAAGAAAAAAAGGAATGGGTATGTTAAAATTTAACATGCCCCAACCTTGTTTCGTCTAACATCAATGTTGGCGGAAAGACTGGATAACCACATGCAAATTAGATGGTCACTTCATCAACCAGAAGGTTTGGTGAACATTATTTTACAGTCACTCTTACTCTAAAGACCCCATATCTATGAGATTGGCCAACAGTCTGATGGCATTTGCCGATTGTGAACTGTAGATAGGCTGCTGCCAGACACGACTACAATGGCTTCCTCATAGAGAACACAAGTGTTTGGGCAAATAAATATTCCTGTGTATGGAAGAGATGGCCTAGATAGTTGCCAGCCGAATGATCAACCGAACCATCATTTGATCTCACAGCCATCTACTGTCTATAGTGGTCTTAAAGGGAACCTGTCAGGAGCAATATGCACCCTGACCACGAGCAGTTCTAGGTGTATATTTCTAATCCCAGCCTAACCGTCCCTGTATACACTAGCATAGATAAAGAAATCTTTAGAAAAAGTATTTCTAAACATCTTTTATCATATTCTAATGTCAGGGACTAGTCGCAAGGGCATTAGTTCCCTTGGCTAGTCAGACCCCTTAGCATGTTAGCACGCACCTGTGTACGCATCCTGCATTCAAACTCGTATAGTGCGCATGACCGAAAGTATGGGATCATTCGCAATTAGCCAAAACCAGCGGACAGCAGAGAGGTGAGCGTGACTGTCCTCTGATGGTGTGCATTCATTAGCATATTTCCACACCCACAGGGGTGTGCTTACATGCTAAGGGAGTCAACTAGCCAACTAGCCAAGGGAATTAACGCCCTTGCGACTGTTTGCTGGCCTCATTAGCAAATTATATGGGACATTTAGAAATGCTCTTTCTAAAGATTTCTTGGTGTATATTGCATCTGACAAGTTCCCTTTAAGGCTATACTCACTTGTCAGATTTTCAGGTGTAGAAAACTCTTGGGGATATGCAAGGGAATCCTCCGCAGAAATCTAAGGACACCCGAGAATTTCTGTTGCAGATTTGCATTTTGATATGACAAGGACAGATTAGCCTTTCAGTGGGGCTAATTCACACATCGATAACCTGCTGCAGTTTCTGCACAGAATTTGCTTCAATAAGGGCCGTTTCACACATCTGGCATTTCGCTGGATTGCTGGATCCGTCACACTCCAGTACAGTGTATACAGTACAATGGCATCGCAGCAACCTCCGGTTATATGCTGTCATGTGACCGGAGCTTGCCGCGATGCCATTGTACAGTATTAACACTGTACTGGAGTGTGCTGGATTCGTCAATCCGACGAAATGCCAGATGTGTGAAACGGCCCTTAGTAACATGACACCTATTATTTTTCTACAATGTAAATTTCAAATTGCGCTAAAATAATACAGATTTCCCATAGAAATCAATAGACCAGATTTCACACAGATTCTGTAAGTATGGAGTATGTACTGATAAACGCATGAAAATCCTGATGCCTTTAAACAACCGCTATGTTTTTGCAGCCTGCCGCACATAATAAGCTTTGCTTAGGTAAGCGAAATATAATTACTAATTGTGATACAAATACTTTAGAGATGAGCCAATTAATTAAGCATAACCCCTCAAAAAGGAAATATCTAAAGTGCACTTAATCGCAAAGCTGGGCCAATACCAGTAGCCAGGTAGCTAATATGTCTAGATATTTGTGACCCCAAAATTCGTGAAAGGGACTTGGCTACAATAGAAGATGCAGACCCTTCTTCTATTGTTATAAAAATTCTATTGTTTTCCACTGAAAATGGCTGTGTCCAATGCTGGTCTGATAAGACAGAGACCAGACGTACGAAATATAACCGGTGGCTTTACAACGACGCTTGATTTTATTACCAAAATAGTAAATGGAAATGACATCCCACATGTACAGATAGTGAAGGAGAAGTAAATGGCAGTTCACACTTTTAGTATCCTCCATCTGTGCAATCTTATCCAAAAAAACGTCATTTACAAACATTTGTGGTTGAAAACTGTCAAGCCATATGTTTTCTAAGTTACCTCCGCTCCTCGTAGCACTTCCAGAGGAGCCAAACAAGGATGTAATCCACATGATAACAAATTGTCTGTTACTTGAAATACAGAACACGTTACATAAGACGCACCGGCACATTTTACATAGGAGAAAACAAAAAGAAATCCCATAGCAGTCCACTCTGGGTTAACTCCTTCTGCGTCAATGCTAGGACAGATGTTGCCGCAGACACTAGTCAAGTGGCATTGCATATTTCTAATCAGATAGTCATTCATGTTACATTAGTTTAGGGGGTTTTCATATTACTGGCACAATCCCTGACTGGGTGCATGGGATACAGATGAAAGGGCTCTTAAAGTCATAGGGAGCAGCTAAATAGAAAAGGAGGATTAAGTTGAGTGATAAGGTGGGGAGGGGACTTACCTAGGACCCAGTTAGGCGGAAATAACAGCAGTAATTCTACAAGTCGGTACAGTACGCTTTCAAAGTCATGCTGGTGTGAAGTAGTGCGGGGCTGGACTGCCCGAGGGCAGTACTAATACAGAGATGACTAATGACTAGGCCGCGCAGACAATGAATTTGGGGGTTGAAAACTAACAGGAACCTTGCACTACCTTGACAAATGGACTTTCACATTTCCATTCATTAAACAACCTTTGAGCACAATATTGGCCTGGGTCTCGTGGGTAATGAGCTGACACATGTTATTGTTTAGAAATAGGATATGACTTTTTTTTCTCGCTTCTAATTAATGGACTCGCACCACATTTATAAGAGGAGGGGCTGCCATGTCAAGCACCAGCATGATTATCCCGTGATTAGACAAGGGGGTAGATTTACTAAGATAATTTACTTGAGGGTGATTAAGAGGCTTCCGCTCTTTTTCGTGGGATAGGAGTAAATCAACTTAGTCGCATGTACTAGGGTTATTGATGCTAAGAGAGCTGTAGTGGATTTTCTATGCCTGCACATAGCTGTATTTAGGCATATACAGCAGTGCCAATAGGGTCTACATGATAGAAAAATGTATGCATAAGATTTCAGAAGCCAAGACATACAATGTGATTAATTAACAATATCGCCCCCCCATAAAAAAAAGAATTAAAACGATGATGCTAGATTATATTGTCAGCCATGTAAAACTCAACACACTTAAAGGCAAATGTTTCCTCCTATGCCGGGAAGGCTTATTTAGCATGACATTCTAAAAATCTGGTTCTCCTCTGATATACTGACCTGGAGCAGTCATACTGAATGTGATTAACTTACTAACTTTGATCCGTCTATACAATGCCTTCCAATGATACTCCAAGGAAAAGGCAAAGGAGGGCAAATAGCTGAATGAACAAACGTGTAGATTTTCTATCTAAATGCATTCGTTTTAACCCGACAACCCTCTTCTTTTATCAGTGCATAATATTATCTGCATTACTAAGCGACTGAGCAACAGCAATAACAGCAACATACATGCAAATGCGGCTCTGTTCACACTCGCTGTTTGTGGTTTCTGTCAAGGTTTCCTTTATGTCTGGCAGGTACAGAGCAGTCTGCTGCGTTATTCTTCTTGAAGTCTGAAGGGTACTGTTATTAGCATCTGGATTTGTCTGGATCTGGAACAGATCAAGACTAAACAGGAGCCATGACACTAGTGTGAACTGAGCCTAATGGAGTTCATTACCATAAATGTAAAACTTTTTGATATTGGAAATTTGGAAACTCTCTTCTATACTTTTTCAACTGCTTCTACATCTTTTAACTTCTTCTACAACAAGATATGATCTCCTCAAATGTATTTTCCAATGACTAAACTACAGTTAATTATAATATAAGTGCGAATTTAATGATGCAGCTTCATAATATTCACTACGATCAGTTAAGGTCATGCTTACTGGATATATCATTAATATCACAAATATTCGGCAATATTCGGCTTCGCGAATATCCGACGAATAGGTCGCCGCTATGCGAATATTCTATGCACAATGTAAGTCTATGGGAAGCTTGAATAGCTGCTATTCGGCAACTAGTCGGGTTTCCCATAGACTTACATTGCGCATCGAATATTCGCAAATAGTCGAATAGCGGCGACCTATTCGGCGAATATGGGCGTAGCTGAATATTTGAGGTATTCGATCATCCCTAATCATTAATATTCCTTAGTAAGATGGTAAAACAAACGGAGGCTGAAGTTAGCCTCGCCGGCGGCAGACATGCCCGATACTATAAAGTTGGGATATGCCCTCTTGGGGTCCTTTAATTTTTAAAGTGATAGTAACGGTAACGATCTGTGAACATGAGCACATGGAGCGGCGGAGTTCCTCTACAAACTTGTAATAGAGGCATCAAATCCATCAAGGCTTTGTGTTTTATGTTTGCCTTTTGCATAATAAGACGTCTAATTTGAAAACTTTGTCAGGTCCCTCTCTGTCAGCCCAAGCTTCTGAAATTAACAGAGGCCACTTATGGCAGACATCACTGCCTATAGCAGCTTCAGAAAGGGATCTTAAAGTCGGAAGCTTAGTGGGCTCATAAAACTGTTGTTGGGGCCAGGAACACATAGCATATTTAATCTGCAAACTGTGCAAGTCTACAATGATTTCACTGAGATCTAAGGCATGCCCTCAAGGTTTTCAGGGACTTGGGATTAGGGAGTTGATAAGAACCTCAGCTGCCCACAGACATGCTATTTCTTCTGCACTTAAACACAAATGCATGGAGACATTTGACTGCTGCTTAGCATTGCCGCTCAGGCTATATAAAAGCTTTGCAAGCTCCTTTTGCTGTCAATATATCAAAGTTAGACGCAGGAAAAGAAGAAAGGGGGGGAAATCATCAAAGTGTGAAATTTCATTGAAAGTCCTTGCTTGGCTACATAACACTTTTTTTTCTTCCTTAGACCCATTCAAATACCTGGAGAAAGTTGAGAGATGATAAGACTGTTGGAAGTATTGGGAAAGTTTGTATTGGGCACCCTGTTGGTTTATGCTTTTCCCCCTTGCCTATTGTATATAGGTTTAAAGCACAGCAAGCTAATTCTCATGCATGGAGGGTAAAGGGTATTGTTGTGTTGTTTTCTTTCAGATTGCAGAGCCTTAATGGGCATGAGGAAGTATTAAGACTCTTGGGTGATGTCTTGTGGGCCTTGACAGCAGGGGAGTGAGCGTGCAAAGGACCTCTCCGCCTGATTAACCTCTTTAGTGCTGCAGGGGTTCCAAAAACATTGAAGTTTCTCTGCTTTCAACATGCAAACTGATTAAACCCTACTGTACTGCAAGTCCCTGCAACACATTACTTAGTCTGCCTTAAACATGGCCTGGGATTAGCCGTCCTGTCATGTATATAACACTGTAGTATAAGGGAAGGGTTGACAGTCGAAAGAATGGACACATTTAACCCCTTTGTTGCCGAACGGGACTTTGATTGCTCTGTATCTCAATAAAGAGTGGGTACAAGTTTCCCTCTAACAAATATTTCACAAGTTTTGTGGAGTTTAATGGCAAAGAAAAATGCACAGCAGCACGAGCTGAAAAATATAAGGATATTTTTTTTCACTGCCTAACTACTGCTTGACCCCTCACCAACTGCCAAAAAAATCAGAGAAAGAGGCCAGAAAGTTACTGACCGCATAAAACACGTTTCTTTATAAAAGAAAATACATTGTGCCCTGCCTGTTATTAGGTTTATGGCTTCCTATAGGACTAGAGTGTAATGGAAAGCTAAAGACTGAAACATGAGACTTTGGTACATCTGTATTACCTTTACCTCTACATTTAGAAATGCTACAGCGGGAAACAGCAAAACTTATATATATATATATATATATATATACATATATATATATATATACACATATATATACACACATATAATGCGTAAACACACACACACACATATATATATATATATATATATATATATATATATATATATATACATATATATATTGTAAGGTTGGCTAACAATCAAAAAGTTTGAAAATGTTCTTACTTCCGGAGTGCCACCTTCTTTTTTCATATATATATAGGTATGTTTATATACTTATCTATGTATGTTTATACTCACAAAAAAACAAATATTTTACGTACCATTTACAGTCTCCTCTAGTTACAGTCTTTATGTTACCATAACGTGGATTAAATTATACCCCAAAAATTATTACACTACCTATTCAACATTAAACTAAATAAAGTATCATGACAATATTTTCCAAGAGTTGTCTCTACCCGATATCAGCCGAGAATTGGGCATACAACTTCGACACGGAGAAGGCAGTTTGTTTTAATGAAAAAAAAAAAAAATATATATATATATATGTATATATATATATATATATATATATATACATACATATATATATATGTATATATATATATATATATATACACATATATATATACATATATATATATATATATATATATATATATATATATATATATATATATATAAAAAATTTTAATTCTAGAAATATTTTGACAGCTTTCAGAACGCCTGCCCCGCAGATAAAATAATCTGGATAAGTCTCATTTAGAGATTTGAAGGCCAATGTTAATTTTTAATAAAGCACCTAAATGAAATAATTATGGAATCAATCAATGCGGCACATTTCTAAATGATAAAGGAATTATGTTAGGCGTAATCTGGAAATTAGTATTATGGGTTTGAGGCTTATTTTAGTTTTTATTGTTGTTGTTTTAATACCAATTATGTCCAAATAAGAGACAAACCATAAATACATTTCCAGTTTCAAGACTGTCTGTAAAAATGAAACAAATACATTAAATTAGAAAATAGACTAGTGTTTTTCACTTTTCCCTTTTAGACCACAATTGTGAGAGTGGCGTATTACAGATCCCTCTTATCAGGATTAGGTATAGGCAGAAGGAAACAGTTAAATATTTCATACCAAAAGTTGTTACTTTGTTTCCATCTTAGAGGAGGTTTCCTCATAGGCCACATAATGTGTCATACTCCAGTATAATGTATAACTGACATTCCTAATGTTTTGAAAACAAAGTGATATAGTAACATTGTAAAACATAAATGTTTTTTTAAAGATATGACACAATTGATAATCTGGTCTGGATTAACTAATCCTATGCTCCCATAATAATGCTCATCCTCCTCTGACAAAGGCTGCTAAACTTCATGCCTCTTGTGTGTGAACTTTTAGTTGCTCCATGTTGAACTGCATTTGTTCTCGTCTGGAGTCTGAAAAGAGCATGTTAGTAAACAAAGTAAGTACATATGCCACCAAAACCTCAGCATCCGCCCACTACATTTCTGTCTCTCACAGCTATTTATTTAAAAGGTGTAGATCAGTTAATCCAGTCTGGTTTGTGGTGTCCTGTCTATTTACTTTACCTCTTACTCTTCCCTTTCTCTCTCTTTCGTCCTAGAGAAAGTAACTGTCTGGTATGATTCACTTTGACCGGAGTCCTTGTTTGCCCCTTCTGCAAGGAACCTGGCCCTACAGCCACAGAATTCAACTATTGGGACGTGTCATTTGTAGAATTGTAAAACCACAAGAGAAAAATATATACATTTCAATGAAAAAAGTAATCCCACACACCCTGCAAGCCAAATGTGACTAGATATTATGGTGTTTTACAAGTTTTAAGCTACTTAAGCTACTTATGCATCTCTAAATCTCATATATATATATATATATATATATATATATATATATATATATATATATATATATATATATATATATATATATAAAAAAGCACATGTACTATATGACAGTACACATAAACACACACACACATATATATATATTTAATTAATTATTTGTCAAACTTGTATGATATATATATATATACACACACACATAAACTAACATATAAATGTGTGTATATTTATATATATATAAAACTCGTGTAAATATACTGTATATAACTAGACACATATGTCCATATGTAAATTTATATACACACCTAATAAATATATATATATATATATATATATATATTTATATATATACACATATATACACATACAGAGCCACATATAAATATATATATATATATATATATATATATATATACATATATATATATATATATATATGTAAAGATGAGTGTACATATACCGTATATAACTGTACAGATACCCACCTTTATATCTTTATATATAAATATATATCCATATATAGACACACAGATCCATATATATGTATATACACATGTACATATACCGTATATATCTATACACATATGTCGATATATAATTGTATATATGCACATATATATGTATATATATAATTAATTTTATATATATATATATATATATATATATATATATGCACTCACATATAAAGTTATCCTTAATGTCTCCACAACAATACAGTCCTGCTCTTATAAAGTAAGAACTTTTAACTCAAGTTTCCCAGTTCTTTGTGTTCCTTTCAATCCTATCCGCCATGCAGCTGGGGTCTGCACTAACATTATCCTAGGAATTGAAGCCCTGAGCCTGGAGCAGCGGTGCATGCCCTCCCTCTGCGTCCAGATGTGGGAGCCCTGTGTTACAGATCCAAAGTTACAGCCAGCAGAGAAGGCTGGCATTAGGCTCAACTTTAGGACTCGGGACAATTTGATCCCCAGCCAAGAAACGCACGGTGGAAGTTACACTCAGAACTGTCCAAAGAAAAAGGGGAGGGGGTGAGGAACTATACAATGTTCTTCAAATTTATATCTTGGCGCCCTGAGCCCTATCTTACAACATGGTATCCCATAAACACCAAGTCATTCATGCCCGCAGTAGAACACAGCAATAAAGGTAAACATATATTTTATTTAGCTACATGACAAAGGTGGATCAATATACAAGTTATTGCTTCCTGTTATCAGCTTTTCAAAGTTCTAATGAGACCATAGGGTTCATGAATGGGATGACAGACAGGAAGTCCCAGAGAAATGTCTGCTGCCCCCACAGTCACTGCAAGGCTCCAGAAATCATGGAAGAGAGCAGCTCCTCTCTACTTACAGAAGCTCCTCAAAGTATAGGAACTTCCTACAACTTCTTAAACTGCTCCAAGACAAAGTGAGCAACTTCTGGCAAGTCCAACAATCCCATATGTCTCCCCTCCTTTCCTTCCTTATAAAACAAAGACACACACAGTCACACTTGAGACTCCTACCTTCCAGCTCAGCTTTCCTCCACCCTATCTCTGGCATGGGCTGCCCAAGCCCACAACGTGAAGCAGAGGTGCCCCCTGGCAGCCCTCACTGGGCACTGGTAATGTGATCCTCCTTCTGGGCACCATATGCAGGGCACCTTATACCACTGTGTGCACGCTGGGCAGCTCATGCAGGGCACATTACACCACTGAGCTCATGCAGGGCACATAATACAACTGTGTTCACTTTGGGCACATTATACTACTGTGTGCACGCTGGGCAGCTCATGCAGGGCACAATATACCACTGTGTGCACTTTGGGCATCTTATACCACTGTGTGCAAGCTGGGCAGCTCATGCAGGGCACATTATACCACTGTGTGCACTTTGGGCACCTTATACCATTGTGTCCAGCTCATGCAGCTCATCCACGATGTGCACGCTGGGCAGCTCATGCAGGGCACTTATCCCTCTGTGTGCACGCTGGGCAGCTCATGCAGGGCACTTATTCCACTCTGTGCACGCTGGGCAGCTCATGCAGGGCACTTATCCCACTCTGTGCACGCTGGGCAGCTCATGCAGGGCACTTATCCCACTCTGTGCACGCTGGGCAGCTCATGCAGGGCACTTATCCCACTATGTGCACGCTGGGCAGCTCATGCAGGGCACTTATCCCACTCTGTGCACGCTGGGCAGCTCATGCAGGGCACTTATCCCACTATGTGCACGCTGGGCAGCTCATGCAGGGCACTTATCCCACTCTGTGCACGCTGGGCAGCTCATGCAGGGCACTTATCCCACTCTGTGCACGCTGGGCAGCTCATGCAGGACACTTATCCCACGATGTGCACGCTGGGCAGCTGATGCAGGGCACTTATCCCACTATGTGCACGCTGGGCAGCTCATGCAGGGCACTTATCCCTCTGTGTGCACGCTGGGCAGCTCATGCAGGGCACTTATCCCTCTGTGTGCACGCTGGGCAGCTCATGCAGGGCACTTATCCCACTATGTGCACGCTGGGCAGCTCATGCAGGGCATACTCACATGTGGTGGCTCCAAGTTGTGTGCAGGGCTCGCCGTTCTCTCACACAGGCATTTTCCTCCCCGTCCTCCTCTCCTTCTTTCCCTCCTCCTTCTGCTGTCCAAGTTTTACAGATGTTGCTTCTCTCCCAACTTGTCCAGCAGTTCAGGCTCCTCTCACAGGCTATGCACTGGGGATCTTCACAGGGCTTTGCACTACTACTTTGGGGGATTTAGGACCTTTCCCCCCACCCCCCTGCTTCATTTATTTTCCCCCCTCCATCTCGTTAATAAATGAATCCAGCAGAGGAGATACAGGAGGGAGTGGCATAAGTTGGAGGAGACAGAGGAGAGTGAATGCACGGCTGTGAGCGGGGGGAGACACACACGTGTGGTACCACCCCTCTCCTCCCGGGCATTCCAGCTCCCACTCAGTGCTCACCCTCGGAGCGGACCCTCCCACCGCAGCGAGGCGGGGAGGGATAAAGTGGGAAGGAGGGAAACCATCCACAGCACGGTGCAGATGTACGAGGCAACAGAGCGGCCGCCGCGATCTATCTGCACGGTGCACGGTCCTCTGCGCGCCGTGCACAGAGGGGTTAAACACTGAGGTCCACAAGCCGAAAAGTCTGCTGGACTGGGATTATTAACCCTTTCCGTCAGCATGCAGTTTTTGCTTTTGCACTTTTTCCCCCCTCTTCCAAGAGTCCTAACTTTTTTTCCCTTTGACATAACTGTATGAGGGTAAATTGTAGATCTGAATATATGTATCATATTCCAACAATAGTTATGGAATTGCGTCGCACAGAGAATGGGGTACTCAGTCCCGGGCAGTGTATCACTGGGGAATGTCACTTTGGTGGCCGGTCCCGTGCCCTGGGTGCTTTTTTTAATGGGGAGTATTTACAGGGGAGAATAAAGTAATTGGTGTGACGCCACCTGCAGGTTGCGATTAATATGGGGAAACCGCCGCTGCTGGATTGGTTGCTCCTAGGGCTGGTGATAATGGCAGCTGAGGTGGTAGCCCTCCACAGGTAGGGCTGAGTCCAGGGAACTGTATGGTGGATGTGCCGGAATAAGGGAGACCACTCCGGGGTTGTAATTAACAGTCTACTCACTCGTGGGCCCTTGGACGGCTGGTTCAGGTTCCTGTATTTCCAATGCCAGTTGAAGACTCGGTTGCTCTGTCCTCGGCACCCTCAGTGTGGTTGGGTCCCCAAAACGTGGAGCATTTGGGGCCCGACGTCCCTTTGCGGTGGCCGTCTCCTCCGTACGGTAGGCAGTGTGTACCCTGTAGGGAGGTATGTGTCCGAACCCTGATCCTTGATTTACTGGTGATACCCCCGGATGTGTGAGTCAGTGAGGTCCTTGGAGGTTCCCCCACTGTGCAGGTATTTGCCAGGCCGTCTAAAAATAGCTAGGGCCCTGTACCCCGTGCGTGCTCTGGTCCCAGCGGTACTCGGGTGTACCTGCCCTAGCGACCAATCTTCTGTGCCCCCGGGTCACCGTTACACGACCCAGCTCTCAGGCACGTCTGTACACTTCACTGTGCACTAGTCTTCTGCCTTGTCCCCTCCCACCAGGCTGTCTAGTTCCCTGGTCAGGCTCCACGCTCTAGGTGGCCATCCCCTTGTGTGACTAGGCAGTGCCCCCTGGTGTGGAGTGGTAACTAGGATTTTGGTGTTTGTGGTTGTTTCTGACACTGGTGTTCCAGGTCCCAGGGGGTAGGTCCTGCATCCCCATGAAGATGCAATTCCCTGTAGTGCCCTGAGTGTCTCAGGGGCAGTACAGAATCATACAAGCATATAAAAAATTATTCCAAGTTTCCTCCAGAAAAGGGTGATAACTAAGTGTACGTGCCACGATTAGGATTATGTGGCATTCTGGATGCAGCGTGTCCTCTCCTGCGGGGCCACAAGAGCTCTATGCAGGAGACTGCAGCTGCCTGTGCCCACGATCAGGGCTATGTGGCATTCTGGATGCAGCGTGTCCTCTCCTGCAAGGCCACGAGAGCTTTTTGCAGGAGTCTGCAGCTGCATGTGCCCATGATCAGGGTTATTGGCATTCTGGATGCAGCGTATTCTCTCCTGCGAGGCAACAACAGCTCTCCGCAGGAGACCGCAGCTGCCTGTGCCCATGATCGGGGTTATGTGGCGTTCTGGATGCAGCGTGTCCTCTCCTGCGAAGCCATGAAAGCTCTCCGCAGAAGTCCGCAGCTGCCTGGGCCCATGATCAGGGTTATGTGCCGATCTGGATGCAGCGTGTCCTCTCCTGTGAGACCACGAGAGCTCTCCGCTGGAGTCCGCAGCTGCCTGTGCCCACGATCGGTGTTATGTGGCGTTCTGAATGCAGCGTATCCTCTCCTGTGAGGCAACGACATGAGCAATATTTGAATTTTGGAACAGAAATTTGGCTGAAATATGCGGGCACCATGCTGCATTTGCCTGGCCCCTAAGGTATCTAAACAGTAGAAACCTCTCACAAGTGCCCCATTTTGGAAACTAGACCCCTCAAGGATTTTATCTCGGGCTTTAGTGAGCATTTTGAAGTTGAACTCACAAGTACTTCACAGAATTATGTTGTCTCGTTGAAAATTTTCATTTTTTTTCACAAAGGTATCGCCAAAAAGTGGACCCCATGGTTTGTTACCCACTTACAGTGCCTACAAGTAGTATTCAACCCCCTGCAGATTTAGCAGGTTTACACATTCGGAATTAACTTGACATTGTGACATTTGGACTGTAGATCAGCCTGGAAGTGTGAAATGCACTGCAGCAAAAAAGAATGTTATTTCTTTTTTTATTTTTTTTTTTTAAATTGTGAAAAGTTTATTCAGAGGGTCATTTATTATTCAACCCCTCAAACCACAAGAATTCTGTTTGGTTCCCCTAAAGTATTAAGAAGTATTTCAGGCACAAAGAACAATGAGCTTCACATGTTTGGATTAATTATCTCTTTTTCCAGCCTTTTCTGACTAATTAAGACCCTCCCCAAACTTGTGAACATCACTCATACTTGGTCAACATGGGAAAGACAAAGGAGCATTCCAATCAGAGACAAGATCGTGGAAGGTCACAAGGCTGGCAAGGGGTACAAAACCCTTTCCAAGGAGTTGGGCCTACCTGTCTCCACTGTTGGGAGCATCATCTGGAAGAGGAAGGCTTTTGGAACTACTGTTAGCCTTCCACGGCCTGGACAGCCTTTGAAAGTTTCCACCCGTGCCGAGGCCAGGCTTGTCCGAAGAGTCAAGGCTAACCCAAGGACAACAATGAAGGAGCTCCGGGAAGATCTCATGGCAGTGGGGACATTGGTTTCAGTCAATACCATAAGTAACGTACTCCACCGCAATGGTCTCCGTTCCAGACGAGCCCGTAAGGTACCTTTACTTTCAAAGCGTCATGTCAAGGCTCGTCTACAGTTTGCTCATGATCACTTGGAGGACTCTGAGACAGACTGGTTCAAGTTCTCTGGTCTGATGAGACCAAGATCGAGATCTTTGGTGCCAACCACACACGTGACGTTTGGAGACTGGATGGCACTGCATACGACCCCAAGAATACCATCCCTAGAGTCAAGCATGGTGGTGGCAGCATCATGCTGTGGGGCTGTTTCTCAGCCAAGGGGCCTGGCCATCTGGTCCGCATCCATGGGAAGATGGATAGCACGGCCTACCTGGAGATTTTGGCCAAGAACCTCCGCTCCTCCATCAAGGATCTTAAGATGGGTCGTCATTTCATCTTCCAAGAAGACAATGACCCAAAGCACACAGCCAAGAAAACCAAGGCCTGGTTCAAGAGGGAAAAAATCAAGGTGTTGCAGTGGCCTAGTCAGTCTCCTGACCTTAACCCAATTGAAAACTTGTGGAAGGAGCTCAAGATTAAAGTCCACATGAGACACCCAAAGAACCTAGATAACTTGGAGAAGATCTGCATGGAGGAGTGGGCCAAGATAACTCCAGAGACCTGTGCCGGCCTGATCAGGTCGTATAAAAGACGATTATTAGCTGTAATTGCAAACAAGGGTTATTCCACAAAATATTAAACCTAGGGGTTGAATAATAATTGACCCACACTTTTATGTTGAAAATTTATTAAAATTTAACTGAGCAACATAACTTGTTGGTTTGTAAGATTTATGCATCTGTTAATAAATCCTGCTCTTGTTTGAAGTTTGCAGGCTCTAACTTATTTGCATCTTATCAAACCTGCTAAATCTGCAGGGGGTTGAATACTACTTGTAGGCACTGTACATTTGAGCACAGTGATACCCCACATGTAGTCAGAAAGTTCTGTTTAGACAAATTTGGAGGCCTCGGAATAGAAAAAGCAATATTTCAATTGTGAAAAGCAAATTTAGCTGAAAAAGATTGCAGGGACCATGTTGCATTTGTAGGGCCCCTAATGTACTTATACAGCAAAATCCCTCCACAAGTGACCCCATTTGGAAACAAGACCCCTCAAGGAATTTATCTATATGTTTGGTGAGTACCTAAAACCCCCAGGTGCTTCACAGAATTTTATAAGGTTGAGCTGTCAACATAAAAAAATACATTTTTGTCACAAAACTGTTACTTCAACCATGATATTAGGATAAAATGCGTCATAAAATGTATTTTTTTTTTTAGTTTTTTTTAAATGCTTTGAATAAAGATAGATTTTTTTATTTTACTCATCGCTCCTTGGAAGAGGCCATTCCTTCACTCCTCCATTTCATAAAATTTATTGTGCAATTTCTCATGAGTACGGTGATACCTCATATGTGATGTAAATCAACTGTGTTGGCGCACGACAGAGCTCGGAAGGGAGGAAGCGCCATTTGACTGTAATATTGGCTGGAATCATTAGCGGACACCAGGTCGTGTTTGGAGAGCCCTTGAGGTGCCTAACAGTGAAGATCAACCACATGTGACCCCATTTCAAAAACTAGACCCCCTCAAGGAATTTATCTATATGTGTGGTGAGAAAATTGAACCCCCAGAAGCTTCATAGAATTTTATAATATTGTTAAGAAAAAAAAATACATTTTTACCAAAATTATTAGTTCAACCAGATAGCATTTGACCTCATTCTGGAAATTAAACTCCTCAAGGATTTTATCCAGGGTTATATTGAACATTTTGAATCCACAGGTACTTCACAGAATTCGATAACCTAAAGCCCGCTACACACGCTTCAATATATCTCACAATCCGTCGTTGGGGTCAAGTTGTAAGTGACGCACATCCGGCATCGTTTGTGAGGTATCTGCGTGTGACATCTACGTGCGATCAGGATTGAACGCAAAACCGTTGATCGCAAACACATCGTATCTTTGTCTAGAATTGAGCGTTTTGTTGCACGAACCTAGTCAATTGTAACGTGTGACATCCCTCATACGATTTTGGTGTCTGATGCTATGTGCACAGGTGTGCGCTCTGCACCGCAGCTTAAAAAAGGTCCGCTTCAGAGCGCAGCTGAAAAGCTGCGTTCTGAAGCACCTCACAATGTCTGTCATGCACTAATCTCTGTCAGTCGGTCACTATCTCTGTCCCTCACTCTCTGTCCATGTCAGTCTATCCCCCTCTCTCATATACTCACCGATCCCCGATCCCCGGAGCTGCACGGCATTCACACTGCTCCGGCGGCTTTTACTGTTTTGAAAAAGCCGGCCGCCCATTAAACAATCTCGTATTCCCTGCTTTCCCCGCCCACCGGCGCCTATGATTTGTTACAGTGAGACACGCCCCCACGCTGAGTGACAGGTGTTACACTGCACCCAATCACAGCAGCCAGTGGGCGTGTCTATACTGTGTAGTGAAATAAATAATTAAATAATTTAAAAAAACGGCGTGCGGTCCCCCCCAATTTTAAAACCAGCTAGATAAAGCCATACGGCTGAAGGCTGGTATTCTCGGGATGGGGAGCTCCACGTTATGGGGAGCCCCCCAGCCTAACAATATCAGCCAGCAGCCGCCCAGAATTGCCGCATACATTAGATGCGACAGTTCTGGGACTGTACCCGGCTCTTCCCGATTTGCCCTGGTGCGTTGGCAAATCGGGGTAATAAGGAGTTTTTGGCAGCCCATAGCTGCCAATAAGTCCTAGATTAATCATGTCAGGCGTCTATGAGACACCCTCCATGATTAATCTGTAAATTACAGTAAATAAACACACACACACCCGAAAAAATCCTTTATTAGAAATAAAAAACACAAACATATACCCTGGTTCACCACTTTAATCAGCCCCAAAAAAGCCCTCCATGTCCGGCGGAATCCAGGATGCTCCAGCGTCGCTTCCAGCGCTGCTGCATGGAGGTGACCGGAGCTGTAGAATACACCGCCACTGCTCCGGTCAGCTTCACACAGCAACTGAAGGCAGCCGTGCGATCAGCTGAGCTGTCACTGAGGTTACCCGCGGCCACCGCTGTATCCAGTGACAGCGGGTAACCTCAGTGACAGCTCAGCTGATCGCACGGCTGTCTTCAGTTGCTGTGTGAAGCTGACCGGAGCAGCGGCGGTGTATTCTGCAGCTCCGGTCACCTCCATGCAGCAGCGCTGGAAGCGACGCTGGAGCATCCTGGATTCCGGCGGATATGGAGGGCTTTTTGGGGCTGATTAAAGTGGTTAACCAGGGTATATGTTTGTGTTTTTTATTTCTAATAAAGGATTTTTTCGGGTGTGTGTGTGTTTATTTACTGTAATTTACAGATTAATCATGGAAGGTGTCTCATAGACGCCTGACATGATTAATCTAGGACTTATTGGCAGCTATGGGCTGCCAAAAACTCCTTATTACCCCGATTTGCCAACGCACCAGGGCAAATCGGGAAGAGTCGGGTACAGTCCCAGAACTGTCGCATCTAATGTATGCGGCAATTCTGGGCGGCTGCTGGCTGATATTGTTAGGCTGGGGGGCTCCCCATAACGTGGAGCTCCCCATCCTGAGAATACCAGCCTTCAGCCGTATGGCTTTATCTGGCTGGTTTTAAAATTGGGGGGGACCGCACGCCGTTTTTTTTAATTATTTAATTATTTATTTCACTACACAGTATAGACACGCCCACCGGCTGCTGTGATTGGGTGCAGTGTGACACCTGTCACTCAGCGTGGGGGGCGTGTCTCACTGTAACCAATCATAGGCGCTGGTGGGCGGGGAAAGCAGGGAATACGAGATTGTTTAATGGGCGGCCGGCTTTTTCAAAATAGTAAAAGCCGCCGGAGCAATGTGAACGCCGTGCAGCGCCGCGCCGGGGATCGGGGATCAGTGAGTATATGAGAGAGGGCTGCTCAATTCAGTTACTCAGGAGTTTAGCGGTCACCGGTGAGCCCTTCACTGGTGACCGCTAATCAGGACGCGACACAGACAGAGCCGCAGCATGACAATGAAGTCGGGTGAAGTTCACCCGAGTTCATTCTGACAGTGCGGCTCTTTTTGTGTCTGCTGTCATCTGCCATTCAGCTCTGCTACATGGCTGTCTGTGTCTGCTGTCAGCGGCCATGTAGCAGAGCTGATTGGCAGATGACATAGTAAAAACGCATCCCTACACATTACACACGCTTGTCAAGTCAATAACTAAAAATAAAAAGGGTGCCCAATGCATATGTCACAGAACACATGATCTAAAGGATCGCACATAAAATTGATCAATTTAACATAGACTACTAACGCACGTGTGACAGCAAATGAACGACCTACGTGCAATCTCATAAGATCCTGTATGCAACCTGGGCGTGTCACATCGCAAATGCGATTGTACAACTAATTGCAACGTGTAAAGCAGGCTTTAGATCGTCATATTAAAAAAAATAACTTTTTTTCACAGAAATGTTAATTTAGCACCAAATTTCTCACTTTTTCAAGAGGCAACACCAAAAACCCCACAGTTGTTATCCAATTTATTATGAGCACAGTGATATCCCACATGTAGCCAAAAATCTCTGTTTGGACAAACGGGAGGGCTCGTAATGAAAGGAGCACCATTTGAATTTTGGAAAAGTTGAAATAACTTGCGGGCACCATTCACCCCTAAAGGTACTGTGGCGCCCCTGACCTGGTCAGGCACCACTGAGTACTGCATCAAGCTGAGTGAGTACAAAACAGGTAATCCCAAAGGCTGACTAGGGTGTGGACACACATACACGATGTAACCAGGAACACACATACAGCTTAGAGGGGACCCCTGGGCAGACCCAGGAAGGCAGCGTAGCCCTCGCATCCCAGCTAGTGGTGGGTAGTGGAACTGGAGACAGGGAGTTGTGCAGTGGCAGTCAGAGGAGTAGGAGTGGAGGAGCCACGTCTGGAGTGTAGAGCAGAGGAGCAGGACACTGCCAGACCCTGCACCTGTAGTGGCTGCTGGCGGGGGGAGAGAGGCTACCCAGTGGTGCCGCCTGAAATCCACCTAGTGAAGAGGTGGCTGAGTAAGGGGACTACCGGTAGACCAAGCCCGCACGGGGAACCAGGTGCCTAGAGCAGGAACCCATTTACTTGGCCTGCTAAACCTGCTGGTGAGGGTACTGAATGTACCTCACCGAACCCCACAAAGTCCGCAGCATCAGCAGCAACGAGGGGGCCCATAAGGAGGATTGAGCCTGGAGCCATCTTAACCTTGGTCCACGCTGCCAGCAAATGGGCCAGAAAGGGGAGAACGGCAGTTGCGACTTCCCTGGGTGATCCCCGCACTACTCTATGTAAGGAGCCACCTCAAACAAGAAGGGCTAGGAAGGCGAGTCAGCAGTCACCCCTACATCAGCCGGAGGGATACCTGGTTCCACCTGGTTCATCATAGCATCGCCCGGGTTGTCTCACTGTGCCAGCAGAAAAGTGAGTAAAAACCCTGAAAGACATTGCTGCCTGTGTGTGAGTTCTTCTGCGACCTGTGGTACTACACACTTACACTGGGCCCTGGGGCCAGCCTCACTCTCGGGAGGCCACAACAACTGACTGCATCTACCATCAGCCCCAGGCGCTCCCTAAACTGCAGTGGCGGTCACCCCCCTGACCGCAATTACCGAGAGTGGCGTCACAATTCCCATTGAAGTTAACCTGACCTGCCTGTTGTCAGAAGAATCCCAGCACGCGACTTCCCTGAAGACCCTGAGGCGACCTGAAGGTAATGCAGGGCTTCACAGTACCTATACAGCAGAAAGCGCCCACAAATGACCCTATTTTGAAAACTAGACCCCTCAATGATTTTATTTAGGATTTTAAATCCACAGGTACTTCACAAAAATGTTGCTGTAATGCCAAATTTCTCACTTTTAGGCTATGTGCCCATGATCCGGCGACAGTGTCAAGGACACAGTATCAGCACTCCAACAGGGTTGCAAGTGTTGTCCACAGGAGGACGCAGCTGCCCATGCCCACTATCTGGGTTCGGGCCGCTGCAGACTGTAGCTGTATTCTCCCCACGGAGAACACTCTCGTCTGCACAGTATAAATTGACATCCTTCAGCTATGCAAAAAAACAAGCACAGTGGGCATGAGATTTGAAAAAATCCTTCCACTGTGCTTGTATTGCACAACAGCATTTTAGACACAGCAAAAACACTCTGCGTCCAAAATGCTGTAAACCCTGATGGTGGGCACACAGCCTAAAAAGCTAGGATAGATAGATGCAGGTGAAACACAAATATACTGTCCCACCCCCCCCCTACATATTCTCAGCTAGCACCCTTTAGTGCCTTTCATGTGGTACTAAAGGGTGTTTAGCCTTGTATTTAGCCAAAAAATAAATAATTTAAAAAAACGACTTGGGGTGCCTCCCTTTTTGATAGCCCGCTAGGGTAAAGCAGATGGCTGTAGCCTGCATCTTCACCTTGGCTGGTAATCCAAAAAAACGGTCACCCCATATTCTTTTATTAATTATTTATAAATAAATATATTTTTTTAAAAGTGGGGTCCCCCAAATTGGATTACCAGCCAAGAGGAAGTGGACAGCTGGGGCCTGGTTTTCTCAGGGTGGGAAGGGCCATGGTTATTTGGCCCTTCCCAGCCTAAAAATAGCAGGCCACAGCCACCCCAGAAGTATCAGCTGTAATATCAACTGGCATCAAGCCCAGAGGTTAGTAATGTTGAGGCATCTATCAGATACCCGACATTACTATCCCAGTCAGTAATAATAAAATAAAGTCGACAAAAAAAAGTTATTTGAAAAAACATTCTGCAACACATTCCCTCTTTTACCAATTTAAAAAATCTGGTTCTCTGTAATGCATTTTGGAGGTTCTACGACGACTCTATCTTCCAGAATATGGGGGGCACGCTCAGTTAATACATCTCCCATTTTCTTGAGTGCAAGCACTCCATGTGAGGACTGTGGCTGCAGAAATCTCAGTGAGAATATTGCAGCCACATTCCCCGGGTTCTCGCAGGAAGTCAGCTCTCTGCACATGTCGCCGCTATTTTTCAGAAGAGGAGGAGGAGGGGCCACGGGGGACTCAGCGCTGCAGGAAGTATCGGGGGGACAAGGGGACACCGGTCGCGACCTGGGGAGGACTTTTCTGTATCATCTGACATGTAAGATGAGACAGAAAATAGAGGAGGAGGATAAATGCGGCAGGCGAACCACTCGTGCGCCGGCCATTTTAGATCATTTTAGATCATTGGGAGGAGGAAGGGGACCGGGGTACTTTTGCAACACTGGGGGACTGGGGGGGACATTTATCTTACATCTGACCTGGTTGATCATGCCAGGTGGGAGATCAATTATTTTTCACTTCCGCTGAAATTTAATTTGACGTGATCATGATAATGGTGTTTAACAGTGATCACGTGACCAGGAGCCTGAAAAGACGGCCTGAGCCGTGATCTCCAGGGTCTCAGCTACCGGAAAAATCTTTGGGGCGAGCTGAAATCTGCCATAGGGAAAAAGAACGCTAAAACATTCAAGAGCTTGAACAAACTGCAAAGTGACAGAGGGAGAAAATACCAGCTGAGAAGTGTAGGAAGCCTATAGATGGCTACAAAGAACATTTGGAGGCTATCATCAATGCAAAGGGTGCGCAACCAAGTATTAATTAGAAGTGCCTTTATTGCTGCCATACTGTTTATTTGGTTTCTTCTTTGAAATTGTAACATGTAATTTGACAAACAATTTTTTATTGTTGTATTACTTTGGACCATTAATTAAAAAGTTCTGAGTATATAACTTTGGTACATTTCCATTTATTTCTGAAGATATTGTACAATCTATGAAAAAAATAAAGGGGTGCCAATAATGGTGAGCAGCACTATATGTACAGTATGAGAGAAATACTTCATTTTCTGTAACCGCGGTTATAGGAAGTGATTGATTGCAGTTATTTATTTCAAAGGGTGTGGAACCAAAAATGAAGTTGAGGGAGTCAACAATTTTGTCCTGCCCATTTTGGGGTTTGTGTGAAATTATGTCTAATTTGACTTTTTTCTCTGTTTTTTTTTGTGTTCCAATACACACAACGAAAATAAATGTATATAACAAAACATCTGTAATTGCAATAATTTTCTAGGAGAAATACTTTATTTTCTGGAACAATTTCAAGGGTGCCAACACTTTCGACCATGACTGTAAATATATTATTAGCAGCTGCAAAAATGTATTGACCCAACTAACTTTATTCCTAGCTCTACCACGAACCACAAAACCTTAAAGTGCACAATTTATATACAAAAATAAACCTAAGCCTTGGCCACAATATTTTAAGATGCATGCTATTATATGTTCTTAGCTTTTACTAGTTTTGTCCCCTTTATTTCTGAGAATCTTAAAAATAAAATGCTAGAAATAAAGTCATGTAATTCTCAAGGCAAGAAAATGAAAATTAATAAAATGTAGTTATTAAAGGGAATCTGTCAGCATGATGTAGGGACACCTCCTGAATCCAGCAATTTATCACTTACTTTACTGGGTGCAGCAGTTTTAATTAAACACTGATTTATCTGCTGCAGATCTACCAGTTCTCTAAATGCTGAGCTCTGTAGAACCCCCCTCACACCACTGACAGCTTTTTGTGTTCACTGTACATAGGCAGAAAGCTGCCAATCAGTGTTGGGGGCGAAGTTGGAACAACTGTCAGCAGGCCAAGTATTACTTTAAGGATTATCTCCTATTGATAAAATAAGGATTTTTATAAAACGTAGCCCATTTTTATAAAACCGTAGCCCACTAAGTGACAGATCACTGAAATCAAGGACTCTGCCCCTACATTGTGCTGCTCCCAGATTAGATAGCAAAAACCTGCTGACAGATTCCTTTCAAAGCCTAAAATAAAATAGACTTATATTGATCTCTAACATGCATAATAAAATAGGTCAGTGTAATTAATCTGTAACATTACTCTGGACATATGATATATCCAGGCATCTAATAGGTTATCAATGTCAAATTGGTGTGGGTTTGACACTTGGTTCCTTCATGATCAGCTGTTAATAGCTCCTATGGCCACTGCCAAGAACTGCAGATCAGCTCTTATTGAACAGGAGCTGATAGGCAGTACCCTTGAGCAGCTAAACATTGAACGGAGCTGGCTTCCCTATTCAGTGTTCACATACTGGTGGTACAGTTCAGAGCAGCTGATTATTTGCGGTGTGTATGCGCTTCCCACCTATCTGATACTTATGATCTTTCCTATATGTTATGGATATGTTATCAATATTTTATGATTAGACAACCCCTTTAGCCTCAGTAGAAGTCTTTATGTAAAAGAACAGCAACACACAACAACTTTTTACAAGCTGACTGACTGCAATCAGGACCGTATTGAAACTTAACCCTATCACCAGCAACTTACCAAGGGAAAATGTTTATATATAAAGGCACAGAGGGTGAGGAATGATGATTAACAGCTTAAAGGAGAGATCTCCACAAGGTCCTAAAGGAGAAAGAGTAAACCCAGATAGAGAAGACACAAAACTACATTCATACCAAAAACAAAATGATGGAATATCAAAGAGCAGTTTGTGCAATTGCAGCGACCTTCTGCGGCGAACATCGCAGAGTTGTCGGTCGACGGTGATACACCCGTAATAGAATGTTGCATCACATCTAATGGCCTCAGAAGAGCTGCTGCAATCAGTTAAAGCCACATTTAAGGCTGAACTAACAGTAACTATGGAACCTTTCACAGCCCAGTTGCAGGACCTTGCACATAAAACTGCATCCCTAGAGCAGAGAGCTGATGATGCAGCAGAGACACTGGAGGAAGACAGGGGATGCCTGCAAGATCATGACTCCAGACTGGAGATGTTGGAGCTTAAGGCTATGTGCCCACAGGACCTTGTTTCTGCGGATTTTGCTGCGGAAAACCTGCGGATTTTTCTGGATTTTCCAGATAAATCCGCAGGTTTTAGCATGTACAGACACTCCCCATGTTATCCTATGAGACATGGGGAGTGGTGTGTCCACGCTGCGGAAAGTGCGGCTGCCAACCATGCTGCGGATGTAGGCATCCGCATGTATAATTGCATGTCGATTATTCATGCGGAATTACCTGCGGATGTCCCGTCCCTTCACTATGGAAATAAGAGCCCGGGACGTCCACAGGTAAGCCGCATGAATCTCCGCATGTTTCCCGCAGCTATTCCGCTGTAATCTAGCAGCTAAAAATAGCTGCGGACGCCGGCGGGCAGCTGCGGGAAACATGCGCTCGTACCAGCGGAACATCCGTAGGTACGAGCGCCCGTGGGCACATAGCCTAAATGTGAGGATCTAGAGAATAGGCTCAGAAGGGGGAATATAAGGATTAGAGGTATGCCTGAGTCATGCACCAACCTAAAAGATATGGCTATTAACCTCTTCAAGGCCCTTCTACAACAGGTCGATCCTATGCAACTGGACATTATTCGGGTTCATAGAGCCCTGAACCACCCATCTCAAGATTCTACACCCAGAGATATCATCCTCAAGCTACGATGGGAAGATTCCAGGGACCTCATACTCTCGGCTGCTAGGAATTCATCATTCCTCCCTGGAGTTCCAGGTACTGTGTCTCTTTATGCTGATATCAGCCCAGCCACCGTGATGAGAAGGAGGGAGCTTAAAGGGATCACCATGGCATTAATTAAGGCTAATGTGACGCCCTGGCCTATCAGGTCATCACAGGGTATTGTGCAATCTGCCCTTCTGCACAGTATCCACTCCTTCTTGGTTACGGATACTGGTCCTTTGGTGTTGCTAACAGCTTAGCCAGTCAAAATCCTAGGAACACTTTACACCGAACACACCAGACTCACTATTGGGGGCGCTGAAGGGAATAGGGCCGCCCATATGGGGGGTTGGTAGGGAGAAGTGAGAAAGTGACAAAGAAGTGAAACAGGAGTGAAAGGAGTAGGAGGTGGACCGTGACTGTCTGGGAGAGAGAGGTCACCGGTCCGGAGCAGGGCTCCTGGAGTTACTAGGTGGCAGACGTTGGTCTGGGCCTGGTAGGAGCTGGAACCCCGGTCGCAGGGGATCACGTCAAGGGGCACGGACTGCCGAGGAGGGCAGCTGGCGGCCTTGAGCCATCACCAGAAAGGGGCCAGGGCACGATGGGGTACGTTGACCCTAGGCTGAGAAGTAGCTTCACGCGTCCTGGTAATTTACCCGATGGGGGTGAAAACTTCAAGATTCATCCTCAACATGCTCCAAAATCGGGGTACTAGTGCACCGATGGGATAGGACTTTACATTCCAAAGAAATCCTACGCGTGAACCCTGAGAGCAAGTTCACTCCGTTAGCCATACGAGTGAGCGGGACCCGAAAAGTTTCATGTTTACGGGTCCAACTACAGTAGTAAGAAGGTGCCACGGAAAGTGCCACAGGCTAACAGCAACACCAAGGGCACGGATCCCAGGGTGCTCCCTCCAAGCTGCAGTGGTGCTCAGAATTTTGGTTTACAAGCTGTCGGTGTTATTATTCCTGGACTGAGTGAATACGCTGAAAAGCCCCCTTTTCCTCTATCCAACAGCACCCCAATCATACAACACCCAACGGGCCCCAGGGCACAAACCCCCTACCCATGGAGGGGTTAAGCAACCTGCTGCTACACCATCGCCACCGGGCTCCCCCAACAGCAGCTGTGGTCTCCCACATTACCACACACCGTGGGTGGTGTCACGAACTTTCTAATCCCCTGTACATAGTCCCCCTTTAAATCGAGTGGCCACGCGACCCCCGGGTCCGGAGACCCCACGAGCCACCGCGGATCCAGATCCGAGCAGCCCGGCTGCTGGCACGGGGGTGGCACACTAACGTCAGATACAAGTGGGGCTTTCCTTTTGCTCTGCTGTTCAATCACAAAGGATCATCTTATATAATATGCTCACTGAAAGATGGCATTTCGGCCCTCCAAAAAGTGGGCATTGACAGTGTCCTTGATGCCCCTTTACCACAGAGACAGCAACCTTCAAGAACCTGGCAGGTAGTCAGACGTAACCGCAATCGTCATGCAGACCCTCATGGGCCGCCTATACACTGACTATGTTATTCAGGCATTCACAAGCTAACCTGCTATCATTAATAAGCTGTTGAATACTCTTATGGCTTCTTTCCTATGGGTTAAAACCGGGTGTTGAGCCCGAGGGAATTGCATGCTGCCCACTCGGTGTAGATTAGTTTTACAAAGTTGGTATCGCTTTTCTACCAGTTTTCCATGAATATGGTTTTATGTTATTTAATGTACTTAAGTCAGTTTGGTTACATTCTATTTGTTAAGTGTTATTTCCCCCAACATGGCTATTGCTTTACTATACTTTCGCCCATGAAGGTCGCACCTCTAACAACAAAGACAGTCAGGTCAAGCGCATACAGGTCTTTAGAATCTCAGATAGCCCTTGTACTCCATCATGGCTTTTAGAGTTTTGTTCCATAACGTTAGAGGCTTTTACAGCCCACAGAAAAGAACGCGGGCCTTCCTGGATTACATGCGTCACAAACCAGACGTTTTGCTCCTTCAGGAGACCTACTTCTCTGTATCATCCCAACCTAGATACTTCCATGTCCAATACAATAGATTTTTTAATTCAGCCAATGTCACGAAAAATAGGGGGAATATGATTTGTCTCCATAACTCCTTCCCATTATAGGTCCTGGGTTCACACTCTGATAATGAGGGGCGTTTTGTAGCAATTTGGGGAACTGTACACTCCAAAAAGGTCTGCTTTGTCAGTATTCACCGCCCTCACAACAAATGCACACCCTCAGAGCAGTATCTAAATGGCTGCTGACGATGGAGTGTGACATCTTAATTTGGGGGGAGATCTAAACTTGACCTTAAACACTGCTCTGGATAGCTCCTCGTCCAAGAGAGCGGACATTTCAAAATCAGATAGAAGAGTACTCACTGCAATTTTGAAAAAGCATGCCTTGGCGGACACCTGGAGGGAGTCAAATGGAACTGTAAGAGGGTATACATATTTTTCCTCAGCTCATCAGTCATATTCGAGAATAGATTATATTATGACTAACTCGGCAAACTTGTCGGCTCTACTTTATTCCAGACACATCCAATCTGCATGGTCAGACCATGATTGCGTACTGTCAGTTTTTAAGTTGGATTTTGTAACATCCCGAGTGTACAGATGGAGACTTAATGAGTCCCTATTAACGAATCAAGAGATAAAGACGCAAATAGAAGAGGATCTGAGGGCCTACTTTAATACCAATCAAAATCTAGAAAGCAACATGGGTACCCTCTGGCTTGCACATAAAAAGTATATCACTGGCTCCTTTATTAAAACAGCATCAACAAAAAACAGAGAAAGAAATGCTGCTCAAAAAGAGCTGGAGGCAACTTTATTAAAACTGGAAACAGCAAACCAGGCACACCCCTCCCTATACCTCTCCAAACGCATCGCTGATGTTAAACTTCAGATACAAACCATATTGACGACCAAAACTGACCAAGCGTTAAGGTGGACCCATGCAACATATTATAAATTCTCTAATAAGATTGACAAGATTCTGGCCAGAAAACTTAGAGATAAAGAAAAACTTAATTCAGTGTATACACTAAATGATAATCATGGTAGCCAAACTTCTAACCCTGATAACGTATACCAACTCTTTCTTAACTTTTACCAGCCCCTCTATACACAACCGACACCAGCTTCCATGTCTGAGATAGATAATTTTTTAAACTCCATAAATATTCCCTCTTTAACTCAAAATGTTGCTGCTTCACTCCAAGATAAAATATTAGAGGAGGAAGTAGAGTAGGCGGTTAAAAAATTGAAACCCCACAAGGCGCCGGGCCCTGACGGATTGCCTGCAGCCTACTACAAGAAATTCTTCCATATATTAAAACCACATGTCCTAAAAATATTTAATGACATTCTAGAAGGTCAGACGATGCCCCCAGAGTTTTTATTAGCCCACATTACCGTTATACCAAAACCCAAAAAAGACCCCCTACAAGTGAAAAACTATAGGCCCAATTCGCTTTTAAATGTAGACTTGAAACTTTTCACATCTATACTTGCAAATAGAATTAATAAAGGGTTACAATCACTTATTCATCCGGACCAGGTAGGATTCATACCCTCCCGACAGGCCCCAGATAACATTCGGAAAAACTTAAATATTATTCACCATGCCAACAAATCTAAATCTCCCTTGCTCCTACTTGCACTCGATATAAAGAAAGCTTTTGACTCAGTAATGTGGCCATATTTATATAGAGTGCTAGCCAGGTTGGGTTTTGCACCAAATTTTATTCGTACTATCCATTTACTATACAACAACCCCATGGCCTATCTCAAGCTTCCTACCACAAATCCACAATCCATCCGTATTGAATGAGGCACCAGGCAAGGATGCCCATTATCGCCAGCTCTGTTTGCCCTGGCGATGGAACCTCTAGCCCAGGCCATTCGGGAACATCCTGACATACGAGGATATACAGTAAGATAGGGCCGGAGATGTACAAACTAAGTCTATTTGCTGATGATTTACTATTGACATTGACAAACCCACATATCTCTCTCCCAAGCCTTTTTGCGTTATTGAGAAGATTTGAATCTCTTTCGGGCCTCAAGGTGAACATAGACAAGACAGAGGCTCTCTTTCTGCAAACAACCCCAGAAGCTCAGAACAACATTCTTTCTAACTTTACATTCCAGAATCAACCCCAATATATTCCATATCTAGGAGTGAATTTAACAAGGCATTGGAACACTCTATTTAAATGAAACCTAGGTCCCCTCATTCAACAAACGCTACAAGACCTTAGAAAGTGGACCCTGCCCTCTATCTCCTTTATGGGTAGAATCCATGCTATAAAGACGGTCACCCGCCCACGGTTCTTATATTTATTTCGCTCCTTACCTATATCTCTACCACACATCATGTTTTTAAAAATACACAAAGAAATCACTAAATTCATTTGGAATAACAAGAGGGCAAGAATTGCACAACATACTCTTTTTCGCCATAGGCGTTAGTGTGGTGTTTCTCTCCCTAACTTCTCCCTGTATCATAAAGCGGCTCAATTTTCCCAGATATCCACGGTTATGATGGACAACAGAGCCCCTAGATGGGTTGGCCTGGAAAATACTCTGCTAGCCCCTTATACAATGAGTAGTCTACTATGGATGACGGGTCAGTTGCCCCTAAAAATGGTAGAAATGTCCCCTTTCTCTTAGAATATGGTTAGACTATGGAGGACAAGCAGGTTCCAACACAAATTACAAACAATTCCATCCCCACTCCTTGACCAGTTTCACAACCCAATGTTTCTACCAGGGGTGGCCTCTAGTAAGTTTACCTGGTGGAAAGATAGGCGGATAACCCGTTTACACCACTTGGCCCCACTATTTAACGTATACTCTACGGTTGAATTGATGGATAAGCTTTCACCACCTGAGGAAGAATTATTTAGAACCGAACAAATCTGCCATTTTGTGAGTACAGTGCTGAAAGAAAGGAGAACATTGTACCCTACAGCTTTTGAGAGAGCACACATTTTCGACCCGGGAGGGAAGGGCATAATACCTCTGATTTATAACACCTTGAACCATCCTGACTTAAACCTCAAATTTAAGGTGATGGACCAGTGGGAGGAGGATCTGGCGTTATCATTGTCCCTGGATATATGGAGAAATTGCTACGAAAACATCATCAGGGGCAATAACCAAATCTCGTTAATGGAAACATCTATCAAGCTCTGTCACAGGGCTTACCATGTACCGGCCCTACTGAGCAAAATATATCCGGGGGTCCCAGATTGCTGCTTTCGGGGCTGTGGCCAGAAAGGTGATATGGCCCACATTTGGTGAGCATGCCCAGTGGTAGCAAATTTCTGGAGGGAAATTACCTCCATAACAAACAATTTTACCGATAATCCCAAGATATGCTCACTCGAGATTCTGCTGCTGGGTGACAAACCAAGTGGGATATCTAATAGATGCTACAGGCTGATTTCATATATCACCCTGGCAGACAAAATTTATATCGCTAGTCAGTGGAAGTCTCCTACACTGTTGAGAGATGTAGCTCTACAGAGAATTAATACTATTATGTTATACGAAAAAAATGAAGCAGTAAAAAGTGACACCGCCGACCAATTTCATGTGATTTGGGACCCCTGGATTCACTCCTATCTCTCTGGTGCAACATAAGGGATCATTTCGATCACAATGTAGTTTGGGTGCTGTCTGGCAAGATTTGAAGACCATGCCTTACGTCACTGTAGTGAGAATAGAGCTATTCTCTAGTTGGAGATGAAGTGCGACCGGACCATATAGTCCATATTTGTTATATCTCTTTCTCTATAAGTTGAATGTTTTTCCCCCTAATCGTATTCTAATGATTTTACTGAATTTGAGTTACTCACTGATTTAGTAATCAAGTTGGTACAGTTTACTAACAAAAATGCTTAATACTTGGAATGTAAATATCTTCCAATGGAAACATATAATTGTTAATTCAAAACATGTTTATGGAGACATGTGTCTCCATTATTACTGTATCTTGTTATTTTTTTTTTTAATGTGAATGACTCAATAAAAACCATTGAAACTAAATTGTACAAATTTCTACATGCTTTAACCCCTTCAGCCCCCAGGCATTTTGCGTTTTTAAGTTTGTTTTTTTTTCTCTCTTTCTTCCGAGAGCCGTAACTTTTTTATTTTTCCGTTAATCTTACATAGTTACATAATTACATAGTTACTTAGGTTGAAAAAGACCTAGGTCAATCTAGTTCAACCTTCGTCCACCAGTTCTACATTTAGTCACTAAGTCATTTATAACCAACAATGTTTTGTGTACTGAGGAAATCATCCAGCCCTTTTTTAAAAGCTGTTATAGTATCTGCTATTACTACCTCTTGTGGTAGGGCATTCCACAGTCTGACTGCTCTAACTGTAAAGAACCCTTTCCTATTTAGCTGTTGGAATCGCTTTTCTTCCACTCGCAGTGAGTGCCCCCTGGTCCTTAGTACTGTCTTTGGAAGAAATAAGTCATGTGCCAGTCCTTTATATTGACCACACATGTATTTATACATATAAATGAGATCTCCTCTGAGACGTCTTTTTTCTAAGCTAAACATATCTAACTTTTTCAACCTGTCATCATATGGGAGGCCTTCCATTCCTTGTAATAGTCTAGTTGCCCGCCTTTGAACTGACTCTAACTTCTGAATGTCCTTTTTAAAATGTGGAGCCCAAAACTGGATCCCGTATTCCAGATGTGGCCTTACAAGTGATTTATAGAGGGGTAACAATACGTTGGGATCACGGGATCTAATCTTGCCATATAAGGGCTTGTTTTTTGCGGGACGAGTTCTAGTTTTAAATGAAACCATAAGTTTTACCATATAGTGTACTAGAGAATGGCAAAAACATTCCAAGTGCAGAAAAATTGCAAAAAAAGTGAGATCGTACAATAGTTTTTGGGGATATTTTATTTACCGTGTTCACTATATGGTAAAACTGATACCTCAGTGTGATGCCTCAGGTCAGTGCGAGTTTGTAGATACCAAACATGACCAGGTTTACTTGTATCTAAGGAGTTAAAAAAAATTCACAAGTGTGTCCAAAAAAAGTGGCGCACGTTTTGCGCCGTTTTCCGAAACCCGTAGTGTGCTCATTTTCTGGATATATGGCTCAGTGATGGCTTATTTTTTGCGTTTCGAGCTGACATTTTTAACAGTACCATTTTTGCGCAGATTCTATGTTTTGATTGCCTGTTATTGTATTTTCCGCAAAATTTGCGGCGACCAAAAAACTTCATTTTGCTATTTGGAATTTTTTTGCTGCTACGCCATTTACCAATCAGATTAATTGATTTTATATTTTGATAGATCGGACATTTCTGAACACAGCGATACCAAATATGTGTATATTTTTATTTTTTTAACCCTTTAATTTTCATTGCGTTGAAAGGGGGGTAATTTGAACTTTTAGGTTTTTTTATTTTTTTTTAAATTTTTTAAAACTTTTTTTTTTTAATTTTACTAGTCCTCCTAGGGGGCTATAGAGATCAGCAATCTGACCGCTCTGCCATATCTCCAGATCACAGCTACAGAGCTAAGATCTGCAGATATTCTGCTTTACTTTCAATGCCGGCTGTATTCTGGCATTGAGAGGAAGTGACTCATGTTAGCTACAGGCGTCATCACATGACCCTGTGCTACCATGGCTTATATACCTTTGTGGGGGTGTAAAAAAAACAAAAACAGATTTGTCAAAATTTGGCAAAAAACAGCAGTCAAACGTTAACGGTAGACGGATCCGGTAAAATAACGGTCCGGTGATTTGCGGTTGCATGTGGTGTACTATAAATAAAACGGATCCGGCATGATGCGCTTTTTGTTTTTTTTGCCGTTAGGCAAAAAAAAACTGATGTGAAACCAGCCTAAAAAGAAGATTAACTCCTTCACCCCCGGCCACTAAAACACCATAATGACCGGGCCATTTTTTGCAATTCTGACCAGTGTCACTTTGACAGGTTATAACTCTGGAACGCTTCAACGGATCCTGGCGATTCTGAGATTGTTTTTTCGTGACATATTGTACTTCATGTCAGTGGTAAATTTAAACCGATAATTTTTGCGTTTATTTGTGAAAATTTAGGAAATTTTGCAATTTTCAAACTTTGAAAATTTATGCCCATAAATGTGAGAGATATGTCACACATAATAGTTACTAAATAAACTTTCCCGCTTGTCTACTTTACATCAGCGCAATTTTCGAAACAAATTTTTTTTTATTTCGTTAGGAAGTTAGAAGGGGTCAAAGATCATCAGCAATTTCTCATTTTTCCAACAAAATTTAGAAAATAATTTTTTTTAGGGACCACATCACATTTGAAGTGACTTTGAGAGACCTAGGTGACAGAAAATACCCAAAAGTGACCCCATTCTAAAAACTGCACCCCTCACTCTGCTCAAAACCACATCCAAGAAGTTTATTAACCCTTTAGGTGCTTCACAGGAACCAAAGCAATGTGGAAGGAAAAAATGAAAATTTTACTTTTTAACACAAAAATGTTACTTTAGCCATAAAATTTTCATTTTCACAAGGGAGAAAAGAGAAAGTGCACCCTACAATTTATTGTGCATTTTTTCCTGAGTACGCTGATACCCCATATGTGGTAAAAATCAATTGTTTGGGCGCACAGCGGAGATCGGAAGGGAAGGCGCGCCATTTGAATTTTTGAATGCAAAATTAGCTGCACTCATTAGTGGACGCCATGTTGGGTTTGAAGACCCACTGAGGTGCCTAAACAATGGAGCTCCCCCACAAGTGACCCCAGTTTGGAAACTAGAGCCCTCAAATAATTTTTCTAGATGTTTGGTGAGCACTTTGAACACCTGGGGGCTTCACAGAAGTTTATAACGTTGAGCTGTGAAAAGATTTATTTTTTTTTTTATTTTTTAACCACAAAACGGTTGCTTCAACTAGGTAGCTTTTTTTTCACAAGGGTATCAGGAAAAAATGCACCATAAAATGTATTGTGCATTTTCTCCTGAGTACGCAGATACCTCATATGTGGTGGAAATCAAATGTTTGGACACACGTCAAGGCTTGGAAGGCAAGGAGCGCCATTTGAATTTTTGAGTGCAAAATTAGCTGCACTCATTAGCGGACGCCATGTCGGGTTTGAAGACCCCCTGAGGTGCCTAAACAATGGAGCTCCCCCACAAGTGACCCCATTTTGGAAACTAGAGCCCTCAAATAATTTTTCTAGATGTTTGGTGAGCACTTTGAACACCTGGGGGCTTCACAGAAGTTTATAACGTTGAGCCATGAAAAGAAAAAAAAGGTTTTTTTACCACAAAACTGTTGCTTCAACTAGGTAGCTTTTTTTTCCACAAGGGTATCAGGAAAAAATGCACCATAAAATGTATTGTGCATTTTCTCCTGAGTATGCAGATACCTCATATGTGGTGGAAATCAAATGTTTGGACACACGGCAGTGCTCGGAAGGCAAGGAGCGCCATTTGAATTTTTGAGTGCAAAATTAGCTGCACTCATTAGTGGACGCCATGTCGGGTTTGAAGACCCCCTGAGGTGCCTAAACAATGGAGCTCCCCCACAAGTGACCCCATTTTGGAAACTAGAGCCCTCAAATAATTTTTCTAGTTGTTTGGTGAGCACTTTGAACACCTGGGGGCTTCACAGAAGTTTATAACGTTGAGCCATGAAAAGAAAAAAAAGGTTTTTTTACCACAAAACTGTTGCTTCAACTAGGTAGCTTTTTTTTCCACAAGGGTATCAGGAAAAAATGCACCATAAAATGTATTGTGCATTTTCTCCTGAGTACGCAGATACCTCATATGTGGTGGAAATCAAATGTTTGGACACACGGCAGTGCTCGGAAGGCAAGGAGCGCCATTTGAATTTTTGAGTGCAAAATTAGCTGCACTCATTAGCAGACGCCATGTCGGGTTTGAAGACCCCCTGAGGTGCCTAAACAATGGAGCTCCCCCACAAGTGACCCCATTTTGGAAACTAGAGCCCTCAAATAATTTTTCTAGATGTTTGGGGAGCACTTTGAACACCTGGGGGCTTCACAGAAGTTTATAACGTTGAGCCGTGAAAAGAAAAAAAAGTTTTTTTACCACAAAACTGTTGCTTCAACTAGATAGCTTTTTTTTCCACAAGGGTATCAGGAAAAAATGCACCATAAAATGTATTGTGCATTTTCTCCTGAGTACGCAGATACCTCATATGTGGTGGAAATAAAATGTTTGGACACACGGCAGTGCTCGGAAGGCAAGGAGCGCCATTTGAATTTTTGAGTGCAAAATTAGCTGCACTCATTAGCGGACGCCATGTCGGGTTTGAAGACCCCCTGAGGTGCCTAAACAATGGAGCTCCCCCACAAGTGACCCCATTTTGGAAACTAGAGCCCTCAAATAATATTTCTAGATGTTTGGTGAGCACTTTGAACACCTGGGGGCTTCAGAGAAGTTTATAACGTTGAGCTGTGAAAAGAAAAATTATTTTTTTTTTACCACAAAACTGTTGCTTCAACTAGGTAGCTTTTTTTTTCACAAGGGTATCGGCATAAAATTCACCATAAAATTTATAGTGCATTTTTTCCTGTGTACGACGATACCTCATATGTGGTGGAAAGTAATTGTTTGGGCGCATGGCGGGGCTCAGAAGAGAAGGAGCGCCATTTGACAGCAAAATTGGTTGGAATCATTAGCGGACGCCATGTCACGTTTGGAGACCCCCTATGGTGCCTAAACAGTGGAGCTCCCTCACAAGTGACCCCATTTTGGAAACTAGACCCCTCAAGGAGTTTATCTAGATGTTTAGCGAGCCCCAAGGGGCTCCACAGAAGTTGATAATGTTGAGCCATGAATACAATTGTTTTTTTCACCACAAAACTGTCACTTCAACCAGGTAGCTTTTTTTTCCACAAGGGTATCAGGAAAAAATGTACCATAAAACGTATTGTGCAATTTCTCCTGAGTACGCAAATACCTCATATGTGGTGGAAAGTAATTGTTTGGGCGCAGAAGAGAAGGAACGCCATTTGACAGCAAAATTGGTTGGAATCATTAGCGGATACCATGTCATGTTTGGAGACCCCCTATGGTGCCTAAACAGTGGAGCTCCCCCACAAATTACCCCATTTTGGAACTAGACCCCTCAAGGAATTTATCTAGATATTTGGTGAGCCCCTTGTACCCCCAGGGGCTCCACAGAAGTTGATAACGTTGAACCGTGAAAATTATTATTTTTTTTTTAACCACAAAATTTTTGTATCAACCAGGTAGCTTTTTTTTTTTTTACAACGGTATCAGGAAAAAATGCACCATAAAACGTATTGTGCAATTTTTCCTAAGTACGCAGATACCTCATATGTGGTGGAAAGTAATTGTTTGGGCACATGGTGGGGCTCAGAATAGAAGGAACGCCATTTAACTTTTCAAACGCACAGACGCGGTGCACTGATCGGCCGCTTCAGGACGCACTGTCGGATGAGATACAAAAAGCGTTGGGGATACGGAAAAAAAAAAGGTCACGCCAAAAATTGAGCAGGGATGCCGATCCGTTATGTGCATCCCTGATCAGCGCTCGGCGGGACGCACAGATGGATGCGATACAAAAAGCGTCGTGAATACGGAAAAAAGTCACTCCAAAAATTGAGCAGGGATGCCGATCCGTTATGTGCATCCCTGATCAGCGCTCGGCGGGACGCACAGACGGCTGCGATACAAAAAGAGCCGCGAATACAGAAAAAAGTCACGCCAAAAATTGACCACGGATGCAGATACGTTATGTGCATCCCTGATCAGCGCTCGGCGGGACGCATGGACAGATGAGATACAAGAAGCGACGGGGATATGGGAAAAAAAAGTCCCGCTGAAAACTGACCACGGATGCAGATCCGTTATCTGCATCCCTGATCAGCACTCGGCGGGATGCACGGACAGATGAGGTGTAAAAATGGACAGGATAAAATAAAAAAAAAATAAAAAAAAATTATACTCACAGTACCAAGAGGATCACTGACCAGAGGAACTGCAGAGGAACAAGAAGGCAGTGAGATGGACAGCTTTACACGAGCAGCAGGCAGGACGTTGGACAGATCAGCAGAAGGACCCAGCGATGGAGGCAGATGTGATCGGGCCAGTGAAGACCTCGGACGACCCGTGAAGGCAGGTAAGAGGACGTCGGGGGGGGTTGCAGAGGGGGATGGGGAGAGGGGGGGTGGTTGTAGAGGGGGATGGGGAGAGGGGGGGGCAGAGAGGGAGAGCAGAGGGGGCGGAGAAGCAAAGGCAGAAGGAAGGAACTTTGGAAGCAGAATAGAGATGACAGAGGAGGCAGGCAGATCGCGTGGGGAGCAGATCGGGATGCCGGGGGGCAGATCGGGGCATAGGGGGGCAGATCAGGGGGGGCACGGGCCTTCACGGGAGCACGCAGGGGCCTTCACGGGAGCGCGCAGGGTCCATCGCCGGAGCGCAATACTTACCATTGGAGCAGGCGCTGGGACAGCAGAGGCGGCGTCTGCGGCGGCAGCAGCGGTGGCGTGGTACCAAAAGTACCAGCCAGTGCACGATGCAGACATGTTGGGGGAGGGTCCCCAGACCAGCACAGGCCTGGGGAGGGCAGCCACCTGCAGATCACACCGCCCCAATGCACACTGATTGGAGCGATTGCGCGTCATAGCACGATCGCTCCAATCAGTGCTGCAGGGGCTGGGGGCGACATGTTTGAGATCCATCTATGATCTGCTGTAGCTGCTACAATAGATCATAGCAGGATCTCACAGTATCGCACTAATTCGGGCATTATTTTTGCCGAAATTAGTGCGAACGATGTGGTTGGCGGTTCAGATTTGAACAGCCAATCACATCGATTGCCTATGGGGGGTGGCGATGCCACCCCCCCTGGGGTCAAGCAAAGGTCCCCTGCTGTAAGAAACAGCAGGGGATATCATTTGAAAGCCGTTACTATGGCTACGGCAATCAAATGAAGTTTAGGCAGTAAAATTACGTCCCTGGTCGTTAAGTCACGTTAAAATAGGACGTAATTTTACTGCCCGCGGTCGTGAAGGGGTTAAAATGATGGACACCGCCAGAAGACAGGCCAGACAAGAGTTCAAAGTGACTCCCTCTGCCTAATTACAGTGAATTCTCTGTTGTCTAAATCATTTTTTTCAGAGATTTACATGTAATCCTGTGTATACGCTTATTATAGAGTGCAGAATAAATGTGAGCTGCTCCTTACTGTGATCTTTGGGATGCAGAATAAACCAATCAACAGTAGTTGACGAATTGGCTTTTTTTTTTTACCCCATGCGATATAAGTGATAAGGAAGCTTTATTCCTCAGGTCAATATGATTACAACGATACCAGATTTATATATTTTTTTTCAGGTTTGGCTACTATCACACTAAAAACGCTTTATTTTTTACAAAATAAAGGTTTTTGGCATTATTGAATTTTGAAGGCTATAGCTTTTTTTTATTTTTCAGCTTACAGAGTTATGTGAGGTCTTATTTTCTGTGGGATGAGTTGGAGTTTTTATTGGTATAATTTTGGGCCACATAATATTTTTTGATCGCTTTCTATTCCACTTTTTGTGAGGTAGAATAATTAAGAAACAGCAATTCAGAAATATTTTTTTTTCTTTGTATGCCATTCACTGTGTCGTAAAAGTGATGACCGCTTTATTCTTTGGGTCAGTATGAGTACAGCAATACCGCATTTAAAATTTTGATTTAAATTTTGACACTTTTACACCATAAAAACTATTTTATAGAAAACATTTTTTTTGCATTGCTGTATTCTGAGCTTTTTTATTTTTCCGCTAACGAGCTGTATACGAGTTTTTTTTTTTTGCAAGACGATGACTTTTTCATCAATGCAATTGCTATTTATACAGTGGTGTGATAAAGTATTTGTCCTCTTTCTGATTTCTTATTCTTTTGCATGTTTGTCACACTTAAATTTTTCAGATCACCAAACAAATGTAACTATTAGACAAAGATAACACAAAAAGTGTGTAAATCAGTAATAAATAAGAAATTAGGAAGGGGGCAAACACTTTTTCACACCACTCTAAATTACTTTTTGATCTTGTTTTGTTCCACTTTTTGTAAGCTATATGATGAAAAGGCATCGTTTTTGCTACATTTTTTATGGTGTTCACTGAAGGGATTAACTAGTGTGTCAATCTTATAGATAGAGCACAGAATAAATGTGGACTAATCTAAAATGTTCTGTACCTAAATCGCTACCAAATAACATTCAACTCAACCCACAAAAAAGCCCCCATTCAAGTTTTCCATCTGTTAATGGAATATAGGGGGCTTACATGTTACTGGTAGCACAAAGGCTCTGAAAAAACACTATGGCTCCCGCCCTCAAAAAATAAATCCAGCAAAATCTGAGCTCCAAAATCCAAATACCCCCTCCATTTTGAGCCCCACAATGTGCCTAAGGCTATGTGCGCACTTTGTGTTTTTACTTGCGTTTCCGCAGTATTTTGAACTGCAGCGTTTTAATGCCAAAAGGCATGCGTTTTGATTTTCAAGCAAAGTCTATGGGAAATAGGGATTTCTTGTGCGCACAATGCTGTTTAAAAAAAAAACCTCTCAGTTGCAGAAAATTTGGCAAAAACTCAGCGTTTAAAGAAGCAGCATGTCAATTGTTTTTGCCATTTTGGCAGCGTTTTGCTAACATTGAAGTCAATGAAAAGTTGCAAAACGCAATCTACTTCAAAATTCTAGCGCTTAACATGCTTTTTTGATGCAGAAGACATGCTTTTTGGACCAATTAATTGCATGCGTTTTTGACAAAATATTAACGGCATGATATGTCCCTTTACACATACACATAGTCCGACAATTAAATGTATGAAAATCAATAAATAAATGTAATTTTATGCATAAATATTAGCTCACAGTTATCATTTTACTAAAATAAGCCATTTTTATATGATTTTAATATTGATAGTTATCATTTTTTCTTTTTTTTGTATAGTGGTTTGTATGTTTAAACTTTATTTAGTATTGTATTTGTAGTCAAAACGCATCTGTTTTTAAGCAGTGGAAAAGCATGTAAAACGTGGTAAAAACGTGGCTAAAACGCGGTAAAAATGCAAGCGTATTTATAGCGTTTTTGTGGTTAAAACCAACTTTGGCAAAAAACATTTCTGCCAGAGGATGCGCTTAGAACTGCAACTACCTCGACGCAAAGTGCGCACATAGCCTAAACCACAGTTAGCCAATGTTGCCTTAACCACGTTTGGTATTATTGTAGTGAGGAAAACCCACTTAATTTATGGGTGTGCAGGTCTCCAGAAGCACAAGCAGAACACAATGTATGGGCACTACAATGTACTGGGCACGACAAGGGCTTTTTTGAAATTTTTAATTCTGCAACATTTATTGCATTTGACATCATGGTTGTTTTCCAGAGAGAAAATCATCACTTAGGGGCTCTCTGCAAATGGAGTCCGCAAGCCAATCTAGGGAAATCTGTGATCCAAAGCTCAAATGGCAAATCCTTCACTCCCAAGTTACTCTAGTGAAAATGAAATATTCACAATCCATCCGTATTGAATGAGGCACCAGGCAAGGATGCCCATTATCGCCAGCTCTGTTTGCCCTGGCGATGGAACCTCTAGCCCAGGCCATTCGGGAACATCCTGACATACGAGGATATACAGTAAGATAGGGCCGGAGATGTACAAACTAAGTCTATTTGCTGATGATTTACTATTGACATTGACAAACCCACATATCTCTCTCCCAAGCCTTTTTGCGTTATTGAGAAGATTTGAATCTCTTTCGGGCCTCAAGGTGAACATAGACAAGACAGAGGCTCTCTTTCTGCAAACAACCCCAGAAGCTCAGAACAACATTCTTTCTAACTTTACATTCCAGAATCAACCCCAATATATTCCATATCTAGGAGTGAATTTAACAAGGCATTGGAACACTCTATTTAAATGGAACCTAGGTCCCCTCATTCAACAAACGCTACAAGACCTTAGAAAGTGGACCCTGCCCTCTATCTCCTTTATGGGTAGAATCCATGCTATAAAGACGGTCACCCGCCCACGGTTCTTATATTTATTTCGCTCCTTACCTATATCTCTACCACACATCATGTTTTTAAAAATACACAAAGAAATCACTAAATTCATTTGGAATAACAAGAGGGCAAGAATTGCACAACATACTCTTTTTCGCCATAGGCGTTAGTGTGGTGTTTCTCTCCCTAACTTCTCCCTGTATCATAAAGCGGCTCAATTTTCCCAGATATCCACGGTTATGATGGACAACAGAGCCCCTAGATGGGTTGGCCTGGAAAATACTCTGCTAGCCCCTTATACAATGAGTAGTCTACTATGGATGACGGGTCAGTTGCCCCTAAAAATGGCAGAAATGTCCCCTTTCTCTTAGAATATGGTTAGACTATGGAGGACAAGCAGGTTCCAACACAAATTACAAACAATTCCATCCCCACTCCTTGACCAGTTTCACAACCCAATGTTTCTACCAGGGGTGGCCTCTAGTAAGTTTACCTGGTGGAAAGATAGGCGGATAACCCGTTTACACCACTTGGCCCCACTATTTAACGTATACTCTACGGTTGAATTGATGGATAAGCTTTCACCACCTGAGGAAGAATTATTTAGAACCGAACAAATCTGCCATTTTGTGAGTACAGTGCTGAAAGAAAGGAGAACATTGTACCCTACAGCTTTTGAGAGAGCACACATTTTCGACCCGGGAGGGAAGGGCATAATACCTCTGATTTATAACACCTTGAACCATCCTGACTTAAACCTCAAATTTAAGGTGATGGACCAGTGGGAGGAGGATCTGGCGTTATCATTGTCCCTGGATATATGGAGAAATTGCTACGAAAACATCATCAGGGGCAATAACCAAATCTCGTTAATGGAAACATCTATCAAGCTCTGTCACAGGGCTTACCATGTACCGGCCCTACTGAGCAAAATATATCCGGGGGTCCCAGATTGCTGCTTTCGGGGCTGTGGCCAGAAAGGTGATATGGCCCACATTTGGTGAGCATGCCCAGTGGTAGCAAATTTCTGGAGGGAAATTACCTCCATAACAAACAATTTTACCGATAATCCCAAGATATGCTCACTCGAGATTCTGCTGCTGGGTGACAAACCAAGTGGGATATCTAATAGATGCTACAGGCTGATTTCATATATCACCCTGGCAGACAAAATTTATATCGCTAGTCAGTGGAAGTCTCCTACACTGTTGAGAGATGTAGCTCTACAGAGAATTAATACTATTATGTTATACGAAAAAAATGAAGCAGTAAAAAGTGACACCGCCGACCAATTTCATGTGATTTGGGACCCCTGGATTCACTCCTATCTCTCTGGTGCAACATAAGGGATCATTTCGATCACAATGTAGTTTGGGTGCTGTCTGGCAAGATTTGAAGACCATGCCTTACGTCACTGTAGTGAGAATAGAGCTATTCTCTAGTTGGAGATGAAGTGCGACCGGACCATATAGTCCATATTTGTTATATCTCTTTCTCTATAAGTTGAATGTTTTTCCCCCTAATCGTATTCTAATGATTTTACTGAATTTGAGTTACTCACTGATTTAGTAATCAAGTTGGTACAGTTTACTAACAAAAATGCTTAATACTTGGAATGTAAATATCTTCCAATGGAAACATATAATTGTTAATTCAAAACATGTTTATGGAGACATGTGTCTCCATTATTACTGTATCTTGTTATTTTTTTTTTTAATGTGAATGACTCAATAAAAACCATTGAAACTAAATTGTACAAATTTCTACATGCTTTAACCCCTTCAGCCCCCAGGCATTTTGCGTTTTTAAGTTTGTTTTTTTTTCTCTCTTTCTTCCGAGAGCCGTAACTTTTTTATTTTTCCGTTAATCTTACATAGTTACATAATTACATAGTTACTTAGGTTGAAAAAGACCTAGGTCAATCTAGTTCAACCTTCGTCCACCAGTTCTACATTTAGTCACTAAGTCATTTATAACCAACAATGTTTTGTGTACTGAGGAAATCATCCAGCCCTTTTTTAAAAGCTGTTATAGTATCTGCTATTACTACCTCTTGTGGTAGGGCATTCCACAGTCTGACTGCTCTAACTGTAAAGAACCCTTTCCTATTTAGCTGTTGGAATCGCTTTTCTTCCACTCGCAGTGAGTGCCCCCTGGTCCTTAGTACTGTCTTTGGAAGAAATAAGTCATGTGCCAGTCCTTTATATTGACCACACATGTATTTATACATATAAATGAGATCTCCTCTGAGACGTCTTTTTTCTAAGCTAAACATATCTAACTTTTTCAACCTGTCATCATATGGGAGGCCTTCCATTCCTTGTAATAGTCTAGTTGCCCGCCTTTGAACTGACTCTAACTTCTGAATGTCCTTTTTAAAATGTGGAGCCCAAAACTGGATCCCGTATTCCAGATGTGGCCTTACAAGTGATTTATAGAGGGGTAACAATACGTTGGGATCACGGGATCTAATCTTGCCATATAAGGGCTTGTTTTTTGCGGGACGAGTTCTAGTTTTAAATGAAACCATAAGTTTTACCATATAGTGTACTAGAGAATGGCAAAAACATTCCAAGTGCAGAAAAATTGCAAAAAAAGTGAGATCGTACAATAGTTTTTGGGGATATTTTATTTACCGTGTTCACTATATGGTAAAACTGATACCTCAGTGTGATGCCTCAGGTCAGTGCGAGTTTGTAGATACCAAACATGACCAGGTTTACTTGTATCTAAGGAGTTAAAAAAAATTCACAAGTGTGTAAAAAAAAAGTGGCGCACGTTTTGCGCCGTTTTCCGAAACCCGTAGTGTGCTCATTTTCTGGATATATGGCTCAGTGATGGCTTATTTTTTGCGTTTCGAGCTGACATTTTTAACAGTACCATTTTTGCGCAGATTCTATGTTTTGATTGCCTGTTACTGTATTTTCCGCAAAATTTGCGGCGACCAAAAAACTTCATTTTGCTATTTGGAATTTTTTTGCTGCTACGCCATTTACCAATCAGATTAATTGATTTTATATTTTGATAGATCGGACATTTCTGAACACAGCGATACCAAATATGTGTATATTTTTATTTTTTTAACCCTTTAATTTTCATTGCGTTGAAAGGGGGGTAATTTGAACTTTTAGGTTTTTTTATTTTTTTTTAAATTTTTTAAAACTTTTTTTTTTTAATTTTACTAGTCCTCCTAGGGGGCTATAGAGATCAGCAATCTGACCGCTCTGCCATATCTCCAGATCACAGCTACAGAGCTAAGATCTGCAGATATTCTGCTTTACTTTCAATGCCGGCTGTATTCTGGCATTGAGAGGAAGTGACTCATGTTAGCTACAGGCGTCATCACATGACCCTGTGCTACCATGGCTTATATACCTTTGTGGGGGTGTAAAAAAAACAAAAACAGATTTGTCAAAATTTGGCAAAAAACAGCAGTCAAACGTTAACGGTAGACGGATCCGGTAAAATAACGGTCCGGTGATTTGCGGTTGCATGTGGTGTACTATAAATAAAACGGATCCGGCATGATGCGCTTTTTGTTTTTTTTGCCGTTAGGCAAAAAAAAACTGATGTGAAACCAGCCTAAAAAGAAGATTAACTCCTTCACCCCCGGCCACTAAAACACCATAATGACCGGGCCATTTTTTGCAATTCTGACCAGTGTCACTTTGACAGGTTATAACTCTGGAACGCTTCAACGGATCCTGGCGATTCTGAGATTGTTTTTTCGTGACATATTGTACTTCATGTCAGTGGTAAATTTAAACCGATAATTTTTGCGTTTATTTGTGAAAATTTAGGAAATTTTGCAATTTTCAAACTTTGAAAATTTATGCCCATAAATGTGAGAGATATGTCACACATAATAGTTACTAAATAAACTTTCCCGCTTGTCTACTTTACATCAGCGCAATTTTCGAAACAAATTTTTTTTTATTTCGTTAGGAAGTTAGAAGGGGTCAAAGATCATCAGCAATTTCTCATTTTTCCAACAAAATTTAGAAAATAATTTTTTTTAGGGACCACATCACATTTGAAGTGACTTTGAGAGACCTAGGTGACAGAAAATACCCAAAAGTGACCCCATTCTAAAAACTGCACCCCTCACTCTGCTCAAAACCACATCCAAGAAGTTTATTAACCCTTTAGGTGCTTCACAGGAACCAAAGCAATGTGGAAGGAAAAAATGAAAATTTTACTTTTTAACACAAAAATGTTACTTTAGCCATAAAATTTTCATTTTCACAAGGGAGAAAAGAGAAAGTGCACCCTACAATTTATTGTGCATTTTTTCCTGAGTACGCTGATACCCCATATGTGGTAAAAATCAATTGTTTGGGCGCACAGCGGAGCTCGGAAGGGAAGGCGCGCCATTTGAATTTTTGAATGCAAAATTAGCTGCACTCATTAGTGGACGCCATGTTGGGTTTGAAGACCCACTGAGGTGCCTAAACAATGGAGCTCCCCCACAAGTGACCCCAGTTTGGAAACTAGAGCCCTCAAATAATTTTTCTAGATGTTTGGTGAGCACTTTGAACACCTGGGGGCTTCACAGAAGTTTATAACGTTGAGCTGTGAAAAGATTTATTTTTTTTTTTATTTTTTAACCACAAAACGGTTGCTTCAACTAGGTAGCTTTTTTTTCACAAGGGTATCAGGAAAAAATGCACCATAAAATGTATTGTGCATTTTCTCCTGAGTACGCAGATACCTCATATGTGGTGGAAATCAAATGTTTGGACACACGTCAAGGCTTGGAAGGCAAGGAGCGCCATTTGAATTTTTGAGTGCAAAATTAGCTGCACTCATTAGCGGACGCCATGTCGGGTTTGAAGACCCCCTGAGGTGCCTAAACAATGGAGCTCCCCCACAAGTGACCCCATTTTGGAAACTAGAGCCCTCAAATAATTTTTCTAGATGTTTGGTGAGCACTTTGAACACCTGGGGGCTTCACAGAAGTTTATAACGTTGAGCCATGAAAAGAAAAAAAAGGTTTTTTTACCACAAAACTGTTGCTTCAACTAGGTAGCTTTTTTTTCCACAAGGGTATCAGGAAAAAATGCACCATAAAATGTATTGTGCATTTTCTCCTGAGTATGCAGATACCTCATATGTGGTGGAAATCAAATGTTTGGACACACGGCAGTGCTCGGAAGGCAAGGAGCGCCATTTGAATTTTTGAGTGCAAAATTAGCTGCACTCATTAGCGGACGCCATGTCGGGTTTGAAGACCCCCTGAGGTGCCTAAACAATGGAGCTCCCCCACAAGTGACCCCATTTTGGAAACTAGAGCCCTCAAATAATTTTTCTAGTTGTTTGGTGAGCACTTTGAACACCTGGGGGCTTCACAGAAGTTTATAACGTTGAGCCATGAAAAGAAAAAAAAGGTTTTTTTACCACAAAACTGTTGCTTCAACTAGGTAGCTTTTTTTTCCACAAGGGTATCAGGAAAAAATGCACCATAAAATGTATTGTGCATTTTCTCCTGAGTACGCAGATACCTCATATGTGGTGGAAATCAAATGTTTGGACACACGGCAGTGCTCGGAAGGCAAGGAGCGCCATTTGAATTTTTGAGTGCAAAATTAGCTGCACTCATTAGCAGACGCCATGTCGGGTTTGAAGACCCCCTGAGGTGCCTAAACAATGGAGCTCCCCCACAAGTGACCCCATTTTGGAAACTAGAGCCCTCAAATAATTTTTCTAGATGTTTGGGGAGCACTTTGAACACCTGGGGGCTTCACAGAAGTTTATAACGTTGAGCCGTGAAAAGAAAAAAAAGTTTTTTTACCACAAAACTGTTGCTTCAACTAGATAGCTTTTTTTTCCACAAGGGTATCAGGAAAAAATGCACCATAAAATGTATTGTGCATTTTCTCCTGAGTACGCAGATACCTCATATGTGGTGGAAATCAAATGTTTGGACACACGGCAGTGCTCGGAAGGCAAGGAGCGCCATTTGAATTTTTGAGTGCAAAATTAGCTGCACTCATTAGCGGACGCCATGTCGGGTTTGAAGACCCCCTGAGGTGCCTAAACAATGGAGCTCCCCCACAAGTGACCCCATTTTGGAAACTAGAGCCCTCAAATAATATTTCTAGATGTTTGGTGAGCACTTTGAACACCTGGGGGCTTCAGAGAAGTTTATAACGTTGAGCTGTGAAAAGAAAAATTATTTTTTTTTTACCACAAAACTGTTGCTTCAACTAGGTAGCTTTTTTTTTCACAAGGGTATCGGCATAAAATTCACCATAAAATTTATAGTGCATTTTTTCCTGTGTACGACGATACCTCATATGTGGTGGAAAGTAATTGTTTGGGCGCATGGCGGGGCTCAGAAGAGAAGGAGCGCCATTTGACAGCAAAATTGGTTGGAATCATTAGCGGACGCCATGTCACGTTTGGAGACCCCCTATGGTGCCTAAACAGTGGAGCTCCCTCACAAGTGACCCCATTTTGGAAACTAGACCCCTCAAGGAGTTTATCTAGATGTTTAGCGAGCCCCAAGGGGCTCCACAGAAGTTGATAATGTTGAGCCATGAATACAATTGTTTTTTTCACCACAAAACTGTCACTTCAACCAGGTAGCTTTTTTTTCCACAAGGGTATCAGGAAAAAATGTACCATAAAACGTATTGTGCAATTTCTCCTGAGTACGCAAATACCTCATATGTGGTGGAAAGTAATTGTTTGGGCGCAGAAGAGAAGGAACGCCATTTGACAGCAAAATTGGTTGGAATCATTAGCGGATACCATGTCATGTTTGGAGACCCCCTATGGTGCCTAAACAGTGGAGCTCCCCCACAAATTACCCCATTTTGGAACTAGACCCCTCAAGGAATTTATCTAGATATTTGGTGAGCCCCTTGTACCCCCAGGGGCTCCACAGAAGTTGATAACGTTGAACCGTGAAAATTATTATTTTTTTTTTAACCACAAAATTTTTGTATCAACCAGGTAGCTTTTTTTTTTTTTACAACGGTATCAGGAAAAAATGCACCATAAAACGTATTGTGCAATTTTTCCTAAGTACGCAGATACCTCATATGTGGTGGAAAGTAATTGTTTGGGCACATGGTGGGGCTCAGAATAGAAGGAACGCCATTTAACTTTTCAAACGCACAGACGCGGTGCACTGATCGGCCGCTTCAGGACGCACTGTCGGATGAGATACAAAAAGCGTTGGGGATACGGAAAAAAAAAAGGTCACGCCAAAAATTGAGCAGGGATGCCGATCCGTTATGTGCATCCCTGATCAGCACTCGGCGGGACGCACAGATGGATGCGATACAAAAAGCGTCGCGAATACGGAAAAAAGTCACTCCAAAAATTGAGCAGGGATGCCGATCCGTTATGTGCATCCCTGATCAGCGCTCGGCGGGACGCACAGACGGCTGCGATACAAAAAGAGCCGCGAATACAGAAAAAAGTCACGCCAAAAATTGACCACGGATGCAGATACGTTATGTGCATCCCTGATCAGCGCTCGGCGGGACGCATGGACAGATGAGATACAAGAAGCGTCGGGGATATGGGAAAAAAAAGTCCCGCTGAAAACTGACCACGGATGCAGATCCGTTATCTGCATCCCTGATCAGCACTCGGCGGGATGCACGGACAGATGAGGTGTAAAAATGGACAGGATAAAAGAAAAAAAAAATAAAAAAAAATTATACTCACAGTACCAAGAGGATCACTGACCAGAGGAACTGCAGAGGAACAAGAAGGCAGTGAGATGGACAGCTTTACACGAGCAGCAGGCAGGACGTTGGACAGATCAGCAGAAGGACCCAGCGATGGAGGCAGATGTGATCGGGCCAGTGAAGACCTCGGACGACCCGTGAAGGCAGGTAAGAGGACGTCGGGGGGGGTTGCAGAGGGGGATGGGGAGAGGGGGGGTGGTTGTAGAGGGGGATGGGGAGAGGGGGGGGCAGAGAGGGAGAGCAGAGGGGGCGGAGAAGCAAAGGCAGAAGGAAGGAACTTTGGAAGCAGAATAGAGATGACAGAGGAGGCAGGCAGATCGCGTGGGGAGCAGATCGGGATGCCGGGGGGCAGATCGGGGCATAGGGGGGCAGATCAGGGGGGGCACGGGCCTTCACGGGAGCACGCAGGGGCCTTCACGGGAGCGCGCAGGGTCCATCGCCGGAGCGCAATACTTACCATTGGAGCAGGCGCGGGGACAGCAGAGGCGGCGTCTGCGGCGGCAGCAGCGGTGGCGTGGTACCAAAAGTACCAGCCAGTGCACGATGCAGACATGTTGGGGGAGGGTCCCCAGACCAGCACAGGCCTGGGGAGGGCAGCCACCTGCAGATCACACCGCCCCAATGCACACTGATTGGAGCGATTGCGCGTCATAGCACGATCGCTCCAATCAGTGCTGCAGGGGCTGGGGGCGACATGTTTGAGATCCATCTATGATCTGCTGTAGCTGCTACAATAGATCATAGCAGGATCTCACAGTATCGCACTAATTCGGGCATTATTTTTGCCGAAATTAGTGCGAACGATGTGGTTGGCGGTTCAGATTTGAACAGCCAATCACATCGATTGCCTATGGGGGGTGGCGATGCCACCCCCCCTGGGGTCAAGCAAAGGTCCCCTGCTGTAAGAAACAGCAGGGGATATCATTTGAAAGCCGTTACTATGGCCACGGCAATCAAATGAAGTTTAGGCAGTAAAATTACGTCCCTGGTCGTTAAGTCACGTTAAAATAGGACGTAATTTTACTGCCCGCGGTCGTGAAGGGGTTAAAATGATGGACACCGCCAGAAGACAGGCCAGACAAGAGTTCAAAGTGACTCCCTCTGCCTAATTACAGTGAATTCTCTGTTGTCTAAATCATTTTTTTCAGAGATTTACATGTAATCCTGTGTATACGCTTATTATAGAGTGCAGAATAAATGTGAGCTGCTCCTTACTGTGATCTTTGGGATGCAGAATAAACCAATCAACAGTAGTTGACGAATTGGCTTTTTTTTTTTACCCCATGCGATATAAGTGATAAGGAAGCTTTATTCCTCAGGTCAATATGATTACAACGATACCAGATTTATATATTTTTTTTCAGGTTTGGCTACTATCACACTAAAAACGCTTTATTTTTTACAAAATAAAGGTTTTTGGCATTATTGAATTTTGAAGGCTATAGCTTTTTTTTATTTTTCAGCTTACAGAGTTATGTGAGGTCTTATTTTCTGTGGGATGAGTTGGAGTTTTTATTGGTATAATTTTGGGCCACATAATATTTTTTGATCGCTTTCTATTCCACTTTTTGTGAGGTAGAATAATTAAGAAACAGCAATTCAGAAATATTTTTTTTTCTTTGTATGCCATTCACTGTGTCGTAAAAGTGATGACCGCTTTATTCTTTGGGTCAGTATGAGTACAGCAATACCGCATTTAAAATTTTGATTTAAATTTTGACACTTTTACACCATAAAAACTATTTTATAGAAAACATTTTTTTTGCATTGCTGTATTCTGAGCTTTTTTATTTTTCCGCTAACGAGCTGTATACGAGTTTTTTTTTTTTGCAAGACGATGACTTTTTCATCAATGCAATTGCTATTTATACAGTGGTGTGATAAAGTATTTGTCCTCTTTCTGATTTCTTATTCTTTTGCATGTTTGTCACACTTAAATTTTTCAGATCACCAAACAAATGTAACTATTAGACAAAGATAACACAAAAAGTGTGTAAATCAGTAATAAATAAGAAATTAGGAAGGGGGCAAACACTTTTTCACACCACTCTAAATTACTTTTTGATCTTGTTTTGTTCCACTTTTTGTAAGCTATATGATGAAAAGGCATCGTTTTTGCTACATTTTTTATGGTGTTCACTGAAGGGATTAACTAGTGTGTCAATCTTATAGATAGAGCACAGAATAAATGTGGACTAATCTAAAATGTTCTGTACCTAAATCGCTACCAAATAACATTCAACTCAACCCACAAAAAAGCCCCCATTCAAGTTTTCCATCTGTTAATGGAATATAGGGGGCTTACATGTTACTGGTAGCACAAAGGCTCTGAAAAAACACTATGGCTCCCGCCCTCAAAAAATAAATCCAGCAAAATCTGAGCTCCAAAATCCAAATACCCCCTCCATTTTGAGCCCCACAATGTGCCTAAGGCTATGTGCGCACTTTGTGTTTTTACTTGCGTTTCCGCAGTATTTTGAACTGCAGCGTTTTAATGCCAAAAGGCATGCGTTTTGATTTTCAAGCAAAGTCTATGGGAAATAGGGATTTCTTGTGCGCACAATGCTGTTTAAAAAAAAAACGTCTCAGTTGCAGAAAATTTGGCAAAAACTCAGCGTTTAAAGAAGCAGCATGTCAATTGTTTTTGCCATTTTGGCAGCGTTTTGCTAACATTGAAGTCAATGAAAAGTTGCAAAACGCAATCTACTTCAAAATTCTAGCGCTTAACATGCTTTTTTGATGCAGAAGACATGCTTTTTGGACCAATTAATTGCATGCGTTTTTGACAAAATATTAACGGCATGATATGTCCCTTTACACATACACATAGTCCGACAATTAAATGTATGAAAATCAATAAATAAATGTAATTTTATGCATAAATATTAGCTCACAGTTATCATTTTACTAAAATAAGCCATTTTTATATGATTTTAATATTGATAGTTATCATTTTTTCTTTTTTTTGTATAGTGGTTTGTATGTTTAAACTTTATTTAGTATTGTATTTGTAGTCAAAACGCATCTGTTTTTAAGCAGTGGAAAAGCATGTAAAACGTGGTAAAAACGTGGCTAAAACGCGGTAAAAATGCAAGCGTATTTATAGCGTTTTTGTGGTTAAAACCAACTTTGGCAAAAAACATTTCTGCCAGAGGATGCGCTTAGAACTGCAACTACCTCGACGCAAAGTGCGCACATAGCCTAAACCACAGTTAGCCAATGTTGCCTTAACCACGTTTGGTATTATTGTAGTGAGGAAAACCCACTTAATTTATGGGTGTGCAGGTCTCCAGAAGCACAAGCAGAACACAATGTATGGGCACTACAATGTACTGGGCACGACAAGGGCTTTTTTGAAATTTTTAATTCTGCAACATTTATTGCATTTGACATCATGGTTGTTTTCCAGAGAGAAAATCATCACTTAGGGGCTCTCTGCAAATGGAGTCCGCAAGCCAACCTAGGGAAATCTGTGATCCAAAGCTCAAATGGCAAATCCTTCACTCCCAAGTTACTCTAGTGAAAATGAAATATTTTGGGTTAAAGCAAAATTTTTGTGGTTTTAAATAAATTTTTTTATTTTCATGACTTCATGCAGCAAAATTATGTGAAGCACCTGGGGGTTCAAGGTGCTCACCAAACAATTAGATAAATTCCTTGAGGGGTCTAATTTCCAAAATGGGATCAATTTTTGGGTAGCTCCACTGTATAGACACATCAGGGGCTCTCCAATCGCGACATGGCGTCAGTTAACAATTCCAGCTAATTTTGCATTCAAAAAGTCAAATGGCGCTCCTTCCCTTGCGAGCCCTGCCATGCGCCTAACCAGTAGATTTTTACCACATGGAGTATGGTTTTTTTACTCAGGAGAGATTGCACAACAAATTTAATGGTGCGTTTTCTGCTATTATACTTGTAAAATACAAAATTTGGGGCTAAAGTAACATTTTTGTGGGAAGAAAGTAAAATTTTAATTTTTTTCCTTCCGTATTGCTTTAGTTGCTGTGAAGCATCTAAATGGTTAACAAACCTTTTGGATGTGGTTATGAGCATTTTGAGGTGTACAGTTTTTAGAATGGTGTTAATTCTGGGTAGTTTTTTTGTCACCTAGGCTTCTCAAAGTCACTGCAAATGTGATGTGGTCCATAAAAAAATTATTTTACAAATTTTGTTGGAAGAATTAGAAATTTCTAATAAACTTTGAATCCTTCTTACTTCCTAACAAAGCAAGGGACCTACAAACTTGGCTCAGTTACACCAGTTCTGTCAGGAGGAATGGGCCCCCAATTTCTACCAAGTATTGTGAGGAGCTTGTGGAAGGATATCTAAAACGTTTGACCCAAGTCATACAATGGCAATGGTACCAATTACTAATGAAATGTATGTAAACTTTTGACTTTGCAGAAAGTAATAAAAATGCATTAACACATTCTCTCTCTCTCACTGATTATTCTGGCATGTAGCAAATATAAATAATTTTGGTAATACTAATTCTCCTAAAAGGTTTATTCTGATTTCATGTAAGTGAGAAAAACATCCATATGTGTCTTTTTAGATAGTGTATGTAAACTTCTGGTTTCAAATGTATATGCAGATGTTAAAAACGTTATAGATCAGTATAAAGCATGTAGGCTATATAAATGTGTAGAGAACTAGTAACCTGCACGCGGTAACCATATACAGCATTAATAATATTGTATTTGGCTATCAGAAAGATCAGTATACAGCACTGATGTACATGTATGGTCTAGACCAGAGGAATAATGAGAAGAGTATCTACTGGACAATCCTTTATGTGACATGCCTCTGGCCCCAAGCTGCTTCTCTCCCATCAATGTTTGTAATACATGTGTCCTCCCTGCTCCTCCATCTTGTGCAAAGTAAAATGACTGTCCTTATTCTGCTCTTCCTGTCACACACTCCCCACAGTCACCATCACACCAGAACTATGAGAAGCTGAAGACATCACATGTAGGGTATAGTAGCATCACCACAGGAAGTGTCAGACAAGTCTGCAGTGAGGCTGTAACATGAGGTAGATAATAGAGAAGCCCACTATCTGAAGTAAAACTTCCTGAGGTAAAACTTTCCTCTATATGTGATGTAGAAGACACTACACCAATGCATAAGGCAGATAATGGAGGAGCACACGTCTGAGGTAAAAGTTCCTCTATGTGACGTAGATGTACTAGTATAGTACATTATATAACACTCCCTGAGGGTGTGGAAAGGCTTGAGAGAGGGAGTTATATTTTCTTAAGCTCCTTCTCTCTAACAGAACTCTTTCTAAAAGGCATATAATGGAGGAGCACAGTGTCTGAAGTAAAAGTTTCCTCTATGTGACGTAGATGTACTAGTATAGTACATATGGCAGATAATGGAGGAGCACACAGTAGCTGAGGTAAACGTTCCTCTATATGTGATGTAGATGACACTACACTAGTGCATAAGGCATATAATGGAGGAGCACACAATGTCTGAGGTAAAAGTTCCTCTATATGTGACGTAGATGACACTACACTAGTGCATAAGGCAGATAATGGAGGAGCACACAATATCTGAGGTAAAAGTTCCTCTATATGTGACGTAGATGACACTACACTAGTGCATAAGGCAGATAATGGAGGAGCACACAATGTCTGAGGTAAAAGTTCCTCTATATGTGACGTAGATGACACTACACTAGTGCATAAGGCAGATAATGGAGGAGCACACAGTAGCTGAGGTAAAAGTTCCTCTATATGTGATGTAGATGACACTACACTAGTGCATAAGGCATATAATGGAGGAGCACACAATGTCTGAGGTAAAAGTTCCTCTATATGTGACGTAGATGACACTACACTAGTGCATAAGGCAGATAATGGAGGAGCACACAATATCTGAGGTAAAAGTTCCTCTATATGTGACGTAGATGACACTACACTAGTGCATAAGGCAGATAATGGAGGAGCACACAATGTCTGAGGTCAAACTTTCCTCTATATGTGAGTTAGATGACACTATACTAGCACATGATGTGTAAAGTGAAATTGGCCAGTTTGTGTGAGATAATAAACCTTATATAACACTCCCTGAGGGTGTGGAAAGGCTTGAGAGAGGGAGTTATATTTTCTTAAGCTCCTCCTCTCTAACAGAACTCTTTCTAAAAGAGGAAACACTCAGCCTAATACAATTAATATAAATAAAGATAATAAAATCTCCAGGATTTGAGGGTCCCACTTCCTACAGTCATGTGTCCCCTTCACCTAGTACTCCGGGGAGTTAAATACTGAAAATGGTGACAAAGCCCACCAATTTTTTTTTTTTATTTTTTTTTTTGCAACCTTTTGATTTCTTGTTTTCTTTCATCACTAAAGTAATAAAAAAACTGGTCATGTTTGGTATCACCGTAGTTGTACTGATGAGGAGCTAATAAATGAATATAAGCTAATTTTTACCACAAAATGTACAGTACACTGTAAAAACAATTCCAATATACATGTCAGAGTTCTGTTGTGTGTTTTTTTTTTTTTTTAAATTTCTCCACATTTGGAACTTTTACCTATTTTAGGCCCTGTGCGCACTGGAAAATGGAATTTTCTCAAGAAAATTCCGCAGGTATTCAAAGATTACCGCACCCGCGGTAAAAAAAAAACCGCGGCAAACCGCACCCAAAAACCGCATTCGGTTTGCCGCGGTTTTACCGCGGCATTGTTCGCGGTATTGCCGCGGTTTTGCCGCGTGCGGGTTGGTATGTGCTTTATTGCATTCAATGCAATAAAGCACATTGAAAAACAAAAAAAAAAAAAAAAAAGTCATTTCATTCTGAGATAGAGAAATAGACAGAAAAATAGATAGAAGAATAGATAGACAGACAGAGGTATAGATAGAAGGATAGATAGAGTCCCTGTGAGCACACTGCATTTCCCACGGTCGGCAGTGAGTTTACATTACCGGCCGTGGGAAATGACCGGTAATTACCTCTGCTGTCTCGCTGCGAGGCTGCATTCATTTAGCGCTGTGACAGTGTCAGTCACGGCTGGATGTAAGCAGCGCAGGACCTGTGGATTATGCCGGAGCTGTGGATTACGTCGGAGCTTTGTTTCGGGAGGGGTTAAAAAAGGGTGAACGAGGCTTGTTTTTGTTTTATTTAAAATAAAGGATTTTTCGGTGTGTGTTTTTTCACTTTACTTACGGGTTGATCATGTCAACTGTCTCATAGACGCTGCCATGATCAAGCCTGGAGTTAATGGCGGTGATCCGCCACCATTAACCCCTTGTATTACCTTGCCTGACTGCCACTGCTACACGGCAGCAAGAAGAGCCGGGGACACGCCGGTACTGCCCCATAATGCATGCGACAGTCCCGGGGCAGCTGCGGCTGATATTCTCGGCTGCGGGAGGGGGAGTGAGGCGGGGGACATTAACCCTGCCCCTCTCCCTCCCCAGCCTGAGAATACTGGGCTGCCGCTGTGTGCTTACCTTGGCTGGACGGTAAATATACAGCGGAGCCCACGTGTTTTGTTTTCTATATGTCCGTTTGATTTCTATGTGTGTTCTATGTGTCTGTGTCTGTGTTCTATGTCTGTGATGTCTGTGTGTGTCTGTGATCTGTGTGTGTTTACTCTCTCCTGCGCTTCCTTTTCCTGTAATGACATCACTTCCCTGCAAAACCGCAGGCAAGCAATGTACATTACCGGAGGTAAACCGCAAAATACCGCAGGGAATAACGCAGGAAAACGCAGTGAACCGCACAGAATTTGCTGCCTGCGTTATTCCCTGCGGGATTTCACGATTACATTGGAGTCAATGGAGTGAAATCCCGCAGCGATGTGCGGAAAAGAATTGACATGCAATTGTTTTTGCTGCGGGAATCCCGCAGCAAAACATGCAGCTGTCAAAATCCGCCTAGTGCGCACAGGATTTTTTTTTCCCCATAGGTTTTGCTGGTGATTCACTGCAGAGATGTTATGACCATTTTCTGCAGCAAAACATGCAGCAAAACCGCAAAAAAAACTGCGGCAAAATCCGGTAAGTGCGCACAGGGCCTTAAAGTACGGTATATGGTAAAATGAGTGGGGTTAAACAAAGGAACATGTCATCCTGCAAAAAACACGTCCTAATTATCCAGAGAAATTAAAATAGCTATGTGTTACAAATCGGTTCCACCATAGCTGCAAGCAGCCTGCTGCGGTTCCTGCTACGCCCAGGCGCCGGCCACCATTTTTGGCCGTTCCTCGGGTCATCCAGCTGGCTGCTTCTTCCTCCACGTTTAAGTGTGGAGAGGCGGCTAGGCGCATCCACGTGCCGATTTGCCCCAGCCAGAGCCTAAGTCCAGCGTTTCGCCTAGTGAGCATGCTCAGCCTGTTAGTGCCATTCCTGAGGCTAAGTCCTCAGTTCAGGCTACTGAGCATGCTCCCACACTTTGTGTGAAAAGCCTCTTTGCTCAGGTGCTGGGGCTCCGTGCGGAGTCTAAGTCCTGTGTTGTGCCTACTGCGCATGCTCAGGCTGATAATCTAATTTCTTTGACTAAGTCGGTCATTCAGGCTACTGAGCATGCTCAGGCACTTGGTACATCAGAGGCTAAGTCCGGTAAGGACTTCACCAGGCATGTCCGGGAGGTGGCAGGCCCTGATAGGCTGGATTGCATCAGGTGTCCTGATGATGTCGCCACTTCGGACTGGCTCTCTAAGGCCCGCCCCTATGACCTGCACACCATCAGTGGTCATCAGGCGATGACTGGTAGCGTGTTTGGGGCGATGCTGCCTTTGTGTCATCAGTGATGTGGCGGTTCCGGATAGGCCGCTGGTGACGTCACTGATGATGTGGCACTCCACTATTGGCCCCTGGAGGTGCCATTGTGGCTCACACTGGGTTTGGGGTGGACCCTAGGTGTTAAAAGGGCCTGGAGACTGCACCATGGTGTGCGGTCTTTATACACACATGCTCATTCCTTTGCACATATATAGAGCCACATTGCGGCTACAGCCACTAGTTCTGGAAGCCGGACGTAGGGTTAGGCGTCCGATACCCTTTACGCCATGATTCGTGACTTTGCACGTTAGGGGCAGGCGCTGCGCTTCCCTCCTATAATCCCAGTCCTGTTGTAGCAGCCCAGTGGAGTTAACTGGGCTGCTGCTGCGCCTACTGTCCAGGTGTGACCCCTACGCACACGGACAGTGTACCCCAGGACCCCTGTGATGTTAACAGGGGAGTTCCTGGTTAGGGTGTGTGGACTCTGTGGCGTGAACAGGGTTCACAAAAGTCCTGGTCCAAGTGACGCCTAACTTTGATCAGGTTCATATTATTTCGGAGCCACCCAGCTCTGTATTATCCGCTTAACCTTCGGGTCGCCAGTAGCTCCTTTACCATCTTGGAGCACGGTGGACCCCGACTGGCGATTGGGATATACACCACCTTTATCCTAATCTGCCAGTCCCCCGTAACACTATGGTTTTGGGACAAAGGGAAGGAAAGAACGAAAACCCAGAGGCAAAAATTGGCTGCTTCGTGAAGGGGTTAATTAGACGCTGATTGTCTGCAGAGCTCACATTACATAACAAATATGAGCATATGCGATGCTGACATTGTTGTAAAGTGCTGAACTCATTGTTATTTTTATTGGGGCCCTGTTTTATTTAGGAAATGACTTGCTAATATAGGTGACAACTCATTTAAATAATTTTGATTTCAAATGGTATATAAGTTCGCTACACCGGCAATGTGCAACACAAGTGCATTGTTTCTAGTAATGAGCGAGTATGCTTGTTACTACTCGGTACTCGCACGAGTATCACTGTACTCAGACTACTCGGCGGGTACAGAGTAATTTCGCGATACTCGTGCTGTAATCGTGGTCTTCATCTTTGCATGTTGGCGCTCTTTTGAGAGCCAGCCCTCATGCAGGGATTGGCTGGCAGACCACTGCAATGCCACAGCCCTGTTAGTTGTGGAATTGCAGTGATTGGCCGGCCTGCACAGCGTGACCGAGCCTTTATACCGGCGGGCGCGCTGTGCTCTGTACACAGCCATCTCATATTCCCTGCTTTCCACGCCCACAGGCGCCTATGATTGGTTGCAGTGAGACACGCCCCCACGCTGAGTGACAGGTGTCTCACTGCACCCAATCACAGCAGCCGGTGGGCATGTCTATACTGTGCAGTAAAATAAATAAATAAATAATTAAAAAAAAACGGCGTGCGGTCCCCCCAATTTTAATACCAGCCAGATAAAGCCACAACTACAATTCCACAACTACAATTGGAAATAGGAAGGCTCTACATTTAACATATTTTAAAATATTTTCACACAATAAAAACTCTACACAAGAGCAGGGCACACAAGAACTCTTGAAGAGGACCTTCTGTTGTGGAAGGTCATTGAGATCCTTCAGCTTTATTTCAGTGTATTCATTACTCTTCACAAAGAGAAACAACAGTCTTCCCCAAAGGACTCTTCTTCTATTGCCTCTAAATCCCATTTACATCCCCCTTACTGCTAAAGAATTTATTCCACTTGCCTCAAAGGTCATGCACAAAACCTGTGTAGTTTTTCATACCTAACTATGGATCAACTTTTGGAAGCAAGAAGATACAATTAGTTCACAGTGTGTTGCATTATCTAATGTACAGTGGTAGAGGACGTCAGCAGATGTATTTGTAGGTTAATGAAGCAACAACGTATTGTTTATACCTGTATCTACCTCATTTTGATATGTAACATTTTACTTACTATTGTTTGAGGGAATGTCAATAATTTCACACAACTTGCATGTGACATTTAACATGGTGATTAATTTTGGTTTCCAAAATAGTTATTTTTAGTAAAAACCTATTTGTAAAGACTTTCTTTCTTCTTCTTCATTTTCAATGATCGCTATCCCTCATGTCTTACTAACATAACATGTATTCCCAAACTGAAACAGAGGGGTACATCCTTCATTAATTTCTAATGTGTCATTCCATACTTCTCGTTTTGATTGGCTCAACATATCCCGAGATGGGTGTCGTCAGATTACTAAAATCATAATATTGCAATACTGTTACAAGCAAGACGATGCTATACAGTCGAGTCCTAAAGGTTTTAAACTAACAAATTTAGGTTTTCACAAAGTTTCATTCTTCAGTGTTTTTAGATCTTTTAGTATAATTCTAAGTATTTCTAAGTATTTCATAAGTGTTTAAACCTTTATTGACAAACATGAAGGTATTTAAAGACTCAATATTTACAGTGTTCAACTTATTTTTCAGGACTTCTGCAATTTGCCCTGACATGCTGAATGCTTCTTATCCAAATCCTGACTGATGACTCTTGTGTAATCGGTGGTTGGAGTTGATCACAATTTCTGTTTTTGATTGTCCACCTGCTTTTTCAGAATTGGCCACAGGTTAAGATTGAAATCTGCAGGATTTCCTGACCATGGACCCAAAATTTCAATGTTTTGTTCCTTGAGCCCCTTATCAATCAATTTGCCTCATGCTGGAAAAAACGTTATTCATCACCAAATTGCTTCTGAATTAGTGAGAGAAGTTGCTCCTGGAGGATGTTTAGATACCATTCTTTATTTGTGATCCTACGCCAGTGGATGAAAAGCAAGCCCACACATGAATGATCTCAGAATAATTTATTGTTGGCATGACACAGGACTCATGGTAGCACTCACCTTTTCTTCTCCCAACAATAATTCTTCCAGTTGTCCCAAACAGTCCGAAGAGGGCTTCATTAGAGAAGAAAAACTATCCCAGTCATATGCAGCCCAATTCCTGTACTTCCTGTAAATTGTCAGTCTATTCTTGATGTTTTTCTTTGCTGCCCTTCTTAACACTTTCTTTGCTGCCCTTCTTAACACCTAGCCATGCTCCAAAAACCTTCACCTCACTGTGTGTGCAGATGCACTGACTCTTCACTGCTGCCATCTCAAGGAATCTCTGCTCTAGGGATGAACAGATCCAGTAGTGGAATCGTCTTCCAATAACAGTCCTGGCTGGACTTTCTTGTCCCCACCGAAGCTTTTTTTACAGCAATTGAACCTGTGTATTTGAAATTCTTGGGGATTCAATAAATTGTTGATTCAATAAATTGTTGATTTAGGTGCATTTTTACAAGAAGCAATGTCAAAGCCTGGAATCTTTATTGATGCAAAGCAATGATAACTGAACATATTTCCTTGGAGGTAACAATAGTTAACCAAAGAAGACAATGATTCCAAGCACCAGCGCGTTATAAAGCAACCAGTTTTCTTTAAAAACTAGTGATGGACGAGCACTACAATGATCAAATGCTCGCTACTTGACTCGAGCTAATCAGACGCTCCGACAAGCTTGATGCGAGTAACCAGCATTATAAAAAGTCAATGATTGGTCTGGTTTGGTCTCCATTCACATACAGCCAGCCAGCCACAAACAGAGAGCTTTTTTTTATTATTGGTCACACTGCATCTGAGAATGTTGTTTTATCCCCCAGGAGAACCATTCAGAGACTGTGACTGGCTTTTCCTGGGGTGGCTGTAGACATCATTCAGTGAAGCAAGCGTATGCGTTGTGGTTGTTGTTTCATGTTGTTCATGTTGTTCCAAGCACCTGCCATACTGCCGTGCGCGCTAATGTTCAATTGAGTAACGTTTGCCCATCACTGCTTATAACTCAATCAGTATGACAGTCATATCATCTATCGTTTCCCCATTGACATTTTGTCCTGACCTACCAAGAAGATCACCAAAATGATGTAAGCAGGTCATTTTGAGGCAGAGCTAAAATATACTGGAAATAGATATTTTTAAATGATTGTTTAAGAGATTGGCCACTACATTTTATTGATTGCCTTAGGCTAGGCCATCAACTTCTGATCGGTAGGGAAGCAATACTCGGCACCCCGCTATTACCACTGGTGGCCTAAATTTATTGGATGCTGCCAGAACACAGCAGCTCTGTCATTTTTATTCCATTATGACTGCAACAGGGTACTACAGATGGTAATGGATTTGTAGTATCCGGCCCCAGTCATGATAAAAATGAAAAAATGACTATCGTACTCTGATAGCATTTGTGAACTTCCGGCTATTGTTTTCGGTGACATCTGATTGATAGGGGTCCCCACCGATCAGATCTTGACGGCCTATTCTAAGGATAGGCTATCAATATAATAGTAGTGGCCAACGTCTTTAGCAATCATAAAAAAAAACCCATTTCCAGTGAACTTCAGCCCTGCTGCTAAAAATGACCTATTTACATTGCTTAAGTGATCTTCTGGGTAGCTCAATAGAAAGGATAAGCCATCAATCAAAAAGTAGTGCCCAACCCTTTTAATCTTCATGGAAAGTCATGACTTTGGATTTTTTGCAATTCATCTGATCATTCTTCATATTAATCTAAAATTAAAGCAAATGACAATCATAAAAACTGGCGCAGCAAACTTAATCAAAATCAAAATTTGTGTCAGACTCAAAACTTTTGGCCGTAACTGTATAAGTCTCAGTGTAGTCTCAGCCACCCAGTGGTTATGCTTCGTATTGCAAGCTGTCAAGAATTTTGACATATTGTGTTAAATTGTTTGAAGAACAGCTAAGGATGGACATATCTGACTTTAATTATACATTTTTTGAATAATGGAAATTACCTCATTCTGAATAAAGGATATACAAGTACATCCAGCATTGATGGCAGGTGTATGGCGCAAGCTTATGAGCTGAGTGGGCTCCATAGAGGCTGGGTGCCTACCGGATTTGTTATACAGCTGGCATCAGCCTCTAACAGTTGCCACTTTAGCATGATCTGATCACTACTGTTTAACCATTCACTGACAGCAGCATTTCAATGGTTCTGTTAGGCGTGCAATCATGGAGTCCTAATGAATTGCAGGATGCCATTGGTTCTGTCAAACATGTAATTGAAGATGTAGCACGTTGATGTTATAAACGTATTCTTTTATTCCATCGGTCTACGCGTTTCGAGGATATACCTCTTCTTCAGGACCAGTGCATCAACATAGTAACTATGTTACTATGTTGATGCACTGGTCCTGAAGAAGAGGTATATCCTCGAAACGCGTAGACCGATGGAATAAAAGAATACGTTTATAACATCAACGTGCTACATCTTCATTTTGGATGATGCGCGGCATTAACCCCCTCTTCACTCTGATTTGTATGCACATCCACGTGGGGCTGCAGCAGACGCCATCATCCTATGCTCTATCAGTGGTTGTGACTATCACAACCTTTTCAGGTGAGTGTATTTTTCCTGATCTACCTCACTGATCTGTTGGTATTACACTATCAGCGCTCCTTATTTTTCAGTTTAAACAAGTAATTGAGGAATTTGGCAAAAAGTTTGTGCTTTCCAATGAAATTGTAGAATAAAATAAGGTCAGGGACCCTAATTCCAGTAGTGTGTTGCTTAACAATAGAAGTCCCAGGAATTTCGAGCTCCATAGGGTTCCGATGGTAGAAATGTCAAGTGACCCCTCTCTGGGACTTCTAGTGTTAATTGGGTTCTTGGTATTATTTTGCTAAAATTACCACATTATTTAGTGTAGCTTTGCTATTCTTCTCAATGATGAACTCAGTTTATTATTATTATTATTAATAATAATAATCATAATAATATTTATTATTATATCGCCATTTATTCCATGGTGATTTACACATGAAAAAGGGTACACACAATAGCGACAAGTACAATAATCATAAACAATACAAGGCACAAACCGGTACAGGAGGAGAGAGGAACCTTTCTGTAAGGGCTCAATCTACAAGGGATGGGTGAGGATACAGTAGGTGAGGGTGGAGGTGGTCATGCGGCACTGTAGCAGACTGAGGGTTACAACAGGTTGTAGGCATGTTGAAAGAGCTGGGTCTTCAAGTTCCTTTTGAAGCTTGTCAAGGTAGGCGAGAGTCTGATATGTTGTGGTAGAGCATTTCACAGTATGGGGATGCACGGGAGAAATCTTTGATGCGATTGTGGGAAGAGGAAATGTGAGGGGAGTAGAGAAGGCGATCTTGTGAGGATCGAAGGTTATGTGGATGTAAGTATCGGGAGATTAGGTCACAGATGTAAGGGGAGATAGTTTGTGTATGCCTTTATGTTTATGTTGACTTACAGCTTTCTGTGTACACTGCGCGTAGGCAGAAAGCAGTCAGACAGTTAGGGGTACTTCACACACAGCGAGATCGCTACTGAGATCGCTGCTGAGGCACGGTTTTTGTGACGCAGCAGTGACCTCATTAGCGATCTCGCTGTGTGTGACACTGAGCAGCGATCTGGCCCCTGCTGTGAGATCGCTGCTCGTTACACACAGCCCTGGTTCATTTTTTTATTGTTGCTCTCCCGCTGATAAGCACACATCGCTGTGTGTGACAGTGAGAGAGCAACAATCCTGAATGTGCAGGGAGCAGGAGCCGGCGTCTGACAGCCTGCGGTAAGCTGTAACCAAGGTAAACATCGGGTAACCAAGGTGGTTACCCGATATTTACCTTCATTACCAGGCTCCGCAGCTCTCACGCTGACAGTGCCGGCTCCTGCTCCCTGCACACGCTAAGCTAAGCGGTGTGCGCTGGTAACTAAGGTAAACATCGGGTAACCATACCCGATGTTTACCTTAGTTACCAGTGTCCGCAGCTTCCAGATGCCGGCTCCGTGCAAGCGCAGCGTCGCTTGCACGTCGCTGCGGGCTGGGGGCTGGTCACTGTGTTAAGGTGAACTCTTAACCAGAGATCCCTAGTTGCCTACTGCCTGGCCGAATTGATATGGGCCAAGTGCATGCATAAAAGAATTCACACCAGACACAGTCAGATATGAAATCTCTTCTTGGTCACAGTAAAGATGGCACCAAACAGAACAGGGAAGAGCATGTGTCCTCTTGATATAGGCTAGGGGCGTACACAAGTTCAGATATGCACATTTAGTGGGACAGTTCATGAGCTAGCCAATGGGGAGATCCGTGTTGCTGTTGATGGGCGGGTCTGACTCCAGTGGATGAAACCATGGTGATGGGAGGGACGTCATTTAGTGGATCCATGCTGATGGTTTGGTCTGTGATGTCATCTGATCTGTGGGTTGGTCTTCTAGCTTGACCAGGGGTCTTCCCTTATATGGTGGTCTTCTTTCATCTGGACATTCCTTGCATTCCAAGCAAGGTGTGGTGAACAGGAAATGGCAGCCATCTTTATATCTGTGTCATGTGTATGATCTGAAACCTGAATTATGTAAGGCAAATTGACATTTTTCCCACAATCCCTTGTCAAGAGGTTAATTAAGTATTTGATGGAAAGGTCCTCCTCAACAGTCCCCCCTAAATACTTTATTAACCTTCTGACCCTACTCCTAACCCATCAGTCTCCAATACCTGGCTGCAATTCTTTTTTTTTTGCTGCCCGCTATACAAGCAATGCTAAGCCTTTGCCCCCACTGGTACAGACTGCTGATCAGAGAGTTGATCACATCCCGCACACACAGTTCACAGAGGTACAGGTAACGTCCTAGTCCTTAGAACATACTATTTAATACCGAAGATTTTGAAATTAATCGATAAGAAAGAGTAAGGCAATTGTAAGAATAAGCTTCTTACTGTTATGCTGCAACTTTTAGCATTACTGTTTCTGAAAGACTGATACTCAGTCAACATCTGAGTGCTGTCCGCGTCTTCGAGACTTTTCTACCTGAATACACCTGATTGTATCACAACACTAATGGATCTCTTCTTGTCTCGGGTCCATAATCTACCACCAGGAGGCTTTTAACAAGATTTCCCTTACGCATGGATCCGATTACCTTCAGTAACACAGAGTAGCACTTTTACGGCTTCAAATACCAACAAATAAGACAATACCAGTTACCTGCAAGTGTGTATTACCCTTAAAACGTCACTTACATCCTGAAATTAATGAGCTGGTTCATGTCAGATAATGTTTTTCCCACCATGAGCCCTTATATGTGTAATGTTCCTGTATGCATATCATAGTTATTTCCCATGTAGCAGCCCCAATCTAGAGATTCTCCATAAGGTTCTATGTGAGATAATCCAGCACTATGTGTGTTGTGACCCTAATTCTGCTGGTACGATGGACTCTTTACAGCGGCTGTTGTCTCCAGATGGGTTTTCCCTCAAGCTTCATAGAAGTTGCTGTGGTCGGGAAAAGCTGGATCGGTCCACCTGATTCTGACTCAGGGATCATTTTGACTTGTCTTTTTTAGGGTCACCCAGTCTCCTGGCTTGAGACCACGTGCTCCTAACACTGATTTAGGATCTGGAATTGGAGGATACACATGTTTAATACACTATACAGGCATTTGTATAAGACTCGTACATCACTGGTCAGGATATCACACTGTATCTGCAGTATCTGTGAGAAATATAATCACGTTCTAGGTACTAAACCAAAAATATCTTATGTAAAGATCGAATTATTAAGGAAAACGAACATTTGTTACATGATTTGCCAGCATCCACCATTATCTTGGGGATCGTTACATTTTTATGTTATAATCATTAAAATTCTAAACAACATAGACCCATGTGACTATAGACCCAATTAGATATTCCAATAAAGGAGGGGCAGGGATTGGCGCAATAGCCCTAAACTCTCCCTACCTCGCAGCGGAGGTCGGCACCCTATAAGGCGAATTGGCGCTCCCACTCACCGACGGCTCACCCTCCCTATCCCTACACTGCTAAGCTAATACGTGCTGCTAATGTCAGTGAGGGAATATAGAAACCATGAGATACAGGGGATAAAGAGGCGTTAATATGCAATTATATATATCCAATTCATTCCCAAAGATTAAATATTCACACTCTGTATTTACATAGCTGTTTGGTAGCTTAAATCAATATGATGCAGCAAATTCAAGGACCAAACCCTAAAATAAATTAAATATCTCACATGTATAACATGTACCTACTGTATAAATATAATAATAAGGCCAGGTAAAGTCATGAGGAGATCTCGTCCAATCACAGACTCTCCACTGTACAATTCACACTTAGGCTAATAAAAATAAAGCATATTTGTCAGACGCTCAGCATGAAAAACCCAACGTGTTTCTCCCCTCTTCACAATGGCAGACAGGGGTTCATCAGGGGCATCCCCAGGTATTGTAAGATCTCTATAATGACCTCTGCTATAGAACATGTACTTTTACCGCTTTTTAAGAACTCCATTTTTACATACCACCAGCATCATGAGTTTTTCAGCAGTAATGTTTTCCATACTGGATATGTTTCACAGCAGACCTGAAAAGAAATTCACACAACACGCACAAAACACATATAAACCTACTCATCGTAGATGTATATGACTAATCTGCAATCACCAGAGCAGTAGAGCGGATGAGGTCTTTACAGTTTTTCTACCTTAATAGACACATCTTACAAGACTGGATGTGTCTGGCCACCTGGGTACTGAAACAGTGGTGCCGCCCATATCTTGTCCACCGCCATACTCTTTGTCTCGTGTTGATTGGTTACCTGGGCCATTATTGAGTAGAGTGCTCATGGCAGAGAAAGCTTACCGCCCTCTATCCACAGACCTTCCTCAGTCACTGGCTCCCTGCGTCTCACACTCCATTCCTTGCTGAATTGCTTGTTCCTGTAAGGATTTAAGAACACAAGGAGTGACAGATGTCACGGACGATGTGACAGGAGCCACCGAGGTACTGGTCTGCTTTGTATATGGACTCAACTCTAGGCCCATTCACTGCTTCTTTGTTGTCTGCTCCATCAGTCACCGGCTCGTTTTAATAACAGGAGAGCGCCTCCATCTGGGCTCATACCCACTCTACAGTCTTTATAGGTTTATCACGTCACAATCCACATTTTACTATCTTACCCCCCTCCGCTCTACGAACCACAGTGATCGCAAATCTTCATCTCGTTCTCCTATTCCAATGGGAGAGGAGCGAGTGGTTCGATTTTTATTACCTGATGTTGTTGATACTACAGCATATCTAGTGTAGAATCAACCAGCATCTTGGTATCTGGATCCCTCTATGGAAAAACTCAAAATCTGCTTTAGCAATGGCCTCATCTGAGAAATGTTCAAAACCTGACAATTCTTGTTACATCAGAGCAATCATGAGATATATGTCTGTCTGCTGTATCCTCCTTACAGATAAAAATATAAAGAAAACTTAATAGAAAAACTCAATTGATGAACAAATTAAAACCTTAAATAATGTGTGATTTTCCACATCATCTTTCCCCCCCTTTTTGAATCTATTATCTAAAACATAATTAGATTCAAAAAGTGTGTGGCCCCGGAGCTCTACATTTAGGCATAAAAGTCACATTGTATAGATTGTACCTAATCGGGAACACCAGAAATATTGTTTTTATCTGTAACTTAATAATGGAAAACCCTTTCAATGGCTTTTATAACTTTTGCTTGGACCACAGAAATCTGCATTGCAATCATTCTTTCTATAAAAAGAAAGTAGATTATTCAATACATTAAATATAAAACACAGAATTCCATAAATCAAATTATTGTAATTATTAATACATTATTATTATTATTATTATTATTATTATTATTAATAATAATAATAATAATAAGAACTATAATAATAACGTAGCACAACCTATGGATATTGGATGTAGAGGTGTTCATATTTGAAACATTGAGGAGATTATCAGCATCTCTTTGATACTGTCCTATAACTTGAAGGGAAAAAAGAATCTAGAACAAATAAACTGGCCATGTGGGAAAACAAAATGTTGATTTGCCATAGAAAAATTATCTAACAGACTTCTATGCTTGAAAAGCTATCAATGAATCTAAACATGTCCACAGTTAACTTTTATTTCTTTGGGATAAAATTAGTAAAATAAAAAACTAGTTTCAATAATGTTGAAATGTCTGATATACTTTACAATGAATTAAATGTGGAACCTCCCCCCCATGTTTGGCCTGCTTGTTTCACAGCTGACTCAAAATATCCCACTGCAAGGTGAGATAAGAATCCTATTCCGCAGGTTTTTTTTTTCTTTTTCTAAAGATTGCTCCTTCCCCCAAAAGCCAGAGGCACGCTGTTCATTTTCCCTGGACACAAGTGATATCTCCCTCCTTCTGTTGGATTTTTTTTTTATTATTATGTATTTATTTATTTACTAGAAGGTGGCCCGATTCTAACGCATCAGGTATTCTAGAATTTATTGTGTAGTTAATGTATGTTTTTTGTTATATATATCGATGTTGTTGTGTGTGATTGCCAGTGTTTGTGTAGGGCACTGTAAATGTTCTGGGTGTGGTCTGGGTGGGGGTGTGTGTGAGAGCGGTGTTGTATGTGTGTTGCGTTGTTTGTGGAGCGCTGTTTGTCTACAGCGTTCTGTGTGTGTGGTGCTGTGTGTGTTGCGCGGTTTGTGTGGGTGTGGAGTGCGTGTGTGTGTTTTGGGGGAGGTATGTTTTGTGCAGTGTGTGTGTTGCGCGATATGTGCGTATATTTGTGTATGCCGCGGTGTTTGTGTGTTGGGTGTTGTGTGTGTGTGGCGTTGTCTGTGTAGGGTGGTGTTTGTGGTTCCCAGTGTGTGTGTGGTGTGTTGTGCGGTGCGCGTGTGGCGCTGTGTGTGTGTTTTGGGGGGAGGTGTGCACCCCCATCGTGCTCCATCCCCCATGCTGCGCACCCCCCATCATGCTCCATCACCCATGCTGCGCACCCCCCATCGTGCTCCATCCCCCATGCTGCGCACCCCCCATCGTGCTCCATCCCCCATCGTGCTCCATCCCCCATGCTGCACACCCCCCATCATGCTCCATCCCCCATGCTGCGCAGTCACATCGTGCTCCATCCCCCATGCTGCGCACTCCCCATCGTGCTCCATCCCCCATGCTGTGCACTCCCGATCGTGCTCCATCCCCCATGCTGCGCACTCCCCATCGTGCTCCATCCCCCATGCTGCGCACCCCCCATCGTGCCCCATCCCCCATGCTGCGCACCCCCCATCGTGCTCCATCCCCCATCGTGCTCCATCCCCCATGCTGCGCACCCCCATCATGCTCCATCCCCCATGCTGCGCACTCACATCGTGCTCCATCCCCCATGCTGCGCACTCCCCATCGTGCTCCATCCCCCATGCTGCGCACTCCCCATCGTGCTCCATCCCCTATGCTGCGCACTCCCCATCGTGCTCCATCCCCCATGCTGCGCACCCCCATCGTGCTCCATCCCCCATGCTGCGCACCCCCATCGTGCTCCATCCCCCATGCTGCGCACTCCCCATCGTGCTCCATCCCCCATGCTGCGCACTCCCCATCGTGCTCCATCCCCCATGCTGCGCACCCCCCATCGTGCTCCATCTCCCATGCTGCGCACCCCCCATCGTGCTCCATCCCCCATGCTGCGCACCCCCCTTCGTGCTCCATCCCCCATGCTGCGCACTCCCCATCGTGCTCCATCCCCCATGCTGCGCACCCCCATCGTGCTCCATCCTCCGTGCTGCGCACTCCCCATCGTGCTCCATCCCCCATGCTGTGCACTCCCCATCGTGCTCCATCCCCCATGCTGCGCACCCCCCATCGTGCTCCATCTCCCATGCTGCGCACCCCCCATCGTGCTCCATCCCCCATGCTGCGCACCCCCCTTCGTGCTCCATCCCCCATGCTGCGCACTCCCCATCGTGCTCCACAGTCACACATCAGACAGTATACACGCACACATCTGATCGCATACACTCACACCCCACTTCTCCCTGCGCCCTCCGGTGGGCGGTCCCAGCAGCTGTGCTGCACGCCATGCTCCTCTGCCGACACTCACAGATCCGATCACATACACTCACACATCAGAACACACGCACACATCCGATCGCATACACGCACACACCCGATCGCATACACGCACACACACACTGATGATATCGCACATACGCGCTCACACACTTACAACATCCGGAGATACCACATGCTTCCGGCCATGTGATCCTCCGCCAGGTCCTGGAAGGTCACTGCACGCACAGTATCGCCGCCGAGAAGTAAGCGATATCACTGGATGTTGTTGTGTGTGTATGCGATCTGATGTGTGTGTGAGGTGTGTGTGAGAGTGAGTGTGATCTGATGTGTGTGTGTCTGTTCTTACGTGTGTGTGTGCGTGTGTGTGTGTTCCGCCGCTGCAGGACCTTGATGCGCTCACCTGCTCCCGGTCGGCGTCTGGTGAGTATGACTGCGGGGTCTTCTTTCTTCTGTCTTCTCTCTTCTGGGGGTGCCCGCTGCCTATAATGAAGTGTCTTGCAGTGTCTTTAACTCTTTCACCGCTGCATGACACTTCATTGTTGACCGCAGCGTATGCCGGCTCCCTGCACATGTGTACCGGGAGCTGGTGTACGCTGGAGCGGGGCTGAGCGGGCGAGGTGTCAGCGTATGCCGGCTCCCTGCACATGTGTACCGGGAGCCGGTGTACGCTGGAGCAGGCGATGCGTGCGGAGGTCCGGGGCGAGCAGCTAATCCATGGGGGGGCGGGGCCAGGCCGAGGCGAGCGGCCAATCCGTGGGGGGCAGAGCCAGGCCAAGCCCAGAGCGGCTAATCCATGCGGGGGGCGGGGCCAGGCCAAGGCGAGCGGTCAATCCGTGGGGGGGGCGGGGCCAGGCCGAGCTCAGCGGCCAATCCGACAGTTGTCACTTTTATGACACTTACGGTGACACTGTCACGTGACACAATTTTGAAGCAAGACAGACAGACAGAATAAGGCAATTATATATATAGATTTATTTATTTATTTTCCTTTCTGCAAGACAACTCAACATTGCGACCTCTTTTCCCATGGATGTATTTATCTATTTATTTATTTATTTATTTTTTTATTTTTTTAAAAAAACATTCAAGTCTCAGGATTATTCGCCACATTCATAATTGGAATATGTATTACACAGCACAACAATGTTTTTGCTACTGAGGGTAAAACATGTGTTCTTTACTAATTTGAACATGCTGATTCCAAATATGAACTCAGAATTTGCACAGCACGTCCAGATTTTGAGTTATACTTAGAAAAGGCCATACGCCTATTCAGTTAGCTTCATACTATGTCATGGAAAATGGTGTCTGCTTCTGTACTGATGTGAATGGGCTTATGCTAGAGTTGGGTTGTAGACATTTTCCAGATCAATGGAGACTGTTCATAGACTCTAGTAAAGCAAGCTTGAAAGCTGTTCTGTTGCACAATGGCAATGAAAAGCCATCTGTCCCCATTGCACATGCGGTTGGAATGAAAGAGACCTATGCTTCTATGCAGATCATTCTGAAATTGATTAAATATTCAGAACATCAATGGAACATTTGTGCTGACCTCAAAGTTGTTGCACTGGTCCTTGGTTTGCAGTTAGGTTACACTAAGCATATGTGCTTTCTGTGCCTATGGAACAGTCGAGATGACAACAACCATTATAAAATTAAACGGTGGCCCAATAGAGATGAACATAAGATTGGTAAGCACAATGTTCAACACGAATCACTTGTCGATCCACTTAAAGTTTATCTTCCACCTCTTCACATTAAACTAGGACTAATGAAAAATTTTGTAGTAGCAATGGATCGTCAAGGGAATGGATTTAAGTATCTGAAGGAAAAGTTTAGTGCATTGAAAACTGAGGCCAAACTCAAAGCAGGAATCTTTATTGGTCCTGAAATCCACCAACTAATCCATGATGAAATCTTCAAGAAAGAACTCACCCCACTTGAACTAACTGCATGGGATGCATTTATATTAGTAGTGCAAAACTTCCTTGGAAACGAAAGAGCAGAAAACTATGCTGAACTAATAGACAATATGCTTCAAGCATACGAAATGCATGGTGCCCGAATGTCATTGAAAATGCATTTCCTACATTCACATCTTGACTTCTTTCCTCCAAATATGGGTAATGTCAGTGACGAACATGGTGAGAGATTCCACCAGGACATTTCTACTATGGAAAAAAGATACCCAGGTCGCTTTAACCCCAACATAATGGGCGATTACTGCTGGTTTTTGCAACGGGCCACTAGGACCACTCACAAGCGCAAAAGCAAGTGCCTGAAGCACTTTTAAAAGTACTCTGCTGAGTTCAAGGCGATTTCTTAAGCTACTATAAGTGATTTTTAAGTTTATTGGTTTATTTACCTATACTTCTTTTTCAATAAAAATGATAATACATGTTGTGAAACTGTGGGACATAACGATTCTGTATCTTTATTAATTGCTTATTTTAATTTTCACAAAAATTGGAATAACTTAATATCCTGACGTGCTACAAAAAAACTAACTTCAGATTTGGATTCAGCGCATTCGATTTAGTATAGCGCACATGGTTTTTGCCAAGTAGCAGACAAAAAGTGTTTATTTGTTGTGCTGTGTTATTTATCATGACATCTGCCGCAAAGGTATGTTATTTTAAGGTTTTTCTCTTATTTTATTGCTTACTAATTAATAAGACATTCCTCCCTTTGACTGTCCTGACTCAATCCAACCTGCACACTGGATCTGTATTACGTGTCTACCACAACTACCCAATCTTTCAATATTCCATCTTTTAGTACTATAAACCTTTACTAACACTTCATATGTTACACAGTGGCTGCAGTTTTGTCAGCTGCACTGAGGCCTATAGAAAATAGTCCCACAGCACGTGATTTCCTTCTCTTTGTTGGGATTGTAGCATCAGGTGGGGGGGAGGGGAAGGTAAACTGATTTTTTTTTTCTCAAGTATTTCCCCCCATATTCTATAGTCTGTGTTTTATACATAAACACACATACATTTATATATATCATATATACACATATTCAGATATCCACAGTCTGGTCCAACTACAGTTAAAAACACTTTTTTTTTTGTCTCTGTCCAAGTATATAGTACTCCATCTAATCCATTGTTCATACATTTACAGAGCACATGGTCTTCTTCACACATCCGCTGACCTTTTCTTTGTTTAAACCATGCATGCCTCAGACACCATGTGCTACATCCACCATTTTAAAATCTGATCTAAAATGGCTGCCACCATTAATAACACATAGTTTATCACAGGATTGCGGCCTACAGTCCCCACATCCCAACAAAGTCCACTCTCATCCGGATTTTTCCGACCACAACTAGACGCAACTTCACCAATTTCTCCATCATTCTCTCAAGAAAAACAACACCAAACAAGCAAAAAGACAGGGGGAGATGACGCACAACTGACACACAACTGAAACACTAAGTAAAGTATTGCTAAGTCTGCAGCAGGCGCCTCGTCACGGTGTCCCTGCCCAGTTTCTACATGGTCCGTAATTCATAAAAACACCAATGGTGTCACCCCTGGCTACAAGGTGTCTATACCAGCCGATTCACTCCAGGAAAACACTTTAAAAAGGTTAGATTTATGTATAACATAAGGCTCTGCACTCAGTCTAGCCAAGCTGGGACCTTAAATATGGCTCTGCACTTAAGTCTAGATGATCTTGGCACTTACATCTGGCTCTGCACTCAGTCTAAGCTTGGCACTACAAAAAGCTCTGCACTCAGTCTGAGCTTGGCACTACAAAAAAGGCTCTGCACTCAGTCTGAGCTTGGCACTACAAAAAAGGCTCTGCACTCAGTCTGAGCTTGGCACTACAAAAACCACAAACCGTATCACAGGCAACCACAAACCATATACTTTACACGTTTTACAGACACCACTCACAAACCCACATGCTCTCTTCACAAATACACAACAGGCAGCAGGCAACTGATTATGTGACGGTTCTTCCAAGATTAATATGGCCAATAGCCGTGAGACCCATCTGCCCGTCAAGAGATACCCCAACAAACCGGATCCAATCAGTGCCACACCCCCCCCGAGACCACAGGAAGACTACAGATTATGAAAAATCAGCAGACCTACCGTACTCTCGTTAGGAAGTGATCAAATTCCTGGGGTGTCCAGCACGTCATGCCATTCCAGTTGCCAGTTCATCAGGATTTCAGGTGTCTACGTCTATTGGCCCCACATTGGGCGCCAATAATGTTAAGGTGAACTCTTAACCAGAGATCACTAGTTGTCTACTGCCTGGCCAAATTGATATGGGCCAAGTGCATGCATAAAAGAATTCACACCAGACACAGTCGGATATGAAATCTCTTCTTGGTCACAGTAAAGATGGCACCAAACAGAACAGGGAAGAGCATGCGTCCTTTTGATATAGGCTAGCGGCGTACACAAGTTCAGATATGCACATTTAATGGGACAGTTCATGAGCTAGCCAATGGGGAGATCTGTATTGCTGTTGATGGGCGGGTCTGACTCCAGTGGATGAAACCATGGTGATGGGAGGGACGTCATTTAGTGGATCCATGCTGATGGTTTGGTCTGTGCTGTCATCTGATCTGTGGGTTGGTCTTCTAGCTTGACCAGGGGTCTTCCCTTATATGGTGGTCTTCTTTCATCTGGACATTCCTTGCATTCCAAGCAAGGTGTGGTGAACAGGAAATGTCAGCCATCTTTATATCTGTTTCATGTGTATGATCTAAAACCTGAATTACAGTTAGGTCCAGAAATATTTGGACAGTGACACAAGTTTTGTTATTTTAGCTGTTTACAAAAACATGTTCAGAAATACAATTATATATATAATATGGGCTGAAAGTGCAAACTCCCAGCTGCAATATGAGAGTTTTCACATCCAAATTGGAGAAAGGGTTTAGGAATCATAGCTCTGTAATGCATAGCCTCCTCTTTTTCAAGGGACCAAAAGTAATTGGACAAGGGACTCTAAGGGCTGCAATTAACTCTGAAGGCGTCTCCCTCGTTAACCTGTAATCAATGAAGTAGTTAAAAGGTCTGGGGTTGATTACAGGTGTGTGGTTTTGCATTTGGAAGCTGTTGCTGTGACCAGACAACATGCGGTCTAAGGAACTCTCAATTGAGGTGAAGCAGAACATCCTGAGGCTGAAAAAAAAGAAAAAATCCATCAGAGAGATAGCAGACATGCTTGGAGTAGCAAAATCAACAGTCGGGTACATTCTGAGAAAAAAGGAATTGACTGGTGAGCTTGGGAACTCAAAAAGGCCTGGGCGTCCACGGATGACAACAGTGGTGAATGATCGCCGCATACTTTCTTTGGTGAAGAAGAACCCGTTCACAACATCAACTAAAGTCCAGAACACTCTCAGTGAAGTAGGTGTATCTGTCTCTAAGTCAACAGTAAAGAGAAGACTCCATGAAAGTAAATACAAAGGGTTCACATCTAGATGCAAACCATTCATCAATTCCAAAAATAGACAGGCCAGAGTTAAATTTGCTGAAAAACACCTCATGAAGCCAGCTCAGTTATGGAAAAGTATTCTATGGACAGATGAGACAAAGATCAACCTGTACCAGAATGATGGGAAGAAAAAAGTTTGGAGAAGAAAGGGAACGGCACATGATCCAAGGCACACCACATCCTCTGTAAAACATGGTGGAGGCAACGTGATGGCATGGGCATGCATGGCTTTCAATGGCACTGGGTCATTTGTGTTTATTGATGACATAACAGCAGACAAGAGTAGCCGGATGAATTCTGAAGTGTACCGGGATATACTTTCAGCCCAGATTCAGCCAAATGCCGCAAAGTTGATCGGACGGCGCTTCATAGTACAGATGGACAATGACCCCAAGCATACAGCCAAAGCTACCCAGGAGTTCATGAGTGCAAAAAAGTGGAACATTCTGCAATGGCCAAGTCAATCACCAGATCTTAACCCAATTGAGCATGCATTTCACTTGCTCAAATCCAGACTTAAGATGGAAAGACTCACAAATAAGCAAGACCTGAAGGCTGCGGCTGTAAAGGCCTGGCAAAGCATTAAGAAGGAGGAAACCCAGCGTTTGGTGATGTCCATGGGTTCTAGACTTAAGGCAGTGATTGCCTCCAAAGGATTCGCAACAAAATATTGAAAATAAAATTCTTTTTTTGGGTTTGGTTTATTTGTCCAATTACTTTTGACCTCCTAAAATGTGGAGTGTTTGTAAAGAAATGTGTACAATTCCTACAATTTCTATCAGATATTTTTGTTCAAACCTTCAAATTAAACGTTACAATCTGCACTTGAATTCTGTTGTAGAGGTTTCATTTCAAATCCAATGTGGTGGCATGCAGAGCCCAACTCGCGAAAATTGTGTCACTGTCCAAATATTTCTGGACCTAACTGTATGTAAGGCAAATCGACATATTTCCCACAACCCCTTGTCAAGAGGTTAATTAACTATTTGATGGAAAGGTCCTCCTCAACAACTGGTCGCTAGTGAGATCTGCCTGTTTGACAGCTCACCAGCGACCACGTAGCGACGCAGCAGCGATCCTGACCAGGTCAGATCGCTGGTGGGATCGCTGCTGCGTCGCTAAAGTGTGACGGTACCCTTAGGAGAGGGTGTGATAGCTGCCTCTCATAAATATCAAAGAATAAATACCAATAGTTCATCACTGACAGGTCTAGTAGAGCTGGAAGAAATAAAACATTATTTTATCCAAACTGCATCAAGAAGCCTAGTAAGTATTCCATTAAAGAGTTTTTGTTCTACTTTATTCGTCCCTCAGGTGGAGTATCATAAACCTGGTGACAGACTCCCTTTAAACAAACCATCTCCAGAAGTTAGAGATAATAATAATATAATAATAATAATAATAATAATAATAATAATAATTTGTATTTCTATAGAGCCAACATATTCCGCAACATTTTACAATTAAGAGGGGACATGTCCAGACAATGTGAGACATTATAGAGTAACACAATTCAACAGATACCAAGAGGAGTGAGAGTCCTCCTCACAAGCTTACAATCTATGAGTAAACAGGGGTAGCACAAAAGGTAAATGGTAAAAAGTGCTTGTATTGTGTGGTCCAGCCATCAATATAAAGAATGGGGAATTAAAAAAACTGCATGAACCAGTCACCAGCCAGTATTTGTACTTGTGCGAGTACAGAGTGCTGTTTAGTGCATAGAGGAAGTATAAAAAAAATTATAAAAATGATCAGATTTGGAAGAAAATATTATAAAGGCAAAACAGGAATAGTTATGTGAGGTGATGTTAAGGGCATGCTTAAAACTGTGGGTATTGGGAATTAATCGATTGTCCCAAGTAGTGTGTTCCAGAGAACTGGTGCAGCTCTGGAGAAGTGTTGGAGACGGGATTGGCATTATAGAGGATGTCATTCTTAGGTCATTAGCGGAAATTAGGATACAGGTCGGGTGATAGACAGATGAGGGAGGAGATGTAGGATGGTGCAGAACTGTGGAGGACAGCTGTAATGTCTATGAATGACATAATATTAACAGACTAGAAATTTAATTTTTACCCAAAACAATAATTGCCTAAAACATAGTAAGATAATTGAAGAGGCTATAGAGTCTCTTAGGTGAGCATATAACATGACATTTAACCAATATAACATATATTTACTCATGCACCATCCTTCTGCATGCCCACAAAAAATAATTTAATTATTTTGTCATTAAGATCGCTAATTTATTTCATCAGCAACAATCAAATAAGAGTTATATCACAAGAATATTTTGATATTTGTATATAATTATATGCTGTTGGCCGCTAGATCTAGCCAAGTGACCAGATTTTATCAAGTCTATCAACATCTCCTATTCATATACTGTATACAGCTTCCCCAAAAGGTACCTTATTAAAACCAAACTGCAGTGCAGACTACAGATTGAATTTCACAGTTCAAGAGACAAATAAATTCAGAGGTCCAAGAACTATAAACCAAAACACTGATAATACTGTTGCGGCATGTAGGTACATATTAATAAAAATTACTTCCCTTGGCAGTTATAGCAATGCCTGGAGCTTCAAAAATTGCCTGCATTGAGCCTTACGTGTTTCCCCCCTTTCTTAATATCAGAGGTTCTTCAGGTGAATAGGAATTGTCAAGGTCACACCAATAGAGGAAAAAAAATGTTTAACAGTTTACAATAAAAGCATACAACTTAAAAATACATTTATTCATATTCAACAAAAAAGTTTATTAAGACTAAAAGAATATAAAAAGTAGCATATTTTGAATCTATTTGTTTAAATAATATATATGTAATATAATTAGCATATGTGAGTATAAAAAAGCAACATTATATATTTTTTTCATTCCACAAAAATAATGTAGAAATTTTTTATATGTGAATGTACAAACAATGGAAGGAAGAAAAGGGTTAATCTCCTGCGCCGCCAAACCAGTCCAAATGATGTAGATAAAATATGATTTATTGGCAACGCGTTTCAAAGCCATCAGAGGCTTCTTCATCAGGACAATCTAGATTGTCGTGATGAAGAAGCCTCTGATGGCTTTGTAACGCGTTGACCAATAAATCATATTTTATCTACATCATTTGGACTGGTTTGGCGGCGCAGGAGATTCACCCTTTTCTTCCTTCCATTGTTTGTATCTCCACGTGGGTTCTACAGCGGCCTCAGGCATTTTATGGTGGTTGTGACTTGCACAACCACCCAAGGTGAGCCTTTCTGAGTTGTTTCTCCTTTAAGTTTAAATGGATAAGACCCTATTTTGCGCGATTTCTCTTTCCAGCTCCTATTTACTAATATATGTGAACATGACATATACAAGGATGGAATATGGCTTAAACAATCCACTTCAAAATATTCAATGCAGTGACACTATTCACTCATATAAGTAAGATTTAGCAAGCCTGTGCCTTAAGCGGGCTTTACACGCTGCGACATCGCTAATGCGGAGTCGTTGGGGTCACAGAATTTGTGACGCACATCCGGCCGCATTAGCGATGCCGTTGCGTGTGACACCGATAAGCGATTTTGCATCGTTGCAAAAACGTGCAAAATCGCTAATCGGCGACATGGGGGTCCATTCTTAAAAATCGTTACTGCAGCAGTAACGAAGTTGTTCCTCGTTCCTGCGGCATCACACATCACTGCGTGTGACGCCGCAGGAACGAGGAAGCTCCTCTTACCTGCCTCCCGGCCGCTATGCGGAAGGAAGGAGGTGGGCGGGATGTTACGTCCCGCTCATCTCCGCCCCTCCGCTGCTATTGGGCGGCGGTTCAGTGACGCTTCAGTGACGTCGCTGTGACGCCGCACAGACCGCCCCCTTAGAAAGGAGGCGGTTCGCCCGTCACAGCGACGTCGCCGGACAGGTAAGTATGTGTGACGGCTGTTGTGCGACACGGGCAGCGATTTGCCCGTGTCGCGCAACAGATGGGGGCGGGTACCCACACTAGCGATATCGGGACCGATATCGCAGTGTGTAAAGTAGCCTTTATTCTGCAAAAAATAAAAAAGGAGTAAGCCAACACACTCACAATAGTGAACAACCACCTGATAGGAATTATAAAGCAAAAGTTCTTTAAAATATACTTATAAGAGTTAAAATAACTGTCAACATAATGTATAACGTTTAAAACGTAACTCGAGTTTCACCCTGTTGGCTTCTTCGGGGGCATAGCTACATAGTGCTATTACCGCCAATTTACACATATCAATATCAATAAAAATGATAAGTTATAAATTAGATACAAAAGACACAAATAGTACATCTGTTCCCTGCCAAAACAAAATTCATGAACAAGTATAAAAATGGATTAAATGGACTGATGCACTATTCATTTATAAGCTAATTTTCATATTCTAAATATGTTTCTTAATCCTAGGTTTTAATTTCCGCATAGTACAACCCACTTACTGGAGGCCACTAGGGCAATCCAGTAAGTAGATAACACTACTAATGTCATATGAGTACAGAAAGGAAAGCCCAAAAAATTAGTAAATTAAGCCCATATATACAAGTAATTGTTGAATTAATTAAATGTATTTATTTAAACTATGATACACAAATGAGCAAAAGAGTAACAATGTTTTGAACTTTTTTCAAGCTCTATATCTTTCAATCCACTACAAAAGTGAGACTACGTTCATTTTATGGACAATCTTCTTGGTTATCTCATACATAAAATTGACTTGCAATTATTTAGCATATGATTAGTTATGCAGATCTTCCCGTATGCTACAAATTACAACAACTTATCACATTCTGTAATAGCTTGTGTGTTATTAGGTTGATTCCCAAGCGAAAGTTCACAGGTTAGAATTGAGGATTAGCCACGAAGAAGATTTCCCAAGAAAAAAAAGAAAAAAAAAAATAATATCATCCAGCTCATCGATATCCACCTCTCACCCAAGAAAATTTCCAAACTGCATTATGTGAGCGCCATTGGAAGAATAAAATGAAGTCCATCGATCCATTCAAAAGCCAAGAGGTGTGTGTCCAGGATAAAGATCTGAGTCAAAAAGTCAGGTCATCACAAGTCCATCAGTTCTGATGTGACAAACATGGCAGTCAGGGGTGGGATTCAAATTTTTAACAACAGGTTCCCTGTAAACCCCGCCCATTTCAAAACCACACCCATTCTGTAACTACACCCACTTTGTTAGCCACACCCATTTTCACGCACTTTCCTCAACCAAAAATACATGTAATTTAAAGTATCATCTCTTTCCCCTTCTTCCCCTCCTCTACCGTCACTCTCGTGTCCAGTACAAGTTGTTCCCGTCACTGTCAGTCATATTGTATTAAATGGTTTTTCTACAGTTTTTAAAAATTATTACTAAAAATTATTGCTAAATTGGAACGGACGACCTTCCCCATACAGATCTCATCCCATGTGGTCTCTCCCCCCCTCCAGATCCCATCCCATTATGGCCTCTTTCCCCTGCAGATCCCATCCCATTATGGCCTCTTTCCCCCTGAAGATCCCATCCCATTATGGCCTATTTCCCCCTGCAGATCCCATCCCATTATGGCCTCTTTCCCCTGCAGATCCCATCCCATTATGGCCTCTTTCCCCTGCAGATCCCATCCCATTATGGCCTCTTTCCCCCTGCAGATCCCATCCCATTATGGCCCCTCTCCCCCTGCAGATCCCATCCTATTATGGCCTCCTCTCGCCCAGCAGATCCCATCCTATTATGGCCTCTTCTCCCCCTGCAGATCCCATCCTATTATGGCCTCCTCTTCCCCTGCAGATCCCATCCTATTATGGCCTCCTCTCCCCATATAGCCACATATAGTAACAGTTCCCATCTTATTCAGCCCCTCTCCCTGCAGCTTCGGCTCACTGAGAGGCTTACCTGATACAAGCAGCACCGGCCTCTCCTGTGTCTCCCGTCCTCCTCCGTGGCTCTCTGCAGTCACAGTGACGCTGACAGACGGCAGGAGGAGGAGCTCCCTCCTCTTCCTGCCGTGACCTGTGTCTGCAGCGTCAGCGCGTCACTGCATGCCGGGTCAGGGAGCCGACAGGCTGCACAGAACCAGGAAGTGCGGCATGGAGGTATGCAGATTCATTTGTGCTAGAGTCTTAAAGAGACACTAACACAAATGAATACAGCAGGGAACCGGATCTCCAGAGCTGTTTCTTGCCGGTTCTGGGAACCGGCTGCTATTTTAACAACCGGTTCTCCAGAACCGGACAGAACCGGCTGAATCCCACCCCTGATGGCAGTGGAGGTAGCTTGTATTCTTCATAACAGTGAGATAACAAATGTCTATGCAAGCACTGTGCGACGCATGTTACCAAAGTCTGGAATGGTGACCTGAAAACAGGTGAAGAAGCCTCAACTTCAAAAGAAGTGTCAGCTTGAGTTTGCAAAATAGTACAAAACATGGACAGTAGAAGATTGGAAACAGGTGATTTGGAGCGATGAGATGAAAGCCAATAGACTAGGCTATGATGGTGCAAATGGTTCTGGAAAAAAAACAATCGAAAAAGGGACTAATGGATCAAGAAATTGAAGGAACTGTCAAGTTCAGTGGAGGAATCCTGATGATCATGAGTTGTTTCACAAGCAAAGGAGTTGTACACTTGACCAGAATTGATGTTGGTCTCAATGCTGAACTATATGTAAATATCCTACAAAATTAGTTACTTTATAAACTCGAGTTCTATGGTTATGAATAGGATGACAGTGTTCCTGCAGGACAATGACCCAAGACATATGTCAAGATTGACAAAGAATTGGTCATTGACAATGAAGCAGAGGTGCTGGATTGGCCCCAAAGTCCCCAAACCTCAAGATAATCAAACACTTGTGGATAGAGTTGAAGAAAAAGCTGTATACAGCCACAAGTGTGTCAACTAGTATGCACCAACATTGGGAACATATAGAAGAGACCTGGGTTCAGATTTTGTTCGAGACATGTTTGAATCTGATCAAGAGTATGCTCAGAAGGATTCAGGCAGTGCAAAAGCCAAAAGGTGCATTTACAAAATAATAAAAATAACATTTTAGATTTTGAGGAGCAAAACAGTAACAATGTAATGACATGACAATAATCTGCATAACTAATCATATGCTAAATAGTCAAATTTATATGTGAGAAAATCAAGGTGATTGTCTATAAAATGACTGTAAACTCACATTCAAAGGTGTAGTAGATGGTGAGATATGGAGCCTGAAAGTTAAAAGTGTAAAACATTATTACCCTTTTGCTTATCATTGTATGTTAAAAGCATAGTGCTATGGATTAAATTAAAAGTACTCAAGAGGATATACCAGACCAGTCCTGTGTATTTGTTAACAATATGTGCCATATGATAAACACTGAGCACTTCTTAAAGGTACATGTGCATTAGTTTACATAAGTGTCACAATAGTATTAGAAGGTTATGCTTAAATCAGTCAACTTACACTTAGGGCTGGTACTCTGTGTGTCCCTGTCACCCCAACGCATGTTTCGTCCTTGTTATGTTGTACCCCCTCACATAGAGGGCAAAATGTGCATTGGCACGGCAGGGACAGGCAAAATACCAGCAATAAGTGTAAAGGGTGCTTTACACGCTGCGATATCGCTAGCAATTTCGTTAGCGACGTGACACGCCAGATCGCAGATAAGATTTGCCAAGATCGCACATAGGTCATTTTTGTAGCGCCGGTCACATGTGTGATCTCGGCAAATCGTATGTGCGATCTGGCGTGTTACATCGCTAACGAGATCGCTAGTTATGTCGCAGCATGTAAAGCACCCTTAAGACTCATTTATCAGATGGCACATGCTGTTAACATATTCAAAGGAGAGGTCTGGTATCTCCTGTTGTGTTATTATAGTTTAACCTATAGCACTATGCTTTTAACATATCCTTGTTTGGATTAATCAACTTTTAAACTTGAGAACACCCCTTTAATGACATCTTGTGTATTATTCAAATATAAATGAGTTTTATTATAATTCTGACAAATGCCAAGTAAGTAAATAAATCCCTGACACCAGAGGTGTAGCTAGGGGTCCAACTTAGTGGAGGCAAAACATCTGAGTGGGCCCCTAATAAGATAACCATGGTAACAACTAACAGTAGCACACCCCAATTGTGGGTACAGAGGAACCTTAGCAGATGACCATGCTGTTACTGGAAATAAATCTCTATACAAAAGCCAACACCGATATTACCGTATGGTGACCATAGCGGTAGATACCAGTCCTGCAGTACATATAAGAGATAACAGTACAGTTGTAGATGGTGACTTACAGCTGACATTCTTTCTGATGGAGTCGTTCACTTGTCCCGTCTTTTCCATTTGGCCCACACCAACACAACAATCACGACTCGTCTGCAGAGATTACAACCAAGACACATCTGACTTCTCACATTCCAGCACATTTCTATTCCTGACCGACACAAACTCTTCATCCTACTGATAACTTAGTGCTAAGCTGCTTCCGAATGTGTCCCCGTTACTGTACCTTCTGTGTGTTACAATAACAGGGCTTCTCTTACTGCCCCACATAATAGCATCATCATTGTGCTCCTTACATGTAATAATGCCTCATTTGTGCCCTCTAGATACTAAAATTGCCCCTTAGAAAATATTAATGACCTGTGCAAGTGCACTAGAAAAGTATCCGCTTTTTGCCCAAAGAAAGTAATAATGCCCCATGTGAACATTTGACTGTCACAATACACTAAGTGCCATAACGGTGCACTCACACGGCCGTATTACTCATCTGAGGATCGCATCGCAATGCTAGTGGCTCTCCTAGTCCTGACCCTAGCGGGACAGCTGCATAAAATACATGCTGTCATGCTTGCGTCAGAGGAGCCATCGGCCAGTTTGAGCAGTGCAATGTGATGTTTGGATGAGTTACTTGGCCATGTGACTGTGCCCTAACGATGATTCTTAACCCTAGCATGCGTGACGTCATAAATCTACACTTTTACGTAACAGGGGCCTTTTAGCCTCCTGTGCATATCACATAGAGAAACTCACATAAATAACTTTTACAAGTTTATTTAAAAATTGCAAGATAAGATATGAATAAGGCACAACATTTTAATTATAATTTTTTGCAGAAAACACCAAAAACATTTTTTTTTCCAAATTTCAAACAAATATATGAAAAACACACAAAGGTATATAAATCTAGAGTAAACTGGCTGCAGCTACATTTCTTTTCTAACTTTTTCTTTTCAATTTTATTGGTCTTCCAAACAATTTTCACATGTTATCTTTTCTGAAGAATGTTCTTTACAGGCATTTTCCCCACAAGTGGTACAATATCGCTCAGTTTTCCTCTCTAAGTTTCTTGGACAAATGAAACAACGCTTTAGTTTTCTTTCTCCTGGCTGTGGAATATCCTGAAACTGTACCCCACACCGTTTCACTGTGTCTTTAGTTTGCTTTGGCAAGCATTTCATGTTGCTTTGCTCCATCATGTGAGGCATTACAAGTTCATGACAAAGGTCCTTCAAGAATAGGTGTCTCCTCTCCTCCCTCCTTGCATGTAATTCTGGATGAGTTTCTGTATAAAAAAATGAATAAATTCAAGGCTGCTACATCAAGCATATTTGAAAAAATTACTACAGGACAACGTCTCGTTTGCCTCTTGCATGAATATTCTCCCACCATTTCATCCATTTTGTCTACACCTCCTTTAGTTTTATTGTAATGCAGGATAATTTCTGGTTTCAATTTCCTGTCATTGCTGTCAATACTGCAATCATGATGCATCGTACTGAATAATATAACGGATTTCTCCTTCTTCGCTTTGTAAGATACCAGTGTCGCTTTATTGTTGAAACCAAAGACACTTGAGTCGACCATCAGGGTTTTCGGTAGGGGGTACTCTGGTGCCGGGACTATGGATACTTTACTCTAGATGGGGTTATCACAGGTGGTCAGTCCCGGCTTAGTGCCCTGGGCGCTCACTCTGCGGCTGTGGAATGGGGTACAGGGATGATTTTGGGGATATACGTGACGCCACCTGTGGTGTCTGGTAAGTGGGATACACCAGTGCTGCCCGCGGCCGACCTCTGAGGTTATGGTGACGGCAGCTTAAGATCTCTCAGCTCCCCACAGGTGTAGCTATTTTACCTCAGGGCGGCGGGTCGCTGACCAGGAGGGAAGCGACCGAGCGGTGATGGCTGCCTTCTTCTCTGATGTCGCAGGGTCCTGATGAACGGTGGAGAGACAACACACCGAGTCCACATCAGCTTAAACAAGTCCTTTTTACTGGCATCTGGTTTGTTTTGCACAGTACACAGTAGAAACAGTTCGGTTACCAGAAGGCCAATGGTCACAAATTTCGGAGGAGATTTAATGACAGAGTTTTTCTCTGAGGTAACCTTTCTTTGTCTCTTTCTTGGTCTCTGCTCTGAGGGCTCTGTGACTCCCTCTTTAACCCACTCATTAGTCTCGTCACTGGTTTTCCCAGGGGTCTGATGCTGCACGATTTCTTTATCTATCCTGCAACAGCGTCGTGAACTCGGCTTGGGGTTAGTTGTCAGACTCTTGATGGTACAGGGACTCCTCTTATTTAGGATCCCAGGTTAACGGTCAATGGTTTTGGGGATAAACCTGACAAACCTCCTCGGTCCCGTTATACCGGTGTCGACCTGTACTCTTCAGCCGGCTCTTGCCAGACCTAAAGCGTCCTCTTTCCGTCTGGGTTACCCCTTTTCCAGTGTCTTTCTTTTCTTTTGGGGTACCCGCGCTCAGGACGTCGGGCATGTGTTATTTCTAGCCCTTCTTTCCTTCATCAATTTACTCTCGTCTCTTCTTGTCACTCCTTACTGACTGACTGTTAACTCCCTAACTGTCACCCAGTCGCCCTGGCAACCACGTCGTGTCTCACACTCAGCTAGGCTCCACCCCCCTATGGACCTACTATATTAACAGTCCCAGGAATATGAAGGTAAGGGCTGCTGAGTCAATGTTACTCAATCTAATATAAGACTCTGCATTTCCTCTCTCTTTCACCTGTGACCAAAGGGCACTGCACCTTGATGTTAAGGTGCTGTATTCCCCTGTAGCGCCTAACCACAGGGGCGCTACATACTCTCATAAAGTGCTCGGTGTGGATTGTGTTTTATTGCTTGAGGAATTTCTCGTCTGTGTGGCTTCATAGTACCAACCAGTGTAACAGCTTTTTCAAGCAGAAAATTGCCCAGTGCAACATTGGTAAAATAATTGTCCATGGTAATGTTTCTACCTGAATTGTATATTGGTACAGCCAGTGTTTTCACAATCTCAGACCCTAAATCTTCCTGTACTGGTGCATCAACTTCCTTGCCCCAGTAGATAAGCCCTTTTATGCCATATTAATTTGGAGAATAACACATCCATAATATTTTTATTCCATACTTGGCTGGTTTACTGGCCATGTATTGTATGAACGTGCAACGTCTTTTGAAGAGTACAAGTTGCTTATCTACTGTAACAGTACCAGGATTGTAAAATTTGGTGCACTTTTTGATAAACATGTTCCAGATATAACTGATATGGGCTAATTTGTCTGTTTGGAACCTCGCTGCACAAGTTTGCTTATCATCAAATCGAATGTTTCTTCTTATTTCCTCATATCTGTCCACTGCCATTGTCGCTTTATAATGTGGATCAGAAAGTGGGTCCTGAAATAATTCTTTCATTGGAACATTATACCAGTTTTGACTCCCTGCCAGCAGTAAAAGTCCAATATAGGTGTGGCGCCCCTGAGGCTTCCGTCGCCACAGGTCATTGCACCCCATCTGCGGTGTGATGCCCATTCTGGGAGAGGAAGAGAGTGAACTCCGGTCCCCTGGTAAATCCGCACTACACCCATTGTTAGGGACACACAGGATCAGGGAAAGTGGCAGGCAACCCTCCCATGCTGCATGCTGGGAGGGGCCGTAAGACCCATCCCTGCTCCCATAGGTTACAGCTTAGCAACTGGGGAGGTGGGAGGAGCCAAGGAGAGCAGACAGAGATAGGAAGGTGAAGTTTAGTCAGTTCCCTCAGGGAGTGAGAGAGTGAGGAGTGAGCATGTAGTTGGAGGAGAAGAACGAGAGAAAGGAGGGAGGAGGAGGCCTGCTGGAGGCAGGCAAGGAGAAAGAAAGAAGAGAAGAAAGAAAGGGTCGCAGGGCCGCGGGTAGTCCTGTAGGTACCACGAGCTGTCCTTGTTGGGTACCGAAGCCGAGGGCCCAGAGGCGCTACGAGTAGCTGCAGGCTGCGGTGGCCTGGTCCACAGTGACATCGGTGGAGTGATTAGCTGCGACAGGGGACGGTCCCTAGAGACTGGAGGAGTGAAAAGACAATCTCCAAACAGTAAAAACCGAGGCCCAGGGACGTTGCAAGCTCCCAGGGCCAGAACCCAGAGCAGCCCTTCAGAAAAGGGGTAATCAGCCGACAGGTGACCCCCCAGCCTGGAGACTGTAATGGAGGCCAAGCCAAGTCCATCTTAACAAGGCAAGGCTAGTGAAGACAGCAGAGAAAGAGACACTAAGAGAGAGGGTACCGGATTTCACACTCTGAATCACCCAGAAGACGGAGGTCCCTGACAGTGGTCTCAGCAGTCCAAGGGTTCTGCCTGCCCTGAAAAGAACTGTGAGTAAAGAACTTAAACTGCACCTCTGAAGTTGCCTCTGTCATTTCACCTACATAGACACTCACAAGCACCAACTGTGCCCCGGGCATTGCTCCACCTGTGGGGAGCAGTACCATCATAGCTGCCATAATATCATCCCGGAGGCCTCACACAGCAGCGGCGGCTTATTAGCCGCATACCACAGGTGGCGTCACGAACACAACCATTAACAAGCAAGCCACATATTCTACTGACACCCACCAGGGCCACGGAGCCGGGCCCAGCCACCACTGACTACCACCGGACTAGTCCGGCCCGGCACCGAGTGTCCCATAGCCCTGGGGTGGGCGAGTCAACTTTTGGCGTCACGAACAGGATTTCGTGCCCGGTCCAACCGGGTACTGTGCGCCTGAAGAACCGCGTGACAGACTGTGTACTTTACAGAGAAACCGCCGCCATTAGCACTGCTGAGAGCGGGAAGAAGGGGGGCGTGTAAGGCTATGTGCGCACGTTGCGTACAAGCCCTGCAGAAATTTCTGCAGCGATCTGAAGAGCACATGTGCGCTTTAGATCGCTGCAGAAATGTCCGTAGTGAGCGCCGATTCCATGCGCTCTGCCTGCAGCTCCTGCCATAGACAGAGCAGGAGCTGCCGGCAAAGCGCAGGAAAGAAGTGACATGTCACTTCTTTTTGCGCAGCGCTTCGGCAGTAGCCGAAGCGCTGCGCTCTTAGACGCCACGTGCGCACGGCCCCTGCACAATCTCCATAGACTGTGCAGGGGCCGCAGGACGCATGCAGTTATGCTGCGCTACAAAGCGCAGCGTAACTGCATGTTTTTACGCAACGTGCGCACATAGCCTAAGAAGAAAGGGCGCGAAGAGAAGCCCCGCCCCCTTGTCCAAGAAAAGCGCGCGAAGCGGTGCCCGCCATAGAAAGCGGAAGAAAAGGAAGAAGCGGCCCCAGAAGAGCCAGAGTGGCGCCGCACAGCACAAGGGCGCAGCATCTCCCCAAGCAGCAGCGCCACCTCCAGACAGACTCAGGCCGCAGAACATTGCAGCCGGCCTGCAACAGTAACCCAGGAGACGCAGACCAGGATCTCCATGGCGCGCGTGATGCAGGGTGCTCGGCCAAAGCAGGGCCCTAGAGACCACAGCAACAGCCCCCTGCAGACAAGCAGCCCTCTGCAGCAGCGCCGTGCAACGCCTACAGGCAGCCCCACTCCAACCCAGGCTGCAGGACAGCGCGGAAGGTCAGGGACCAATGTTCAAGGGACCCAGACGATGATCTCATCAGCGTACCTGCTGCCAGGAGCCATGCCGGAGTGGGATCCTGACATCTATCCTCGAGAGTAAGGAAGATGAAGAGCTGCCAAACTGTACATAGCCCCTAATGCTTTTTGAAGATGTCCCTCGTGTTTTGCCCCTTATTCTTTTCGAAGATGACACCCTTTCCTATTGTACTGCCCCTGATTCTTTTTGAAGACGTCACCCCCATGTTATGTGTCACCGGGCCACTGAACTGGAATGTGGGCCCCCAGTGAAGTGTATGTGTCATGTCTTACCAGGCCACTGGACTTAGTGGCTGGTATGTTGTTGATATGTCTGATGTAACCAGGCCATTGGACTTAATGGCTGGTTGATGATGTTACTTTTGTTTGATTGAAAGAAACGAACTGCCGGGCTACTGGACTTGTAGTAGCCAAAAATGTAATTAGTTGCACCTGTTGTGCCCCCTACCAGAATTATGGGGGATGTGCCCAAACCGTGCAATGGACTGGAAGTGCACACTTAGAATTTTTCTTTATAAGAAGTTTGCAACGTTTACTTTCATGTGCCTCCCATAAAGGGAAGAAATGTTTTCCTGTTTATGTTATTGCATACAAAAATGTTTTTGCAGTGTCTCCACATGTTTTTGTTGTTTTTCAGCCCGAGGACGTGCTGGGATTTGCTGTGGGGGAGTGTGGCGCCCCTGAGGCTTCCGTCGCCACAGGTCATTGCACCCCATCTGCGGTGTGATGCCCATTCTGGGAGAGGAAGAGAGTGAACTCCGGTCCCCTGGTAAATCCGCACTACACCCATTGTTAGGGACACACAGGATCAGGGAAAGTGGCAGGCAACCCTCCCATGCTGCATGCTGGGAGGGGCCGTAAGACCCATCCCTGCTCCCATAGGTTACAGCTTAGCAACTGGGGAGGTGGGAGGAGCCAAGGAGAGCAGACAGAGATAGGAAGGTGAAGTTTAGTCAGTTCCCTCAGGGAGTGAGAGAGTGAGGAGTGAGCATGTAGTTGGAGGAGAAGAACGAGAGAAAGGAGGGAGGAGGAGGCCTGCTGGAGGCAGGCAAGGAGAAAGAAAGAAGAGAAGAAAGAAAGGGTCGCAGGGCCGCGGGTAGTCCTGTAGGTACCACGAGCTGTCCTTGTTGGGTACCGAAGCCGAGGGCCCAGAGGCGCTACGAGTAGCTGCAGGCTGCGGTGGCCTGGTCCACAGTGACATCGGTGGAGTGATTAGCTGCGACAGGGGACGGTCCCTAGAGACTGGAGGAGTGAAAAGACAATCTCCAAACAGTAAAAACCGAGGCCCAGGGACGTTGCAAGCTCCCAGGGCCAGAACCCAGAGCAGCCCTTCAGAAAAGGGGTAATCAGCCGACAGGTGACCCCCCAGCCTGGAGACTGTAATGGAGGCCAAGCCAAGTCCATCTTAACAAGGCAAGGCTAGTGAAGACAGCAGAGAAAGAGACACTAAGAGAGAGGGTACCGGATTTCACACTCTGAATCACCCAGAAGACGGAGGTCCCTGACAGTGGTCTCAGCAGTCCAAGGGTTCTGCCTGCCCTGAAAAGAACTGTGAGTAAAGAACTTAAACTGCACCTCTGAAGTTGCCTCTGTCATTTCACCTACATAGACACTCACAAGCACCAACTGTGCCCCGGGCATTGCTCCACCTGTGGGGAGCAGTACCATCATAGCTGCCATAATATCATCCCGGAGGCCTCACACAGCAGCGGCGGCTTATTAGCCGCATACCACAGGTGGCGTCACGAACACAACCATTAACAAGCAAGCCACATATTCTACTGACACCCACCAGGGCCACGGAGCCGGGCCCAGCCACCACTGACTACCACCGGACTAGTCCGGCCCGGCACCGAGTGTCCCATAGCCCTGGGGTGGGCGAGTCATAGGCATAAAGTTCCTCTTTTTAGATATTTTTCCAGCACTTATTTTTTGCAGAAGCGATATGTCTTCCTTCTAGGTTTGACCATAAAAGGACCTCTTCTGCAATATTGTCAGAAAAAAAGTACAGAATACGTCTTTAGGGGTAAAGTACCTGGGACTTTCCACAGCTCCTTGAGCATATCTCACAACATTATGTATTGGAGTACGTCCGACTAATGAAGGATTACTGTTCCAAAAATCATTTGTTTTGGATGTTCTACTTATCACTTCTTCAGGATCCACTGGATCCACTTCGTCATCATCAGAAGAATCACTAGATGAGGATCTTTGATTAGCTGGTGGCAGATACCCTTCATCGGACAAAGATAGTTCACTTTCATCATCACTTTGAAACATAATTGCTTCAATATCTTGGTCAGTCAGACACTTGGAGGAAGACTGCGACATTGCTGACTAGATGTTAGCAAATTAAAAGAAAAAACAATGAACACAATCAGGGTTGTTCACTAATTGCTTGTGTGTGCCACACTGTAAGGGTAAAGTGTCCCCTTCCTCCTCTCACCCTTAGCAGCTCTTACCTTTTATACTTTCTTTTAGGCCTCTGCCACACTCACGTGTAAAAAACGTACGTTTGGTGTAGTCCGTTTTTTGTGTCCGTGTTCCGTATTTGCAGTCCGTTTTTCCCCTCCGTGTGGTGTCCGTATGCATATCGTGTGTCATACGTGTGTACGTGTGTGCGTTTTCCTGTGCGTGAAATACGTCAGTGTGTGTTCCGTGTGCAGTCCGTTTTTTGTGCGTGTTTCACATGTTTCACACATTGAGATAATGGTGATTACTTGGAATTAAATGACACATAGGTGTATGTGATTAGGACATAAATATAAGTTAACTATAAGCTCTTTCCTGCTTGTATTATGTCTTGGAGCACCTATGTGTTGAGACAAAATTGTGGCAATGCCATTATCCACGGAGGCCTTAGTGTTTTTATGTTGGATTATATCTCGTCGTTTTGGCGTTAGACGGCACATGTTGCATTATGATAATGTAAGAAGAACCAGATTGTGGGTGCATCCACTAATGATGATGCGGCCTATGCATGGTCATTTCCATACTTTATTTTTTGAGTTACGGAATTTCCCAGATAAGTTTTTTTCATACTGCCGGTTGTCAGTTGAGAGTTTTGATTACTTACTAAATATTTTACGACCTCATTTGCAACATCAGGACACTTGGATGCGGCTTTCCATTTCCCCAGAGGAGAGATTTATGGTGACTCTGAGGTAATATATTTGTTTTTTTGGTAATTTGTGTAAATGTGTTATTTTTCACAGTGAAATGTGTAATTGATCCTTATTGATGTAATCTCATTTTTGATTCAATGTTTGTGTTTTCTTATGATTGTTTGAATTTTAAAAAAATAGTGTTAATTGTAAATCATTCTTTGTCTTGTTTTCATAGATTCTTGGCGACTGGTCAATCTTTTAGTGCTTTACATTTTGATTTTTTGTTGGGGAGATCAACCATTGCCGTTATAGTACGTCACACATGCGACATGATATGGCAACATTTAAAAGAACAAATGATGCCTCAGCCAAACAGAGAAGATTGGTTGAAAATCTCTAAGGGCTTCAAGGACTCTGTTGACTTTCCTAACTGCATAGGAGCTTTGGATGGCAAGCATTTCAGAGTTAAAAAGCCACCAAACTCTGGGTCACGTTATTTCAATTTTCATAAGTTTTTTTCCGTTGTTATTTTGGCATTGGTTGACACAGAATACCGATTTATTTATGCAGACATTGGGGCCTATGGTAGTGCCTCAGATGCCCGTATTTTCCGTTCATCCAGATTAGCCCAACGCCTGCAAGAAAATTCATTATTGATCCCCCCTCCAGTTGCCCTACCTGGTACATCTGGACCGTTGGCACCATATGTGATGGTAGCAGATGCAGGATTTGCATTATCCAAACATGTTATGCGACCATATCCAAGGAGATCCATTGATGACAGGAAACAGTACTTTAATAATCGGCTAACTAAAGCAAGACGTTATGTGGAGTGTGCATTTGGTATTTTAGCTAACAAATGGCGCATTTATCAGACAACGATTCAGTTGCAGCCAACCTTTGTCACATCTGTACTCAAGGCTACCATTGTGCTTCACAATTACTGTCGGATACATGAAGGAGGAACTTATGTGGATGATGAATTTCAGATAAACCATGTTGTTAATCCCACAGGTGAACCTATGTCTCATAATTCCGTGACATCTGGTTTACAAATTAGAAATTTATTTACTGATTACTTTAATTGTTTTGATGATAATAATAATAGTGATGATTGTTAAGATTGTGATGGTTTTTTGTTGATAAAAATATCAAATTATTTTATTATAGGAACTTGGTTAATTTTTCTCAACATCTCTGAGCTTAAATCAAACAAGTATTAAAGGGGAAATGCGTTAGTCATAAACTGACATTTATGTTAGCAACATGGTTTTCTGAATGTTGTATGTATGTGTATGTACATTTCTGTGTTAATATCATGTTTTAGGAAACTTATTTGTAACTTACAACATTAATAATGTTAATCGTCTATTGAAAAAATGCTATATTATAATTAAATATCCAAAAAAAACATGGTTTTTTTCTTCAAAAACATAATCTTTTATTACGAATAAGCATATTAATCCATAAATTAAGGATGTTATTTTATCACATCCACATTAAAAATGTACATATTGTTAATTTGTTGTTAAATTTTTCAAAACGAAAATTTTAATGCTAATCTTCATAACATACAAAATATACTTTACATACAAGAGTCATTGTAAAGAAAATGTGTGCATTGCTTACAATGTTCAAAAATGTCGGCCAATTAAGTTGCTATCATGTTGGACATTGACATAGACCAAAAAATTGTAAGCTGTGTTTTCAGAATATTAGAACTAATCTAACCATCAAATTGGTTGGGTAAAACTGTGTTAATACATTTCCAAACATAAAGGCCATAAAACATATATGTGATCCGTCAGTAAGTATAATCACACATTTTTTTAAAATCTTTTCAACTCTGAGTTTGCACATTTTTGGAAATCCCTCTTTTTTTACATTTTGACACATTCATCAGATTTGTTGTTTGATTGCTAAGATTAGCAAAAATGTGCATCACAAGTCAACAAGATCTTCTAGTGAAGTAACCTGAGTGTTGCTGAGTATGTTGTTTTGTGTGGCCTCAGAAATGGTATTTTCAGGAATGGAAACAGTTGTTTGCTGAACAACATTCCTATTACTAGCTACAGTAGTGTGTGGAACAGTCTGTTGCATGCTGGTTTGTCCCAACACATTGCCTGTGGTTGAGTAGACCTGTGGATCTACATGGGTAATTGGGTATTGTGTGTGTGTATGTTGTTGACCTTGAGGATAGTTGACTGAGGTTTGTAAGTGTGGTGTAGGTAACATAGTTGAGATTGGATAATGAGGCATCATGAATGATTGTGGGTATGTTGAACCTGGAAACAAATTAGGTAAACCACCAATATTTGTGGGTTGAGTAAAGTAACTAGTAGTTTGAGTTGGTTGTAAATTCATATAGTTCAAGGGTTGCTGAGAGGTAGCACTTTGTACTGTGCTTAAGGCACCAGTATTGGTTGCAACATACCCTTGTCTAATTGGTGTTGGGAATAACGTACTTGAAGCCATTGAAGGTTGTCCAGATTGTTGTAATAGTGGATTATTGACTATTACAGTTGCCATTGTTGTTTGTGTTGAAATTGTGTTTTGATTGTCTGTTGTGTTTGGGACTGTATGTTGTTGCATAATGGTACGCCAATTTTCTATGGCCTCATACACTCTCACTGGTTCCTGTTCTGCCTGACTAGCTGACAGTAGGGTCAGCATAGCAGCTCTTACACGTTCCTGTCTATCTGAAGGAATTTTGGTTAAGCTAGTTGATAAAGAGCGACAAAAACGCTCGGCATCTGTTTCTGGAATTAAAGTGTTCATTATGTGAATAATGCGTGTGTCAATTATTTCCGGTAAGGATCTCATTTCCTCAGGTCTGCGGATTCTTCTTGCACGTAGAGGTTGTGGTGCAAAACGTGGAAGTACATTTGTTTGTGTTGCTTGTGTAGCTGGTGTGTTTGTTTGTTGCGTTGATGAGCCTTGGGTGTTGGTTTGTGCACTCTCTGTCCCACCCTCATGTGAATCAGTTGCTGCATCTTGTTGAGTCTCAGGAATTTCAATGTCTTCTCTGGCAGGTTCTTGTTCTGATGCTGAGGTGGCTGTAGCAGAGGGACCTGCTGTTGGTTCATCATCAGATTCGTCAAGATTATCCTCCGTTCTATAAGAAATGTAAAAACATATTACAATCTTAACATTGATGTTTGTCCAATTTTCTTCAGGGGTTTTTTTTTTTTTTCCAAAAAAAAAAAAACTTACTGTGTAACTTCTAAGATGGGTGCTAGGAAGCTTATTTGTTCATAGTAGACATATCTGCGTTTGCGGCCTTGGCTGGATGAGGATGGCATAGGGTTGTACTCCCTTCGGTACTGATCACGGGCTGAACGCCAACGCCTTTTTACCAAGTCAACTGGGGAAAATTAACAAATATGTCACTTGCAACATTCTCCATAAATCTGCACACATTAATTTAAATAATGTTTGCGAAATTTAAGATACAATTTAACACAATTATGTTGGTCAAATACTTAGGATGAAATATAATTTATTTAGATATTCTTCATTCAAAAACATGTTTAGACATTCACACAAAACCAAATAATATTTCTGAATAATTATATTTTAAGTCATTGTCATCTATATTTAAATTATAATTCGGTGATTTTGCAATGACATTTGGCTAAAAATTAATCGAAATATTATTGGATACATGTAGGTAATGATATTGACATGTCATTTTAATCAATTATTTTTAAAAAAAAAAAAAAAAATAATTTTCAAGTGTGATACTAAATTTTGACTAATCCAACAGGGAATTTTAAAACACATGACAGTTTAATCAGTTAATTAAGTAAATTCATGAGGAATTCCAAGTCAGATTACAAATTTAAGTATACTTCGATTTTTTACACTGATGAAAGTTTGGTGATACTATGAAAAAAGTGTACAGGAACTCAATATATTGAGTAGTACATACACCAAATCTTCTCATAGGATTTTACACTAAAAAACAACATAACTATGCCAAAACAATCACAGTTTGAAAGTATGAATAAATCCAAATATAGATATTAAATAAAAAAATATAAAAAAATACAACAACTTACCATATTTAGCACGCTTTGCAGGAGAACATCTAGACCATGCATTATTGGGGTACACTTCCTCAGCTACTTGATTCCAATGGCGATCAACTGTCAGTCGGTCATGGTAACCATCTACACGTGTATCCCATAATGGTGGGTGAGTCTCGACAGCTGTTATAAGTTTCTCCGTGTCCACCCGTGGTGCCATTATTATATTTCGAAGACGAAAGTTTGCTCAAAATAGATCTTGCAATACACAGAACTCCAACTTCTTGCTTGCTCACTCCTTCTGCAAATGCACAGTTAGTTTTGTGCAAGAAAATATGTTAGCAACGCCACCTGAAAGTATTTCAGAGTGTATCAAACTTTCTAATTAAAACACGGACACGGACCACACGGATAGCATACGGAGGCCATCCGTATCACGTACGTGTAAACACGGACCCATAGGATTTAATGGATCCGTGAGGACGTGATGCCGGTGGAAAACGGACATGTCAGCGCTTTTTCGACACGCACAAACGTACGCACGGAACGGACACACGCTCCGTGCGCAAACACTGACGTGAGGCTTTTTAGATTAAAAATAGTATGTCAACATCAGCACGTGTCTCCGGTACGTGCAAAAAATGCCAAAAACGTACCGGAGGCACGGATGTGTGGCACAGGCCTTAGGTGGTGTACAGTTCTCTGGATTTTTGTAGCTCACAAGCTCTACCCTTTGCAAGCTTCTTATAGAAACAAAGAGACTGAAAATGAGTCAGACTTCTTCCCAACATCATATCATCACAGGTCCTTCAGCAATTAGCTCACAGTGTATACTGTCCTCAGTACTCTTTGCACAGCTCATTACTGTGTTCAGAAGAACCTGAGACAATGCCATGGACTTATCACTCCCTCCTAAAATCATATGACATCCTCACATGGCATGATTAACCCCTCAGCCCCACCACCAGCAACCCTGACTAAAAGTAAAGTAACTTTAGACACAAACACTGCTGATTACATGATAAAAATAGCAGGGGCCTAAAAGGCCCCTGTTCAGTACAGATGTGGTTTTCCCCAAAAAAGCATTGTTACACCACAATGCCTATCAAAAAAATTATATGAACAACTAGATATTACCAACAACAACATACTTGAGGAATACCTAGAGTTTCAAAATTCTAACTAAAGTAATATTGGAGATAATAGCAAAAAGGTAAGCACTGGGGCCTAAAAGGCCCCCAATACACTTTGTAGGATTAAGTATCTATCAAACATTTAAAAATGTTCCTTAAGTCCCCCTCCCATGTACAGCTCCCCTATACACAGTATGATGGGCCCACAGCTCCCCTATACATAGTAAGATGTTCCTACATCTCCCCTATACACAGTATATTAGCCCCACAGCTCCCGTATACACAATATGATGGGCACACAGCTTCCCTATACACAGTAAGATGCCCCCACAGCTCCTCTCAGTATAATGGGCCCACAACTCTGTATAGACAGTATAATAGCCCACAGCTTCTCTATACACAGTATAATGGGCCCAAAGCTCCCACAAAACAATGGGCCACATGCTGTACAATTGGTGCCACACTGTATTATAGCCATTACAATAGCTGGCGTACTGTTTAATAGTCCCCACAGTAGCTCTCACATTGTATAATGGCCACCATAGTAGCCGTCACACTGTATAATGGCCCCCAAAGTACTCCCCACAGTTTGACAGCCCCCCACAGTAGCACCTACAATGTATGATGGCCTGCGCTTTAGTTACCATGGTATTTAATGGCCCCCGCATTAGCTCCCACATTACCTCCCACACTGTATGATGAACCCCACATTAGCTCCCACACTGTATACTGACCCCCACATTAGCTCCCACGCTTTATAATAGCCCTCACATTAGCTCTCACACTGAATAAGAGCCCTCACACTGTATATCGGCTCTCCACTACATTCCTTACAATGTATAAATATCCCACAAGTTGAATAAGGGCCCCCACAGTACTTCCTCAAATGTATGAGGGTCCCACCACACGTTTAAATAAAAATAAAAAACATATACCCACCGGATCTAAGATTCTTATGGGTCCAGCACAGGCTGAATATTGCGCTGTCATTCCATGCACAGGACTTCAGAGTCCTGGCACAATGCGATGATGTCACTGTGCCGGGGCTCCAGCGTTCTGTGTGCGTTAGCGCTATCTAGCTGTTCTGTACACTGAAGGCTAAAAGAGCCCTGCGGTCTACAGAACAGTGAGCAGTACAGGGAGATCGTGTCTCCTGCTGCACCATGAAGTTTAGCTATACTGGCGTGCTGTGCACACCGATATAGTTTGCGGTAGCAGTAACTCCGAGTGGTCCCCTCTGCCTACCCCCTGGTAGCTAGGTTACTGCCTGACACTGTAGGTCTCCTTGACAGTTTTAATGCATGGTTATGGGTGTTGGGAAGGTCATATATAACATGACTTCTAGGGTGTTTAATATTCAAAAAGTGAAATTCCTTATGATCTAATACTCCAATAGATTTCCTACAAAGCAATAATTAAAGTAATTCCTTTCTAAATTCACTAGTAGAATTCTTTTTTATGCCTTATACATAGAGCTGTCTTTACTAATCATAATCGGACCACTTCAAAACTACCACTACTCCCCCCTTATCAGCAGGTTTTTATTTCTTCTCAGATGTTCAACTGCTTTTTTCTCTTCCAAGGTTAAATTATTTAACCCCTTCCCGACATATTACACAAGTGCACATATATGCTTGGATGTAAAACGGTTCCTAACAGAAATATTACATGATTGATAATGTTTGTGGTGAGAGAGCTTGTATTGATTTCCCTGCATATTTGTTATTTGTTATAATATTTACACTGATAAGCAAAAGGGTAACAATGTTTTAAACATTTTACTTTCAGGCTCTATATCTCACTACCCACTACAGCTTAGAGCGTGACACTACCTTCATTTTATAGACAATCATCTTGGCTAACTCATAAATAAATTTGACTTGTAACTATTTAGAATATGATTAGATATGCAGATTTTTGTCATGTCACTTGTAATGCTCGCCACCAGAGATGGCAAAGTGGTGAGCTGAAGGGGACCCACTAGACCACAGGGTGGCCCCGGGTTTACCCTTTAATGGCAGGGGCTTGACTAAGCACTCACCGCGAGGTGGATGCCAGGTGCCACTCCAAGGACAGTGACCAGCACTGTGGCAGCTGACCCCGAGGGCAGAGATGGACACGGGTGCAGACACGGCTGAGTCTCTAGTGTAGACAGGGAACACCAGGGTAGCTACGGCAGACAACAGAGACACGACAGACAGGCAGAGTCACTAGCAAGGACAGGAACTGCTGGGGTAGCTGAGATAGATGGCATGGCCGGGAATGATGTACACAGTCACTAGTACCAACAGAGCAGGACCGACAGGAGACAGGAACCAGGTGCCAACAGGGCAGGATGGACTGGAACCAGGTACCAACAGGGCAGAGCAGACTGAAAGCAGGTCAGGTGCCAACAGGGCAGGACGGACTGGAACCAGGTGCCAATAGGGCAAAACGGACAGGGACCAGGTACAGTCAGGACAGGACTGGAACCAGGTGCAGGCAGGACCGAATGGGCAAGGGGACTTGACAACTTGCTGGCTAGGGCACAGAACCACTAACTTACTGAACACAAGCGTCGACCAGACACCTCCCCTAGTACAGTGCTGTGCAAATTAATTGGGACAAAGCATTTTTTAAGTAAAATCGTAAGTTGGTTACTAGTCAGTGATTCAAACCAGTTTTAACTGCTTTGAACAAGTGTGAGTGTACAACCTTGAGTAACAAAATGTCTTTGACTGGATTTAGTCAGAAAATAACAGCTGGTTGCCCACTCAGCTTTAGTTGAGAGCTTGTTTCTGTGACGAGTGGTTTAGTGTAGTTTTTCTCTCAGTGTGATTTGTGCCTGTAAAAATGGATGTTACTCCACAGAAGAGGTCTAGAATTATTACTCTTAATGAACATACAAGTCTGACTGTAAGAGAAATCGCTTCCACCATTGGTATTGGAAAATCTACCGCTTCAAGAATAATTCGCACAAACAATGAAACTGGATTGTTTTCTCCAAAACGAAAAAGGAAGAAAAACAAGTAAAGACCCCCAAAGAGACTTGATCGCTTCAGGTATTGATATTAGCGATTTGATTGTACGGCGCCGGCTTCTGGAAGTTGGTCGGAGGGCAACAAAGCCAGTAAAGGAACAACTTCTGACATCTCCAATAAGACAAAACGACTCGCATTAGCAAAAAAAATATAAATCTTGGACAACTAGCCAGTGGAAAAAGGCAATTTTCAGTGATGAAACCCATCTTTTTGTTCAAGGGTACGAGCAACTGTTGTTAGAAAAAGCAAAAATGAACCATTGTGAGCTGATCATATTCAACAAACTGTAAAACACCCGCAAAAACAGATGTTTTGTGGCTTTTTTACAGCTGATGGTACAGGGAGCTTATTTCCTATTGATGGTATGATGAATTAATCCAAATACATAGATGTTTTAAAACGTTTAATTGTGTCATTCATGCGTAAATTTGAAGGGACATTCCAAAAAGATTTGGCTCCATGCCACAATTCCAAGTGTGTGAAGAAATTCCTGGAAGAAAATAAAGTAAAAGTGCTGGACTAGCCTGGCAATTCACCCGACTTAAATCCTATAGAAAATTTGCTGAGCATTGTGAAGAGACGTCTTGGCAAAATAGACTGTACAACCAAAGAATGCATGATAAACATACAAGTGTGGTACCATGATGAAGAATTGAAGAATTTATGCAACAACTTGGTAGAATCAATGCCAAAACGCATTGAAAATCTCATATGTGCTAAAGGAGGACATATTTCTTACAAAAATTGGTATGTAACAATGCATTATAACATTTTATTATTAAATATTCAAAAACATGTTTTTTTGCTTTGTTTCACAGCACTGTATGAGCGTTCCAGGGAATGATGGGCTGGCCCTTTATGAGAAGGGCAGTGGTGTTCGCGCATGCTCTAGGAGAACTCCCGGAGGACCTGTGCCACGTGCACAGGCCCCAGGAGCGGAATGTAGAAAGCACTAATGTGAAGAAGCTCGGGGACACCTGGCAGTGTGGTGAGAGCCTGCTGCGACAGTGAATAAGCGTGCGTCCCTGCGGGGAGGAGAGCAAGGGGTGCATGGATGCCAGTGCTACATCACTGCATTGTTAGTGTTTTGCTCCTTGAAATCTAAATTTTAATTTTTATTATTTTGTAAGTATTTTGTAAATCCACCTTTGGCTTTCACACTGCCTAAATCCTTCTAGGCATGCTCTTGATCAGTTTCAGACATGTCTCGACCGAAATGTGATCCCAGGTGCCTTCTACAAGTTCCCTATATTGATTCATACTAGACGACTCACTTGGTTATGTATACAGGTTTTTTCTCCAACTCTACCCACAAGTGTTCGTTTGCATTGAGATCTGGGGACTGTGGGGGTCAATCCAACACCTCTCCTTCAATGTCATTGAACCAATTCTTCACCAAACTTGACATGCTTCGGGTCATTGTCGTGCTTGAACACTATGTCGTCCTTTTTATACCCATAGTACTCGAGTGTACAAAATAACTCGTCTTGTAAGAAACTCACATATAGTTCAGCGTTGTTAGCCATTTTTTCCCTTGTTTCTTCCACACCCATTTGCACACATCAAAGCTTAGTCTATTGGCTTTCATCTCATCACTCCAAATCACCATCACCTGTTTCCAATCTTCTACAATCCACATTTTGTACTTTTTTGCAAACTCGAGCAGACGCTTCTTTTGAGAATATTGAAGTCGATTCTTCAATTGTTTTCAGACGGCCATTCCAGACTTGTGTAATGTGCATTGCACAGTGTTTGCATAGACATCTCTGTTCTCACTATTACGAAGAATGGAAGCCACCTCCACCACCATGTTTTTCGCTCCAGAACTCATAGACCTTGTGATGAGCCGACTTGTTGATTCCGTTATTTTGCTTGGACATCCACTGCTTAGCTTTTGAATAGATGGATTGACTTTATTTCATATTCTTCCAACTGGCATAGCACTCACATGATGCAGTTTGGCAATTTTTTTGGCTGAGAGATGGCTATTGATGAGCTGGATGTTGCTGTTTCTCTTTTCTTGGGAAATCTTCTTATTGGCTGCTCCTTGAATTGAACCAGTGTATTTTCACTTAAGAATCAACTTAATAACACACTGACTTAATAGGGAATGTAATTTATATTATACAGGAATAAAAAAAAGATTTTTCTAACACCAAGAGCAAAACAGTAACAATGCAGTGACATGACAAGAATCTGCATAACTAATAATATTCTAAATAGTTGCAAGTCAAATTTATGTATGAGATAGCAAAGATGATTATCTATAAAATGAAGGTAGTCTCCCTCTCAAAGCTGTAGTAGATGGTGAGATATTGAGCCAGAGAGTCAAAAGTTCAAAACATTGTTGCCCTTTTGCTTATCAGTTTATCATTATACAATTTAAAAAAAAAATCTATTTCTACTACTACTACTACTACTACTACTACTACTACTACTACTAAAAGTGTAATAGCTTATAGTAGTAAGCCTATAGTATAAAATATTTAAAACAAAACAAGTAAATTTAGACATGCTATTGTCTTCTCAGTTCTTCCCTAAAAGTTTCATCAGTCCTATTGTAGTACAACAATGTTTTGTGCAGCAATTATGTGAAGCAATGAGTTCCCAAGCTATATTCATCCCTGAGCATCCACCAACCATGGTGATTTTTACTGTCAGAAGAGCTAGCCTGATTCCTTGCACAGATGAGTGAACTTCAAAGGGGAATTATTTGTATTATGAAACTGTAAGCAAGCTATGCTTCTTCTACCATCCCTTGTTTTTCTAGACTTCCCAAAGACAATCAACAGATTGTGTCTATTGTTAAGGTTTTTTCTTCACACTCAAGTTCCCCAGTGATAACGTTTTTGTTGTCTATATATTACCGTAATGGTAAGAATATTATAGCATATACATTTGTATCTAATGACACAAAAAACAAATGATCATTACAAATGCCAACATATTTGACAGAAAAATAGTCGACATGCAGCACAATAATTACTTGAAAATGACAGACTTGATGGAACCCTTTGGACATTTTCTGGTAATATGAGCTGTCAGACGTTGGTAGCTTCCATTGTATGACAGATCCGGCACTGCTTTTTAGTTTTTCTTCCAACCATATTGCAAGTGTAAACATAGCTTTATTATACTGCATGGAACACAACTGAACACAGCGGTAATGAAGGACTCAGCCAGCCATTACCACCAACTCCGCAAATTAGTGGCTAGCTGTGTTGTCCATCACCCCTGCCATCTTGGACTTGCGCAGTGCGCCAATGAATTTGAGGTGCATACACCCGGATTTATTGCGCATTATGAGGGAGACTGAGATTTATAAAATCACTGGAGGCTAACTCCGGCACACTATTGATTTCCCATAAACCAAAATAGAACGCAGTAATTAGATGTCAAAATCCTTTTCTTTTATTTTGTTAGTGCAAGACGTGAAAAAAACGGTGCTGTACAATTGTCCGCCAGGTGTCGACATTTCGGCTAACAAGCCTTCATCAGGTCGGACAGGCTGAATACATTATTTACAGATGAGAAAACAAAACAAAGAAAGGAAATCAATCAATTGTAATAAATGGCTGCATTGTCAGGGTACACAAGGCAAAAATGAACATCAGAAAACATAGGCAATGACAAAACCATAGAGACAAGGGTACAAGAATCAATGCATACAATTTAAACATGGAGGGTACCATGCATAAAAGTTCACAGAACCTGTTGATTATTGTTGTAATATAACCCGGTGGATATAGGATGAAAAACCGACGTGGAGTGACCGTTAGGTATGGAGAACATGGTAAGGACACTCACCTTGACCTACACTGGAATAGCAGCCTGGTAAGTATGTAGGATGGCTGTAAGAATGTAATGCCCTCCGTGCGGAGACAGCTGAAGGAGGAAAAACAAAATGTAAAGGAGAAAGGAAGATCAGGAAAAAATGTTTGTTTGGACATACCCTATATAGGGTCCCTGGGTAATGCCGGCGTATGGGATCAGATCCTAAAAACGTGTGTGGATCATAGTAAGGAAGTCTGGAACAGAGAACATAAGACATACCCATAGAGGTATGGGAATAGGGAATGACCTATTAGGTTGGGTAACAGGGTGATACTGATCATCAGGTAGGATCCATAAGGGGAAGTAAAGTGTTGATTACCTCAGTGGTAGTATGTGTCCCTTGCTGGAGTGTCCAGACGCTTGGAAAATATGGCGACCACGAAAGTGTCAGGGAGAAGGCAGCTCCTGCAGTGTGATGTCAGTGTCCAAGGCTCGAGCTTGAGATCAGGATGAAAAATCTGATTGCTATTATAGCTATATTACATAGAATAGTGGGTGAAAAAAAGGGGGATAGAGTAAAAGGCGGAAGTAATGTTACCTATTGACTTCAGTGATATAGCCTGTAGCAAGGTCCATTGGGCTTGAGATATATTACACTCATAAGATTGTCAGGGAGAGGGCAGCTCCTGTGGTATGGAGTCAGGGTCGAGGGCTCATGCTAGGAATCAGGAAGATGTGCCTGATTGTTACTTCAGCTGCACCAAATGAAATGACATCAGGGTGATTAGATTGTAACCATAGGGTGAGGAGTAGAAGAAAGAGGGGGGGGGAAGAGGAGAGAAATGAGAAACATGTTACCTAGTGACTTCAGTGGTATAGCCTGGAGGAAGGTCCATTGGGTTTGGAAAACATAGCAATCATGAGAGTCATGCAGAGGGCAGCTCCTGCAGCGCAGAGTCAGGGTCCAGGGCTCGCGCTTGTAATCAGGGTGATGTGCCTGATTGTTACTTCAGCTACATAAAATGAAATCAGGGGTAACTCAGTGGTAACTACGGGGTGTGGAGTGGAGGAGAAAGGATAGAGGAGAGAGAATAAAAATGAGAATTAAGTTACCTAGTGACTTCAGTGGTATGGCCTGGAGGAAGGTCCGTGGGCATAGAGGGAGTCAAGGTAGCTGGCTATGGAGAAGAGGGAATCAGTGAATACATATCCTATGGTGGTAGTGTGGGTCCAGTAATGTCCAGGTGAGTCACCTTACCATGAGCCTGTTGTGCCGCAGAGATAGATCGCTCGTCCTGTGGGGTATAAAGTTAGTGGGAAAGCGTCCTTTTAACCTGGAAAGAGCCGCGACATCACTTCCGGTTTCGTTAGAAGTGGTGCATGATGGGGCGTGGTGCACTGCGCATGCGCAAGTGGTTGCCGTCGATCCACTGTTAGAGGTAGGGAGTGCGTCACTGCTGCTGGGTGGAACGCGGAAGTAAGGTATTGGAGCGCACATGTGACAGGGAGGGCGTGTTAGTGAGTCACATGACAGTGTTGGTAGTGGATCCAGGCACGGAAATCACGTGTCAGTGCAGGGGTGAGTGACAGGCTGGATGTGGTTGTCACAAAGTGGTGCTAGTTTTGTAATATAGAAAGAGAGAATTAGGATACCATATAGCAGGATAATCACGTATATAATAGAGGTTATACAGTGAGGTTATATAGTGAAATAGCAATATGAGCGTAGTTAGTCATTTAATCTTTAATGTTAAAAGGGGACAATAAGCAAATTGTTCATAAGGTAACAACACTATAAATCCCAAATGTGGGATGGCCATAGTTCTATACAGGTACTCACATGAACTTGAGGAGTGAAATTAGTACATACATGTACTCACATATACATTAGTGAAACATAAGGTAAGTCAAAGAAAAGAAATAAGAACAAATGATGGAGATTACTATAAGGGGAAGATTATTAGAATACCTGTTCATATCTCCGGTTCAAGCCGTGGGGCTCAAGGGTGCCCAGAGTGTGGATCCATCGGGCTTCCCTTTCTCGGAGGAGTTTAATCCTGTCACCACCTCTACGGTTGGTGCTAACCTGATCGATGACCTGAAACTTGAGCTGAGAGATCCTGTGACCCGCTGTTATGAAGTGAAAGGGAACGGGTAGCAGGGTGCGGCCGCATCTGATGTCGGATTTATGTTTATTAATGTGGTCTCGGATATGTTGGGTTGTCTCTCCAACATATCCGAGACCGCAGGGGCACTTGATGTAGTAGACAACAAAAGAGCTGTCACAAGTGAAGAAGTCTCTGATGGGAAAAGATTTGCCAGTTCTGGAATGTGTGAAGGAGCATCCTTTGGTGATGTTGGAGCATTGGGCGCACCTAAGGCATGGGAAAGTGCCAAACTGTGGATTATTGAGGAATTTTTGTTTGGGGGCGTGATGGTTGGAGCCTATGTCTGCCCGAACGAGCTTGTCCCTGATATTTAGTGATTTCTTGTAACAGAATAAAGGGGGTGTCTTAAATTCACTGATTTGTGGATAGGAGAGGCCAAGAAGTGGCCAATGCTTTAAGACAATTTTTTTAACCAGTGGAGAAAAGGGATGGAATGTATTGATCAGGGGCATGCAATCAGATTGTGTTGGTGGCTTATGAGATGAAGATCTCATTTTGGTAGCTATGTTATTGGGATAACCTCTCGGTCTGAACCTGCTGCTCATTTCATCATGTCTCACCATACGATTATCTTTTGTCGACTCTCATGTGCTGACTAATCGGCAATGTGTTTCGGGTGATTGCTGGTGTAGTGGAGAAGGCTATTCTTATCCGTGGGCTTGGTATAAATATCGGTTGTGACGGTACCGTCACTGTTTTTGATGACCCAGCAATCCAAAAAATTGATCCTGTCAGTACTGTGGTTGATGGTAAAAGTTAGACCCGGTTGGTACGCATTGACTTCTTCATAAAATGTAAGTAGAGAATCTAGGTCACCGTCCCAAATCAAGAAGATGTCATCAATGTATCGACGCCATAATAAGGCGTGGCGTAAAATCTGGGGATGGGAATGTATATATCTATCCTCAAAGGAGACCATAAAAATGTTAGCGTAGGGGGACGCGACGTTAGAACCCATCGCGGTCCCCCTACGCTGCACATAAAATTGATCCTGGAATAAAAAGAAGGTTTTTTTCAGAATAATCCTGAGTAGATCCATGCAGAATTTCCTGTTTTCAATTGGTAGAGTGGTGAACTGTTCAAAGAACCACTGTACCGCTTCTAATCCTTCCTCATGGTTTATGCTGGTATACAGCGAATTGACATCAAGTGTCACTAGTAGAGATGTCAAGTGTCACTAGTATAATAAATAATAATGTATTCAGCCTGTCCGACCTGATGAAGGCTTGTTATCCGAAACGTCGACACCTGGTGGACAATTGTACAGCACCATTTTTTTCACGTCTTGCACTAACAAAATAAAAGGATTTTGGCATCTAATTACTGCGTTCTATTTTGGTTTATGGGAAATCAATAGTGTGCCGGAGTTAGCCTCCAGTGACTGTTTAATTTCTCCTGAGCAACTATGAGAGGTGATGCGAGGTCTTCTTTCCTTCATTAATTGAGATTTATAAAAAGCCATCAATAATTCCGCTATTACAAGTCATGTTACAGATTGCCACAGGGTGGTGATTAAATCATTATTGGAACAATTAGTTTGGTGAAAGAAACACCCCCACGACTAGTGATCCACAAATTATTATATCAAAGGATAAAGGCTTCGTCACACACAGGGATAAATCTTTGGCAGATCTATGGTTGCAGTGAAATCATGGAGATATTGTTCCATTTGTACACAGCCACAAACCTGGCACTGATTGTCCACAATTTCACTGGAACCACAGATCTACCACAGATCTGCCGCAGATTATCTCTGTGTGGGACAGGGCCTTAAGTTATAAAAACGATTTTATGGTGATAGACAAAGGAAAAAGACACCAAAGGTGCCTTGTCTGCAAGTATCGTATATTAAGGGTTGAATAAAGACATGGAGGTAGGTTAAAGGGGCTGAGGAAAACGACAGGTTCTCTTTAAAGTCATTGATATGTGAAAAAGCAATAATTAAATCTTCCTGTCTGATGATATACACCATCATGTTAATTGTTTACCCTTCCTAAAGAGATGACAAAGCAGTGATGGCTGATATCATGGACAGCAGCCTGTTACTGTTCATTGTCAGGAGACCTATCATTGTGGTTCCCTATCAGTGATCCTCATAGTTGGTTAGGATATTTGCTGCACCAGATTTGGTAAGCAGAGACCGCTGTTTGGTCCTCACCATAGGATAGATATCTACTTTGAGGCGATGTGCGTGTACCGCCCCGCTCTCGGCAGCTGAGCTTCTCAGATCCGGTTCTTCTGTGGGTGGCTCGAGGGTCTCCGGACCCGGGGGGGTCTCGCGGTCACTTCAAATAAAATGGGGAGTGATGGGATGGTGGATCTAGGACGTATATGTACGGGCTGGGCCGTACAGAGTTTGTGACGCCACCCACGGTATGTGATGAGTTGGACACCACCGCTGCAGTTACGGGGCAACCGGGGGAGATGATGTGCAGCAAGTTGTTAACCCCTCTGTGGGCAGGGATGGTGGCCCCGGGACCCGTTGGGGGTTTGGCGGTGCAGGGAGAGGGGCGATCGCAGGGTGCTGGTGTACTCACTATTTGAAAACACACGAGTCTCTGGTAAACCAAGGTGAAGGTGGTCGGTGCCAGCAGTCTGCTGTGTTCGGGTTCCCCCACCCAGCTGGTGATCTCTGTCTTTCTCCTGCACCTGTTTTAGAATGGTGGGCTGCCTGTGCTTGCAACTTCAGGAGTCCGCTCCTGGCTGGTTGTCGCCTAAGGAGCCCTTGCCCGCAGACGCTGGCCCGTGGGATCTCTGAGCCGTGGCGGTGGCCTTTTATCCCCCTGGATGGGCTGTTTCCTTCAATCGGGACTTTGGGTGGGACAGGACCTCTAGTCCTGGCCGCAATCAGTTAATTAACTAGTTCCAGTAGCTTCTGGACCAAGCTTCAGGGTCTGAGTACCCTCCTGTGTGCTCCGGTTTCCGAGTCGGTTCCCTGGGTCAGTACCGGCAGGCTACAACCCTGTCCTGGTCCACCTCGGTTCCATCGAGCCGTCTTCCGGCTCCTGCAGATGGAGACCGCCATCTGCCTCCTAGCCGAAGGCACCAGGGCTCCTACCCTGGTACCTGTCAGTTTGCCTTCAGGCCTGAGACACAGGCCTGACCTCCACTCTCCTTGAACTCTCCACTCCACTCTACTTCCTGAACTGAACTGAACTGTTTCCTGCCCTCGGGCTGTCTAAGACTCCTCGGTGGGCGTCTTCCAACCGCCTGGTTCCGCCCCCTGGTGTGTCTATCAAGCCCTGAGGGAGGTAACTAGGGTTTTAAGGTTGGCTGTGCGTTACCTGTGAGAGAAAGGTGTAATGTGGGGCCCTATTTGTGACTACCTGGCCCGACCAGGGCATCACATGCGCACTAGAAATTGACTTTTTCTTAAGGAAAATACGGACCCTCTGAAAGAATCCTGCACCTGCGATAAAAAAAACGCGCCAAAACCGCAACGACATCCACATGCAGCTTTGCCACAGTTTGGTACGGTTTTGGTGCGGATTTGCCGTGGTTTTTCTGCAAGTTGGTCCCTGCGGATTTTGACCATTATCTATGGCAAAAACCGCAGGTACCTGCGGAAAATAAGTGACATGCACATTAATTTCACAGCGGAAATGCTGCAGGTAAATCCGCAGGTATAAAAAAAACGCAGTGTGCGCACAAGATTTTTATATACCCATAGATTTTGCTGGGGAATGACTGCAGAAATGTTAGACACATTTTCTGCAGCAAATCTGCGGTAAAATCGGCTGTAAATCCGCAGCATTTGCACAGGGCCTGACACCACTTTGCTCCAAGAACCAGAATTTTTAAAACTGTTTCTTTTTTGCTGCAGAAATTCTGCAGTAAAACTTATAGGGAATAAAATGCTGTGTGTGCACAACATTTTGGATTTCCCATACATTTTGCTGGGGAAGGACTGCAGGAAGGTTATGAGCAAAAACTGCACCTTATCTACGCCAAAAACCGTGGCAATCTGCGGCAAAAAACGCAGTGTGCACACAGGGCCTTACACAGACAAGCTAGGTGAGCTAATGCTGCCCAAACTAAAAGTGATGTGGAGCAATGTCTGCTACAAAACCCTATACATCAGAGGTCTCAAACTCGGCTGGGTGTATGGGCCACACATAGAAAAAAAAATAACTTGGGGGGGGCTGATTTGATTGCAGGACAAAGTGACATTTTTATTGGTACCATTTTTTTTCTCTACACCTTTGGATCACTGTGTTTGAACAATTTTTTGCTTGTTTATTATAAGAAACGTGCACTTTTTTGTTTAAATATATATACTGTATATATAAAACATTTTGATGGTAAAAAAATGTCATGCTTTATTTTTTTTGTTTACATTTTATCCCTTTCTTGAAAGTAATATAGTTTTACAATTAGCACCATATAGTAATTTTGGCCAACATCTTTTAGCAATGTACTGTTCCCCTTCTTGCAGTAATATTCCCATCCTGGTCCCCATTCTGTAGAAATGTACCCATCCTTGTCATCCTGTAGTAATGTGCCCATCCTGTAGTAATGTGCCCCCTCCTTGTCCCCATCCTGTAGTAATGTGCCCATCCTTGCCCCTTTCACAAATGTGCCCCATCCTTCTCCCCATCCTGTAATAATGTGCCCATCCTTATCCCCTTTTACTAATGTGCCCATGCAGGTCCTCTTCTTGTAGTAATGTCCCCTTTATTGATCCTCTTCTTGTAGCAATGTCCCATCCTGGTCCCCTATTGTGCCATTCTATGCACACGCACACACATAGACACACACAACTAGCAATGTCCCATCCTGGTCCCCTATTGTACAATTTTACATACACACACACACACACCAAAACATTCTTCTCACCTGTACTCCATTCCCTGGGCTTTCTATACTTCGCTTCTTGAGGCCCACAGGCATGAGCCCCACCATGATGGTTGCGGCTGCTGTGAGCGCTTTCTCTAAAATACAGATGAACGTTTTGCTGCCGTGCAGAGTCAAGCTCTCTCTGCACTAGTCCAATGGCAGCCGCTGGCCAATCAGATGCAAGCAGGTGATGTCATACGCAGCAGCTGCTGGCATCTGATTGGCCAATGGCTGCAATTGGAATAGTGCAGAGAGAGCTTTACTCTGGGCAGTGTTGGTAAAACGTTCATCTGAAATACAGTTAGGTCCAGAAATATTTGGACAGTGACACAAGTTTTGTTATTTTAGCTGTTTACAAAAACATGTTCAGAAATACAATTATATATATAATATGGGCTGAAAGTGCACACTCCCAGCTGCAATATGAGAGTTTTCACATCCAAATCGGAGAAAGGGTTTAGGAATCATAGCTCTGTAATGCATAGCCTCCTCTTTTTCAAGGGACCAAAAGTAATTGGACAAGGGACTCTAAGGGCTGCAATTAACTCTGAAGGCGTCTCCCTCGTTAACCTGTAATCAATAAAGTATTTAAAAGGTCTGGGGTTGATTACAGGTGTGTGGTTTTGCATTTGGAAGCTGTTGCTGTGACCACACAACATGCGGTCTAAGGAACTCTCAATTGAGGTGAAACAGAACATCCTGAGGCTGAAAAAAAAGATAAAACCCATCTGAGAGATAGCAGACATGCTTGGAGTAGCAAAATCAACAGTCGGGTACATTCTGAGAAAAAAGGAATTGACTGGTGAGCTTGGGAACTCAAAAAGGCCTGGGCGTCCACGGATGACAACAGTGGTGGATGATCGCCGCATACTTTCTTTGGTGAAGAAGAACTCGTTCACAACATCAACTGAAGTCCAGAACACTCTCAGTGAAGTAGGTGTATCTGTCTCTAAGTCAACAGTAAAGAGAAGGCTCCATGAAAGTAAATACAAAGGGTTCACATCTAGATGAAAACCATTCATAAATTCCAAAAATAGACAGGCCAGAGTTAAATTTGCTGAAAAACACCTCAAGAAGCCAGCTCAGTTCTGGAAAAGTATTCTATGGACAGATGAGACCAAGATCAACCTGTACCAGAATGATGGGAAGAAAAACGTTTGGAGAAGAAAGGGAACGGCACATGATCCAAGGCACACCACATCCTCTGTAAAACATGGTGGAGGCAACGTGATGGCATGGGCATGCATGGCTTTCAATGGCACTGGGTCACTTGTGTTTATTGATGACATAACAGCAGACAAGAGTAGCCGGATGAATTCTGAAGTGTACCGGGATATACTTTCAGCCCAGATTCAGCCAAATGCCGCAAAGTTGATCGGACGGCGCTTCATAGTACATATGGACAATGACCCCAAGCACACAGCCAAAGCTACCCAGGAGTTCATGAGTGCAAAAAAGTGGAACATTCTGCAATGGCCAAGTCAATCACCAGATCTTAACCCAATTGAGCATGCATTTCACTTGCTCAAATCCAGACTTAAGACGGAAAGACCCACAAACAAGCAAGACCTGAAGACTGCGGCTGTAAAGGCCTGGCAAAGCATTAAGAAGGAGGAAACCCAGCGTTTGGTGATGTCCATGGGTTCCAGACTTAAGGCAGTGATTGCCTCCAAAGGATTCGCAACAAAATATTGAAAATAAAAATATTTTGTTTGGGTTTGGTTTATTTGTCCAATTACTTTTGACCTCCTAAAATGTGGAGGGTTTGTAAAGAAATGTGTACAATTCCTACAATTTCTATCAGATATTTTTGTTCAAACCTTCAAATTAAACGTTACAATCTGCACTTGAATTCTGTTGTAGAGGTTTCATTTCAAATCCAATGTGGTGGCATGTAGAGCCCAACTTGCAAAAATTGTGTCAGTGTCCAAATATTTCTGGACCTAACTGTAAATGCAGTGAGCAGTGATGGCTGCAGCCCCTGTACTGACTGCGATCGTCAAGGAGGGCACATGCCTGCCGGCAGCAAGAAGCAGCCTGAATGGCCACATTCAGCCTGCAGACCACGTGTTTAAGACCTCTGCCATACACCATACTCCCATACTCCAAACACCATAGATGAATCTCCATTACCTCAGTGGAGATGAGAAAATTAGTTGTTGTTTTACTTTTCATGAGGCTTTTAAAAAAAGCCATCTCTTAGACAATATTGAGGCACAGATTTGATTTATTGTACAGTAGGGAATCACCTCTGGTAGGCAATGGCAGGGACACAGTAAAGCGGCACACACAAATTTTCAGTCCAAAACTCAATGTTTTATTCACACTGGGAACAAACAGAAAAATACAGTCTTACTTCAGACAAGTATGCAAAGCAAAAGTCCAGCTTGTCAAACAGCACAGCATAGGTCCCAGATGTGTCAGTCCATTCAGGTATGTTATTGCCACAAAACCTGCTTCAGCTTTCCAGCCCAATCACCCACCATACTGAGGAGTAGGGCTGTCTTTTTATGCTGTCTTAATTGTGCGCTGCCCCAAAACCCTGAAATAGCTGAGAAGGTCCAGGCTGCAGTTTGACACCTTTCCTGCTGCTCACCAGTGTAAAACGCTCTTGCTAGGAGGAATATGCAGTCATATGAAAAAGTTTGGGCACCCCTATTAATGTTAACCTTTTTTCTTTATAACAATTTGGGTTTTTGCAACAGCTACTTCAGTTTCATATATCTAATAACTGATGAACTGAGTAATATTTCTGGATTGAAATGAGGTTTATTGTAAGGATCAATCATCAAAAGGAACCTGAAGACCCACCTCTTCCGACAAGCCTACAACCTGCCGTAACCCTCAGTCTGATACAGCGCCGCACAATCAGCTCTACCCTAACCTACTGTATCCTTATCTATCCCTTGTAGACTGTGAGCCCTCGCGGGCAGGGACCTCTCTCCTCCTGTACCTGTCTGTTTCTTGTTTATGAGTATTGTACTTGCCCCTATTATGTATACCCCTTTCACATGTAAAGCGCCATGGAATTGATGGCGCTATAATAATTAATAATAATAATAATAATAATAAGAAGAATTGTACTAACAGAAAATGTGCAATCCACATTTAAACAAAATTTGACCGGTGCAAAAGTATGGGCACCTCAACATAAAAGTGACATTAATATTTTGTAGATCCTCCTTTTGCAAAAATAACAGCCTCTAGTTGCTTCCTGTAGCTTTTAATGAGTTCCTGGATAAAGTTATATTTGACCATTCCTGTTTACAAAACAATTCCAGTTCAGTTAAGTTTGATGGCCGCCGAGCATGGACAGCACGCTTCAAATCATCCCACAGATGTTCAATGATATTCAGGTCTGGGGACTGGGATGGCCATTCCAGAACATTGTAATTGTTCCTCTGCATGAATGCCTGAGTAGATTTGGAGCGGTGTTTTGGATCATTATCTTGCTGAAATATCCATCCCCTGCGTAACTTCAACTTCGTCACTGATTCTTGCACATTATTGTCAAGAATCTGCTGATACTGAGTTGAATCCATGCGACCCTCAACTTTAACAAGATTCCCGGTGTCGGTATTGGCCACACAGCCCCAAAGCATGATGGAACCTCCACCAAATTGTACTGTGGGTAGCAAGTGCTTTTCTTGGAATGCCGTGTTTTTTTGCCTCCATGCATAACGCCTTTTTGTATGACCAAAGAACTCAATCTTTGTTTCATCAGTCCACAGGACCTTCTTCCAAAATGTAACTGGCTTGTCCAAATGTTCTTTTGCATACCTCAGGCGACTCTGTTTGTGGCGTGCTTGCAGAAACGGCTTCTTTCGCATCACTCTCCCATACAGCTTCTCCTTGTGCAATGTGCGCTGTATCGTTGACCGATGCACATTGACGCCATCTGCAGCAAGATGATGCTGCAGGTCTTTGGAGGTGGTCTGTGGATTGTCCTTGACTGTTCTCACCATTCTTCTTCTCTGCCTTTCTGATATTTTTCTTGGCCTGCCACTTCTGGGCTTAACAAGAACTGTACCTGTGTTCTTCCATTTCCTTACTATTTTCCTCACAGTGGAAACTGACAGTTTAAATCTCTGAGACAATTTTTTTGTATCCTTCCCCTGAACAACTCTGTTGAATAATCTTTGTTTTCAGATCATTTGAGAGTTGTTTTGAGGAGCCCATGATGCCACTCTTCAAAGGAGATTCAAATAGGAGAACAACTTGCAAGTGGCCACCATAAATACCTTTTCTCATGATTTGATACACCTGCCTATGAAGTTCAAAGCTCAATGAGGTTACAAAACCAATTTGGTGCTTTAGTAAGTCGGTAAAAAGTAGTTAGGAGTGTTCAAATCAAGACATTGATAAGGGTGCCCATACTTTTGCACCGGTCAAATTTTGTTTTAAAGCGGATTGCTCATTTTCTGTTAGTACAATAAACCTCATTTCAATCCAGAAATATTACTCATTCCATCAGTTATTAGATATATGAAACTGAAATAGCTGTTGCAAAAACCCAAATTGTTATAAAGAAAAAAGGTTAACATTAATAGGGGTGCCCAAACTTTTTCAAATGACTGTATCTCCCATCTACCACTGAACCCTTTACTATGTCACATATACCTCCTTTGTTCAACTCTGAGGGGGTGGACACACACCATACAGTGGGCTAAAGGAGCTTGGAGAAAACCTCTGGAGGTGACAAAGTCTTCCCTGCATGAAAAGTAGACAGCGGGTTAGCCCCACCAAATCTTTTGCTATCCTTTCCGGGTTTTCGCAAATTGACATGATAAACCTGCTCCCGTTTTCACCGATCCGGCTGCTGTACCTTATAGTTTACTGTCCCCTCTGGAGTGGAGGTTACTCTTACAGCCTGCACCTATATTTTTGTGAAACACTGTTATTGCACCACTTCTGTGCAATGCAACATGGCTGATATTCATGCTGATGTTCACCAGGTGACACAATTGTTGGCCATAGGGCAGAAAATAAGGTGAAGTCCCACCCAACTATTAGTTCATAGTGTAGATTCAAAACCACTCCCACTTCATGGTATTGCTTCCCGGCTGGAGCGTTAAGCATTACCATTGCGGTGAGATAGTCTTTTAAGTTCCCGTGGATAGAGATGAGTGAACCTTCATTCTCATGGCTCAAGGGTCGGACTTGGAAAATGATGTGAAAATCCCCGTGGTGAGTATCGCACTGTGCTCTTGTCTGAGTGATGCGCAACATTGTGCACTCTGCGGTAAATGTGTGATTTACTCAAATTTGACTTACATTCTGCATTCTAAGATGTGTTGTTCACAGAAGAAATGAAAGAAAAAAAACCCCTCCACCCAACCACCACCAGAAGTGAAAATACATCCAATGGCATGCAGAAATGTAAGGGAGACATCCAAGGAATGAGATTTTTCATAAGTGGACACTTGATAATGCAATTTAGTTGTCTAAAGCTCAGGAAGTTGGAATGTAGGTACTATGAGACTGTTACGGAGGGCTGTCTGATAATAACCTAAATGAGTATCAGACAGTCAGGGTCCACCGTGCAAAGACTCTGCTGCAGACTATGGCAGAGTGCAATACCTCTGTTAACTCACAGAAGGATATAATAAGTAAGTAAAGCAATTCCTCCCTTACTTGGAGGGTGTGTGGAATGATCTCTGTTAATAATCACAGAGACAAAGGCAATGTGTGCGAAATGGCACATACCCAAGTCCGCTCTTCTAGTGGTGCAAAAGAGACGAACAGCAGCGTAAGCCGCACAAAGCTCCTACCTGCGTTTGCTCCACTAGTGTGCGAGGACACGAACCACTAGATATGGCACCTGCCTAGGTCCGCTCTTCTAGTGGTGCAAAAGAGACGAACAGCAGCGTAAGCCGCACAAAGCTCCTACCTCTGTTCGCTCCCCTAGTGTGCGAGGATACGAACAACTGCCAGACGCAGTATAAGGAACGTTACCCTAGCGGCAACGTCCACCTACGAGTCGAACCACAAGGCCCAGCCAGACCATGTGCCTCAGGCACCTGCCTATGTCCGCTCCCCTAAGAGGTAAGGATACGGACAGCAGCCGAAGCTGTAAGGTATAAGAACGCTACCCTGCCGGTAGCGCTCACCTAGCATAGACAGAGGAATGCCTAGAGGAACGCGCACAGAGCGTCTACTCTTATGCATGAACCAAGAGGACTGAGCGCCATGCGGCGTGTGTCAGGGTCTTATATAGACTCTGTGCCTCATCCAAGATGGAGGACACCAGAGCCAATCCGCTGCCAGAACGACAGGAGTGACGTCATGCTGGCCTATCACTGAGCAAGGCATCACAAGCACATGACCAGCGACCAATCGGCATAGAAGGTGTCAGAGACATGTGACCTCGTGTCAGCGATGATGTCACCCGCACATGTGCAATGGCTCCAAGATAGGACTTAGTCTCTGGCGCTCGCACATGTGCAGTAGCAAGAAATCTGGACTTAGTCTCCAGTGCTCGCACATGTGCAGTAGCAAGAAATCTGGACTTAGTCTCCAGTGCTCGCACATGTGCAGTAGCAAGAAATCTGGACTTAGTCTCCAGCGCTCGCACATGTGCAGTAGCAAGAAATCTGGACATAGTCTCCAGTGCTCGCAGCAACCGTAACAGAGACAATGAATAATGTATACATAATAAAAAAAGAAAAAAATAATAAAAGAAAATACAAAAAATAAATAAAATAAAAATATTAAACACTATTTTGTCACAAATGTGGGTAGCAGTAAGGCAACAGGAGAACTACAAAAAAAGATGAAAAACTCTTTTTCAGTGCATTGGGAACAAGGGTGGAATACTATTCACTTTGTCTCCCTTTGGGCCAACAATTTCTTCAAATTTCCAACCCTTATACCCCTCTGCTCTAAGTCGATGCCCCTAATTTTCAGGGATTTCAGGGATCACAATTGTGATATTCCTTGATATGACTGGGTAGAGTCTTCAAAGAAGCCACATTGGTCACTGCTCTGGCTGCACCAGTGTCCGTAAAATACTCACAAACTCTGACCCTCAGCTCTCTAGAAGTAAGGCCTACATAAATTTTAGAGCAACCACACATGGCGTAATATACGACATTGGTGCTTTTACATGTTATGCAATAATTGATCTTAACGGCGCGCATACCATCAGCTGTATTACATGTGGTTCTGGGTAGGACATTGGCCCAAGCCGCACAGTGACCACATGGGTAACACCCCAATATAGGGCACCTTTACCGAAGGGATTAGCACGTTTAGGAACATAATGCCTTTGAATGAGAATGTCCCTTAAATTTTTTCATCGCCTAGAGTTCATGAGTGGTGTCTCAGGGAGATGTGAATGTAGGGCAGAATACATTTTTAAGATTGGCCAATGTCTAGAAAGGATGGTCCTCATGGTTGACCACTCATGGTCTAGATGAATCTTACTTTATGGTCGACCCGATTCTTCCTGTCTGGCAATAAAAGTTGGCCATGAGGTGTCGATTGAGCCTACCTCAGCATCCCTAGTAATGCGTATACACCTCAGCGGTCTCAGCAATGTATATATCCCCACTGGCCCCAGTAATGTTTATGCCCCTCAGTATCCCCAGTAATTAGTATGACCCTCAGTGTCCCCAGTATATGTATGCCCCCCACTAGCATCAGTATGTCTATGCCCCCACTGGCCCCAGTAATATGTATGCTCCTCAGCGGTCCCAGTAATATGTATGCAGTATAACCCTCAGCGGCCCCAGTAATGTGTATGCCCTCCACTAACCCCAGTATGTGTATGCTCCCACTGGCCCCAGTAATGTGTATGCCCTCAGCGTCCCCAGTAATGGGTATGCCCATCAGCATCCGTGGTACGTAGGGCCAGCATGACCAACCACCCCCACGGAGCCCTGGACAGCCGGGGGGCCCACACGCTGTTGTTATTTCTGTGGCCCCTAGGTCGAGTTCCAAGGACTGCAGTGCTTGGGCCAGCAGATGCACTTTGTTGGCTGCAAACTCTTTAAATCTAAACATGCATACAGCTTACATTGCTGAACACTGCGTGCAGGTGCATTGAACTTCTTCTGTGGGCGGATCTATTGCACAGTGTGCTCCCGTTCCACAGATGAAGAGGAGCCATAGCGCCAGCCAGCATGTCCCCCAGCACAGAGTAGGCCCTTCTGAGCTGTATGGCTCCCCACCTGAGCTGTATGTTTACCCCCCTGAGCTGTATGCCCCCCCTCCTGAGCTATATGTGCCCTGCTGAGTAGAGTTGAGCGCGGTTCGTGGTTCGAGGTTCTCCAGTTCGCGGCTCGAGTGATTTTGGGGGCTGTTCTAGATCGAACTAGAACTCGAGCTTTTTGCTAAAGCTCGATAGTTCTAGATACATTCGACAACGGTTCTAGCAGCAAAAAAAACAGCTAATTCCTAGCTGACTTTCCGCTGTAATAGTGTAAGTCACTCTGTGAATCACACTATTATGACATTTCAGTGTATAGTGTGCGTGAACAGCGCATTCAGATCACTGCTGTTTCTATAATGGCGATCGCCTTTTTTTTTTTTTTTCCTTGTCTTCCTTCCCTAAGCGCGCGCGTGTTGTGGGGCAGGCCAGCATGTCAGCCAATCCCAGACACACACACAGCTAAGTGGACTTTTAGCCAGAGAAGCAACGGCATGTGTGATAGGATGTCCATGTCACATGTCCCTGCATTATAAAACCGGACATTTTCCTCCAGCACGCCATTATCTGCCTTCTGCGTCCTTGGTGTCAGACATCACTAGCGCAGCTCCTATCGCCGATACTGCTGAGTACACTCCATACACAGCGCTGGACAGCTTAGGGATAGCACTTTCTATCAGTCCTTTTAAGGGCTCATACCGGCAGGGTCAGAGCCATAGGTGACAGGTCCGTGAAAACAGAGTTTAACAGCTACACAAGATGACAGCGTCTGTGTAGCTAAGGTCAGGGATTTCCTCGCTGCATTTCCCCATTAGGAGGGATAGAAAGGCAGGCTTCCTTTCCTCTACCCAGAGACCCACAACCCTGCCACTGTACCCTCCTGCCCTTTGCACACTCCAACTCATTGTTACTAAGCCATTATACTAGCAAACACTGAGTGAACTTAGTGGCATCCTAAACGTGGCTGTTGGACTGCTGTATTGCCCCAGTAGTGCAAAGATATTTGCAGTACGTCTGCCTGCATTGCACACTCAAACTCATTATAACTAAGCCATTATACTAGCAAACACTGAGTGAACTTAGTGGCATCCTAAACGTGGCTGTTGGACTTCTGTATCGTCCCACAAGTGCAAAGATATTTGCAGCACGTCTGCCTGCATTGCACACTCAAACTCATTGTTACTAAGCCATTATACTAGCAAACACTGAGTGAACTTAGTGGCATCCTAAATGTGGCTGTTGGACTTCTGTATCGTCCCACAAGTGCAAAGATATTTGCAGCACGTCTGCCTGCATTGCACACTCAAACTCATTGTTACTAAGGCATTATACTAGCAAACACTGAGTGAACTTAGTGGCATCCTAAACGTGGCTGTTGGACTTCTGTATCATCCCACAAATGCAAAGATATTTGCAGCACGTCTGCCTGCATTGCACACTCAAACTCATTGTTACTTACTAAGACATTATAATACCAAAAATTGAGTAAACTCAGTGGCATACAAGAAGTGGCTGTTGTACTCCATTAGTGCCCCACTGGTGCAAATCTATGTGCAGCACCTCTGCATGACACCCACCTGCCCTGTTTTTAATAAGCTATAATGATAGCAAAAAATACTGCCATTTAGTGGCATCATAGAACTGGATGTTGTATTTCATTATTGTCCCACTGGTGCCAAGCTATTTCTAGCACCTGTGCAGGACACCCTCCTGCTCTGTTTTTAATAAGCTATAATGATAGCAAAAAATACTGCCATTTAGTGGCATCATAGAACTGGATGTTGTATTTCATTAGTGTCCCACTGGTTCCAAGCTATTTCTAGCACCTCTGCATGACACCTTCATGCACATTTTGCTACGCTAATTTTATAGCAAACTCAGGGAATTCCTTGCTGCATTTGATAATTCGGAGGGATAGAAAGTGAGGCTTCCTTTAGCTTTTCCTTCTGTTCAGAGACAGCATCTCCAAGTCCACACCCGAAGAGCAATTTCTCCTCCACGTGTAAGTGTGGAGAGGCAGCTAGTGCGCATGCGTGTGCCGATTTACCCCAGCTGCAGCCTAACTACAGTGTTTCGCCTAGTGAGTATGCTCAGCCTGACTGTGCCATTCCTGAGGCTAAGTCTTCATTTTGGGATACAGCGCTTGCTCCCACACTTAGTGTGAAAAGCCTCTTTGCACAGGTACTTGCATTCCGTGCGGGGTCTAAGTCCTGTTTTGTGCCGAGACATCATGCTAAAGCTGATAGTCTTTTTTCAGAGACTCTATTTCATGCAACTGACCATGCTCAGGCACTTACTGCATCAGAAACTAGGTCCGGTAATGAACTCTTTGGCCCTGCCCCTGATGTGGGGGGGCCCATATAGACCACAGGGCATCAGGTGTCCTGATGATGTGGCCAGACCACTTCCAAATGGCTTGCAGAGGCCCGCCCCTATGACTTGTCACCTCATTATTGATGGTCAGACGATGAGTGGTGAGGTGTTTGTGTCGTGGCAGCCATGAGGTCATTATTGAAGTTGCGGTTCCAAATAGGACGCTAGTTATGCCACTCATGACGTGTCACTCTGCTTTTGTCTCCAGGAGGCGCATTGTGGTCCACCCTGGTTTGGGGCGGACCCAGGTTATAAAACGGGCTGGAGCCAACAAGGAGGTGCGCAGTCTTCTATTATGCTCCGAAAGAGCACACCTCCATGTGTTGAACCCATTGCGGCTTAAGGCCAGAGGTAGGCAGGGATAGGGCGTCGATGCAGGCCGCCACCACAGTTGGTAACGCAGAACGGTTAAGAACAGCTCCTGTCCTACAAGTCCTGCTTGTGCAGCCCAGTGGCATTAACAGGCCTGCTGCTGCTGATGCGCCTGCTGTCCACAGGTGTGGCCCCAATGCACACGGTCAGCGTACTGAATGGCTCCTGTGATGTTAACAGGGAGTTCCAGGGCTGGGTGGGCGTGTGGACCCTGTGACGCTAACAGGGCTCCCAGTCTCAAGTGGCGTCTAACTTGGTTCAGGCAACTATTAGTTTCATAGCCACACAGATCTGTATCCTCCACCTAACCTTCCAGTTGCCAACCTCTCCTTTTCCATCTGGGAGCACGGTGGACATTGACTGCTGATGGGGATATATACCTTTCTCTTTCTTTTCTTATTCATTTTCGTTATATAGCGGTAACATAGTATATACCACCTTATCCAAATCTGCCAGTCCCACCGTAACAGATGGTGTTTCTTCATCAAATGTTACTTTTGCTTAACCAAAAAACCCACGGACAAAAACTTTTTTCCCCTTTCCAACACACCTGTTCCCCTTTCCACCAGCATTTGTCCTTTTTCAACTCATTTGGTATATGACCAAAAGTGCAACTCTGCAGGGACACCGTACTCAATGCCATATCAGCACAGCAGCCAGCCCTCGGTCCCTCAGATGTGGACAAGTAAAAGACCATTTCCTCCTATCCATGACAAAGCGTTGAGATTCACTCTGTGCAGCACTGGTGTTTACTGGAAAAGCAGATCTAAGAATCCGTACCACCTTCTGCAGATACTCCTGTATACGTGCGTCCCTTTCTATGGCAGGAATTATTTCGCCAAATTTTGTCTTGTACCAGGGATCTAACAGTGTGGCAACCCAGTAGTTAGCATTACTTCGAATTCGTACAATCCGAGGGTCATGTTGTAGGTAGTGCAGCAAGAAGGCACTCATGTGTCTTGTGCATCCAGGAGGACCAAGTCCTTGGTGTGTTGGTGGCAGAGAGGTGAGAATCGTGCCTCCTTCCTCTGCCCTCTCCCCCCAACCTCGCACAACCGAAATGTGAGCAAGCTCTCACTCATCTGCTGAGTCTTCCATGCCCATCACCAGTTCGTCCTCCATTTCTTCATGGGCGCCTGCACCTTCCTCAACAATTTTTTCTGATACTATGTGCCCTTGTTAATCCCTCTCCCCCATCATGACTGCCGCCTAGGTGCCGCTCACCGTCTGGACCTTGTAGATCTTATTATCCCTTCTGCATATGACTCCTCCTGTACTTCCTCCCCTTCCTCTTGGACCAATACTTGACTCCGAATAATGCATACAGTGTGCTCCATCTTGTAGATGACCAGAATTGTCACGCTGAGAATGGCATCGCCAGTGCTAAAGAACTTCGTCGATCTTTGTAAACTGTGTAGAAGAATGCATAGGTCCTTGATGTGACACCACTCCAGCAGCGTGATCTGCACCACCTCTGGATCAAGTTAGCCCAGGGTATACGTCATACCGTATTTCAGCAGGGCTCTGCGGTGCTGCCACAGACGCTGAAACATGTGCAGATTCAAATTCCTGCGTGTCGGAACATCGCATTTCAGGCGTTTAACCGCCAGACCCTAAGACTTCAGGAACGATGAAAGTTGTTGAGCTGCTGGGTGCGAAGGATGAAAGTGAGCACATAGCAGCGTGCCCGCTGCACAAGGCCATGTAGGCCGGGATGGTATTTTAAAAATTGCTGGAGAATCAGATTCAACACGTGAGCCATACAAGGCACGTGTGTCACATTGCCCTGACGAAGGGCCGCACACAGGTTTGCATCATTGTCGCACCCGACCTTCCCTGACTGCTGGTTGAGTGTAGACAACCATTGATGAAACTCGGTCTCACTCTCCAGAGCTAACCGTCCACAATTCCTCAGCAGTGTCTCACATTTCCCCTACATTTCAAAGTAAACATTTGACCGCCTGATAGCCTTGAGCTCTGCTGCCAGCATAGTAAGGATGTGTGTGAGATTCCTTGGGCGCAGTTACAAGGAAGGGGGGCCTGACCACACAGGGTTTGGGCCGAGGTGGAGGACCCACACGAGGTTAAGGAGGCAGAAGCAGTGGAGGAACTTGTACATACAGAGGAAGGATTGACACACAAGTCGTGGGGACGGCAAGACTTGTACAGCAAACCCTTCTCCATCTCTCACCATAGTTACCCAGTGCCCAGTCAGCAACATGTAACTCTCCTCTCCATGCTTACTGGTCCAAGTATCTGTGGTGAAATGCACCCTGTCACACACAGAGTTTCTCAAGGAATCGGTGAGGTTGTGTGCGACCTGCTGTGGTAGCGCGGGCACGCCTTTCTTGGAGAAGGAGTGACGACTGGCCATCGGCTCTTGGGGCACTGCAATGGGCATAAGGTCTCGAAAATCCTCGGTCTCAAAAGGGTGTAAAGGCAGCCTTTCTGTTGCCAACAAGTTGCAGATGATGAAACTCAACCTCTTAGGCATGTCATGCCCTTTGAAAATCATGTAAAACACAGTGAGGGGACTCCAACCACAGTCTCCCTCGTTGCCACTAATTGGGCCACACACACCCCACTTGACTGGCATCAGTTGACCCCCCTTTTGAAAAAGAAAAAGATGCTTTGCATGAAGCACTCTCAAAAATACGCGTGCCTTTCCCGTCCCCTGGATGACCCAGGGGAAGAAAAGTCCTCTGAGAGCCATGACTTGTTCATCTTGGTTCTTTTAGAAACACAGCGAGGGGACTCCAACCACAGTCTCCCTCGTTGCCACTTTTTTGGCCACACACACCCCACTTGACTGGCATCACTTGAGCCCCTTTTGAAAAAGAAAAAGATGCTTTGCATGAAGCACTCTCAAAAATACGCGTGCCTTTCCCGTCCCCTGGCTGACCCAGGGGAAGAAAAGTCCTCTGAGAGCCATGTCCACATTGTCAGTGCACAGACACGTGTGCTTATCTGCCAGCAGACCCCCAGCAGCACTGAAGACAGGTTCCAAGAGAACGCTGGCTGCAGGACACGACAAGATCCCCAAGGCGTATGTGGCAAGCTCTGGCAATTTATCCAGATTGGAAGCCTAAAATGAGCAGGGCTCAAGTTGCACAGTAATGGCATCGATATTTCCTTGCATATACTCATATATCTGTGTCTCCTCCTCTTTTCCCTTGTCCAGCTCTTTTGTTTTCACATGAGTATATGTCCTTGTCACTTTCCCATGTGTTTGTGTTGTGTTGTGAGTTGTTTATCACCTTTTGGACACCTTTGAGGGTGTTTTCTAGGTGTTTTTATGTGTTTGTGATTGCCTGCCATTGTTTCCTATGCAGTTTGATTTCGGTTCGTCGAACGTTCGACAAACCGAACTCGAACGGGAGCTCCGTTCGGCGAACCGACCTCGAGCCAAACCGCGACCGGTTCGCTCATCTCTACTGCTGAGCTGTATGGCCCTCCCCAGAGCTGTAGATTCACCCTGAGTTGTATGAGCCCCCACAGCTGTATGTACTCCCAGAGCTGTATGTGCCCCCTCAGACCTGTATGGCCCCCCCAGGGCTGTATGTGCCCCACCAGAGCTGTATGGACCCCCAAAGTTGTGTGCCCCCTTGAGCTGTATGGGTTCACCCACTATGAGCCCCCCTTAGCTGTTTGGGCCCTTCTGAGCTGTAGAGCCCCTTAGAGCTGTTGGTGTTCCCCCAAAGCTGTAGGTGCCCCCCAGAGCTGTAGATGCCCCCAGAGCTGTATGTCCCACCAGAGCTGTATGTGAGAGACAACCAAAGCTGTATGTCTAGCACTCCAGAACTGTATGTGCCTCCCAAGGATGTTTGGGCCCCCCAAAGCTGAATGGGAAGCTCCCAAGAGCTATACGGGCAGCCACCCGAAGCTGTATGTGTGGCCCACCAGAGCTGTATGTGTGGTCCCATAGAGCTCTATGCTACCCACCCCAGTAATGTGTATGCCCCAGAGCTGTATGCCCCCAGTAATCTGTATGCCCCCAGTAATGTGTATGCTCCCCAGTAACATGTATGCCCCTCAGTAATGTGCATACCTTCAGTAATGTGTATGCCTCACAGTAATGTGCATGCCTGCCCACTAATGTGTATGCCTCAGTCCCTCCTGTGATGTATATACTGTAGCCCACAGCCCCTCCTGGGATGTATTTATTGTAGCCTCCAGCCCCTCCTGTGATGTATATACTGTAGCCTCCAGCCTCCTATGATGTATATACTGAAGCCCACAGCCCCTCCTGTGATTTAAATACTGTAGCCACATGCCCCTCTTGTGATTTATATGTTGTAGCTCCCAGCCTGTCTTGTGATTTATATACTGTAGCCCCCAGCCCCTCCTGTGATTTTTCTTCAAATATGTATATGTATGTATGCCTGTACAGTATGTGTATCAATCTGTGTATGCGTGTGTCTGTGGGTGTATGGGGCTCACTGAGACATTTTTGCCCAGGGCACACAAAAACCTGAAGCCAGCCCTGCCAGTATGTGTATGCCCCCCACTGGCCTCAGTATGTGTATAACCCCTACTGGCCCCAGTATGTGTATGCCACCCACTTGCTCAATATGTGTATGCCACCCACTGACCCCAGTAACGTGTATGCCCTCACTAACGTGTATGCTCCACCAGTGATGTCTATGCCTTCCCAGTAATATGAATGCCCCCCAGTGATGTATAATGGCTCCCCAGTAATATGTATGCCCCCAGTGACCGCAGTAACTTGTATGCCCCACCAGTACTGTCTATGCGCCCATTCTGTCTGTGGCTCTATTTTCCCCTGTGATGTATTTGCACCAGCCCCTCCTGTGATATATATATATATATATATATATATATATATATATATACGGTAGCCCCAGGCCTTCTTTGGATGTAAATACAGCAGTCTCAGTGTGCAATGTGCTGCCGTGTCTGCTAGCAGTGATGCTGCTGGGCCGGCACACAAACAGAATTATAGGCGCAGTGCTGGCCCATCAGCATCACTACTAGGAGAAAAATCACAGTGCACTGTACGCAGCCATGTCTGCTAGTGACAGCCATCATGCAGCCACACGCCTGGTACTAGGAGGAGCTGGGTGAGAGACAAGAGAGGGAGGTGAGTGAGGCTTCCCCATATTAAAAATATCTTGTGTGTGTGTGTGTGTGTGCATGTGTGACTTTTCCCTTGAGAAAGATGACAAAACATACGTTGGGAGCACTCCTGGGGTCCCTGGTATTTATCATTACTCACATGCTGACATACAGTGGGGAAAAAAGTATTTAGTCAACCACCAATTGTGCAAGTTGTCCCACTTAAAAAGATGAGAGAAGCCTGTAATTGACATCATAGGTAGACCACAACTGTGAGATACGAAATGCAAAAATAAATCCAGAAAACCACCTTGTCTGTTTTGGCAAGATTATTTTTGCAAATTATGGTGGAAAATAAATATTTGGTCAATAGCAAAAGTTAATCTCAATATTTAGTTATATATCCTTTGTTGACAGAGGTCAAACGTTTTCTGTAAGTATTCATAAGGTTGCCACACACTGTTGGTGGTGTGTTGTCCCATTCCTCCATGCAGATCTCCTATAGAGCAGTGATTTTTTTGGGCCTGTTGTTGGGCAACATGGACTTTCAACTCCTTCCAAAGGTTTTCAGTGGGGTTGAGATCTGGAGACTGGCTAGGCCACTCCAGGACCTTCATATGAAGCTACTCCTTCATTGCCCTGGCGGTGTGCTTGGGATCATTATCATGCTGAAAGACCCATCCACGTTTCATCTTCAGTGCCCTTGCTGACGGAAGGAGGTTTGCACTAAAAATCTCACAATACATGGCCCCATTCATTTTTGCATGTATACGGATCAGTGTTCCTGGTCCCTTTGCAGAGAAACAGCCCCAAAGCATGATGTTGCCACCCCCATGCTTCACAGTAGGTATGGTGTTCTTTGGATGCAACTCAGCATTCTGTCTCCTCTAAACATGACAAGTTGTGTTTCTACCAAACAGATCTACTTTCGTTTCATCAGACCATATGACATTCTCCCAATACTCTTCTGGATACTCCAAATGCTCCCTAGAAAACTTCAGATGGGCCCGGACATGTACTGGCTTAAGCAGGGGAACATGTCTGGCACTGCATGATCTGACTCTCTGGTGGCGTAGTGTGTTACTGATGGTAGCCTTTGTTACGGTGGTCCCAGCTCTATGCAGGTCATTAACTAGGTCCTTCTGCGTGGTTCTGGGATTTTTTGCTCACTGTTCTTGTGATCATTTTGACCCCACGGGGTGAGATTTTGCGTGGAGCCCTACATTGAGGGAGATTATCAGTGGTCTTGTATGTCTTTCATTTTCTTATTATTGCTCCCACAATTGATTTCATCCCACCAAGCTGCTTACCTATTGCAGATTCAGTCTTCCCAGCGTGGTACAGGGCTGTAACTTTGTTTCTGGTGTGCTTCGACAGCTCTTTGGTCTTAATCATAGTGGAGTTTGAAGTGTGACTGTTTGAGGTTGTGGACAGGTGTCTTTTATACTGATAACAAGTTCAAACAGGGGCCATTACTACAGGTAATGAGTGGAGGACAGAGGAGTCTTGTAAAGAAGAAGTTACAGGTCTTTGAGAGCCAGAAATCTTGCATATTTTTACATGACTAAATCATTATTTTCCATCATAATTTGCAAAAAAAATCTTGCCAAATCAGACAAGGGGATTTTCTGGATTTTTTTTTCATTTTATCTCTCATAGCTATAGTCTACCTAAGATGTCAATTGCAGGCCTCTCTCATCTTTTTAAGTGGGAGAACTTGCACAATTGGTGGTTGACTAAATACTTTTTTCTTCCTGTGTAATTATGGTTTTGAATTAATACCATCATTTCCACATACAATTTAAGGTTTCATCATAGTTGGTGAATTTATTCTCTTTCACTGGACTTTATTGTACTTATTACTTGTTTCAGTGCAAAACTGTGACTACATATACATGATCATTAATATCTGCACATCTACTGCAAAGCTTTTCCTTCATAGATGGAACACATTTTCATTTTCAATATATGACTGTAATGATGTGTAATTCTGCCCACATAATACCAATTATTGATCAAGCATGTTCTGATAGATACGTATTCAAGTATTATCTCTCTGGGTTATTTTAGGCAAAATCAGTGTATACTGATATTCTAAGCACTGTAGCACTTTGTTCATTCAACTTACTTTGAATTTTTGCATATGAATTTCTCCACAGAGTTGAATTTGTTAGTATATGACTAAATATTGCTTTGATACTGAGATTATTATCATACAGTTTCTACCTCAGGGAATTTTTTCACCTGTATATACTTTCTGACTAAATTCTTTTAATATGTATTTTTAGCCATTTTTGATTCAATAAAATTATGTGAATTTTCAAATTATCTACTATTCTGTGTTTAATTCCTGTTTAATTACTGTTTACTAAACAGCCTCCCCCAGTGCTGTTGGTGCCCCCCAGCATCCTCCAGGGCTGTTGGTGACCCCCATCATACCACAAGGCTGTTGGTAAGCCCCAGCATCCCCCAGGGTGGATGGTTCCCTCCAATATCCCCCAGGGCTATCAGTGCACCCCACCATTCCCCAGGGCTGTTGGTGCCCCCCAGCATCCAAAGGACTGTTTGTGCTCAACAGGGATTTCTGTGCCCCCAGCGTCCCCATGGATGTCTGTGCCCCATAGCATATTTTTGACCGTCTGCCCCCTATGTATATTCCCCCAGCTATGTCTGTGCCCCCCAGTGATGTATATACTCCCAGTGATGTCTGTGCCACCCAGTCATTCACATGCCCCCCAGTGTTGTCTATGTCTCGCTGCTTCCCTAGTAATGTATATTCCTCCCAGCCCTCCATGGTGATGTATGTGCCCCCCAGTGATGTATATACCCCAGCAATATTTGTGCCCCCCAGCTACGTCTGTACTGTCCACCAATGATGTATATACCCCAGTGATGTCAGTGCCCCCAGTGATGTATGTACCTCCAGTGATGTCTATGCCCAACAGCCATGTCTTTGCCCTGCAGCTTTCCTAGTTTTTTATATTCCTCCCAGCCCTCCCCAGTGATGTATTTGTCCTCAGCATCTCTTTTAATGTCTAGGCCTTCCAGTTTCCCCAGCAATGTCTATGCCATCCAGCCTCTCCAGTGATCTATATTCCTCCCAATCCTCCCCTGTGATGTATATTCCTCCCAGCACTCCCTTGTGATGTATATCCCCCAGCCCCTCCTGTGATGTATATAATAATAATAATAATAAGCCTTTATCCTCTCCTGTGATGTAAATACAGCAGTCCCAGCCGACTCAAACCTGGAAAAGCAGTTGTGAGAAGTAACAAGATCAATATCGGCTAATATCACAGACGCAGCAAAGAGAAGCCGCTCCAGCCACCACAGTGAGTTAATTGTTTGATAAAACATAGCAGGGAAATTTTCAAGTTGATAATTTTGTGCGGCCCCTGAATTATGGTAGAAATTTCAAAATGGCCCTCTGCAGAAAAAAAGCTTCCCCACTCCTACATTTGTTAACTAACTTTATACTATACTTACTGTTTTATCTGTGGCAGAATACTGTAATAATGACATGAATAACCCTTAAGTAACTTTATTAGTCCTCAGCCTGTTGTGCTGTTCTGATACTAAATAATTGTTTGACCTCTGTTTTGTCTGTATTATTGGTCATACAGAAAGAACTATACCATTTTAAAAACTACTAGCTTTATCCAGTTACTGGGGACAGTTGTAATATAGAAATATAACTTTCTGTAGTTAATACATTCTATAAAATAATACTTTGAAATTGGAAAACCAAAAGTGGGTGAGCCCACAATTGGTTACCAGCAGCTCGTCAGAAACATATCAAAAAAAGGGAGAGCAGATATGCTGATTACAAAAATATATTTATTAAATATAACTTTCTGTAGTCTGTTCTGGATCAAACTACTGCTGCATTAATTCAATTGATCTTATTTATTACAACTTTTGTTATTTTAGATCTTATTGAGTCTCATCCTACTTACGATACTTTGAGTTCTCTTTAAAAAGGACTCAAGAAAATTTTTATTCACTAAACCTGTCTAAATACCTTTATTGTGTTGTTTGCTTTTGTCATGATTAAGAGCATTTTTGATTGAAACGCGTTGACGTTTTCCCTCTTTTACTATGCATTAATATGCTTATATGGCTTGGCTTTTCATTTTTGCAATAAAATTCATTTTTTAATTTATTGCGGCTGCTGGATCCATTTGTCTTTCATTAGCACTTTGTTGTGTATACTCGCACACATAGAAATCAAACAGCTCTATAGCAAAAGTCCTAATTTGGCCCTTCACTCTACCCCCATCCCAAAATATTCTGCTAGAGTATGCAGGATCATATTTTCCAACTTTAAACTCAGGAAGAGAACACATATTATGGGAAGTATACAGCAATTATTCCAATACTGAAGGCCCTTGGTATTCTCACCCACTTCTACTATACCCCTTTAATACCCCTTATAGAGTGCAATGACCCAAAAAAAGATGCCCACCATTCTGCAGATATTATATTATAAAAGTAACTTCTAACTCAAACATAGCTAAGTGTTTCATTCAGTGGCGTAGCAAAGGGGGGGCAGTCCGCCCCGGGCGGCACATGTCAGGGGGCGGCATTTTGGGGGTAAAAAATAAAAAATAGAAAGCTTATAGAAAAGGGCCATCCGCAGCTGCATTCCTGAACATCTTTAACCCCTTAACGACCTATGACATACTGGGTACGTCATGGTGACATGGTACTTAATTAATTACCCAGTACGTCATAGCGAAATCGCGGCCCCAGAGCCCTGGTGGCTGCGATCGGTGTGCAAAAACCTTAGATTCGGGGAGGAGGGGACCTCTGAAAAAGAAGCCAGCACAATTTCTAAACTGTACTTATTAATAAATGGAGATTTTTGGCAAAAAATTGCAATCTTTTGAGCTACCCCGCCACGTCACGGCAGATCTCATGGGGCAGTCCTACTATAAAATATTTTATTTTATTAAAAGAGTTCCATGCGGTCTCATACATTTAAAAGCAGAACTGTCTATCTATTAGAAACAGCACTTACCTGATGCTTTTCTATCCCATACCCATGAGTCATGGCTGTGGGCGGGACAGGCCCAGGCAAGTTCTGTTTGAATTAAAATAGTCTGTGGACAGGACTGATGGCTGCGTGTGAACAGTCACCACTTGCTAAAATCAGACAGAACGACCAAGATAGGATTCACGGCTTGGAGGAGGCTAACCACTTCCCAAAAAAATTTGAAAAAGAAACCAGCACAATTTCTAAACTGTACTTATTAATAAATGGAGATTTTTGGCAAAAAATTGCAATCTTTTGAGCTACCCCGCCACATCATGGCAAATCTCATGGGGCAGTCGTACTCTAAAATATTTTATTTTATTTAAAGGTTGCCATGCGGCCTCACACATTTAAAAGAAGAACTGTCTGTCTATTAGAAACAGCCTTGTGACCGATCTCTCCAATCACCTTATCTGGGGCCGGGGACCTGTAGGTGACCACTCCCCTCAGTTTCACTCCACCCGTGAAAGCTGAGGAGAGTGATCCCTGCAACTGCCATTTGGTAAGTGCCCCCGATCCACCGCTGCGCCCGATCAGCAGCAGTGGCGGCAGTAGTCACCGCCCCCGATCCACCGCCGCTACTGCCTCCGATCTGCCACCGCCCTCCTCCATCTGCTGCCTCCTCGAGCCGCCACCGCTCTCCCCATCAGCCGCTGCCCCCTCCATCCGCTACCACTCTCCCCATCAGCTGCTGCCCCCTCCCCGATCTGCTGCCCACTCTCTTCCACCTCTCACCCTCCTGCATCTGCTACCCCCTCCACCACCTCTCACCCTCCTCTATCTGCTGCCTCTTCCATCTGCTGTGATCCTGCTGTCTAGATCCATCCTGTAAGATAGCTATCCCCAATCTCACCTTCCCCCCTCACCCCTCGCCAACGGAGGGGGGTGGCAAATCTGACGACCACCCCGGGCGGCAAAAGGAGTTGCTACGCCACTGTTTTCATTGCACTTAAACTATTCAAAACCTGTACAGAGACAGGTTCAATGAATGCACATTTCATGTGAGTACTTCTTTAATATCTATTTTGGCTGATTGATATTTAAAATCACCTGACTGTGGGATTGCATCTTTATAATTCTTTTATACTGTACTATTAAGTCAGGACAAAAAATAATAGTCTGACAATGACGCTCCACCTTAGTAAGAGGTAAGACTCATATAGATTAGGCTGTTGAATGAAGAGAATTGAAAAAGAAGTGAAACAAAGATTAAGAATTCCAGTTCTAAATTAAGCAATGCTCCGGAAGAGGAATCACAATGGAATTCAGAGATTGTAAATGTAGAGGTGCTTCAAAGCATGATGGAGCATATGTTTGATAAATTCCGGGTCACCTTTCAACAAGACCTCAAGGAAAGTCATTGAAACGGATTTATAGTCCCTGGGTAGCTGAACAGCTATTTAGAAGAAAAACAGATGTCCATAGGGAAGAACTACAGTACACTTTTGGATCATACAGAAAAACTGGGAAAAAAGAATTATAAAACTAATGTATCTTGAAGACTTAACTAGACAAAAAAACCCCAACATTTTTATATGTGGAATTCCACAATCAATTAACCCTTTACCAACATTTGACATACAGTTAAGTCCTGAAATACTGTATTTGTGACACAGGTTTTGTCATTTTAGCTGGTTATCAAAACATATTCAAGATACAGTTGTACGAGGGACTGCTGATAAGTCTTTGGCTTTAACCAGAAAGAAAAGAGATAGGATGATGAAACTTTACATTTATTCTACATAAATACTCTCGACTGATGTCAACACACTTCTTACATCGGTATTCCAAGTTCTGTAAGCCTACCAAAAAGAAGTATTTTGGTTGTGCCTCAAACCAGGCATCCATAGCAGCCATGGCATCAGAAATGGTGTAAATAGGGTGCAACAGCAAGCATTGTAAACCTATAATCCCTGTTTATATGCCTGTAATCCAAACTATCCCTCCTCCAGCACCTATCCCTACACTGAATGCAACAAACATGTTTTAATAGGAAATAGAATAGATATAGCCCTGACAATGGACTTTTGGTTTTAGGGTGCAGCAGCAAGGGCTGTAAACTTATAATCCCTGTCTATATGCCTCTAATCCAAACCTATCCTTCATCCAGCAGCTATTCCCTCAGGGTAGAGTGTGCCACCCCCACACCTGTAGCAGCCGGGTTGCTCGGATCCGGACTTGTAGTGTGGCTCAAGGGATCCTCCCGACCTGGGGGTCACGCGGACACGCCAAATGAAAAAGGGGGGGATATAGTTGTACGGGCTTGGCCGTATTCAGTTCGTGGCGCCACTCACGGTGTGTGGTGAAATGTGGCACCACCGCTGCTGTTCTGGGACACCCCGGGGGAGATGTAATGGCAGTTGGATGTTAACCCCTCCGTGGGTAGGGATGGTTGCCCCGGTACCCAGTTGCTCTGTGCAGGGGATGGCGATGGCAGGGGCCTGCGCGCCCGGATGTACCAGGGGATGTTTGGTTACTCACAGTTGAATAAATCACACGAGTCTTTTGGTAAACCAAGGTGCTGGTGGCTGGCCGCCGTGGCTGGTTGTACTCTGGTCCCCCACCCAGGCTGGTGGTCACTGTCTTTTTTCTCTGCACTGTTATTGCTTGTGTTAGACTTCCCGGTATGGAACACAGGAGTCCGCTCCCTGCTTGTTGTGTACCTGAGGAGCCGTTCTCACAGACGCTGACCCGTGGGATCTACCGGGCACTGGCGGTTGCCCTATCCCTCTCTGTGAGTGATGGTCTGATATTGGGACTTTGGTTGGGACAGGACCTAAAATCCTGCCCTCAATTGGTTAATTAGCTAGGCTGTTGGTTCCGGTCCTGGCTTCAGGGTCCAAGTACTCCCTCTGTGCACGGTTTCCGGGTCGGTTCTCCAGTATTAGTACCGGTGGGCTGCAACCCTGTCCCGGTCCACCTTGGATCTCCGGCTGACATCTTCCCATCGCCTGCTGGCGGGGACCACCATCTGCCACCTAGCCAAGGCACCAGGGCTCCAACCCTGGCGCCAGTCAACTTGAGCTTCACCTCCGCTGGAGCTACACCTAGCCCCAGCCTCCACTCCTCTCAACTTGAACTCTAGACTTTCTCTCCTGTTTTCCCGCCCTGGGTTGTCTAGACCCCTAGGTGGGTGTTTCCTAACTGCCTTGTCCCGCCCACTGGTGTGTCTGTCTTAGCCTGTGGGGGGTGGCTAGGGTTTCAGGTCGGCTGTGTGTAACCCTGTGAGGGATGGTGTTATGCGGGGGCCTCTTGTGTGACTACCTGTTTTTGCCAGGACGTCACATTCCTCCTTGGTTTAATACAGACCGTCCGCGGGCTGTCCAACCACCAGCATTTATTTGAACTGCAACTGAAAGATAAAACAGGGATAACTGTTACGAACCGGCGCCGCCATAGCCGCAAGCAGCCTGCTGCAGTTCCTGTTGCGCCCAGGCGCCGTCTGCCGTTCTTCGCCGTGCCTCGGGTCGTCCAGTTGGCTGCTCCTTCCACCACGTCTAAGTGTGGAGAGGCGGCTAGTGCACATGCGTGCGCCGATTTGCCCCAGCCAGAGTCTAAGCCCGGTGTTTTGCCTAGTGAGCATGCTCAGCCTGATTGTGTTATGTCTGAGACTAGGTCCTCAGTTCAAGCTACTGAGCATGCTCCCACAATTAACCCTAACAGCCTCTTTGCACAGGTACTTGGACTTCGTGCTGTGTCTAAGTTCTGGGATGTGCCTACTGAGCATGCTCAAACTGATAGTCTGCTTTCTGAGCCTGTTGCTCAGGCTACTGAGCATGCTCAGGCACTTAGTGCATCAGAGGCTAGGTCCGGTAAGGACCTCACTGAACATGTCCGTGAGGTGGCAGGCCCTGATAGGGTAGAGAATGTCAGGTGTCCTGATAACGTGGCAACTCCAGACTGTCTCGCAGAGGCCCGCCCCTATGATCTGGCACCTCACCATTGGTCGTCAGACGATGACTGGTGAAGTGTTTGGGGCGTGGCTGCCATGAGGTGATCAATGACGTGGCGGTTCCGGATAGGTCACATGTAACGTCACTGATGACATGGCACTCTGCTATTGGACCTTGGTGGTTCCACCCTGGGTTTGGGGCGGACCCAGGTTATAAAAGGGGCTGGAGACAACATGGAGGTGCGCAGTCTTCATTTAGAGTTCTTGGTGGCATAAGCCTTGTTGGAAGCGGTAGGTAGGGCTAGGCGAACGGTGCCTGTCACGCCAAGATTCGTGGCTCAGCACATGAGGGTCAGGCGCCGTGCTTCCTTGCTACCGTTCCTGTTGTGCTAGAGCAGTCCAGTGGCGTTAACTGGGCTGCGGCTGCTGCGTTACCTGTTCAGTTGTGCCTCCTACGCACCCGGACAGAATACCTGTTGCGTCACCTGTCCAAGAGTGCCCTCTACGCACACGGACAGTGTACCTGCTGCGCCACGTGTCCGGTTGTGCCCTCTACGTGCACGAACAGCGCACCCCAGAACCCCTGTGAAGTTAACAGGGTGTTCCTGGATTGGGTGTGTGAACCCTTTTATCCTCCTCGGCTTCCCAGTCAAATGCTACTGGTGTGACTACCTGGTCTGACGTGTCCTTTACACACGTGGCCAGTCGAGTGGTGGCCAGAAACGCTAATCGGATGACCGCTCGGCCTGACGTGTCTTACACACGTGGCCAACAGGGCGCTGTCGCAGCGGTCTTCTCGGTCAACGCTAACTGGTTACCATCCGGCCTGACGTGTTGTTACACACGTGGTCGGAGTAGCGTCCGCTCCACCGAAATGCTAACTGGGTTGTCGTCCGGTCTGACGTGTCCCTACACATGTGACCGGTTCCTTGAGTTATCTCAGAGCCACCCAGCTCTATAGTCTCCGCCTAACCCACAGGGTGCCAGCAGCTCCATTACCATCTGGAGCACGGTGGGCCCTGACTGGCGATTGGGATATATACCCCTGGTCCTAATCTGCCGGTCCCCCTGTAACAATAACAAGTATAATAACATTTGTACAATTTTTCTTTTTCTTCCCTTACGGGAGGCACCTTTCTTAAACGTTACACATCTCAAACGGGATGGGACGGACCGGGCCACTTCTCACCGCACCCCTCCCAAAACAACCTGCCCCCTGTTGCCACCGCTAAACACTGGTGCGCACCCCTTTGCCCAAGTCCGGGAACAGGTCCGGGTGTTCCCTACACGGGAAAGGTAAAAAGTTCCTTAACCGGCAGTCTTTTGTCATGTGCCCCAAGTCCGGGGAACCCTGGCCTAGAGGGTAGTCACCGGTCTCAATAGTGACTGGGCCTCGGCCTACTCTACCGCAGACCCTTCCTCCAATCAGCCTCTCCAGAGACTGCGGCAGGAGGAGAAGGGTGGTCAGGGATTATTTACAAGGCCCAAAAGTTTCTGGGTTGGCCTACCAGTTCACGGCCTTGGTCCATTTTTAAAACTTTTTAAACATCAGGAACTGTTAACGGTGAATGGGAATGGGGACTTGCACAACTGGGGTAGATGGGATTCCGCTACCACTGCTGCATGGGGCCGTATGACTCACTTGGCACCCTGGGTTCATTACCCCCGGACCAGCTGCAATACATCCCGTAAATCTGAACTTCTATCGGGAACGGAGGTGGTATAGCAGGTGATGCTGTTGCTCCGGGAGGCTGTGCCGACCGGCACTCTCCCACTGCGTAGGTAATGGGCTCTGGGCAGGTCAACGAGGTCGGGAGGGTCTGCGTACCTTTTTCCCGATGCGGCGCTGCATGGGCGGCACGGCCCTCACGGGCCCACACCATGGCCACCATTCTCCGGACCTCCGCTTTCCATTCCAGCGACTGCGACACAGAATCTCGCTAGCTCCCACTCCAACCAGGCAGCGGTTCCCAGTGGTAAGCGATCTGATTCTTGTTCTTCCACGGGAATCACCAGTCCGCCTCGGGACGCCGCCGCTCCAGTGGCAGGCACTACCCTGCCATCCGGATTAGTGCGGACATCTTCCCGCTTCTCCCCCTTGGTCTTTTGCAAGCACTCCCTCGTGCGGCTGGTTAGTTTAGTTTTCGGCCTCAGGGTGTTGTTTCCTTCCGGCCTCGTCCCAGGGGGGCGGGGCTTCATATTTGCACCCTTTTTCGGGGGAGAAGACGCTGGGCTGTTGTTTTTCACGCCTAAAAATGGTGGCAAAATGGCGACTTCTCAAAATTTTGCAACGGATCATCACTGACTGTCCAAACAAGGCGCACTTCCACCATAGGTTACAATCCTGTTCGTGACGCCAGTTTTTGAGGTGTTCCGCCCCCACGCCTGTAGCAGCTGGGCTGCTTGGATCCGGACCTGCTGTGTGGCTCGAGGGATCCTCCGGACCCGGGGGTCACGCAGACACGCCAAATGAAAAAGGGGGGACGTAGTTGTACGGGCTTGGTCATGTTCAGTTTGTGACGCCACCCACGGTGTGTGGTGAAATGTGGCACCACCGCTGCTGTTGGGGGATACTCCGGGGGAGATGTAATAGCAGCTGGATGTTAACCCCTCCGTGGGTAGGGATGGTTGCCCCGGGACCTAGTTGCTCTGTGCAGGGGATGGCGATGGCAGGGGCCTGCACACCCGGACGTACCAAGGGATGTTTGGTTACTCACAGTTGAATAAATGTTTCGCCTGCCTGGATCAACAGACTCAGGGGGAATGTAATGGACATACTAGAGGGAAGCCACTCACCAAGCAGGACCCCCAGAACCCTGAAACCCTTTAACCCCTATACAGGGATTTGGAATTACACAGGGTCCTGGAGATCACTACCTGTGGAAGGCTGCAGTCCGATGAGAGTAGTCGTCAGGCAGGGTCAAACCAGGAATAGCAGAACAGGGACAGAATCGGCAGACAAGGACGCAATCAGAAAACGGAGCAGAGGTCAAATCCAGTTCGGGCAGCGAGGTACAAAAACAGCAGGCAGAAGGGTAGTCAAAAAACACACAGAAGTCAGCACACAGGAATCACAAAACAGAATAGGGAGGACCAGGAGCCAGGAAATCAGAACTATCTTTGGCAGTGGTGATGTGACAGGAGGGGGAATAAGAAGGGTGTGGTGTCTTCCCATTGGCTGTAGCTGAACGCTGGCAACTTCAGCTGGAAGACACACACCACCCACAGTCAGCCAGCGGTACTGCAGATCCCAAGATAACCCAGCCCAGTGGATAATTGGAGCCTGCGCCCACCAGTGCCACTGGCATCGACTCCTCTCCCATCACCAGCACCATCCACGGCAGGAACACGGCGTCGCCTGGTGATCGGAGCAGAAGTCGCTGGAGCAAACTCTGGCAGTTACGTAACAATAAATCACACAAGTCTTTTGGTAAACCAAGGTCCTGGTGGCCGGCCGCCGTGGCCGGTTGTACTCTGGTTCCCCACCCGGGCTGGTGGTCACCATCTTTTCCCTCTGCACTGTTTTTGCTTGTGTTAGACTTCTCAGTATGGAACACAGGAGTCTTCTCCCGGCTTGTTGTGTACCCGAGCAGCCGTGCCCGCTGACGCTGACCTGTGGGATCTACCGGGCCCTGGCGGTTGCCCTATCCCTCTCTGTAGGTGATTGTCTGCTTTTGGGACTTTGGTTGGGACAGGACCTAAAATCCTGCCCTCAATTGTTTAATTAGTTAGGCCGTTGGTTCCGGTCCTGGCTTCAGGGTCCAAGTACTCCCTCTGTGCACGGTTTCCGGGTCGGTTCTCCGGTATTGGTACCAGCGGGCTGCAACCCTGTCCCGGTCCACCTCGGATATCAGGCTGCCATATTCCCGTCGCCTACTGGCGGGGACCACCGTCTGCCACCTAGCCAAAGCACCAGGGCTCCAACCCTGGTGCCAGTCAACTTGAGCTTCACCTCCGCTGGAGCTACACCTAGCCCCAGCCTCTACTCCTCTCAACTTGAACTCTAGACTTTCTCTCCTGTTTTCCCGTCCCGGGCTGTCTAGACCCCTAGGTGGGCGTTTCCTAACTGCCTGGTACTGCCCACTGGTGTGTCTGTTTTGCCCTTAGGTGGGTGGCTAGGATTTCAGGTCGGCTGTGTGTAACCCTGTGAGGGATGGTGTTATGCAGGGGCCTCTTGTGGACTAGCTGGTTCTGCCAGGGCGTCCCATTTAGCATCACTGGGTCTTCCATAGACCCAATGATGTGATGCGGCCAGTTAATTACAGTAATGCCAATATAACTGAGGTGATTGATTAAGGTGACAGGCAATCCCAGTATGTTTAGTGGCTGAAAAACAGCCACATTACATGGGGGTCAGGAATTCAAGCATGGTGCTTGAGCACTAGCGATACTCAATTGACTAAGGAGAATGCCCAGGCATCCCAATGCTCTTTCGAGTATCAAGCTTTGGTGAATACGCTCTCCCATTACTAAACACTATACCTGTGTAGGGAACATTATAAAGAGATGGAAGAGGTGGATAAAATAACCCTGCCTTAGTAGGGGATTATTAGCCACCATTTCTTAGTTTTCCTGCTTCCTTTTATTGTATTTAATTTTATGTGAAATTAGCAGAATTTTGTTTGTGTGTTGCAATTTTTTGGGGTCATGTTATATAAGTAGTTTTGTAGTTAATAGGTTTGGTATTTTTAAGTTGTAGATAATTAAACTGGGCTTTAATCAAAATGCAAAAACAGCGTAAAAATACACCTTAAATCCATCTATTTGAAATCTATATTCCTAAAGGCCCTGTCACACGCACAGATAAATCTTTGGCAGATCTGTGGTTGCAGTGAAATCATGGACATATTGTTCCATTTGTACACAGCCACAAACCTGGCACTGATTGTCCACAATTTCACTGCAACCACAGATCTGCCGCAGATTATCTCTGTGTGTGACAGGGCCTTAAAGCCATAAATGGCGCCCTCATTCTGGGCCACGCGGTATGCCCAGCGAATTACATTCATGTATAGGTTATTGTCATGTTTAAGAGAAATTATTTAGGAAACCTTATATGCTCATACATATGATATTTAAAAAATAAAGCCTTATCTGTATATTATTGGATTTTTTTTTTTACTTTTGAGTCCCAATGCTAAAAAATTCTAAGAAGCACTTGGTTCACCAAAATTGTCAAAATCTCGGAGGGGTAAAATTTCCAAAATGTTTTCAAAGCTTTTTTTCGTACCTGATAAACATCCTAAGGCCCTGTGCACACAATGCGTTTTTTACCGCGTATTTGCCACGGTTTTTCTGCATGTTTTGTTGCAGAAAATATTCAAAACCTTGCTGCAGTCCTTCCCCAGCAAAAACTTCTTTTCCGCAAGTCGCTGCGTTTGGAAGGCTGGCAGATCAATCACCCACTGACTCTGGGTCGGCGGAGGATTGATCCTCGGTATCTGGCCAGATGCTACTTCCCATATAAAGTTTATGGGTAACACAATCTGCCGCAAAGGGGTAGGAGCAAGCGCTTCATATTCACTGATCACCAGTCGGCTCTCACACTGCTCCCGCGGCAGCTCTTTCATCTTCCAGAGCCGGCCATTCATTAGTCTCATAACATATTTACGCTCTCCCTGCTCACCGGTGGCTGTGATTGGTTGCAGTCTGACCCGCCCCCACGCTGAGTGACAGCTGCGTGAGATCAGCGGTGACTTCACTCATATGCTTTGCTGTGAGAGGTGGAGGACTCAGCTGTCACTGCACATCAGCTTACTGAAGTCACCACTGATCTTATTCTCACCTTCTCCAGCGAGACAGCCTCCAGATGCTGGTCTCCTGCTTCCAGGCCGGCTCATGCATATGCAGTTATGCACTGCACAGCTGACCCGTAAGTAGCAGAGCGCCGGAGACAGCCGCATGGGACACAGCATCGCGGGAGACTTCAGCACCATGGACAAAAGTAGCAGGGACAGGTGAGTATCCCCCTGTGCTATCAAAATAACGCAAAGGCATAATGCAGTAATACCGCGGCAAAACCGCGGCAAACTGCTCTAAAACTGCATGCGGTTTTCGGGTGCGGCTTGCTGCGTTTTTTTACCGCAGGTGCGGTAATCTTTCAGGGGGTGTGGAATTTTCTTAAGAAAATTCCATTTTCTAGTGCGCACAGAGCCTAATAAAGGTGAGACCCCAAATGCTCCTTCACATCTAAGGCCTAAGTTTAAGTTTACTTGCACAGTAGCTATATATATATATATATATATATATATATATATATATATATATATACATACATACGGTATATATAGAACATTTCTAAAAACTGCAGAATTTAAGAATAAATACAGGAGTCTTCCAATATACAGGCCACTTTAATACTTAATTGGTCCCTAAAAAATAGGTTTTGGAACCTATTAAACTCCCTAAAAGAATTATATATATTTTGAAAAATAATACCAACGAAACATCTGTGCATTGATTTGCTGCAAACAAATTACCTAAAAATTCGTAGATCCTAGTAAATTCAACAATTTTCTGCTCGATTTGCAAGGATCACAATAACAAAATGCCTAGCAACATTTCACTGATTGCATCAGCCAGAGAGTGGGCTCATGACGTCAAATGCGGCTAGAGGGGCTTCCCCATATTGCCTTCTAGCTATCACATTAAATGGTCTAGTGCAGCAAATCAGGGGTGACAATCATAAATGTGAAAAATGGATGTCTGAATGTGGCCTTAAGTACAAAAGGAATTAAATTTAGAAAAATACAAAATTTTTCAAATTTTCTGTAAATTTTGCCATAGTTTATGGCAAATCATAGGTGTTCACATCTGAATTCCGCCACTTCATATTTATCAAATGTCACACCATAATGACACATTTACTGTAAATTATGCCAGTTTCCTAAACATGGTAGCATAGTTTCCAATGACAAATGAGAGCCTAAGGCTAGTTTCACACATCCGGCTTTTCGCCGGATTGCCGGATTCAGCGCACTTCAGTACAGTGTATACAGTACAATGGCAGCGCAGCAACTTCTGGGTCACATGCTCCAGCCATATGACAGCATGTGACCGTAGCTTCTCGCGCTGTCATGGTACTGTATACACTGTACTGGAGTGCACCAAAACCGGTAATCTGGCAAAAAGTCGGATGTGTGAAATGGCCCTAAGACTAATGTATCGAATGTTCCAACTCAAGTCAAAACTTTTGTGAAAATGTCACATTTTTTTGCATGTTAATTGGTACACTTTCCAATCTTAGAAAATAGTGCTACACCAATGTGTCAATTTTAACATAATCTTTTGTACAAATTGCTACTATTTTTTAAATCATACATGCATATGCTGAAATATCACAACATATTAGATTGCCAGTAGATCCCAATGATATTGTTAGGTTTATTTAATTTTTTTTTTTAGTTTTTTTAATCTTTTTCCAATTTTTAGAAATACCCCCAAAACATCTATTGTGCCTCCTGAACATAAAGAAAGCATCATATGTAACCTGAATGTAGATCATACACACTATGCCCCATGAAATTGAAAAAATTGTAACCTTGTGTCACCTGAATTTAAAAACTTATACCTTGAATATAAAAAATATTTGCTACCTAGCAATACATTTAAAATAGCTGGACTGTCAGTCAGATTGCGTTACCCTTTACCATAGTGTTCGGCAGCCAATATTACCATTTGGATTAAAATTGCTCCAAGGCTTGAATTCACTTGGCGAGGTTCTACAAGTTGAAGTGTACTTTCTTTTTGTTTTTCTGGCACTTTTTAAGCCCCCTCAATCCAACTGATAAAGATTGTTTCTAGAAAATATGTAATATTGCTAGATTTTTCCAGTTTATTGCATCTCTAGTGAATAGAAATATGTGGGAGGAAATTTTGAATGAAATTATCCATAGTGAGTAGGTACATTTCCTATTAAAACTGAGCAGTTTGGGAATTCCTTTTGTTTTATTTGTCTCTATAATAGAATAAATATGTTATCCTGCACGTTAAATATGTGAACATTATATTGCTTACATATTTTCATTTTATACCAGATGGAAGTCTTGGATTTTCTAATTACTATTATCCCTGGCCTTTTTTATAATGTGTTTTATTCTAGTTAAATGCACTGTTGTAAAATATTCTTGTGGTAACGTGAAATTGATGCACATGTTTTTAATACTCCATCATCGTGATGGGCTTTTTGGCTGTTTCCCAGTTGAAATTCCAGCTCACATTTGAACTTGATGGATGAGATGGATTTTTTTTTCTCATCGTTACTAGCAATGAGGTTTGGTCAATAGAAAATTAGACTTTGGGGATACAATCCCACATAAGCATTTCTTTCATGATAATGAACTCTTGTACAGTTTTTTTTCCAGTTTTTAAAACATGACTAACTCATGAACATAGAAATGATTGTCTTTAAGATTGAAGCTGTAACAAAACATATTGGATTTGGAATAGCACATTTATTATTTCTGAGGAATAGTATTGAGATGACACTAAAGTAGGGTTTTATGGACAGCCATATACTCAAAACAAAGATAATCTAGGTTTTAATCATATTCATATCTGCCATAACATTAACATATTAACTGGTCCAACCCCCTTCCTCACACGTTGCCAAAATAGCTGTAACCCATTGAGGCATTTTACAAGATTTTTAAGGTGTTCTCTGGTTTCTGGTGCTTAGACTTTAATAGTAAATTTTAAGAGTTTTTTTAAGTTGTAATTTGTACTACAGTAGCTTTTCTATGGGATTAGACCAGATGGGCCTTCATTCCCTCCAGATATCAATGGGCCTTCCTCATTTGTGGTTGTCTTTCCTTGAACCACTTTTGGTAGGTATTACCCACTGGATACTAAGAAAACTACAAAATAAAACCTTCTCTTTGAGAAATTATTTGACCCAGTTGCCCAGCTATCACAATTTGGCCTTTACCATTTGCTATCTAGAGTAAGGACAGACGTGACATTACAATAAGCAGTATGACTTTGTTGGTAAAACAGCTGGTCCCTCTCAAAATGAAAGAATTTTTTTTAATTTCAAAATCCCATTGGCACATGGCCACTTGTCTTCTCAGCCACGTTGTGTCTGCATGACAGCCATGACAAGAACACCATGTTTGGCCTTACATTAATATATCCCACTCATTGACAGAATGTAATATAACAATTAGAGTTGAGCGCGGTTCGTGGTTCGTGGTTCTCCAGTTCTAGGCTCGAGTGATTTTGGGGCCTGTTCTAGATCGAACTAGAACTCGAGCTTTTTGCAAAAGCTCGATAGTTCTAGAAACGTTCGAGAACGGTTCTAGCAGCAAAAAAACAGCTAATTCCTAGCTTGGTTTCCGCTGTAATAGTGTAAGTCACTCTGTGAATCACACTATTATGACATTTCAGTGTATAGTGTGCGGGAACAGCGCCTTCAGATCACTGCTGTTTCTATAATGGCGATCGCCTTTTTTTTTTTTTTTCCTTGTCTTCCTTCCCTAAGCGCGCGCGTCTTGTGGGGCGGGCCAGCATGTCAGCCAATCCCAGACACACACACAGCTAAGTGGACTTTTAGCCAGAGAAGCAACGGCATGTGTGATAGGATGTCCATGTCACATGTCCCTGCATTTTAAAACCGGACATTTTCCTCCAGGACGCCATTATCTCTTCTGCGTCTTTGGTGTCAGACATCACTGTTGCAGCTCCGTCCTTTGTCCTATCGCCGATACAGCTGTATGCGCTCCATACACAGCGTTACACAGCTTAGGGAGAGCACTTTCTATCAGTCCTTTTAAGGGCTCAAACCGGTAGGGTCAGAGCCATAGGTGACAGGTCCTGAAAACAGCGACAGCGTCTGTGTAGCAAAGGTCAGGGATTTCCTCCCTGCATTTCCCTATTAGGAGGGAATAGAAAGGCAGGCTTCCTTTCCTCTACCCAGAGCCCCACAATCCTGGCACTAAACCCTCCTGTCCTCTGCACACTCCAACTCATTATAACTAAGCCATTATACTAGCAAACACTCAGTGTACCTAGTGGCATCCTAAACATGGCTATTGGACTTTGCTATAGTCCCACTAGTGCAAAGACATTTGCAGCACCTCTGCCTGCATTGCACACTCCAACTCATGATAACTAAGCCATTATACTAGCAAACACTCAGTGTACCTAGTGGCATCCTAAACGTGGCTATTGGACTTTGCTATAGTCCCACTAGTGCAAAGACATTTGCAGCACCTCTGCCTGCATTGCACACTCCAACTCATTATAACTAAGCCATTATACTAGCAAACACTCAGTGTACCTAGTGGCATCCTAAACGTGGCTATTGGACTTTGCTATAGTCCCACTAGTGCAAAGACATTTGCAGCACCTCTGCCTGCATTGCACACTCCAATTCATTATAACTAAGCCATTATACTAGCAAACACTCAGTGTACCTAGTGGCATCCTAAACGTGGCTATTGGACTTTGCTATAGTCCCACTAGTGCAAAGACATTTGCAGCACCTCTGCCTGCATTGCACACTCCAACTCATGATAACTAAGCCATTATACTAGCAAACACTCAGTGTACCTAGTGGCATCCTAAACGTGGCTATTGGACTTTGCTATAGTCCCACTAGTGCAAAGACATTTGCAGCACCTCTGCCTGCATTGCACACTCCAACTCATGATAACTAAGCCATTATACTAGCAAACACTCAGTGTACCTAGTGGCATCCTAAACGTGGCTATTGGACTTTGCTATAGTCCCACTAGTGCAAAGACATTTGCAGCACCTCTGCCTGCATTGCACACTCCAACTCATTATAACTAAGCCATTATACTAGCAAACACTCAGTGTACCTAGTGGCATCCTAAACATGGCTATTGGACTTTGCTATAGTCCCACTAGTGCAAAGACATTTGCAGCACCTCTGCCTGCATTGCAAACTCCAATTCATTATAACTAAGCCATTATACTAGCAAACACTCAGTGTACCTAGTGGCATCCTAAACGTGGCTATTGGACTTTGCAATGCAGGCAGAGGTGCTGCAAATGTCTTTGCACTAGTGGGACTATAGCAAAGTCCAATAGCCACGTTTAGGATGCCACTAGGTACACTGAGTGTTTGCTAGTATAATGGCTTAGTTATCATGAGTTGGAGTGTGCAATGCAGGCAGAGGTGCTGCAAATGTCTTTGCACTAGTGGGACTATAGCACACTCCAACTCATGATAACTAAGCCATTATACTAGCAAACACTCAGTGTACCTAGTGGCATCCTAAACGTGGCTATTGGACTTTGCTATAGTCCCACTAGTGCAAAGACATTTGCAGCACCTCTGCCTGCATTGCACACTCCAACTCATGATAACTAAGCCATTATACTAGCAAACACTCAGTGTACCTAGTGGCATCCTAAACGTGGCTATTGGACTTTGCTATAGTCCCACTAGTGCAAAGACATTTGCAGCACCTCTGCCTGCATTGCACACTCCAACTCATGATAACTAAGCCATTATACTAGCAAACACTTAGTGTACCTAGTGGAATCCTAAACGTGGCTATTGGACTTTGCTATAGTCCCACTAGTGCAAAGACATTTGCAGCACCTCTGCCTGCATTGCACACTCCAACTCATGATAACTAAGCCATTATACTAGCAAACACTCAGTGTACCTAGTGGCATCCTAAACGTGGCTATTGGACTTTGCTATAGTCCCACTAGTGCAAAGACATTTGCAGCACCTCTGCCTGCATTGCACACTCCAACTCATTATAACTAAGCCATTATACTAGCAATTTTTGCTGCCAGTTTAAGGGCCGTAGTTGCATTGTCAGGGATATTTATTCTTTATTATTCTGCTGTTAATAAAGCTAGACCACCACTGCAATCTACACCACCTCTCAATTTTTACTACCACATTTTCAGTCCACAATCTTGTCGCAATCAACATGAGTGGCAAAATGACAGATGCTGGTGGAAAGGGGAAGAGGCGTGGTGGAAAAGGCAAAAAAGGTTTTGTCCGTGAGGAAGGTGGCAAAGCTCCATTATCATCTGCTGAAGATAGACCATCTACCAGCAAAAGTAAGATGTCTACTACTTACCGTGGACAATCCGATGTGCTCCCTTTTTTACGGGCACGAACAACAGGAACAAAGGTAGATGATGGCCAAAAAAGGAAAATGCTTGAATGGATCTCAAGTGGTCCAACAAGTGCCCTCTCAGCCACTTCAAGTACCGCATCCAAAAAACACCAGTCCTCTGAGTTGTCATCCCAATCAAACTTGATTTCTCCCAGCTCTGAAGTCTCCATCAGCCCTGCACAGTATGGTGGAACTGAGATGGCTGAGTCTGCAGAGCTGTTCAGTCACACTATAGCCTGGGAATCAGAGGTCTGCTCCCAAGCTACAGTGAGTACAGAACAGGAAATGGTCTGCAGTGATGCCCAGAACCTTTGTGACTCTGATTCAGGCCGTGAGGACCAAGTTTCGGAGCATAATGTTGACCCTTTGTCACAAACTGTAACACCTGTGGTTATAGACAATGAGGAACATACTGATGAAGATGAGACTCAGATACCCGATTGGGATGACAACTTAAATATTCGGTCAGGGCAAGAAGAGGCTCGGTCTGAGGGGGAGGGGAGTGCAAACACAACAATTGATGATGAAGTTCTAGATCCCACCTACTGTCAACCCACAGTCAGGCACTCGAGGAGGTCAACAGAGGTGGTGGAGGAGGATGCAACTGATGACGAAGTTACCTTGCGCCTTCCTGGACAGAGTCGGAGTACTGGTAGCACGTCTACAACTGCATCCTCAGCCACCACTCTGCCTCTGAGCATTATTCGGGGTGGATCATCAGGTCGCATGGCCTCTAAGCCTTGCCTAGCCTGGTCCTTTTTTAACATAGAAAAAGAACGCCCAAATTATGTGATCTGTAAAATTTGTCATGGTTCTCTTAGTAGAGGTCAAAACCTCAGCAGTTTGACAACTTCTTCTATGAATCGTCACATGAATAAATATCATATGGCCCGGTGGGAAGCTCACCGTGCTGCAATGCGGCCTAGCGGAGCGAACCATCCACCGCCTGCCCCTTCCAGTGCATCCGCGCGCTCGTCATCTTCTAGGACTGTGGGGACAGCTGTCACACCTGTTTTTCCACCCACAACTTCCACCACTGTAACCGCAACAGGCAGTTTGCTTGGTAGGTCGTCAGTTGTTTTGGAAGGGGAAACAAGTGAGTTTGTACAGCTCTCTCAGACATCGATAGCACCAACTTTGGATGAAGGCAACATCATGTCTCCGCCTGCACTTTCCTCACAAACCTGCATTTTTCCAGGGACACCCTACTCAACACCGTCTACACACAGCAGCCAGATCTCTGTCCCTCAGATGTGGACAAATAAAAGGCCATTTCCTGCGACCCATGACAAAGCTAAGAGGTTGACTCTATCTGTTACGAGGGGGACCCGGGGAAGCGTGCCAAGATGGGGAATGGACAGCTTCCGCCGGTCAAGGTCCACTGTGCGGTGTAAGGGACCGCTGCTATGGTGGGTGAAGAGTGAGCGGGTTGCTGCTAGCGATCGTCTGGAATGTCACAGACGATCTATGTACACCGGTCTGCCCTAACCCGTGTGGGTTGTATGGCAGGGATCACACGGCTCGGTGTACCTGTTGCACGGGGAAGCACAGAGGTGCCCACGCACGTGTGCCAGTGGAAGTCACGAGAATATGGCACGAGGGTAGCACAGAGGTGCCCACGCACGTGTGCTTTCAATAACCAGGTGAGTCCAGTGGAGACTCGAGGAGCTCACCTGGGACAGGAACACGGCCTGTAGAAGGAGCTACTGCCGGAGCAGCAAGGCAGGGACACGGCCTGCAAACCAGGTGCTGCCTAAGCAGCAAGGGCCAAGCCCACAGAAGAAGATAATGCCTGAGCAGTGGCGTGGCAGCACGCTGCCAGACATCCAAACATAGAAGGACGGTCGCGCGCCGCCATGATGGCAGGAGGAGCTTTTAAGGAGGTGTAGCTCCAGCCAAGGGCGGGCGCGAGGCGGAGATGACGGACTTGACCCAATCAGGATCCACGACATCCCAGCCTGGCCAGTCAGGATTCACCACGTCACCAGCCTTGTCATCAAGCCGTGTGACGTCAGTGGGCGAATCAGGATCCACCAAGCATAGCACATGCTCACCCTCCTGCCTCTGGGAAATAGAGGCGGGATCCTCGGTCTCACAATGTGTAGATATAACGGGAGTCTCACTGCTTCCCTGAGCAGCAAACCTCTGCACATTGCGCAACCTCACAGACCTTCGAGGCTGCTGAGCAGGAGGAGCTGCGGCAGGCAAGGAATGGGAGACTGCCTCATTTCTTGCAACAGGAGTACCACTAGGTGTCACCCTTGTGCTGCCTCTCTGAGGAGGTTTCTCCTGCACTCTGCACAGTCTGGCAGACCTTCGGTGCTGCTGAGCAGGAGCGCTCATGGCAGGCAAGGAGACTGTCTCATTCCTTGCCACAGGAGAGCCACGAGGTGTAACATTACCCCCCCGTCTAGGCCCCTCCCTGCCCATGCTCGAAGGCCGCTATCAAACCCGGGGCGTGGATATGATCCTCCAATTCCCAGGATCTATGCTCCGGACCACGGCCGACCCACTCCACAAGGTAGTACCTCCTGCCCCGTATAACTTTTGTCTCCACAAGCTTCGCCACCTCAGAGTCGTCAGGCGGGGGGTAATTTTGAGGTGTCAGGGACCCCGAGAACTTATTAAGTCGTACGGGTTTCAGGAGGGACACGTGAAAGGTGTTGGCTATAGCCCAGCGTGGAGGGAGCTGGAGTCGGTATGCCACCGGGTTCACCTGCTCTAGCACTTTAAACGGACCCAGGTACCTAGGGGCGAACTTGGCTGCCTGTACCCGTAGGTTAACATTCTTAGAGGACAGCCACACTAGGTCACCAGGGGCGAAGGATGGTGCAGGGCGGCGGCGCTCATCAGCCGTTGTCACCATCTGGTCTTTAGCCCTCTTAAGGGCCTCTTGGGTGTTATCCCAGATCTCCCGGGCCTCGGTCGCCCAATCCTCCACTCTAGGATCGGGTGACGTAATGGGCATCGGAACCGGGATTCTGGGATGTTGTCCGTTATTGAGCAGGAACGGAGTCTGACCAGAGGATTCATGGACCGAATTATTAATGGCAAATTCGGCCAAGGAAGGAGGTTAGCCCAGTTGTCGTGGTGCGCGGAGATAAAATGGCGGAGGTAAGTTACCAAGGTCTGATTGGTCCTCTCTACCAGTCCATTGGTTTCGGGATGGTATGCGGAGGAGATGTTCAGCTCTATCTGCAGGAGCTTACAGAGCTCTCTCCAGAAGCGAGACGCGAACTGGGGACCCCGGTCGCTCACCACCTTGTCAGGCATGCCATGCAGCCTAAATACATGCCTAATGAATAAGGTGGCGAGAGCACGTGACGTCGGGAGTCGTGGGAGAGGCACCAAGTGGACCATTTTAGAGAAGTGATTCGTGATAACCCATACGACCTTGTGACCTGCTGACTTGGGCAGATCTCCCAGGAAGTCCATTCCCACCACTTCCCAGGGATGATCCGGCACTGGCAGTGGGTGAAGAAGACCTGCCGGTCTCTGCCGGGACGGCTTATTCCGTGCACACGACATACAGGCTCCCACATACTCCTGTATGTCCTGGGGTAGTCTCGGCCACCAATAGTGCCTAGTCACAAGGTCTCTGGTCCTTTTGACCCCAAAGTGACCCCCGACCTTGGAGGCATGGGCCCACGATAGCACCTCATTCCGTAGTTCAGGGGGAACGAGGGTCTTGCCAGGTGGCACCTGGTCCAAAGAAGTGGGAGTGACCATCCTCAAGCTGTCCGGGGGTAGTATAAGACGAGGCTCCTCCTCGTCCTCCTCCAACACAACCATACAACGTGACAAGGCATCGGCCCGTACGTTCTTCTCACCGGCCAGGTGGCGGATAATAAAGCGGAACCGGGAGAAGAACAAGGACCAACGGGCCTGCCTTGGGTTCAGGCGTTGTGCTGTCTGGAGGTATGTGAGATTTTTATGGTCGGAAAATACTTCAAATGGATGCTTCGCACCCTCCAGGAGATGCCGCCATTCCTGGAATGCTAGTTTCATCACCAGTAACTCCCTATCCCCTATGGAGTAGTTCCTCTCGGCCGGAGAAAAGGTTTTGGAGAAAAAGAAACATGGATGCTTCCTTCCTCGTTCGTCTTTCTGGTACAGGACTGCACCAGCACCGACCGAAGAGGCGTCTACCTCTAGTAGAAAGGGTTTGGAGATGTCTGGACGATGAAGGATGGGAGCTCTGGAGAAGTAAGTTTTGAGAGTGTGAAATGCCTCTACCGTTTCCCGTGTCCATGCTTTGGGATTAGCGCCCTTGCGGGTAAGGGCAATGATGGGTGCTGCCACCGTCGAGAAGTTGGGAATGAACTGGCGATAATAATTGATGAACCCAAGAATCGCTGGATCGCTTTCAGCGAGCGGGGCTCGGGCCATTTCATCACTGTCTCCAACTTCCCCGGATCCATTGCTAACCCCTGACTGGACACGATATACCCCAGGAACGGCAAGGATTCACATTCAAAAACGCACTTTTCTAGCTTAGCATATAACGAATGAGTGCGGAGCCTCTTAAGTACTCGGATGACATCCCTCCGATGGGTGGCAAGATCGGGGGAGAAGATAAGGATATCACCCAGGTATGCAACCACGGAAAGATACAAATCCCGGAAAACATCATTCACAAAGTCTTGAAATACGGCGGGGGCATTGCAGAGTCCGAAGGGCATTACAAGATACTCATAGTGACCGTCCCTGGTGTTGAAGGCGGTCTTCCACTCATCGCCCTCTCGGACTCGCACTAGATTATACGCCCCGCGTAGATCCAGCTTCGTGAAGATCTTTGCCCCGCGGAATCGATCAAATAACTCCGTAATGAGGGGCAAAGGGTATTTGTTTTTGATCGTGATTGCATTTAATCCCCTGTAATCGATACAGGGGCGTAGATCCCCTTCCTTCTTTTGCACGAAGAAGAACCCCGCACCGGCCGGTGAAATAGACTTGCGAATGAACCCTTTTGCCAGGCTGTCCTGAATATATTTGGACATAGCCTCCGTCTCTGGAGCAGAGAGGGGATACACTCTGCCCCTAGGGGGCTTGGAGCCTGGCTTCAGGTCTATTCGGCAATCGTATGGCCGGTGGGGAGGAAGGGTATCTGCAGCCCTCTTGGAGAAGACGTCCCTGTAGGCCTCATAAGGTGTCGGTAAACCTGGCTCCCCTGTATTCCCTGAGGACCCAACCGACCTAATGGTAGCGGGTGGTTCGGTAGTCACGAGGTGCTCCCTACAGGATCCTGCCCATGATGAGATCTCCCCTGTTGCCCAGTTGAGTATAGGAGCATGCTGTCTCAACCAGGGGAGGCCCAGTAGGATCTCATCCGTCCCCCCTGGAAGCACCAGGAAGGACACCTGCTCATGGTGTCCTGGTGGTACTTCCATCCTGAGAGGGATGGTGATCTGGGTGATGGGATCGACTAGTAGGGACCCGTTGACTACCCGAACCCTGAGTGGCTTGGGCAAGAGAACCAGGGGAACTGAGTATCGGGTTGCCAGGGAGGTCGAAATGAAATTGCCATCAGCGCCTGAGTCCAGGCAGGCCAGAGCAGAGAAGAGAGTAGTGCCAAACTGCAACTGGGCGCTGATAGTCAACCTAGAGGGAGAAGCAGCGTCTAGGAACCCCCATCTGATGGAAACTAGACGCTGTCTTTTCCCGACGGTTTGGGACATCGGGTAGCTATGTGTCCCCTCTGCCCACAGGAAAAGCAGATGACACCAGACCGAGAACCTGGGGTAGAGGAGACCGCTTTGGACACCTCCATTGACTCAACGGAGTCGCCTACAGAGCTGGCAGGGAGACCTGTCTGGTGGAAGACGGGAGCCAGACGCTTTTTAGGCCGTGAGGACGTGGGTGCTGAAGAGACCTTGAGCCTCCGCTCCGCCTGGCGGATGTCTATGCGAGAGGCAACCACTATCAAGGACTCTAAAGTAGCAGGCACCTCACGCGTGGCCAGTGCGTCTTTGACGAACCCTGCCAGGCCCTCCCAGAACACAGGGACAAGGACCTTATCGGGCCATTCCAGCTCTGCGGCAAGTGTCCTAAAGTGTACGGCAAAGTCCCCGACTGAAGCGGACCCTTGCCGAAGTCGTAGGAGACGCAGCGCGGAGTCATGGGTGACTTGAGGCCCGAGGAACACCATTCTCATGGCCCCAAGATAAGATGCTAAGTTATTCACTACCCGATCTCCGCGCTCCCACAACGGCGTAGACCACTTCAGCGCTCTCCCTGTGAGCAGGAACTGGACCAAGGCTACCTTCGCCTTCTCGGTAGCGTAAAGAGTCGCGGACAGCTCTAAGTAGGTGGTAACTTGGTTTATAAACCCACGGCACTCGGAGCTGTCCCCGCTAAAGCGCTCTGGAAGCGCAAGGCGAGGAGACCTTCCGCCCAATAGCACAGCCTGGGTAGCCGCCTGGGTGGCAACTGTCATCAGAGCAGTCTTGTCGGAGGAAGACTGCTCCACTGCTGCCAAACGTGATTCCAACTGCTGCACATAACGCAGCAACTGCTGCTGCTCTTCAGCCATAGCCAGACCTTTGGCGCGACCGTAATGTTACGAGGGGGACCCGGGGAAGCGTGCCAAGATGGGGGAATGGACAGCTTCCACCGGTCAAGGTCCACTGTGCGGTGTAAGGGACCGCTGCTATGGTGGGTGAAGAGTGAGCGGGTTGCTGCTAGCGATCGTCTGGAATGTCACAGACGATCTATGTACACCGGTCTGCCCTAACCCGTGTGGGTTGTATGGCAGGGATCACACGGCTCGGTGTACCTGTTGCACGGGGAAGCACAGAGGTGCCCACGCACGTGTGCCAGTGGAAGTCACGAGAATATGGCACGAGGGTAGCACAGAGGTGCCCACGCACGTGTGCTTTCAATAACCAGGTGAGTCCAGTGGAGACTCGAGGAGCTCACCTGGGACAGGAACACGGCCTGTAGAAGGAGCTACTGCCGGAGCAGCAAGGCAGGGACACGGCCTGCAAAGCAGGTGCTCCCTAAGCAGCAAGGGCCAAGCCCACAGAAGAAGATAATGCCTGAGCAGTGGCGTGGCAGCACGCTGCCAGACATCCAAACATAGAAGGACGGTCGCGCGCCGCCATGATGGCAGGAGGAGCTTTTAAGGAGGTGTAGCTCCAGCCAAGGGCGGGCGCGAGGCGGAGATGACGGACTTGACCCAATCAGGATCCACGACATCCCAGCCTGGCCAGTCAGGATTCACCACGTCACCAGCCTTGTCATCAAGCCGTGTGACGTCAGTGGGCGAATCAGGATCCACCAAGCATAGCACATGCTCACCCTCCTGCCTCTGGGAAATAGAGGCGGGATCCTCGGTCTCACAATGTGTAGAGATAACGGGAGTCTCACTGCTTCCCTGAGCAGCAAATCTCTGCACATTGCGCAACCTCACAGACCTTCGAGGCTGCTGAGCAGGAGGAGCTGCGGCAGGCAAGGAATGGGAGACCGCCTCATTTCTTGCAACAGGAGTACCACTAGGTGTCACCCTTGTGCTGCCTCTCTGAGGAGGTTTCTCCTGCACTCTGCACAGTCTGGCAGACCTTCGGTGCTGCTGAGCAGGAGCGCTCATGGCAGGCAAGGAGACGGTCTCATTCCTTGCCACAGGAGAGCCAGGAGGTGTAACATCTATCCCTCTGTAAGCTGTTGGCTACCGAAATGCTGCCTTTCCGCCTAGTGGACACACAGGATTTTAGAGACCTTATGTCTGTCACTGTGCCCCAGTACCAGATGCCTAGTCGCCACTACTTCTCTAAGAAAGGTGTGCCCGCGCTACACCAGCATGTCGCACACAACATCACCGCTTCCTTGAGAAACTCTGTGTGTGAACGGGTGCATTTCACCACCGATACTTGGACCAGTAAGCATGGACAGGGACGTTACATGTCGCTCACTGGGCACTGGGTAACTATGGTGATAGATGGTGAAGGGTCTGCTGCACAAGTCTTGCCGTCCCCACGACTTGTGTGTCAATCCTCTGTCTGTCCAAGTTCCGCCACTGCTTCTGCATCCTCCACCTCATCTGGGTCCTCCACCTCCGCCCCAAGCCTGCCTGGTCAGGCCACCAGCATTCTCACTGCGCAGAAGGAATCACGCACCCCTCATTACTATGCTGGCAGCAGAGCGTAACGGCATCAGGCGGTCTTTAGCTTGACATGTCTTGGGAATAAGAGTCACACAGCTGAGGAGTTGTGGTCAGCTCTGCGGTCCGAGTTTAATAAATGGTTGTCTCCACTCAACCTGCAGCCTGGTAAGGCCGTGTGCGACAATGCTGCAAACCTGGGTGCGGCCCTTCGCCTGGGCAAGGTGACACACGTACCTTGTATGGCTCACGTGTTGAACCTTGTCGTGCAGCAATTTTTAACACACTATCCCGGCCTAGATGGCCTTCTGAACAGGGCACGAAAACTGTCTGCTCACTTCCGCCGTTCAAGCGCCGCAGCTGAGCGACTTGCATCGCTCCAGAAGTCTTTCGGCCTGCCGGTTCATCGCCTGAAATGCGATGTGGCGACACGCTGGAATTCAACTCTCCACATGTTACAGCGACTGTGGCAGCACCGCCGTGCCCTGGTGCAATACGTCATGACGTATAGCCTGGGCCAACGAGATGCAGAGGTGGGGCAGATCACCCTGATGGAGTGGTCTCAGATCAAGGACCTATGCACCCTTCTGCACAGTTTCGACATGGCGACGAATATGTTTAGCGCTGACAATGCCATTATCAGCATGACGATTCCAGTCATTTACATGCTGGAGCACACGCTAAACACTATTCGGAGTCAGGGGGTGGGACAACAGGAAGGGGATGAACTACAGGAGGATTCATATGCGCAAGACATCACCAAGGCGCCAGGCATGGGACCATGGGGGACAGGGATCAACAAGGGCGCATGGTAGCAGGCGAGATGTTGAGGAAGGTGCAGGAGGACATGAAGATATGGAGGACGAACTGTCCATGGACATGGAAGACTCAGCAGATGAGGGAGACCTTGGTCAAATTTCAGTTGAAAGAGGTTGGGGGGAGATGTCAGAGGAAGAAAGAACGGTTAGCACCTCTATGCCACAAACACAGCGTGGACTTGGTCCGCATGGCTGCGCAAGACACATGAGTGCCTTCCTGTTGCACTACCTCCAACATGACCCTCGTATTGTCAAAATTAGAAGTGATGATGACTACTGGCTTGCCACACTATTAGATCCCCGGTACAAGTCCAAATTTTGTGACATAATTCCAGCCATAGAAAGGGACGCACGTATGCAGGAGTATCAGCAGAAGCTGTTACTCGATCTTAGATCTGCTTTTCCACCAAACAACCGTGCAGGTGCAGGGAGTGAATCTCTCAGTTGTAACTTGACAAACATGGGACGGTCTCGTCATCTTCAACAGTCTACACGTACCAGTAGGACCGTATCTGGTGCTGGTAACAGCAATTTTATGGAATCTTTTCATAATTTTTTTAGACCCTCCTTTGCAAGGCCACCAGAGACAACAAGTCTGACACATAGTCAACGGCTGGAGAGGATGATACAGGAGTATCTACAAATGAACATCGATGCCATGACTTTGCAAATGGAGCCTTGCTCATTTTGGGCTTCAAATCTAGAAAAATGGCCAGAGCTATCCAGTTACGCCTTGGAGATTTTGTCGTGTCCAGCTGCCAGCGTTGTCTCTGAACGTGTCTTCAGTGCTGCTGGGTGTGTGCTGACAGATAAGCGCACGCGTCTGTCCAGTGACAATGTGGACAGACTGATGTTCATCAAAATGAAGAAGTCATGGATCCAGAAGGAATTTACTACCCCTGTGTCATCCTGGGGAGAGTAAATGCTTGTGGATTTGGAATGTGCTTGATGCAAATCTAGCAGTGAAGTGTACAACTAGGGCACAAGTGCTGCCACTGAAGGGGTGGGTGTGTGGGGCACAATTTTTGGAAAAAAGGGAGACTCCGCTTGGAGTAACCCTTGTTTGCTGTGTTTTTAAAAGAAGCCAAGATGAACAGAGCTGGGATCAGGAAAGACTTTGCTACCTACCTCGGTGTCATCCTGGGGACGGATAAGAATGGCGTATTTTTGAATGTGCTTGATGCAAATCTAGCTGTGAATTGTACAACTGGGGCACAACTGCTGCCACTGAAGGGGTGGGTGTGTGGGGCCCAATTTTTGGAAAAAAGGGAGACTCCGCTTGGAGTAACCCTTGCTTGCTGTGTTTTTAAAAGAAGCCAAGATGAACAGAGCTGGGATCAGGAAAGACTTTGCTACTTACCCCGGTGTCATCCTGGGGACGGATAAGAATGGCGTATTTTTGAATGTGCTTGATGCAAATCTAGCTGTGAATTGTACAACTGGGGCACAACTGCTGCCACTGAAGGGGTGGGTGTGTGTGGAGCCCAATTTTTGGAAAAAAGGGAGACTCCGCTTAGAGTAACCCTTGCTTGCTGTGGTTTTAAAAGAAGCCAAGATGAACAGAGCTGGGATCAGGAAAGACTTTGCTACCTACCCCAGTGTCATCCTGGGGACGGATAAGAATGGCGTATTTTTGAATGTGCTTGATGCAAATCTAGCTGTGAATTGTACAACTGGGGCACAACTGCTGCCACTGAATAGGTGGGTGTGTGTGTGGCCCAATTTTTGGAAAAAAGGGAGACTCCGCTTGGAGTAACCCTTGCTTGCTGTGTTTTTAAAAGAAGCCAAGATGAACAGAGCTGGGATCAGGAAAGACTTTGCTACCTACCCCGGTGTCATCCTGGGGACGGATAAGAATGGCGTATTTTTGAATGTGCTTGATGCAAATCTAGCTGTGAATTGTACAACTGGGGCACAACTGCTGCCACTGAAGGGGTGGGTGTGTGGGGCACAATTTTTGGAAAAAAGGGAGGCTCCGCTTGGAGTAACCCTTGCTTGATGTGTTTTTAAAAGAAGCCAAGATGAACAGAGCTGGGATCAGGAAAGACTTTGCTACCTACCCCGGTGTCATCCTGGGGACGGATAAGAATGGCGCATTTTTGAATGTGCTTGATGTAAATCTAGCTGTGAATTGTACAACTGGGGCACAACTGCTGCCACTGAAGGGGTGGGTGTGTGGGGCCCAATTTTTGTAAAAAAGGGAGGCTCCGCTTGGAGTAACCCTTGCTTGATGTGTTTTTAAAAGAAGCCAAGATGAACAGAGCTGGGATCAGGAAAGACTTTGCTACCTACCCCGGTGTCATCCTGGGGACGGTTAAGAATAGCGTATTTTTGAATGTGCTTGATGCAAATCTAGCTGTGAATTGTACAACTGGTGCACAACTGCTGCCACTGAAGGGGTGGGTGTGTGGGGCACAATTTTTGGAAAAAAGGGAGGCTCCGCTTGGAGTAACCCTTGCTTGATGTGTTTTTAAAAGAAGCCAAGATGAACAGAGCTGGGATCAGGAAAGACTTTGCTACCTACCCCGGTGTCATCCTGGGGACGGATAAGAATGGCGTATTTTTGAATGTGCTTGATGCAAATCTAGCTGTGAAGTGTACAACTAGGGCACAACTGCTGCCACTGAAGGGGTGGGTGTGTGGGGCCCAATTTTTGTAAAACAGGGAGGCTCCGCTTGGAGTAACCCTTGCTTGATGTTTTTTTAAAAGAAGCCAAGATGAACAGAGCTGGGATCAGGAAAGACTTTGCTACCTACCCCGGTGTCATCCTGGGGACGGTTAAGAATAGCGTATTTTTGAATGTGCTTGATGCAAATCTAGCTGTGAATTGTACAACTGGGGCACAACTGCTGCCACTGAAGGGGTGGGTGTGTGGGGCCCAATTTTTGGAAAAAAGGGAGGCTCCGCTTGGAGTAATCCTTGCTTGATGTGTTTTTAAAAGAAGCCAAGATGAACAGAGCTGGGATCAGGAAAGACTTTGCTACCTACCCCGGTGTCATCCTGGGGACGGTTAAGAATAGCGTATTTTTGAATATGCTTGATTCAAATCTAGCTGTGAATTGTACAACTGGGGCATGTTACACCTCGTGGCTCTCCTGTGGCAAGGAATGAGACAGTCTCCTTGCCTGCCATGAGCGCTCCTGCTCCGCAGCGCCGAAGGTCTGCCAGACTGCGCAGAGTGCAGGAGAAACCTCCTCAGAGAGGCAGCACAAGGGTGACACCTAGTGGTACTCCTGTTGCAAGAAATGAGGTGGTCTCCCATTCCTTGCCTGCCACAGCTCCTCCTGCTCAGCAGCCTCGAAGGTCTGTGAGGTTGCGCAATGTGCAGAGATTTGCTGCTCAGGGAAGCAGTGAGACTCCCGTTATCTCTACACATTGTGAGACCGAGGATCCCGCCTCTATTTCCCAGAGGCAGGAGGGTGAGCATGTGCTATGCTTGGTGGATCCTGATTCGCCCACTGACGTCACACGGCTTGATGACAAGGCTGGTGACGTGGTGAATCCTGACTGGCCAGGCTGGGATGTCGTGGATCCTGATTGGGTCAAGTCCGTCATCTCCGCCTCGCGCCCGCCCTTGGCTGGAGCTACACCTCCTTAAAAGCTCCTCCTGCCATCATGGCGGTGCGCGACCGTCCTTCTATATTTGGATGTCTGGCAGCGTGCTGCCACGCCACTGCTCAGGCATTATCTTCTTCTGTGGGCTTGGCCCTTGCTGCTTAGGCAGCACCTGGTTTGCAGGCCGTGTCCCTGCCTTGCTGCTCCGGCAGTAGCTCCTTCTACAGGCCGTGTTCCTGTCCCAGGTGAGCTCCTCGAGTCTCCACTGGACTCACCTGGTTATTGAAAGCACACGTGCGTGGGCACCTCTGTGCTACCCTCGTGCCATATTCTCGTGACTTCCACTGGCACACGTGCGTGGGCACCTCTGTGCTTCCCCGTGCAACAGGTACACCGAGCCGTGTGATCCCTGCCATACAACCTACACGGGTTAGGGCAGACCGGTGTACATAGATCGTCTGTGACATTCCAGACGATCGCTAGCAGCAACCCGCTCACTCTTCACCCACCATAGCAGCGGTCCCTTACACCGCACAGTGGACCTTGACCGGTGGAAGCTGTCCATTCCCCATCTTGGCACGCTTCCCCGGGTCCCCCTCGTAACATTACGGTCGCGCCAAAGGTCTGGCTATGGCTGAAGAGCAGCAGCAGTTGCTGCGTTATGTGCAGCAGTTGGAATCACGTTTGGCAGCAGTGGAGCAGTCTTCCTCCGACAAGACTGCTCTGACGACAGTCGCCACCCAGGCGGCTACCCAGGCTGTGCTCTTGGGCGGAAGGTCTCCTCGCCTTGCGCTTCCAGAGCGCTTTAGCGGGGACAGCTCCGAGTGCCGTGGGTTTATAAACCAAGTTACCACCTACTTAGAGCTGTCCGCGACTCTTTACGCTACCGAGAAGGCGAAGGTAGCCTTCGTCCAGTCCCTGCTCACAGGGAGAGCGCTGAAGTGGTCCACGCCGTTGTGGGAGCGCGGAGATCGGGTGGTGAATAACTTAGCATCTTATCTTGGGGCCATGAGAATGGTGTTCCTCGGGCCTCAAGTCACCCACGACTCCGCGCTGCGCCTCCTACGACTTCGGCAAGGGTCCGCTTCAGTCGGGGACTTTGCTGTACACTTTAGGACACTTGCCGCAGAGCTGGACTGGCCCGATAAGGTCCTTGTCCCTGTGTTCTGGGAGGGCCTGGCAGGGTTCGTCAAAGACGCACTGGCCACGCGTGAGGTGCCTGCTACTTTAGAGTCCTTGATAGTGGTTGCCTCTCGCATAGACATCCGCCAGGCGGAGCGGAGGCTCGAGGTCTCTTCAGCACCCACGTCCTCACGGCCTAAAAAGCGTCTGGCTCCCGTATTCCACCAGACAGGTCTCCCAGCCAGCTCTGTAGGCGACTCCGTTGAGTCAATGGAGGTGTCCAAAGCGGTCTCCTCTACCCCAGGTTCTCGGTCTGGTGTCATCTGCTTTTCCTGTGGGCAGAGGGGACACATAGCTACCCGATGTCCCAAACCGTCGGGAAAAGACAGCGTCTAGTTTCCATCAGAGGGGGGTTACTAGACGCTGCTTCTCCCTCTAGGTTGACTATCAGCGCCCAGTTGCAGTTTGGCACTACTCTCTTCTCTGCTCTGGCCTGCCTGGACTCAGGCGCTGATGGCAATTTCATTTCGACCTCCCTGGCAACCCGATACTCAGTTCCCCTGGTTCTCTTACCCAAGCCACTCAGGGTTCGGGTAGTCAACGGGTCCCTACTAGTCGATCCCATCACCCAGATCACCATCCCTCTCAGGATGGAAGTACCACCAGGACACCATGAGCAGGTGTCCTTCCTGGTGCTTCCAGGGGGGACGGATGAGATCCTACTGGGCCTCCCCTGGTTGAGACAGCATGCTCCTATACTCAACTGGGCAACAGGGGAGATCTCATCATGGGCAGGATCCTGTAGGGAGCACCTCGTGACTACCGAACCACCCGCTACCATTAGGTCGGTTGGGTCCTCAGGGAATACAGGGGAGCCAGGTTTACCGACACCTTATGAGGCCTACAGGGACGTCTTCTCCAAGAGGGCCGCAGATACCCTTCCTCCCCACCGGCCATACGATTGCCAAATAGACCTGAAGCCAGGCTCCGAGCCCCCTAGGGGCAGAGTGTATCCCCTCTCTGCTCCAGAGACGGAGGCTATGTCCAAATATATTCAGGACAGCCTGGCAAAAGGGTTCATTCGCAAGTCTATTTCACCGGCCGGTGCGGGGTTCTTCTTCGTGCAAAAGAAGGAAGGGGATCTACGCCCCTGTATCGATTACAGGGGATTAAATGCAATCACGATCAAAAACAAATACCCTTTGCCCCTCATTACGGAGTTATTTGATCGATTCCGCGGGGCAAAGATCTTCACGAAGCTGGATCTACGCGGGGCGTATAATCTAGTGCGAGTCCGAGAGGGCGATGAGTGGAAGACCGCCTTCAACACCAGGGATGGTCACTACGAGTATCTCGTAATGCCCTTCGGACTCTGCAATGCCCCCGCCGTATTTCAAGACTTTGTGAATGATGTTTTCCGGGATTTGTATCTTTCCGTGGTTGCATACCTGGATGATATCCTTATCTTCTCCCCCGATCTTGCCACCCATCGGAGGGATGTCATCCGAGTACTTAAGAGGCTCCGCACTCATTCGTTATATGCTAAGCTAGAAAAGTGCGTTTTTGAACGTGAATCCTTGCCGTTCCTGGGGTATATCGTGTCCAGTCAGGGGTTAGCAATGGATCCGGGGAAGTTGGAGACAGTGATGAAATGGCCTGAGCCCCGCTCGCTGAAAGCGATCCAGCGATTCTTGGGGTTTATCAATTATTATCGCCAGTTCATTCCCAACTTCTCGACGGTGGCAGCACCCATCATTGCCCTTACCCGCAAGGGCGCTAATCCCAAAGCATGGACACGGGAAACGGTAGAGGCATTTCACACTCTCAAAACTTACTTCTCCAGAGCTCCCATCCTTCATCGTCCAGACATCTCCAAACCCTTCCTACTGGAGGTAGACGCCTCTTCGGTCGGTGCTGGTGCAGTCCTGTACCAGAAAGACGAACGAGGAAGGAAGCATCCTTGTTTCTTTTTCTCCAAGACCTTTTCTCCGGCCGAGAGGAACTACTCCATAGGGGATAGGGAGTTACTGGCGATGAAACTAGCATTCCAGGAATGGCGGCATCTCCTGGAGGGTGCGAAGCATCCATTTGAAGTATTTTCCGACCATAAAAATCTCACATACCTCCAGACAGCACAACGCCTGAACCCAAGGCAGGCCCGTTGGTCCTTGTTCTTCTCCCGGTTCCGCTTTATTATCCGCCACCTGGCCGGTGAGAAGAACGTACGGGCCGATGCCTTGTCACGTTGTATGGTTGTGTTGGAGGAGGACGAGGAGGAGCCTCGTCTTATACTACCCCCGGACAGCTTGAGGATGGTCACTCCCACTTCTTTGGACCAGGTGCCACCTGGCAAGACCCTCGTTCCCCCTGAACTACGGAATGAGGTGCTATCGTGGGCCCATGCCTCCAAGGTCGGGGGTCACTTTGGGGTCAAAAGGACCAGAGACCTTGTGACTAGGCACTATTGGTGGCCGAGACTACCCCAGGACATACAGGAGTATGTGGGAGCCTGTATGTCGTGTGCACGGAATAAGCCATCCCGGCAGAGACCGGCAGGTCTTCTTCACCCACTGCCAGTGCCGGATCGTCCCTGGGAAGTGGTGGGAATGGACTTCCTGGGAGATCTGCCCAAGTCAGCAGGTCACAAGGTCGTATGGGTCATCACGGATCACTTCTCTAAAATGGTCCACTTGGTGCCTCTCCCACGACTCCCGACGTCACGTGCTCTCGCCACCTTATTCATTAGGCATGTATTTAGGCTGCATGGCATGCCTGACAAGGTGGTGAGCGACCGGGGTCCCCAGTTCGCGTCTCGCTTCTGGAGAGAGCTCTGTAAGCTCCTGCAGATAGAGCTGAACATCTCCTCCGCATACCATCCCGAAACCAATGGACTGGTAGAGAGGACCAATCAGACCTTGGTAACTTACCTCCGCCATTTTATCTCCGCGCACCACGACAACTGGGCTAACCTCCTTCCTTGGGCCGAATTTGCCATTAATAATTCGGTCCATGAATCCTCTGGTCAGACTCCGTTCCTGCTCAATAACGAACAACATCCCAGAATCCCGGTTCCGATGCCCATTACGTCACCCGATCCTAGAGTGGAGGATTGGGCGACCGAGGCCCGGGAGATCTGGGATAACACCCAAGAGGCCCTTAAGAGGGCTAAAGACCGGATGGTGACAACGGCTGATGAGCGCCGCCGCCCTGCACCATCCTTCGCCCCTGGTGACCTAGTGTGGCTGTCCTCTAAGAATGTTAACCTACGGGTACAGGCAGCCAAGTTCGCCCCTAGGTACCTGGGTCCGTTTAAAGTGCTAGAGCAGGTGAACCCGGTGGCATACCGACTCCAGCTCCCTCCACGCTGGGCTATAGCCAACACCTTTCACGTGTCCCTCCTGAAACCCGTACGACTTAATAAGTTCTCGGGGTCCCTGATGCCTCAAACTGACTCCCCGCCCGACGACTCTAAGGTGGCGAAGCTTGTGGAGACAAAAGTTATACGGGGCAGGAGGTACTACCTCGTGGAGTGGGTGGGCCGTGGTCCGGAGCATAGATCCTGGGAATTGGAGGATCATATCCACGCCCCGGGTTTGATAGCGGCCTTCGAGCACGGGCAGGGGGGGGGGCCTAGACGGGGGGGTAATGTTACACCTCGTGGCTCTCCTGTGGCAAGGAATGAGACAGTCTCCTTGCCTGCCACGAGCGCTCCTGCTCCGCAGCGCCGAAGGTCTGCCAGACTGCGCAGAGTGCAGGAGAAACCTCCTCAGAGAGGCAGCACAAGGGTGACACCTAGTGGTACTCCTGTTGCAAGAAATGAGGCGGTCTCCCATTCCTTGCCTGCCACAGCTCCTCCTGCTCAGCAGCCTCGAAGGTCTGTGAGGTTGCGCAATGTGCAGAGATTTGCTGCTCAGGGAAGCAGTGAGACTCCCGTTATCTCTACACATTGTGAGACCGAGGATCCCGCCTCTATTTCCCAGAGGCAGGAGGGTGAGCATGTGCTATGCTTGGTGGATCCTGATTCGCCCACTGACGTCACACGGCTTGATGACAAGGCTGGTGACGTGGTGAATCCTGACTGGCCAGGCTGGGATGTCGTGGATCCTGATTGGGTCAAGTCCGTCATCTCCGCCTCGCGCCCGCCCTTGGCTGGAGCTACACCTCCTTAAAAGCTCCTCCTGCCATCATGGCGGCGCGCGACCGTCCTTCTATGTTTGGATGTCTGGCAGCGTGCTGCCACGCCACTGCTCAGGCATTATCTTCTTCTGTGGGCTTGGCCCTTGCTGCTTAGGCAGCACCTGGTTTGCAGGCCGTGTCCCTGCCTTGCTGCTCCGGCAGTAGCTCCTTCTACAGGCCGTGTTCCTGTCCCAGGTGAGCTCCTCGAGTCTCCACTGGACTCACCTGGTTATTGAAAGCACACGTGCGTGGGCACCTCTGTGCTACCCTCGTGCCATATTCTCGTGACTTCCACTGGCACACGTGCGTGGGCACCTCTGTGCTTCCCCGTGCAACAGGTACACCGAGCCGTGTGATCCCTGCCATACAACCTACACGGGTTAGGGCAGACCGGTGTACATAGATCGTCTGTGACATTCCAGACGATCGCTAGCAGCAACCCGCTCACTCTTCACCCACCATAGCAGCGGTCCCTTACACCGCACAGTGGACCTTGACCGGCGGAAGCTGTCCATTCCCCATCTTGGCACACTTCCCCGGGTCCCCCTCGTAACAGGGCACAACTGCTGCCACTGAAGGGGTGGGTGTGTGGGGCACAATTTTTGGAAAAAAGGGAGGCTCCGCTTGGAGTAACCTTTGCTTGATGTGTTTTTAAAAGAAGCCAAGATGAACAGAGCTGGGATCAGGAAAGACTTTGCTACCTACCCCGGTGTCATCCTGGGGACGGATAAGAATGGCGTATTTTTGAATGTGCTTGATGCAAATCTAGCTGTGAATTGTACAACTGGGGCACAACTGCTGCCACTGAAGGGGTGGGTGTGTGGGGCCCAATTTTTGTAAAAAAGGGAGGCTCCGCTTGGAGTAACCCTTGCTTGATGTGTTTTTAAAAGAAGCCAAGATGAACAGAGCTGGGATCAGGAAAGACTTTGCTACCTACCCCGGTGTCATCCTGGGGACGGTTAAGAATAGCGTATTTTTGAATGTGCTTGATGCAAATCTAGCTGTGAAGTGTACAACTAGGGCACAAGTGCTGCCACTGAAGGGGTGGGTGTGTGTGGGGCACAATTTTTGGAAAAAAGGGAGACTACGCTTGGAGTCACCTTGCGGTGTTTTACATGATTTTAGAAGGGCGTGCCATGCCTATATCTGTGTGTCCTCCTCTTTTTCCTTGTCCAGCTCTTTTGTTTTCGCATGAGTATATGTCCTTGTCACTTTCCCATGTGTTTGTGTTGTGTTGTGAGTTGTTTGTCACCTTTTGGACACCTTTGAGGGTGTTTTCTAGGTGTTTTTCTGTGTTTGTGATTGCCTGCCATTGTTTCCTATGCAGTTCGAGTTCGGTTCGTCGAACGTTCGACGAGCCGAACTCGAACGGGACCTCCGTTCGGCGAACCGACCTCGAGCCGAACCGGGACCGGTTCGCTCATCTCTAATAACAATATAATCAGTCATTCACTTGACTTTCAGTGGTTTTAACTCTTTAAGGCCCTGGATATTTTTAATTTTCATGCTTTCCATTTTTCACTCTTCTGCTTTCAAGATGCTAATAGCCTTTGCAAAGAGGAGGAGATCTCGAGCTGTGTATTAGTTATAGCAATCCTAAAAGTTCATATTGAACTTTTAACCCTTTCACTGCTAAAAAAAACCCCAATAAGTAGTAATAAGGAAGCCTGAAATGAAGCATATTTCAGTTGATAATAAAGTGACCTGTCCCTTAGTGAATCTTTTGGCTAATTAGTAGCATCAAGGAAACATGTTACATAGTTAGTTTCTTTGAAAACAGTTTCACATGTAGTTCCATAATTTATTCCCTTCAGTTATCCACATATAAGTGTGCCCTACCTGAGCTGGCCTTTGGTGAAAGACTCCAGTTTCTGTGAATACAAATTTAATTCAATATTGCAACATGCACCTATTCACATCACAATCACTTGATGGCCATACATTGACATCTATATCATAAATATCTCGTAAAGTCATGTTGTATTACAAAGCTGAACTCTCACCACATATCTCTGTATACTTTATGTCAAATAAACTTCATTTTATTCATAACCTTATAAAACAGTCCATGTTATTACAACTGCCCCACTAGAGGACGCGTTTCGAACGACCATGTTCTTAATCCGTCTCTAATTCTTTTGAGAAAAAAATGGACTCATTAAAAAGGGGCTGAAACCCCAACATGAACATCATTAACCAGTGAAAAATTCAGAAGGTGCAGCAAAGAAGTCCTCCTATTAACCCTACATGTCCAATATTCTAGAAAAAACCTCCCACAATCTCCTACGGCACTACTTACCCATTTATCCTACATTTTAATTAATTAAATTAATTTTGTTTTGTATATTTTCACTCTTGATTTTTGATTTTATTTTTGATTTTTAATTTTTGGATTTCTCATTCTATCATCCTATCCCTATATCTACTAAATCCCCCAATCAAAAAACCGCAAGCCAGTTCAGAGGAAAAAACCGCAAGCCGGTTCAGATGAAAAAAAAACCCTTATAAAAGGACTTATTTCTCTGAAAAATCTTCATATATTACTCTTTACAAAATTCCAAAAAACTTTTTTAAAGTAGCCCTCTTTTTTCTCATAAGAAAAGGACACTGGAAAAACTACACATACTCATTCCTGTCCGATTCTGTATCCAGCAAGATACAAAAACTACATGCAATGCAAAAAGCACAAGATCATTGCAGAAAAATTCACAAGAAAATCCCACAAAAAAATACAATTAAACACACTACTCCTCCCTAGTATGCATATAACACATCATTCCTCCTGTTCAAACCCATCGGGGATCTGGTTCCCATCAGGAAAATCCACTTGATCTCTCTGTGCAACAACAGCCTCTTCAAATCACCTCCCCTCTTTGGCAATTTAACTTTTTCTATTGCATTTACCTTCATATCTGTTACATCCCCTGCATGTACATCCCGAAAATGTTGCGACACCCCAGACAAACTTCTGGTCGTCACATTATTCGCGTCATAAACATGTTCCGAAATTCTCCTCCTTAAAGGACGTGAGGTGCTCCCAATATATTGTAGTCGGCACGTTACACAGGAGATCAAGTAGACCACATAATCTGTGCCACAGTTCATCATAGAATTTATTTCATAATTTTTACCCTGACTAAAGGAAGAAAAACTCTTAGCACTTTTCATAAAGACACAAGAACCACAAGATTTATGTCCACACTTATAAGATCCTTTTGTTGGAAGCCAATTCCCTGTGGCTCCCTCCACTCCATTCACATTAGACCTATTCATGTGGTCACTTGGTGACAATAACGCATTCAAAGCCGTATACTTTTTAGATACAAACTTCACTCCTTCCTTCAAGATTTTAAAAAGTGTCTCATCAGTTGATAATATCGGTAAATATTTTTTAACTACATGTACCACTTCATGATAATCTTTACTGAATTTTGTGGAGAAAACCACTGGTAATTTCGACTTCCCCAATACTTCCTTTGCCTCCAAATACTGTGCCCTACTTTTCAAATTAGTTTTTTCTTTAGCTCTTTCCAAATTACTCCGACGGTACCCTCTGGCCACAAATCTTTCATCAATGATCTTACATTCTGATTCATAGTCCTCCTCACTCGTGCAACATCTCTTCGCCCTTACATATTCACCTGTTGGGATGTTCTCAATGATATGCTTCGGGTGACAACTCCCTGCATGAAGCAGAGAATTTCCCGCTGCAGGTTTCCGATATAATTTACATTCTATCATTCCCGAGCTGGAATTTCCATTCATGTTCATGTCCAAAAAATGTATCTCTTGCTCCTCATGCTGGTGGGTAAAAAATAAATTATGAGCATTATTACTGATATAAAATAAAAAATCCTTCACTCTATCTTTCTCCCCTTTCCAGATAATCAATATATCGTCTATATACCTAATGTATATAGCCATATCCTGTGAAAAAGGATTAAAGTGATTAAAAATATACTGCTCTTCCCACCAGAACATGAATACCCCTGCCAGAGAGGGTGAAAATTTGGAACCTATGGAACATCCCTGCAGCTGAACGTATCGATTATTCAAGAATGAAAAATAATTATTCTTTAGTAGGAAGTTAGTCACTTCCAATATGAATTCCTGTAAATCAGATGTATAGCCAGAATACCGTTCGAGCTGATTTTTCAGAGCCAGAATCGCAAGATAGTGTGGAATCGACGTATAAAGCGTCTGTACATCACATGTCAACCAACTATATGAAGATTTTTCCATGGACTTGGTTGCTGGATTTTTTCTAACTTTGACATGAGTTCTGCTACCTTCTATTCCGTGCACGGTCCTGGATAAGTGGTCTCCGGCAAGAATCAGGTGAGCTGGACAAAGTGATTTTGTTGTGTTTATGTCAAATAAGTGGCTAACATGAAACACTACAATACCTTTGTATGCTTGACTGATAGCTGATAGCTGTTTCCTTTTTATTTTAGTTAGAAAAAATCAAGAAGTCTACATCTCCTAATTAGTCATGCTAAATTTAATGAAGCTTTATCCTTTTTCACCCCCACTACATTTGCAATGCCTGAGGGGGAGTTCAACTTCCCCATACAAGTGGGATTGTCAGCAGGTTATTGATTTTGGTTAACATATACTATTATTTATTGAATGAATTCATGCAGTAATCAAAAATTAGTCAGACATGGATATCGCAGCATCACAGGAGTGATCAAAATAAAATTTAGACAGGATTACATGAGTACTGTGACCAGGCTCTATGAAGTGGGAATGAAACAATAAAGGAAAATGTGCAGCTAAGTAAATGACCTAATATTATCAATACACACATTGCTGTGGGCAATTAAAGTGAATAATCGCTAAATTAAGCTCCCTAAGCATATAGAACACAAAGTACAAAAGAGTACATATCCATAATGTGTATACTGTACACCAACAGCACACATACGCTTCAGCAAAGGCTTGATCTGGGATGATTCCAGTAAGTACTGCTGTTACAAACCTGTCCTAGATCCTCACCCCGGTCCACTGAACTCTGCTGTACTCCATGTCGGACTTTGCAGATGTCCTGGCATACACCCATATGATTATCTACCTGTGCCTATATAAAGCAACCAAGACACAAAACTGTTTCGTGGTATTAAGACTTTTAGTGTTCCCGGTCTTCTGTCTTCCTCTGGCCTCCAGTGCTTCTGATACCTGCTTCCTGGCCTTTTGTCTGCCTGCAGCTTCCAGGGCTTTTACTACTTACCTCCTCGTCTTCTGTCTGGCTGCTGCTTCCAGTGCTTCTACTACACATTTCCCACATTCCTCACATGCCTGCTCAACCAATGCCAATGGCCTATGTGCCCAACTGGAGCTTAGGCTTGGAAGATTTATCTTCTAAGGTGAGCCGAAACAGAATCTTTTTCGAAACATCATCCCGCTAATCCTTGCCTGAGGACCCATCAGTAAGTTAATCTAATTAAATAACTACCTGCAATTAAATAATAAACTACCTAAAATCCACCTTCACATCTGGAATTTGTGTTTATAAAGCAAGAGGTATCCAGTCATGCATGTTAGCCTACATGACCACATGATTTGGTAGTGCCAATCATGGCCAGTGTGTACCGAGAAAAGTAATAAAATAGAACAAAGTCTGTGAGAAAATAATATTTGGACAGACAAATATGAATTTCATACATTTGGAAGTAGCAGAAAGCAACATGTACTCAGCCAAAGCAATAAAAACTATTCAAACTATGTCTGCACCCATCATTCAATCATAGTGGAGAATTGGCATAAGTTAGGAGATTTATATTTCATTGAAAACATTACAAATATTATACAGTTTATCATGCAGTACTTTTGGGAAGGATACTAATAACCCCAAGAACACAGCTTTAAAAACACTACGTACTCCTCAACACAAAGAAGCTGTCGTTTATAGAACAGTGGACTGTCCACTTCAAAAAAACAATGTGTTTGGGATTTTACAGGGCCTTGTGAGAAGCACCATGCACACCCAACTTGACAGACTTAACTTTTCAGCTTTTTTAGGCATATAGAATATAACCTGCTGACTTCTCTAAAAATGAAAGCGTGGATGGAAAATAGAATAAAGATACTAGGCGGACAAATGAAAAAATACTGAAAGTATGATATTGTGTTTATTTGTTGGAGCTTTTCTTAAATATATGTTTTCTGTTTTTTTGATTTTGAAGAGTGATTAAGCTGTATTCAATAAAGATTTTAACTGAGGCTTAGGAAAATAAAAGGTGTTTTTGTAGTGAAAGGGTGTTTCACTACAGATCTGTGTAGTGAAAAGCTTTTGCCTCAAACAGATATGATTACCACAACTATACAAATTAGTTTTACAAAATACATTATATATTAATTATTCTTGTTTTTCAAGGTCTCTGTTTGCTCTTATTCAATCAAAGCTTCTGTTTATCTGTAAAGTGTCTTGTACCTAGTTTATCTTCCCATGACTAGGACATATTGAAGTAAAGGTAAGTTTCTGAAAGCAAAGATCGTGAAAATTGAGGAATCATAAAATATCTTTGTCACAAACCACCGGGGGGGTCACTCAGAAATCCCCCGCGCTGGCTACCAGTACGTCACAATCGGGGGGTAACAAGTGGGGGTCACCCCTCCTTTATACCTCCCGACCGACAGACAGAGCACGTGACGCGCTCTCTAGCGCCCCTCTTATAGTCAGGCCAATTATGGAATTGCCCGACAATAAGCAAGGAGGCCGCTATACTACTTATGCCGATTATTGAAGGGTCCCCGGTGAGAGTAAGGTATATATTCCCCCGACCTCCGCGGGCGGAATATATAAAATCTCCCCGAATCTCACTGGCCTCCCCACAATAATCCTTGGCACAATTCGCTGCCACCAACCGATTTACGGTAACTATTAGCCGAACACACAGACGTGGGATTCAAGATCGAGATAACAGAACAGCCCAAGATTAATTATATAATTTAATCAGCCTAACGCACACTAGAAACTACAATATATACAATAGGGAATCTACAGAATATACATATGTCAGAGTACAGTTACAGATAAAGCATGGTTTACAACAGGTATGCAATTCAATCAGTTACCTTGTGCGTCTGGCCACAGGGGGGCGCTGTAGACCAGGTTTCCAGGAACTCCCACAGATGTTTCCTACACGTGCCCCCAGCGAAAGAACGCTGGAAAATGGCCGAAGTAGGGTTATCAACCTGGGCAGATCCAGGTCCCCTCCTACCTTCGTGACCTCACAGGGAAGCACTGCCACTCCCCCTGCATGGATCAGAATTATCCAGCAAAGGGGATATTGGCCATAACTTTGCCTGGGAGCGTCGTAGGCGGACGCCAATGCTCTCATTGTGACAGTTATGAATTTAGCTACAGAACGAGGGGACTCATGACCTGTCTGCCAGTTCCCCATTGGCTGATATCACGCCTGGGGCATTTCCCAATGTCCTGCTCCCATAAAAAGGGTGTGCCGGCATCGTCCACATGCGGAGACACCATTTTTATGGTTGCCATATTTATCGGAAATATGGCTTGCGAGATATGAACCATTTTTTACTGGAGTCGTTCTGTCTAGCTAGTTCCATAGCCTTGCTAATGAGATACAACTCTTGTTACAGGGTGACGGCAGGGAGTCATCCTGTGTCCATTGTTCCCACACCACCTCATTTCCATATCACAGGACATGGCCATGGAGGTGTAAGTGGAACACTGAGAACAAGAAGGGAGGGGGCACTGCTAGGGAGTGATGAGGGATTATGACTGGAGTCATAATTCATCTTCATATCCCGGGATTTGCCTCACAATCTTGATAACTTCTACAATGTTCATTGTACTTAAAATTAACGTATTTACCGTAATTGGAATATCCCTCGTTAATTACACCGGTCTACATTTGGAAAAAAAATATCTGCTGACCTAAGTATTTTTGATGATTTTATGAAAATGAAAGGTACTGATTCCAGATATGAAGTTAAAAAATATGCAATATGTCAAATGTTTGCACAAATGAGAATTGTTCGATTAAAGGTTTTAAAATTGAGTAACAGGGGTAATAAAAAACTCTGAAGAAGTGATTGCATGTATTATATTTGTTATATTTATTTCATGCAAAAAAAAAGTTTATTGCATAATCAAGAGAGCAATAGTTGTGTAAATGTAATTGTTATGGAGAAAGTTTCTCTTTTTGGATGTTCTGGAATAGTTGTGATCAGGATTGTCACACTGTAAACACCAGCAGTAATCTGCAATCATGTTTGTAATCCATCTGCATTGAAATATATGTTCCATGTTTCAGATGTCTTGGTGAAAACATTCTTCTTGTTCTTCACTCATTGGTCTAAGATTTGAGGGGAAGTAGTTCAGGTGGCTATGAAGGAAATGCAATTTTACACTCATATTTTCTCCTTTATGTGTTGTAAAACAACCACAAATGTCAGAGAGTATGTCAGATTCCTTTTGTTCACTGTTTACGAACTGTTCGAATATTGAAAGATGTATTCAACAAAAACATTTTTAACAGAGTTAAATTTTCTGCGACTTGTAAGCCTCTTGAACAACTGAATGCTGCCTTCGGTTTTCACGCTGCTTATATAGCCACAATATTCCGATGTTGGCAGTTTTTAACTGCTTTTTAAGCAGTCTATTAGTTATTCAACATTTCTTTATGCATATTCAGCATTTCTAAATAATATAATTAAAAAATCAAATCAAATCAAATCTTTATTTTTATATAGCGCTAACATATTCTGCAGCGACCCCATTGGGGCTCACAATCTAAAGTCCCTATCTGTATGTCTTTGGAGTGTGGGAGGAAACCGGAGTACCCGGAGGAAACCCACGCAAACACGGGGAGAAGATACAAACTCCTTGCAGATGGTGTTCTTGGTGGGATTTGAACCCAGGACTCCAAGCAGCACGCAAGATTGCAGTGCTTACCACTGAGCCACCGTGCCACCCGGTATAATGTAAATGTGTATATATCGAATTATACACAGTGGGTACGGAAAGTATTCAGACCCCTTTACATTTTTCACTCTTTGTTTCATTGCAGCCATTTGGTAAATTCAAAAAATTTCTTTTTTTTCTCATCAATGTACACTATGCACCCCATCTTGACAGAAAAAAACAAATGTAGAATTTTTTGCAACTTTATTAAACAAGAAAAACTGAAATATCACATGGTCATAAGTATTCAAAATTGATGTAGAGCAGTGTTAATTAGGCAAGTTACTGAAAGTTTATTCTTTTTACATTCTTCAAATAAAGATTAGCTACATTAAAATATAAAGAAAAAGCAATTTTCTGTTAATTGAAATTGTCCTTTGAACAAAAGGTATTGAGAAAAAGATGTAACAATTAACTTACCTGTTCTGGGACCAGTATGTAGTCCGAGGTGTTATACCTTTATGAGTAAGAATCTCATGGTCAATACAGCACCTTCCCATATTACACTCCAGTTTGATGACTTTTGAATTACTAATTTTGAAAAATGATATATATATAAAAAGTAAGTAATATGCTTACTTCCTGCAGTGATCACATGCCATACATTACTAATGAAGTGATTTTGGTATGAACAGCATGCAACCATTTTGGTCAGTGATTGACTGCAGCAATCTTGTGAATGATGTGCAGAGCTACAGGAAGTTAGCAGAGATTAGAAGAGACAGAGGGGATTGAAGAGGTGGATAAAGGGTATTTTTATTTAACCATTCCTTGCAATTGAATACAGTTTTTTAAAGATTGGACAACTCACTTGCATTCTATCAGAGCTTTCTAGCCTTATATTTTGTATTATACATGTTGAGTGATTGCACAGCCTGTTTAGACTGAACAATTATGAAATGAGTAGTGTAAGTAGGCCTTAATTGCCAGTTCAAACATAGGGACCTTGTGAAAAGACTAGGAGGAGACAATATGCAGTTTTTTAGCATAAGAAGTACTTTGTGGACACTCTTCTGGATTGAAGGGGTTTTCACGGCTTATCCTACCTATCCTTTGTGAAATTGGAGCATGCACAAATGTAGCCTGTGACGAGCCTCATCTCATTTGGTTTCACAGTTTCAGAATTCTTCTCCTAAAATCAGATGGGAACAACATTTATATAAAGCATTATACAATTATTACAGTAAACTACTAAGTTTCTTCTATATGATATAGGATGCTTTTATAAATTTTACTTGCAAACAATTCCCCCTAAGTTACCCACTTTTAATGTAATATGATTTTGTAAGTCATTAGTTGACAAATAAATTAAATACATTATTGATTTACAAGACTAGTTGGTTTGGAAAATGCATGTTTATAAGAAAGGTCCCCTAAAGATATGACTTGTTTTAGTTCCTGCTTTGATTGCATAATTTTATGGGAATGAACAAGAGGGTACATCATCCCTTCCCCTCTTGTGATGTAAAAGTTGGAACCTATACTATCTGTGTGTATCAATTACAGGGTGAAATAGGAAAACAACACTACATGTACATTAACATTTACATAATAAAATAAGGAAACTACTTTCTGCGACTATATCATTTACATGATGAGCCTATACTATCTAGGCATGACCTAATAATAATGTATAAAAATGTCAAGCTTAATACTCTAGTTATACCCATGACTGTAACTACAACCAGGTGATATTTTCTATGTCTATACAAGAGCAGTAAGACTATGAAACTCACTGCCAAAGGAATTTATTTATGTAATTAAAAACATTCAAAAAGTGCCATGATGCCTTTTAATATTACAAGTTATGAATTTAGATTACTGGAGATAGGTTATTGATCGAAGGATTGATTCTCACTGCATACTTGTGGTCAGGAAAGAATCCTTTTCTTAAGATGAGAAAAATTGACTTAGAGTTGTTGTCTTCTTTCATATCAGAATTATGTGATGATAGGCTTAAAAGGATGGACTTATGTCTTTTTTTAGAGTTACAAAGTACAATATCAATTCTGAAAAAGTTTAGACGCTGTGTAAAATGTAAAAACAAGAAAGCAATGATTTCGAAATTTCTTATAGCCATATTTTATTCAGAACAGAACATAGAGCACGGATCAGAAATTGAAAAGTTAGACTTTTTTAAATTTTATTTGAAAAAGCTCATTTAGAAAATAATGCCAGAAAATAATCTCATAAAGTTGGGACAGTGTTAATAAAAGATTGGAAAAGTAATTATTACTAATGAAAAACAGCTGTGAGGCTCCGTTTTCAACTAATTCACTTTGTATATAAAAAGAGTATTTTAGAGAGGCAGAGTCTCTCAGGAGTAAAGATGGTTAGAGATTCACCAATCTGTGATCAACTGTGTCTACAAATTGTGAAACAATTTAAAAAAAAATGTTCCTCAACTTAAAATTGCTAAGACTTACAATATCCCACCATTTACAGTATATAATATCATAAAAGGATTCAGCGATTACAGAGGAAGAGCCATAAGAGAGTGTGTCAGGAATTGAAAGACTAGCCACAAACTGAAACTGATATTTTGTTAAAAATCATCACATGGGATGAATCTTGGTGTTCTGGCTATGATCCTGAAACAGAACAGCAATCCAGCCAGCGGAAGACAACTTCATTGCCCAGACCAAAAAAAGTATGACAATTGAAATAAAATTTGAAGTCCATGATGATTTGTTCTCTCAACATCAAAGGAGTCGTTCATGTTGAACTTGTTCCTCAGGGCACTACAGTGAACCAACATTACTATCTGCAAGTGCTGAAGCAGTTGTGTGGGCAGTAAGGCTGCTTTCACACCTCCGGTTTTTCCTGTGGGGCACAATCCGACACTTTGCAGGAAAAACACAACCTTTTTTTTTGCTGCCGGTTGCATTTTTCCTGCATAGACTTTAATTAGTGCCGCATTGTGCCGCATGGGCTTGCGTTCCGTTCGGTTTTTGCCGCATGCGGCAGATTTAGCCGATGCGGTGGCCGGATGGAACGTTGCCTGGCACGTTTTTTTGTGCGGCAAAAAAACCCGCATCGCGCCACATCCGGCCTATGCGCCGCAGTTTTCAATGCATGCCTATGGACGCCGGATGCGGTGCGATGGGGCAAAAACCGCATCCGGCTGCCGCATAGGGTTTTTGCCACTGTGCATGCTCAGTAGCATGCCGCAAGCGGCAAAAACCGGATGGGCCGCATTTAAAAAACTTATGCAAAGGATGCGACTTTTTTGCCGCATCTGTTGCATAGGTTTTAGAACCTGACTGGCCGGCCCTGCACCTACCGGATGTGTGAAAGCAGCCTAAGAAAAAAATGTCCTGAGTTGTGGCAATCAAGGGACTGGCTGCTTCATCATGACAACAAGCCTGCCCACACAGCGTTAAGATCAAGCAGTGTTTGGTGAAACGGCATTACGATGGTTACTCACTCCCCTGACTTGCCAGACCTAGTTCCCTGCGACTTCTTATTCTCAGAATGAAGAAAAACCTAAAGTGAAAGTGTTTTCCGGATATAGAAGAATTTAATAAAAAATAGCTGGAGGCACTTAACAGCATTACTTTAGAAAGATATAAAAATTGCTTTGAATAGTGGAAAACCTTTGGGACAAGTGCATATCATCTAATGGACAGCATTTTGAAGGAGATTAATGTTTTCAAGATGTTATCTTGAATAAAAAAAAAGTAAATATGTAATTGTTGTTTTTTTGGGGTACCCCTCTTACAATTCACAAATGCTAGTTAAAGCTTCTATCATGCAAGAAGGAAGCTACAATCCAGAAATGCTGCCATATTTTCTGGGCTAAAGTGAATTTAAAATGGATTGAGGCAAAATGAAAAATCGTTCTGTTATCATATGAATCACATTTTGAATTTGTTTATGGAAATCTCAATTACCATGTCCTGTGGATTCAAAAAAAGAGGGACCATCCAGCTTGTTATCAGCTCCCAGTTCATAAGTCTACAACTCTGATGGTATGGGGTTTCATTAGTGCCTAACAATTCTAAGAATCATATTGAGGGTTGAGAACAAGCTTTACCCCCATCCAGGCAATATCTATTTCACAGAAGGGATTGCATATTTCAGCAAGACAGCGCTAAACAACATACTGCATCAATCACAACAGCATAGCTTCATAGAAGAGGAATCTGGGTGATAAATGGCCACCTGCAGTCCAGATCTTTATATAGTAGAAAGATTTGGTGCACTATAAAACAAAAAAATCCTGCAAAGAAGACCCATGACTGCTGACTTGCTAGAATCCTATATCAGACAAGAATAGGACAGTTTTCCTCTCCTTAAACACCAGCAATTGGTCTCCTAACTTTCCAGAAGATATCAGACTGTTCTAAAAAAAAGAGATGTTACACACTTGTAGACATGGAACCTTCGCAACAGGTTTGAGATGTGCTGCTGCCACCAATTTCTAACTGATTTAATTTTTAGAAAGGAAATTGAAAAATGTCTAATTTTCCTCTTCTAATCTGTATTCTATGTTCTGCAGTGAATAAAATATGACTATAAGATATATACATACTATGGCATGCTTGTTTAATTTGCAGGTGGGTAACGTTTTTTCTGCCAAGGACCATTTGTGCCATTGTGCGTCTCACAATTGCTTTTCCAGGTTTGTGTTGGCTAGGAAACAGATAGACCTTGGGATGCTGGGGGGGGCACAGACAGCCATGGGGATTCTGGGGGGGCATAGAAAGACCTGGGAAAGCAGGAGACACAAAAAGTATTGGTGGCCCTGGGGGGCCATAGACAGCCCTGGGACGCTAAAGGGCAGAGACAACTCTGGGAACGTTGAGGGCCACAGACAGACCTGAGCATTCTGGGGGGACACAGACAGCCCTGGGGATGCTGGGGGGCACAGACAGAGCTGGCAACAATGGTGGTGCACAGACAGACCTTGGGACACTGACTGGACAGAGACAAACCTGGGGACGCTGGGGGGGGGCAAACAGATCTGGGGACACTGACTGGACACAGACAAGCCTGGGGACGCTGAAGGGGGGCACAGACAGACCTGGGGAGGCTGGGGGCACAAACAGTACTGGTGGTCGTGGGGAGGCACAGACAGCAATGGGCAATGGCCAGCGTGAGGACATATTTCTTCAGTGTATGGATCTAAGCGTTCAGCATTGAATGCTGCATGAAGGGTTTAAAGGCTGCCACCTGAGCACTGCGGCCCCCGGGAATCTGCCAGGGGGCTGCAGAAAGTTTCCCACCCCTGATTTACATGTGTGTCTACATCTGTGTCAACATTATTTGACCAGCAAGAACTAAGCACTTGCTGGAGATATAGAATGACCCCTTAGCCATTGTAATTGCATATTTATAGAAAAAAATACATTATGAGTTTTTCTTCAATGAAAGTTACGGTATATAAATATGTAAATGAAAGAAACAAGCACTACCACATTCTATTTGAACATATCCCTATTAACAGAAAGCATATGTTTCTCTATTTTAAAGTACACAACCTAATCAACCTCGAACCTATTATCAGGAAATGTTTATCTTCCCACACTAAACTCTCTGGACTTTAAATCTACTCTTGGAAATATAAAAAGGCCACAACTATATAATCGCCAAACCAATGAGTACAAATTATACAACAGACAGGAGTGAGGTTATGTGAAAGTTTTTCTTAGAGTGAAAAGAACATCTGTAAGTATTTAATCCAGGCTTCATGCTCGCATGCAAAGAGGGAAGACGTGAAAAAACAGTGCCGAAAATTCCTTTTTGCTTAACGCTAAACTAGAAATGATTATTCATGCACAACATGAATGTCTCTATTGAGTGAATAAAACTTTCACTTCAAAGAAAAAAAAAAGCACCTGTGCTCGATTCAATTGATGTCACATATAATTCCAAATCCCGGCTAGATTTTTTGTGTCTGCTTGATTAGATAACTTTTGAGACATCACAATTCTACAAGAGGCTGTAAAAAAACCCAGAAGGGAATGCTGGGGATGCCGAATCAGAGCTGTCAAAATCAGACAGAAAAGTAGCGAAGCTTGAGGAATTTCAATTCTTATAATGCTGCCAATATGCAGCCAAGCACAATCTGAAGGCAAAAATATGTAGGTATATTTCTTATATTTGGGACACCATTGATATCTTTTTACATGACATATTAGTTAGTACCTTGTTGTACATGGATTAAAAAGATTTTCCTGGTTTGCCACAAAGGTGTACATTTTATGTGACTGCAGACCTGTGTATCCTTACAGTGTGCACAGTACGTACTGGCAATATACATACTTCTAGCCACATTCCGTCTATGTGTGAGGGCCTTGCTCAGTTTAATTGTAGTGAGTGAGAATGTGCATGTCTGGTAACCAAGAGTATGCATATCGCATACTTGAGGTCACATGAATGTCCGCTCCTGGCGCCGGCACTGTAGAATCCTGCAGACTTTTGCACCAAACCTGGATGATCCATTTAAATTGAAAATATCAGGCCACGTTGTTTTGTTCTCATTGAAATACATATCAAATATTGGCGACAAAATGATGAACAATTTTGTAGCAAATCTACATTTTTTTGCACATATTACAATCAAAGCACTAATACAGTACTAAAAGGCACAAGTTGTACAGCCATTAATTTTTCACAATCACAAAAGGGATTTTTATGCATTCAGTATTTACCACTCCCGCAAGTGAACTGGTAGTGGATATTAGCTCTTAAATGCCCTCCAGTTTTTGCACCGAACCTCAACCCCATTCTCCTCTGAATTGAATGATGACTAAATATTAGAAACATTTTCATCAGACCTTTATATTAAAACAATATCAAACAATTAAATAGCCACTCCATTGGAGCATATATTGTTCAAAAGAAAAGAGAGAAGGAGTTTTTGGCTCATAATAAACTACAATTTTTTTTTATTATGATCAAAAATCTCTCAATTATAGCTGTGTCATTATAAATTATCTAATCACAACAGATTCAATATTCTATGTCTATCTATTAACAGACCTAAAAATGTGAATCAATTGACAACATTTCAAAGTAATAATTTTAAAATATTATTTTTTAGTAGTATTTTGTATTCAGAAGAATGTTTTTAAAAAACATAAAAGGACTATACTGTGTCGCCCTGGACAAGCCAGGGGACACAGGTAACAACACACACACACTCCCACCCATAGCAGTTCACAGCAGACATCCCCAAAGTGACCTGCTTTCTGCCTCGGGCTCAGACTGACACACCAGGTGGGCAGAGTCAGGAGATGGAGACGCCCACCCTGGAGTGAGCTGGCCTGAGGCAGGAAACAAGCCCAGAGAGAAGTTCAGGAGTGAAGGAGAGAGGAAGTCTGCAGAGAGGCAGACGCAGACTGGGGCCTAGGTTGGAGCCTAGGGCCCCTGTGCAGAAAGTCAGGCAGACGGTAGTGGCCGTCTGCAGGGAGCCGGGGAGCCAGTTGGTGGAACTGCAGGTAGCCGGGGCTGGGCGGTGGCCCCCCGGTACTGAATCGGGGAGCCAGCTGGAAACCGGAGAGCAGGAAGAGTGTGCACGGAGGCGAAGGAAAGGACTTACACTAACAACCTGGGGTCAGGGGAAAAACACCGCAGCCGCCTGTGGGACCCGTCCATCCAGCCGTTTGTTTCAGCAAAGACTCTGTGTGCTTCATTGGGCTGAGTGAGTACCTCCGTGCCGTGCGGCACAGCGCTGCCCCTGCGCCCCTGCACCTCCACAGGCCCCATACCCGCCTGTCCACCATTCCAACCCCATCACTGGGCCCCGGGATCACCAACCCCTACCCACGGAGGGTCAACACAACAACTGGCTGCTCCATACCATCACTCCCGGGATCCCCAGCCAGAGCAGCGGTGGTGTACACCTAATCACCACAACCGTGGGTGGCGTCACGGACAATAAACTATCCCCACACCCAAACCCCCTTTCACTCACGGGCGAGGAGCGCCGCTCGAGTCCCCGGGATCCGGCCCATCGCTCGAGCCACCGAGCAGCGGCAGGCCGCAGCAGCCGCGGCAGCTGGACCCGAGCAGTGGGAGAGCGCGGCGTCCCCTCCTCCGCCCGCAACAATACCACCAGTGTGGAAGCAGACAAACAAAGCCAAAGTAGGAAAATAAGTTTTCAATCATTAAATATACAATATTCAGCATAAATATCTGACAATAAATAACAATAGATCTCAATAAATATCAATGATGAATATTGAGCACACAGTAGAAAATTATATAAAGTGCAAACGTACCTATTGCAATAACCCATTAACTAATAATCACTACCATGATCAATCCTGCTATATTATTCAAAAATCAACTACACATAGCTCTAACTCAGCCTAATAAAGTGAACAGTGGATTAGCAGCTTCATAAGCAGTGTAAACAATAGTATTGCAACAACCTAATAACTGACCAATCCTGTTTTAATATCCAATGTCAACTATAATGGCTCAAACTTAGCCTAATAAAGTGCTCTATGGGTTAGTAGCTTCCTCAAGAATGTAAACAATTTCAGCACTATAATTATTGCATTTATACCAAACATAATACTGTGCACTTTCTCATTCAAATGTCTCCTGGCCCATGTGTCTGCCTTTTGCCTCCGATGCGTGTTTCATCACCTTCTTCAGGCCTCCAGGACAGGCAAAGTTTTTAATTAACTCACGAGGATAATACCTCTATCCATGGATAATCAACGTGCCAAATCAGCAGTTATAATGGCTAGTTGAGGCTCCTGGAGGGTAAAAAATGATCCCATCCAACTTCCTGGTCCGGAGTCCCATGAATTGACTGTTCATCTCTAGTCAAAATGTCCTAGATACAGTGGACAGTCCCGGATTTGGGTTTACACCGGGCTGTCTTGGGTGTCTGCTGAATGTCCCTCACTGCGAAATGGGTGTGGCTTGGGGTATGGCTAGGTAGTTGGCAGATATGTGTTTTTCCTTAGGATTTCATGATGCTTGCCCTCCTCACATTGCAGATTTGTAGGCATAGAACAAGCAAAGAACCCCAAGAATATCACAAACCAAAGTGTTATTTTCAGCATATGCTTCATACTGCTGATACATGGGCCTGAAAATGTTCTTCTTCTGTTCCTTTGCTACACAAAATAGAATATCAAAACTTCTGTGGCTCACTTGTATTGTTTTGAGCATACTAAAGCTTAATTTTCTAGTGCTTTGGGGTCAGAAGAAGTTTATGCTTTAGAGTTTAAGTATGGAAACTATTAAGGCTGCTTTACACCAGACAATCTATCGTGCGATAGATCGTCGGGGTCACGGTTTTTGTGATGCACATCCGGCATCGCTGGCGATGCCGGCCTGTGTGACACCTCCTAGCGACGCAGTATCGCTCACAAATCGTGAGTCGTGTACTGCTCGCTAGGTTCCATAATATCGTTTAATTTAGTTGTTCATCGTTTCCAGGGTAGCACACGCCGCTCCGTGTGACACCCCGGGAACGATGAACAGCAGCTCACCTGCGTCACGCGGCCGCCGCCGGCTATGTGAAGGAAGGAGGTGGGCGGGATGTTTACGTCCCGCTCATCTCCGCCCCTCTGCTTCCATTGGCCGGCGGCAGTGTGACGTCGCTGTGACGCCGAACGTCCCTCCCACTCCAGGAAGTGGACGTTCGCCGCCCACAGCGAGGTCGCACGAGAGGTAAGTATGTGTGACGCGGGTTACTGACTTTGTGCGACACGGGCAGCGATTTGCCCATGACGCAAAAAGGACGGGGGCGGGTACGATCGATTGTGAAATTGCACAATCGGTCGTACCGTGTAAAGCAGCCTTTAGTGTTTAGTATGTGACTTACTGTGCAAACTAAAAAACAGTGTCTGCTGTTTCAAAATTTTGCTTCAAATCTTTTGCAATATGTATAATGTTTTTGACCATCTGCAGCTTAAAAAATCTGATGATAGCTATCTCTTTCTAGTGAAACTGTTGTGCCGACTCAGCAACTGGCTAATTGTGTGGTAGGGGAATTGTTCTTAATTATGCCAGAAGTATTGTTCCTTTGTTTGGTAATTCAAGAGAAGTTAACCATTGTTTTATGTCAGACTAACCAGAGCCCTATTATCTCTTAAATGTGTATTTCTTCAGCCCTTTTGACTAGAGTTGAGCGCGGTTCACGGTTCGAGGTTCTCCAGTTCGCGGCTCGAGTGATTTTGGGGGCTGTTCTAGATCGAACTAGAACTCGAGCTTTTTTGCTAAAATTCGATAGTTTTTTAGCCGTTCGAGAACGGTTCTAGCAGCAAAAAGCAGGGCTTTTTACAGCTACAGTGTGCAGGAGCCATCGCTGGCAGCCTGCCACAAGCTGGTAACCAAGATAAACATCGGGTATCCAACCAAAGCGCTTTGGTTAGTAACCCGATGTTTATCCTAGTTACGTGCAGGAAGCCCACACTTCCCCGCTCAGCTCGCTCCGCCCCCTCCTGCACGCGGCATGTACACACACTCACACACACACACACACACACACACTCACACACACACACACACACACACACACACTCTCTGCACACATGGCCCCACTCGGCTTACCTGCGGTGATGAAGTCCCGCCATCCGGACCTCAGCGCTGTCACTGTCCTCCATGGCCGCCGCTTGTCACATCACCTTCTCTCGCTTCCGACCCGAGACTGACTAGCGGTGACGTCACGGGCCTCTCGCGATACTTGGCTGTGAAGGCGGCGGTCATTGAACTCAGTGACAGGTGCTGTCAGTGTGCTGGAGATCAGCACAGGTAATGTACCTCACTGACAGCAGCACTTGTCATCCCCTGCAGTGACCTGGGCTGACCTATTGATGTTAGCTCAGGTCACTGCATTGCTCTCCCAGCCAATGGGGAACATCCTGCTCTTCATTGACTGGGACAGTGTGGATCGTCATGGCAACCCCTTGGATTACACCAGACCTGGATTTGTTTTTCTTTCTAATAAATTGATGAAAGAGGGAATGTTTTGGGGAGTGTTTTTTCAAATAAAAATGTGTTTGCCGTCTATTTTTTTTTATTACTGACTGGGTTGGTGATGTCATGTATCTGATAGACGCCTGACCTCACCAACCCCAGGGCTTGATGCCAGGTGACATTACACATCTGGTATTAGCCCCATATATTACCCCGTTTGCCACCGCACCAGGGCGCGGGATGAGCTGGGGCGAAGCACCAGGATTGGCGCATCTAATGGATGCCCCACTTCTGCGGTGGCTGCGGCCTGCTATTTTTAGTCTGGGGAGAGTCCAATAACCATGGACCTCCCTAGTCTGAGAATATCAGACCCCAGCTGTCTGCTTTACCTTGGCTGGTGATCCAATATTGGGGGGACCCCTACGTGTTTTTTTTTTTTAAATTATTTATTTAATTTAAAATAACAGCGTGGGGTGCCCTCAGTTTTGGATTACCAGCCAAGGTGAGGTTGCCAGCTGTGGTCTGCAGGCTGCAGCCATCTGCTTTACCCTAGCTGGCTACAAAACTAGGGGGAACCCTACGTCATTTTCTTTTTTCATTTTTTTGGCTAAATACAAAGCTAAGCACCCCTTAGTGCCACATGAAAGGCACCAAAGGGTGCAAAATTACAAAATGCAGGAGAGTGGGACATTATGTGTCTTTCTGCCATTATAATGACAGAAAAGACTGATATGAAGTGCACAAGCACAGGAAAATCACCAGAACGCTCTACGCTGTGAAAAGCAGTAGAAAATGTCACTGGAGTGAACATGTGACCACCTCATGTAGGATGAAGCTATGGATCCTGGGAAAATGTATGCATTTACCCTCCTTCAGTTTTTTTGCAGTACACAAAAAAAACGGAAGGCACACGGATGACAAACAGATGACATACGGACCATCTACGGAACAGAAACGGATGCCACACGGATGCACCCGTGAAAAAAAACGGACTGTTTTTTGCAGACCGCAAAAATGGATCGGTCGTGTTAATGTAGCCTTATTCTGATCTGCCATTTATAAACAGCAGGCAGAAATAAGTGAATAACGCCCCCCAGCGTCAGAAAATCTCCGGGGTTTCAGGGCTAGCTGAGACCCTGGAGATCATGATTCAGGACGGTTTTTCCGGTCCCCGCTCACGTGATCACAGGTATACACCGTACACCGATGATCACGTTACAGTAAATGACAGCGCCGGTAAAAAATTATTTATCTCCCATCTGGCATGAACAAACACTTATTCTCCACTTCTTCTCCACTTCTTCTCCACTTTTTCTCCACTTTTTCTCCATTTTTTCTCCACTTTTTCTACATTTTTTCTCCACTTTTTCTCCACTTTTTCTCCACTTTTTCTCCACTTTTTCTCCATTTTTTCTCCACTTTTTCTCCACTTTTTCTACATTTTTTCTCCACTTTTTCTCCATTTTTTCTCCACTTTTTCTCCATTTTTTCTCCACTTTTTCTCCACTTTTTCTCCATTTTTTCTCCACTTTTTCTCCATTTTTTCTCCACTTTTTCTCCACTTTTTCTCCATTTTTTTCTCCATTTTTTCTCCACTTTTTCTCCACTTTTTCTCCATTTTTTTCTCCACTTTTTCTCCACTTTTTCTCCACTTTTTCTCCACTTTTTCTCCATTTTTTCTCCACTTTTTCTCCACTTTTTCTCCACTTTTTCTCCACTTTTTCTCCATTTTTTTCTCCATTTTTTCTCCACTTTTTCTTCACTTTTTCTCCACTTTTTCTCCACTTTTTCTCCGTTCTTTTTCTATGCTCGGTCTACCCATTAGCTCTGCCATGCATAGTGTAGCTCTACACCTACTGCACATGTTACTTTATGATTGACATCTCTTTCGTACCAGAGCTGTCTAAGCCTACTCTGACCCCATATTTGTCATTACTATATTGTCCTTGTACTGTATTATGACATTTTTATCATGTGTTTCATTTCTTGCTGTGTTGCAATTTTTTTGCTGCATCCCAATTGTACCTCTACATTGTTCGAGTTTATGTTATTGTTCTCTCACTCTTATGTGATACTGATTATTGTCATTTTTCATGATTACATGCAGATAAGTCCAATTTGATGAAGGCTCAGGCCGAAACGTCATTTGTAACTTGTTTTGGACAAAAACATATATGCTTATGAAAAATTTTTTTTTTCTTAATACGGACCAATAAAGAGTGATTTTGCATTACTATCCGTTGTGACTTACTGACTTAGTCTGGGAGATTTAGAGTGCCGAGGTTACTCACTAATTTTATCTATTATTACCTCTGAGCACCTATATACCAGTGAGCAGAGCTTCCTCTACAGTAGTTCTCCTGATTAGGCATGCCCTTACCTCATGAGCAGGGCATTGCAGCTTTGGTAGCAACCATTACGACATGGACTCTGCTGCTGTGGACCCGGGGAGAGTGAGTGCAGACTCATTGCACCCACACTCCTCACATGAAGGGTCCGCACTCCTAGAAAATGGGGGATACGTTCCCTGAGTGTCTCCCCCCATATTCTAGACGGTCCAGAGTCATCGTGGGACCCCTTTATTTTTTTTATTACAATAAATTGGTGAAAGAGGAAATGTTTTGGGGACTGTTTTTTCAAATAAATTTCTTTTGTCGATTTTTTTTTTTGTTAGTACTGACAGTTTATGATGTTGGGTATCTAATAGACTCCATGACATCACAAACTGCTGGGCTTGATCTCAGGTGACTTTACAGCTAGTATCAACCCGATTTATTACCCCGTTTGCCACTGCACAGGGCACGGGATGAGCTGGGGTGAAGCGCCAGGATTGGCGCATCTAGTGGATGCGCCACGTCTGGGGTGCCAGCGGCCTGCTATTTTTAGGCTGTGAAGGCCCAATAACAATGGACCTTCCCACCCTGAGAATACCAGACCACAGCTGTCCGTTTTACCTTGGCTGGTGATCCAATTTGGGGGGGACCCTACTTTTATTGTGTAATTATTAATATTTATAAAATAATTATAAAAAAGAGCCTGAGGGGACCTCCACATTGGATCCCCAACCACGGTAAAGCTGCCAGCTGTGGTTTTCAGGCTACAGCTGTCTGCTTTACCCTAGCTGGCTATCAAAAATGTGGGGACCCAACGTCATTTTTTTTTTTAACTATTTTTTAAATAGAAAAAATTAATGGGCTTTCCTGTATTTTGATTGCCAACCAAGGTAACGGCAGGCAGATGGGGGTGGCAACCCATAGCTGTCTGCTTTATCTGCGCTGAGAATCAAAAATACCGCGGAGCGCTACGTCATTTTTTTAAAGATTTATATTTACTGCACTGTGATGTCCAGCAATCAAAATACAGGGAAGCCCATTTTGTTTTTAGTTATTTAAATAAATAATTAAAAAAAATATATATGGGCTCCCGCTGCATTTTTTGTATTGCTAGCTAAGGGTAATCCAAGCAGCTACTGGCTGCTAACCCCCACTGCTTGGTGTTACCTTCACTGGCAATGGAAAATCCAGGGAAGCATTTTTTATTTTTTTTGCCAAAAAACTACAAAAAAAGGACGTGAGCTTCGCCATATTTTTGTATGCTAGCCAGGTATAGCAGGCAGGGGCTGGAAGAGTTGGATACAGCGCCAGAAGATGGCGCTTCTATGAAAATGCCATTTTCTGAGGCGGCTGCAGACTGCAATTCGCAGCAGTGGGGCCCAGAAAGCTCAGGCCAACCTGTGCTGCGGATTCCAATCCTCAGCTGCCTAGTTGTACCTGGCTGGACACAAAAATGGAGCGAAGCCTACGTCATTTGTTTTCTAATTATTTCATGGTTTCTGGGCGCCTCTGCTGCGAATTTCAGTCCGCAGCCGTCCCAGAAAATGGCGCTCTCATAGAAGCGCCATCATCTGGCGCTGTATCCAACTCTTCCAACAGCCCTGGAGCCGGGTGGCTTGTTGGGTAATCATGAGTTAATACTGGCTTTGTTTTACTAGCCAGTATTAAGCCAGAGATTCTTAATGTCAGGCACGTTTGACCCGGCCATTAAGAATCTCCAATAAAGGGTTAAAAAAAAGACACCACACAGAGAAAAAATACTTTAATAGAAATAAATACACAGACACATTAGAGACTCCATCTTTATTACCCCCTGTCAGCCCTCCACGATCCTGCTCTTCTGTCTTTCTCGTTCAACAATTGCAGCTCTGCTACATCACTGCTGCATGGGGGAAGACGCCGCTTCCCGTGGAGCATTCACTCCGTGAAAGCTGCACGAGAAGCATCATGCAGCCTTCACTCCGTGAGTGATCAGTGCTGCTAGCGGTAACAGCGGTAACGCTGACAGATGCGTTACCATAGCAACGGTGCTCCCGGAGCCACGGTTGGCGGTGACGTCACTGCTAACTGCGTTGCTATGGCAACGGTGATCTCCGTTAATGACCGGCTGTGTCAGCCTGTCCCTAACGGAACGGGGAGTCGACCGTGTGTTAGAGCATGTCGCCGGTACACGGCGATACACAAATGTGCACCGTGTACCGGAGAGATGCACTCGCAGGTCCTACATGACGCGTCATAGTCATGTGACCAGTCTGTAGCCAATGAGATAATAGCCACGTGACTGGTCACATGGCTATTTTGACATCACGATAGGTCCTGCATCTCTGCTGGCAGTGCCGGTCACCGGGAGGATTCAGCGATCATCGGATGGAATAGTGGCAGGAGACAGAGTGTAGGAGGGATCACGGGGACTGGTAAGTGTTATGGCAATGTTTATTAACTGTATGTGTACATTTATAATGCATTTTTATGTGTTTGTGATTGCCTCCCATTATAGCCTATTGGTTCGAGTTCGGTTCGTCGAACGTTCGACGAACCGAACTCGAACGGGAGCTCCGTTTGGCGAACCGACCTCGAGCCGAACCGCGACCGGTTCGCTCATCTCTACTTTTGACTACATAATTCAGAGGAAAATTATGCAGCTAGATTGAACTAACAACCAATGAAAGAACAGGCATCTCCCACCAATCCTGTAAGACCCAATACTCTGAAATAATATCTGAGGGGTATTAACGGGGCCTTGCTCCTGTCATGAGATTAATATTCTACAGGACCATGGTTCCACCTGGAGGATCACAGAACTGCTTCAATATTCATATTCTACAGGACTTCAGCCTATAATCCACAGTTCCAGCAGAAGGATTACAGAACTGCTTCCAGATTCATTCATTCTACAGGACTTCAACCTAAGATCCATAGTTCCAGCTGGAGGATCACATAACTGCTTCATTGCTCAATGCTGAGCCCACAGATTCACTTGGAGAACCCAGGTTGGGATAGTTTGGTCACCTGGCTACATATCTTGCTGTGCTCAGTCAGTTTCTAAGCTTGCAGCTATCTCACCTCAGTGGGTGGCCACCAAAAGTGGGGTACTGCTGACTAGGAGAGTGACCCAGAAGACATGAAGATTCTAACCCCTGGCGAGCCAGCGGAAGGATGAGACTCTGTTGCTTGTACCATCTTGTGTTCTTGCTGGGTATGTACGATATGTTTTTGCCTGTTAGTGAACCAATAAAGACTTACCAGTGTTTGTTTCCCTCACCATGTGTTGTCTGAGTAGTATTCTGCCCATAGGGATGGAGTGTGGGCATTCAATGGGATGAGCCCTGGTCCCAGCGGTCTTTCTGAAGACAGTCAGATCAGCAGACGAGAGCACCCACTAACTTTTGTGTCTCCACAACTGTCAATTTACTTTTTCATGTACAGTCACAAGCAAAAGGGTAACAAATTTTGAATTTCAGGCTCCATATCTCACCATTCACTACAGCTTTGAGAGTGAGACTATCTTCATTTTATAGACAATCATTTTGGCTATGTCATACATAAATTTGACCGTCAAGCATAAAGAGAAACATCAAATCTATACAGGTGGAAACAGACATACATTAAATAGCCACGATGACGTCAAAAAGACCATCCCCTTTTAGAAAAAACGGGCGGGAAAGGGTGCACTGCAGTAAAGATATGACGTAATAAACATATCTACATCGGAACAGATCAAAGAATCATCATTGGTAGTGGAACAGATGGCTACAATGATAATACATATAGTAAATTGTGTCAAAAATAAATATTAAAATATATTTAAAACATGTGTATTCACTGTGGTGTGTGAAAAAAATGTATACATATATACACATGCATATGCAATCCACAAGCATATGCATTTAATACAAATGTATGTGTTAACAAGAGTGTATATAGAGACCAGAACGCACCTATTCGGGAGACTTCAGACTTTACTAAGATGGAGCTGGAACCCCTGTAACCACCAAAGCCTGTGATATTTTGGGACACGAAAAAAGAAAAACAAACGCATCCAGAGAAAAAAAGACGGAGAGAGAACCTTACATGTGCGATGTGAATAAGAGTGATCTCACTTCCAAGCATGCCGAAGCAAGGATCAATAATAGTGAAAAAAATATATAGAACTGCTACCGACCCTCATGAATTGAAAGAAAACCACCGGAGTTCAAAAGCGTGGGAAAAAGATGAACCGCGCCTGCGCCAAAGGTATGTATCAGAGGCTGACAGGTTATGTGAGTTCAAGACCGTGGGAAAGTTAACATAGATCATGCCTTAACCCAAGGAAATAGAGCGAGTGTCTGTGTTAACATTTAATACAACCATGGATGACTTTAAATGTGCTAAGGGTCTATAACAGAGTGAAAGCAAATATTTCTATAGTGCATGAAAAAGAATTACCAAAACAATGATTTGGTATGAGAAGTACCCGTAAAGGAAGGTGGGGAAGAGAGACGGGAACACACCACATATCTGAAGTGGACCCGCCAGAAATAATAGAGGATAGTACCGCTAATACAAACAAAGGGATATATAGGTTAAATAAGCTGATAATGGAGTAAGACGCTATCGTGAAACATAATGACAGTAGTGGAAATAACAAGTGAGATATAATAGGCTATATTGATACGCCTGGTGTATCATAAATATAGTACACAATGTTTAGTTCATATACAAATAAAATACCAAGTATAATAACAATTAAAAATGCTGACAGGGAGGAATTTCTCCCAGGGGAGACATCAAGAGTGTTAGTAATAATCACTATAAAAATATAATAAAAACATAGTAATAAAGACCTACCTAAAACCGAAATAAACCATAATAAAACAAGAATGTGGCCTATATCAAACCATAATGTATAAGACCATCGAAAATAATCAAGGGATATAGTAATTACGTAAAAATAATAAAATAATAACATTCCTTCCTTTACGGGTACTTCTCATACCAAATCATTGTTTTGGTGATTCTTTTTCATGCACTATATATAGAAATATTTGCTTTCACTCTGTTATAGACCCTTAGCACATGTAAAGTCATCCATGGTTGTATTAAATGTTAACACAGACACTCGCTCTATTTCCTTGGATTAACGCATGCGCTATGTTAACTTTCCCACGGTCTTGAACTCATATAACCTGTCAGCCTCTGATACATACCCTTGGCGCAGGCGCGCTTCATCTTTTTCCCACGCTTTTGAACTCCGATGAACTTCTTTCAATTCATGAGGGTCGGTAGCGGTTCTATATATTTTTATCACTATTATTGATCCTTGCTTCGGCATGCTTGGAAGTGAGATCACTCTTATTCACATCGCACATGTAAGGTTCTCTGTCCGTCTTTTTTCTCTGGATGCGTTTGTTTTTCTTTTTTCGTGTCCCAAGATATCACAGGCTTTGGTGGTTACAGGGGTTCCAGCTCCATCTTAGTAAAGTCTGAAGTCTCACGAATAAGTGCGTTCTGGTCTCTATATACACTCTTGTTAACACATACATTTGTATTAAATGCATATGCTTGTGGATTGAATATGCATGTGTATATATGTATACATTTTTTTTTACACACCACAGTGAATACACATGTTTTAAATATATTTTAATATTTATTTTTGACACAATTTACTATATGTATTATCATTGTAGCCATCTGTTCCACTACCAATGATGATTCTTTGATCTGTTCCGATGTAGATATGTTTATTACGTCATATCTTTACTGCAGTGGACCCTTTCCCACCTGTTTTTTCTAAAAGGGGATGGTCTTTTTGACGTCATCGTGGCTATTTAATGTATGTCTGTTTCCACCTGTATAGATTTGATGTTTCTCTTTATGCTTGACGGTCCTGAGGACGGGAGCTGAGCTCCTGAAACGCGTAGACCTATGCTAATAATAAAGATACGTTAATCTGACATCTGAACAGTGATCATTGGCGCGGCATTTAATCACCCCCTTCTACTCTTCTCTATTATCTGCCGTTTGGGTGGCTGCAGCCGTGATCAAGTTGTATACGCGAGTATAGTAGTTGTGACTTTCACAACTACATCTGGTGAGTAATAGTACTCCCCCCTCCCTACCCCGTATATATTGGGGTAATACCCTATCTGCGCTTTTCTTTCCACAGTTTTTTTCCTGTTTATGCTTCATAATTGTGAGATCACAGACGTTGGTGCAAGAACTGTGTGATGCATGTTACATAAGTCTGTAATGATGGCCCAAGAAAAGGTGAGGAAGCCTCAACTTTAATATCATCATAAGAAGCGTTTTCTTGAGTTTGCAAAAAAGTACGAAAAATGAACAGTAGACGGATGGAAATGGGTGATTAGAAGTGATGAGACAAAGGTAAATAGACTAGGCTCTGATGGGTGCAAATGGGTCTGGAAGAAACAAGGGAAAAGGAGGCTAACAGATCGAGAAATTGAAGTTCAGTGGAGGAATCCTGATGACATGGGGTTGTTTCACAGCCAAAGACATTGGATACTTGATCAGGATTGATAGTGGTCTCAATGCTGAGAAATATGTGAGTGTCCTAAAAACTGAGTTCTTTATTATACTCAAGGACCATGGGTATGAAAAGGACAACATAGTGTTCCAGCAGGACAACAAACAAAAGCATATTTTGAGTCTGGTGAAAAAATATTTCAATGACAATGAAGTAGAGTTGCCGGATTGACCCCCACCGCCCCCAAACCGCAACCCAATCGAACACTTATGGGTAGAGTTAAAGCTGTACACATACACAAGTGAGTCTATCAGTATGCACCAACATTGTCGAAGAGACTTGGGATCAGATTTTAGTTGAGACATGCTTGATTCTGATTGAGAGAATGCCCAGAAGGGTTCAGGCAGTGTTGAAAACCAAAGGTGGATTTACAAAATACTAACAAAATAATAAAATTTAAATTTAGATTTTAGGAAGCAAAACAGAAGCAATGCAGTGACATGACAAGAATTTGCATAATTAATTGTGACGCCCCTGGACTATCAGGTCGTCACAGGGTACTGCACAAACTGCCTTTCCATGCAGTATTCTGTCTTGGTTCTGGGTCCCTATCTAAATAGTGTTGCCTCCAACAGCAAATCAAATCCTAGATACACACTGCACCACACCCATCAAACACACCAGTGGACAGCTTTAGGGGAATAAAGTCGCCCACCTTGGGGGTCAGGGAGGGGAGGTTAGGAGTGTAGTCAGTGTGTAGAGGAGAGTTGAAGGAGAGAGGTTGGGAAGTAGCCCTCGAGCTGTGAGGAGCTCAGAGGAAGTCGTGAGTGGTGACTCCTGAAGTAACTGTGTAGGTTGCAGACGGTGGTCTGGACCTAGAGGAGTCGGACCCCCAATCGCAGGGGATTGTGGCGAGGTGCTTGGACCTGTCGAGGAGGACAGCCGGCAGCCTAGCACTACCACCGGTCCAGGACCGAAGGCAAGACGGGGTACACGGACCCTAGGTCGGGGAGTAGCTTCAGGCAACCCAATAATTTACCTGAGGAGAACGGGGCCTTTATGATCTGTTCCCACCCACTCCAGAATTGGGGCATTAGCGCAACAAGGGGGATAGGACTTTCCTAATCCAAAACGGTCCAGAAAATCCAAAGCGTGAGCCCTGAGAGCAAGCTCCCATATTTAGCCATAGTAGGGAGCGGGGCCTGGATAGTTCCATGCTACCAGGCCATCAAGTTGAAGTCAAACCTTAGTGCCAGGAGTCAGGTCACAGATCACCAGGCAGCACCATTGGGGACGGGACCCGGACAAGCTCCCCTCAGCGGCAGCGGTACCCAGAGACTTAGTTTACCCGGTTGTCAGTGTCTGCTTATGAACTGAATGAGTACGAGAGTGACCCCTGAATCCCATGACACCCCTACACCGAGTCCCGTGGCATCCCCCCTAACCGTGGAGGGTTACAACACCTTGCTGCCCCCACTTCATCACCCCGGGTACTCCCAACGGCAGCGGCGGAACTCCCAATTACCGTACACCATGGGTGGCATCACGAACTATACATCAACTCCCCTGTAAAGTGATGCTTTAAGAAATAAAAGCAACATAACAGTTATACAACAGCTTCAAACTTGCAAACTATGCTTCCAGTGGTATCCCTAGGAATATTCAGTGTCTGTATTATCGTTCTGTATAATTTTCCTGGTTTATGTAAGACAATGATCTCTTCTCTTAGCTTTTTGGACCACTCTTCTGACAATACAAAAATATTAGTGAACTGGAGGCCATGAGGATTGGGCTAAGATTCCTCAGGAAAGATGTCAGAAATTGGTGTCTGGCTGTAAGTCATAACAGTCAAGTGATGCTTTATTAACCCCTTAATGACCGCAGGTCGTAACATTACGTCCTAACCTATATAGTTGTAATCACTTGTGGCTGCTGCGGGCAGCCGGCAGCAGTCCAAACACATGTCAGCTGATTTGAACAGCAGAAACGTGTGCCTCTCAGGCAAGAGGGGATCCGCGATCCACCCGTGCCTGTTAACCCCTTAAATTACAATGTCAAAATGTGACATCGCAATCTAAATCCCTGCAGCGGTAAATTTTCCCTTACTTGGCTCCATCGGTAGCGCCGTGACGTGATCGCTCTGAACTGATAGTTGCCATGGTAGCACAGGGTCATGTGATGACTCCTGTAGCTATCTTGACTCACTTCCTGTTTCAGCCAGCCGAGTGCTTACTGTAACAAGAGATGAGTATTTCTGGTGATCTCAGCTGTGTAGCTGTGATCAGCAGAAATACATGAGCGATCAAACTGCTGATCCTTATAGCCCCCTAGGGGGACTAGTAAAATAAAAGAAAGTAAAAAAATAGTTTCAAAACATTAAAAAACAATAAAAAAACCTAAAAGTTCAAATCACCCCCCATTCGCCCCATTGAAAATTAAAGGAATAAAAAAAAAAAATAAATACACACATTTGGTACCTCCGCATTCAGAAATGCCCAATCTATCAAAATATAAAATCAATTAATCTGGTAAACAGAAAAATTGCAAACTCCAAAATTACAATTTTTGGTCGCCACAACTTTTGCGCAAAATGCAATAACAGGTGATCAAAATGTAGCATATGAGCAAAAATGATACCATTAAAAACATCAGCCTGAGACACAAAAAATAAGCCATCACTAAGCTATAGATCCCGAAAAATGAGAACATTAGGGGTTATGGAAAATAGCACAAAAAGTGCGCCACTTTTTTGGACAAACTTCTGAATTTTTTTAAACCCTTAGATAAAAGTGAAAAAAAAGAACGAAAATTGGAAAATCGGACAGGAGTGAAGGGTTTAAAGGGTTATTTCTATATCCAGGATCCTATCCCAATATGTAGTAGATGTAATAATAATATTAGCAAAAACCTCCAATTAGAAATGCAGTATAGTTTTCCTGATGGAGCTACGTTTTTTGCCACATGTGCAGGGCATTGTGACTTGGGTATCCATGATTATGTCCACTCATATAGTGACAGTTACTTAGTTGCTTGTGGTCGTAACCAAACAACTGTAATGCCCTGCATATGATGTAAGAGATATGGTTATACATTTACATTTCTAATTGGAGGTATTTTGTAATATTATTATTACGCCTACTACATGTTGGAGTAAGATCTTGAAGATGGGAATACCACTTTAAGTAATAGCATTTTTGACATGACAAGTTCTCTTTAAAAGGATTATCCCATTTTAATTGACCCCTTCAACACGGGCGATTTTCTGTTTTTCATTTTCGTTTTTTCCTCCCTTTCTTCCAAGAGCCATAACTTTTTTATTTTTCCATCAATTATATTGGAGCATATTTTTTGTGGGACAAATTAATTAAACCATTAGTTTTACCATATAGTGTACTGGAAAATAGGAAAACATTCCAAATGTGGAGAAATAGTAAAAAAAGTGAAATTGCACAATTGTTTTTTGGATTTTTTATTCACCAAGTTCACTATATGGTAAAACTGAAGTGTCAGTATGATGCTTCACGTTGATATGAGTTCATAGCTACCAAACATGCATTACTTTTATTTAAGAGGTGAAAAACATCCAGAGGTTTGTCCAAAAAAGAGTAGCTCTTTTGTCCACATTTTTCGAACCCGTAGTATTCTCATGTTATGGGATCACATCACAAAGCCACCATTGGCGGTGGGGAATAGCGCGATCCCCTCTTCGGCCATTTAAATCACGCTGTCAGTTTTTGACAGCGCAATCTAAGGGATTAACAGGCGCCATTGGATCCCTGAGCCACCTGTTCTTGTTAGGCCAGTTTCAAACATCCGGCTTTTCTCTGGTTTGCCAGATTTGGCGAACGCCAGTACAGTATATAGAGTACACTGGCAGCGCTGCAACTTCCGGGTCACATGCTCTGGTCACATGACAGCATGTAACCAGCGCTTGTCACGCTGCCATTATAATGTATACACTGTACTGGCGTGCGCTGAATCTGGCAAACCGGCGAAAAGCCGGATGTGTGAAACTAGCCTTAAGGCCGCTTTACATGCAACGACATCGCTAACGAGATGTCGTTGGGTCACGAAATTCGTGACGCACATTCAGCCTCGTTAGCGACGACGTTGCGTGTGACACAAACGAGTGACCGCTAACGATGCAAAATACTCACCAAATCGTTGATTGTTGAAACGTTGTTCATTTCCCAAATATCGTTGCTAATTTTGGACGCAGGTTGTTTGTCGTTCCTGAGGCAGCACACATCGCTATATGTGACACCACAGTTACGACGAACAACACTGTACCTGCGTCTTCCGGCAACGAGGTGGGCGTGACATTCATGGGCTGCTCTCCACACCTCTGCTGCTATTGGATGCCTGCCGTGTGACGTCGCTGTGACGCCACACGAACCGCCCCCATAGAAAAGATTCTGTTCGCCGGCCACAGTGACGTCATTAGGAAGGTAATTATGTGTGACGGGTACTAGCAATTTTGTCCGCCACGGGCAGCGATATGCCTGTGACACACAAACGACGGGCGCGGGTGCGAACGCTAGCGATGTCGCAGCGTGTAAATCCCCCTTTAGCCACACTTGTCTGCTGATCAGATCAGCAGACTTGTGTGGTGATTACCGGTGTCTCCCTGCCGCAGCCCACGGTACAGTGCCTTGTGAAAGTATTCGGCTCCCTTGAATTTTTCAACCTTTTCCCAAATTTCAGGCTTCAAACATAAAGAAAAAATTTTTAATGTTATGGTGAAGAATCAACAAGTGAGACATAATTGTGAAGTTGAACGAAATTTATTGCTTATTTTAAACTTTTTTAAAAAATAAATAACTGAAAAGTGAGGTGTGCAATATTATTCGTCCTCTTTACTTTCAGTGCAGCAAACACACTCCAAAGTTCATTGAGGATCTCTGAATGATCCAATGTTGTCCTAAATGACTGATGATGATGATAAATATGAGCCACCTGTGTGTAATCGAGTCTCTATATAAATGCACCTGCTCTGTGATAGTCTCAGTGTTCTGTTTAAAGCGCATATAGAATCATGAAAACCAAGGAACACAAAAGGCAGGTCCATGATATTGTTGTGGAGAAATTTAAAGCTGGATTTAGTTACAAAAAGATTTCCAAAACTTTAAACATCCCAAAGAACACTGTGCAAGCAATCATATTGAAATGGAAAGAGTATCTTACCACTGCAAATCTACCAAGACCCGGCCGTCCATCCAAATTTTCATCTCAAACAAGGAAAAGACTGATCTGAGATGCAGCCAAGAGACCCATGATCACTCTGGATGAACTGCAGAGATCTACAGCTGAGGTGGGAGAGTCTGTCCATAGGACAACAATCAGTCGTACACTGCACAAATCTGGCCTTTATGGAAGAGTGGCTAGGAGAAAGCTATTTCTCAAAGATATCCATAAAAAGTGTAATTTAAAGTTTGCCACAAGCCACCTGGGAGACACACCAAACATGTGGAAGAAGGTGCTTTGGTCAAATGAAACCAAAATCTAACTATTTGGGCACAATGTCAAACGATATGTTTGGCGTAAAAGCAACACAGCTCATCACCCTGAACACACCATCCCCACTGTCAAACACGGTGGTGGCAGAATGATGGTTTGGCCTGCTTTTGTTCAGCAGGGACAGGGAAGATGGTTAAAATTGATGGGAAGATGGATAGAGCCAAATACAGGACTATTCTTGAAGAAAATCTGTTGGAGTCTGCAAAAGACCTGCGACTGGGACGGAGATTTGTCTTCCAACAAGACAATGATCCAAAACATAAAGAAAAATCTACATTAAAATGGTTCACAAATAAATGTATCCAGGTGTTAGAATGGCCAAGTCAAAGTCCAGACCTGAATCCAACCGAGAATCTGTGGAAAGAGCTGAAAACTGCTGTTTACAAACGCTCTCCATCCAACCTCACTCAACTCAAGCTATTTGCAAAGAAATAATAGGCAAGAAGTTCAGTTTCTCGATGTGCAAAACTGATAGACTCATACCCCAAGCGACTTGCAGCTGTAATTTCAGCAAAAGGTGGAGCTACAAAGTAATAACTTAAAGGGGACGAATAACAGTGCACGCCCCACTTTTCAGTTATTTATTTTTTTAAAAAGTTTAAAATAAGCAATAAATTTCGTTCAACTTCACAATTGTGTCCCACTTGTTGTTGATTCTTCACCATAACATTAACATTTTTATCTTTATGTTTGAAGCCTGAAATGTGGGAAAAGGTTGAAAAATTCAAGGGAGCCGAATACTTTTGCAAGGCACTGTATCTGGCGGGAGGCGACCAAGGATGTACCAGGGTTTGTAAAGGGGTCCAGGATACCTGAGGTCGTAAAGGGATCTTAAAATAATCAGTTCCGATAAAAAAAGTTGTTTTTTCACCACTAGTGGCACTTTAAATGAAAGACCCCTGCCCCCTGTCATATACTAACCTTCCGGCGGCTTCACCTCTTTCCAATGCTGCTCTGGTCCCCCAGCTCCATTTTGTGACTGTAACTTCTCACTGGCCGGAAGTCGGAAGTTACTTCACAAGCTCCTAGTACATCTTTATGAGAGCCAGATCAAGGCCAGAATGAGGCTCTCATAGAGATATATTGAGTTCTGACCTTTGGTGCACTCCATAAAACATTAGAGCTGTCAGCAGGTCTCAAACCGTCGAAGACTGACCAGAGCGGCGGCAATAGAAGAGGAGGGCCTGTGTAAATTCTAAAAAGATTCAGACTCCTACCCTTTTACTACCTTTACATTCATTGAAAGGACTACCTAGAATTCCAAGGAGGGTTTATACATGCAGCAAAAGATGGAGAGGAGGGCCTGTGACTACATTATGTGCCAATTCTAAAAAGATTCAGACTCCTACCCTGGTACAGCCTATGAATGTTTTACAAGGACTATTTAGCATTCCAAGGAAAGAATGTACATGCAGCAAGAGACGGAGAGGAGGGTGTATGATTACATATTGTGTAAATTCTAAAAAGATTCACACTTACCCTGGTACAGCGTATGCACTATTACAAGGACTGTATAGGAGAGATAGTACATGTGGCAAGAGACGGAGAAGAGAAACTATGATAAAATTCTGGGATAATTTTAAAATTGTTATCTGCCATCCAACAATCTGTTGGCACTGTTGCTATCAGGAGTGTTGTCGCGCACCACCCTGCCGACGGTGAATGGGGGAGCCCAAAACAGTTATGGTGTCACACCCTCCATTGTTAGGTAGGGATTTCTAAGGCTTATTAGGGTCATTTGTCCTGTGAATACCTATTGACTGAAAGGGGTTACTCCTTGTTTTTTCTTCCTAGCACGCTAGTATTAGTCACTGTATCTGTGATATTTTCATGTGACTGCCATTGCCCCCTGACCTATTATGGTACCTCGTTCAATTTTAATCTATATGTGTGTCCTTTTTGGGCCTTTTAACTTATCTGTTAAAAGTTAATTTTTAACAAGGTTTTTCTTTTGAGGTTTTTCTGTAAATTACAGAAGTAGCAAACAGCAGCATTAATAGGTAATAGAATCTAAATCTGGTAGGCAGGAAAATGTATTTCGGATTCAAGGTGCAGCAGCAAGGACTGTAAGAAAGAAATCTTGCCTATAATGGTAAACTATCCCTTCTCCAGCGGGTAGCCCTAAAGTAATAGACTATGCACTTAGTGTAAGGACTGCCAAAAATGAGAAGGAGGCACTCGGATAAACCTAGGAAGAGACAGGGAAGTGGGCCTTTGATTATTATTATTTTTTTTAATTCATAACTCTCAGAGTTGGAAAGGATATGCAGATGGTGAAAGGCCTAGCTAAAATGACTATGAGGTATGAGTGATATTATGAGACACATGCTGGCTTGGGTAAGGCGGGGGCGGCATTCTGGTAGAAAATAGTGATGGCTGGAGACCGAATTCTGACAAATGGCCACGGCCATGAGTTTGCGGAAAGTCTAATTTTCCACAAGCCCAAACACCAACATTTAAATATTTGCAGGAAACGCAGTCTGGAAATAGGACTGTTTAGTCTTTTGGCCTGTGAATGCGTAGCTGCGTGTTACCCCTTGCGTTCCAAGGCTTGGAGTGGCGAAAGCTGTACACTGTGCTGGGTCAAGGAAGAGTAAGTGGTTCCTGATGGTGTTTGGGAATGTGCAAAGACAGTTTCACAGCCTCTGCATATACCACCATCAACACAACATTCACTTTATTGTTCCTTATCATAGGCCTTGCGCATTTTAAATTATGTACACAGCTGAAAGTGGTATTATTAGAGAATAGCATAGATTTTCTTTTTTGCTAGCAGCAGCATGGTGTGTAAGGCTAGTATCCCTGCCTACAGGCTTGTAATACACAATCGCTACTCCAGAATCTTACCTGACACTAATTGCAAACTAAGGCAGTATTATTATTGAATAGAATAGATTTTTTAGCTAGCATCAGAATAGTGTGTAAGGCTACAATCCCTGCCTACATGTCTGTAATACATGATCCCTACTCCAGAATCTCAACCTACACTAATTGTAAACTAAGAGCAGTATCATTAGAGAATAGAATAGACTTTTTACCTAGCAGCAGCATGAACTGTAAGGCTAGAATTCCTGCCAATTGGCCTGTAATACACGGTCTCTACTCCAGAATCTCACCAGACACTAATTGCAAACTAAGAGTGATATTATTAGAGAATAGAATACATTGTTTATCTAACAGCAACACAGTCTGTAAAGGCCCCGTTACACGCAACAGCGTATCTAACGACTAGTGATGAGCGAGCATGCTTGTCACTACTCGGTACTCGCACGAGTATCGCTGTACTCGGGCTGCTCGGCGGGGACCGAGTAATCTCGCGATACTCGTGCTGTACTCGTGGTCTTCATTTCTGCATGTTGGCGCTCTTTTGAGAGCCAGCCCTCATGCAGGGATTGGCTGGCAGACCACTGCAATGCCACAGCCCTGTTAGTTGTGGAATTGCAGTGATTGGCCGGCCTGCACAGCGTGACCGAGCCTTTATATCGGCCGGCGCGCTGTGCTGTGCTCACAGCTATCCAGACTGTCAGTGCAGGGAGAGTGTCGCTGATTCAGGGAAAGCTTTGCGGCCCTTTATAGCTTTTTCAGTTGCAGGGCTGCAAACAGTGTGACCAAAAGTCCTTCTCAGGACTATTCTAGTTGTATACAGGCAGGCAGGGTATAGCCAGGTCGGAGTACAGTAGCAGAGTCCTTCTCAGGACTATTGTTGCTATATACAGGCAGGGTATAGCCAGGTCTGAATACAGGCTAGTGACCAAAAGAGTCCTTGTCAGGACTATTGTACCAGTATACAGGCAGGCAGGCAGGCAGGGTAGTGGTGACCGTATACCAGCCTTCATCATATCTGGGGCTGGTGTACACAGTGTAAAACAGTCCAGATAGTGTCTGACTTGTCTGTAATTGTCGCTCCCCAAAAAAACCTGTTAGGTTCTTATTGCGTCCGTGCTTGGTTTTTAAAACCGCACGTGTGTGCCTGTTGGTGGCAGCGTACAGGTGCACTTGTGTGCAATTTCCAGAAACTTTGATATAACGCACAAGTAGTGAATATACACGTCAGCAGTGCACAGCATTGCAAAATGCGCAAGGGCATTGGCAAGGAACAAGGAAGTGGACGTGATGGTGGTGCAGGCAGAGGCCGAGGTCGTGGGCAAGCTCTAATTTCGCCACAACAAAGGGCCACATCTAGTCGCTCGCACGTCCTGTCCCAAATTCTTGGGGACCGCAGCAGTACACCACTCTTGAACCAAGACCAGTGTCAACAGGTTGTTAGTTGGATAGCAGATAATGCTTCCAGTCAGATTGGCACCACCACAAACACTCTGTCTTCCACACGGTCAAGTGTCAGTAGCCGTGATACTGCACCGCACATTTCTGAACCTGATCCTCCTTCCTACCACCAGGCTGAGTACACGTCCTCCTCGGACATTAATGATCCCACACTTGGACACTCGGAAGAGCTGTTCACGTTTCCATTCACACATTCTGGCCTCTCGCCAGCTCATATTGAAGTGGGTCATGAGGAGATCGTCTGTACAGATGGCCAAATATTTGAGCAGCCACGTTCTCACGAAGTTGGCAACGTGTCCCAACAAGTGGTGGACGATGATGAGACACAATTGTCAGGAAGTCAGGAGGAGGAGCAGGGTGCGGAAGAGGAAGACGACGTGGTGGATGATCCAGTAACTGACCCAACCTGGCAGGAGGATATGCAGAGCGAGGACAGCAGTGCACAGGGGGAGGGAGGCGTAGCATCACAACAGGCAGTAAGAAGCAGGGTGGTGGCCCCAGGCAGAAGTCAGGCAACCGTTCCCCGGAACAACACGACGACACAAGGTGCCTGTACAAATGTTAGGTCTTCCCGAGTCTGGCAGTTTTTTAAGTTGGATCCAGATGATTCAAAAAAGGCCATTTGCAACACCTGCCGTGCCAGCATCAGCAGGGGTACCAAAACTAGCAGCCTGACCACCACCAGCATGATCAGGCACATGTCAGCCAAGCACCCGACTTTGTGGGAAGTACAACAGAGTCGAGGAGCAGTGCTTGCTGATGTCACTGCTACGTCTTCGCTGGTTGTGCATGCGAGCCAATCCTCTGTCCATGCTGCCTGCGAACAAGCCTCCTCCACTCCTGCACCTGCAGTTGCCTACGCAGAAAGAACACCATTATCAAGCACGTCCTTGTCCCAGCGCAGCGTTCAGTTATCCATTCAGCAAACCTTTGAACGCAGGCGCAAATACACTGCCAACACCCCACATGCCACAGTTCTAAATGCTAACATTTCGCGACTGCTTGCGCTGGAAATGTTGCCTTTTAGGCTGGTGGAGACAGAAGCATTCCGTGACCTGATGGCGGCAGCTGTCCCACGTTACTCGGTCCCCAGCCGCCACTATTTCTCCCGGTGTGCCGTCCCCGCGTTGCATAACCACGTGTCACAAAACATCACACGTGCCCTGAACAACGCTGTTTCACCCAAGGTCCACCTAACCACAGACACGTGGACAAGTGCTTGTGGGCAAGGCCGCTACATCTCGTTGACGGCACACTGGGTTAATATTGTGGAAGCTGGGACCCAGTCTGAGCGAGGGACGGAACACGTCCTTCCCACACCAAGGTTTGCAGGCCCTACCTCAGTCAGTGTTTCACCCACACTCTACAGCTCCGGAATGTCATGCTCTTCAGCCTCCTCCTCCTCCTGCGCATCCTCATCCACTGTGCCCTCCACACCAGTCACAAGCTGGAAGCACTGCAGCACTGCCTCGGCGAAGCGGCAACAGGCTGTGCTGAAGCTAATCTGCATAGGTGACAAACCCCACAATGCAGAAGAGCTGTGGACAGCTCTGAAACAGCAGGCAGATCACTGGCTCACACCTCTGAACCTAAAGCCAGGAAAGGTCGTGTGTGACAATGGCCGGAACCTGGTGGCGGCTTTGAGGCGAGGCCAGCTGACACATGTTCCATGCTGTGCTCAACCTCGTGGTTCAGCGGTTTCTAAAGTCATACCCAGAGCTGTCTGATCTGCTGGTAAAAGTTCGCCGCCTGTCTGCACATTTTCGAAAGTCACCTACTGCTTCAGCCGGCCTTGCCGGCTTTCAGCGCCGTTTGCATCTTCCGGCTCACAGACTGGTGTGTGATGTCCCCACGCGTTGGAATTCAACTCTGCACATGTTGGTCAGGATATGTGAGCAGAAGAGGGCAGTTGTTGAGTACCTGCATCACCTAAGCCGTCGGGAAATGGGTCAAACTCCACACATAACACCTGAGGAGTGGAGATGGATGTCAGACCTATGTACCATCCTCCAAAACTTTGAGGACTCCACCAAGATGGTGAGTGGTGATGACGCCATTATTAGCGTCACCAAACCGCTACTCTGCCTTCTAAAACGGTCCCTGCTGAAAAACAAACATGATGCATTGCAGGCGGAGCGCGATGAGTTGCAGCAAGAAACAGTAGTGGGTGTGGGTGATAACACACAGCCCAGCCTCGTCTCATCACAACGTGCAGTGGAGGACTATGACGAGGAGGAGGATGAAGACATGGAGCAACTCTCCGGCCAAATTGAGGATATGACATGCACACCAGTCATATCCTCGGTTCAGCGTGGCTGGCCAGAGGACAGGGTAGATGAGGAGGAGGAGGAGGAGGAGGAGGACAGCATGTTCAGTCATCTTGTTGGTCAGGCTACTGAAGTCCTGGCTGTTAAGAGTCTGGCGCACATGGCTGACTTTATGGTAAGCTGCCTGTCTCGTGACCCTCGCGTTAAGAACATCTTGGCCGACAATCATTACTGGTTGGTAACACTGTTAGACCCACGCTACAAGGAGAACTTTTTGTCTCTTATTCCCGTGGAGGAGAGGTCAACCAAAATGCAGCAGGCCATACTCACGGAAGTAGGCAAAGCATTCCCCTCACAAAACGCTAGCGGCATAGGTCAGGAATCAGTGGACAACCGAGGCGTACAGCCGAGAGAGGCACAAGTCCAATCCGCCAGAGGTAGGGGAACAGTCTTTAAGATGTGGGACAGTTTTCTCAGCCCCTCACGTACCACAGCCCCTGAGGTGCGGGGTAGTGCCACAAGAAATCCTAAGTTTGCCCAGATGCTGAAGGAGTACCTTGCAGATCGAACAACTGTACTCCGACATTCCTCTGTGCCTTACAATTATTGGGTATCCAAGCTGGACACGTGGCATGAATTGGCTCTCTACGCCTTGGAAGTCCTGGCCTGCCCTGCTGCTAGCGTTTTGTCAGAGCGTGTTTTTAGTGCCGCAGGTGGAATCATTACAGATAAACGCACCCGCCTGTCAACTGAAAATGCTGACAGGCTGACTCTGATCAAGATGAACAAGGGTTGGATTGGGCCAGACTTCACCACACCACCAGCAAATGAGAGCGGAATTTAAAGTTTGCCATGTACCTCCACTCACCCATGGGTACACACTTCTGGACTTTGGATAATCGCTGGACTGCTCCTCCTTCTCCTCATGCGCCACCATGATGATGACCGTTACAAATTGCAATACTTAGGCCTTTGTTTCAGGTATACCCCCAGTGGTAAATTTTTTCGCCCATTCTTTGCAGAATGGACATTACAACGACAGGAGACCCGCTCCTTTCCAATGGGAACAATGTTTTGAGGCCCTCATGCACGTCTCTACCCAGGGACAACATGGAGCCTCCCAATTTTTGGCTGCCCTGCCTAAGGGCTATACTATAATACACCCACTTCCTTAAAATGGACACTTAATGTTTTGAGGCCCTCATGCACGTCTCTACCCAGGGACAACGTGGAGCCTCCCAATTTTTGGCTGCCCTGCCTAAGGGCTATACTATAATACACCCACTTCCTTAAAATGGACACTTAATGTTTTGAGGCCCTCATGCACGTCTCTACCCAGGGACAACGTGGAGCCTCCCAATTTTTGGCTGCCCTGCCTAAGGGCTATACTATAATACACCCACTTCCTTAAAATGGACACTTAATGTTTTGAGGCCCTCATGCACGTCTCTACCCAGGGACAACGTGGAGCCTCCCAATTTTTGGCTGCCCTGCCTAAGGGCTATACTATAATACACCCACTTCCTTAAAATGGACACTTAATGTTTTGAGGCCCTCATGCACGTCTCTACCCAGGGACAACGTGGAGCCTCCCAATTTTTGGCTGCCCTGGCAAAGGGCTATACTGAAATAGACCCACTTCCTTACAATGGGCACTTCAGGTTTACAGGCCATCATGCACGTCTCTATCCAGGGACAATGTGGAGCCTCCCAATTTTTGGCTGCCCTGGCAAAGGGCTATACTGAAATAGACCCACTTCCTTACAATGGGCACTTCAGGTTTACAGGCCCTCATGCACGTCTCTATCCAGGGACAATGTGGAGCCTCCCAATTTTTGGCTGCCCTGGCAAAGGAAAATACTACAAAGACTCACTTCCTCAAAATGGGCACATTAGACTCAAGAGGCCTTCATGTACGTCTCTTCTCAGGGACATCGGAGTGCCACACAATATTTTCACGTAAAATCTTTCATGTATTAATCTCAAAAAGTAACATACACCAGCTCTATCTCACTATTGCGTATGTGCCCTTAACATTTCTGCCATGAAAAATCATTTTGGGGTCATTTTGGAAGGTTTTCTGGTGAGTCCGCAAAAATGGCGTGAAACGCGGACAAAATTGTTCACAGCTGTGACTTTTGAGTGATAAATGCTTCAAGGGGTCTTCCCCATGCTGTTGCCATGTCATTTGAGCACTCTTCTGAGACTTTTGTGCCATTTTTAGGGTTTCTCCATGCTGCCGGGGGGTCATTTCACAAAAATACTCGGGTCTCCCATAGGATAACATTGGGCTCGTTGCTCGGCCCGAGTACACGAGTATCTTGGGAGGCTCGGCCCGAGCTTCGAGCACCCGAGCTTTTTAGTACTCGCTCATCACTACTAACGACATATCGCCGGGGTCACGGATTCCGTGGAGCACATCCGGCATCGTTAGCGATGTTGTTGCGTGTGACATAAACGAACGACCGTTAACGATCAAAAATACTCACCTTATCGTTGATCGTTGACACATTGTTCATTTTCCAAATATTGATTGTTGCAGGACCAAGGTTGTTCGTTGTTCCCGAGGCAGCACACATCGCTATGTGTGACACCTCGGGAACAACGAACTACAGCTTACCTGCGGCCGTCGGCAATGAGGAAGGAAGGAGGTGGGCGGTATGTTCGGCCCGCTCATCTCCGCCCCTCCACTTCTATTGGGTGGCCGCTTTGTGGTGCCGCACGAAACGCCCCCTTTGAAAGGAGGTGGTTCGCCAGCAACAGTGACATTGCTAGGCAGGTATGTCCGTGTGACGGCTCCTAACGATTTTGTGCGCCACGGGCAGCGATTTTCCCATGACGCACAAACGACGGGGGTGGGTGCTTTCACCAGCGATATCGGTAGCGATATTGCTGCGTGTGAAGCCCCCTTAAGGCTAATATCCCTGCCTACAGGCCTGTATTGTATGATCCCTACTAATGATGTTCGCGTTTGGGAGCCTCACCCGAACGTTTTGTATAGATAGAGTTCAGGTTCTGAGATAAAGCGAACTTGCGTCCGAACACTGAACTTGGACTTTACACTTATGGGATGGGGCGGGGGGTCTGTAAAATAAAGAATATAGTTAATAATAAACATTGTCATTATACTTGCCACTCCCATGACGCGTCCTGAAGACTCTGTCTCCCTGCCACTTCTGCTTCCCTGTCCGATCATTGCTGTGCCCCCAAGTTAGAGGACCTTCCATGACGTCATAGCCATGTGACCAGTCTGTTGTGAATGTTGTACAGACATTGGGTTACAAACTGGTCACATGGCTATGACGTCACGGAAGGTCCTGTAACCCACGAGGTATCAATAGTCACACCAGACTGGTCACATAGCTATGACATCATGGAATGTCCTGTAAGTCAGATGTAGCAGAGCTGAAGATGCTCGCCTGCCATTGGACTATGTCAGATGGTTTTTTTGAGTAATAAAGATGGAGTCCTAAATTTCTTCTCTTTTATTTCAAATAAAATATTTTTTCTCTGTGTCGTTGTTTTATTTTATTTTTAAAATAACAGACAATCACAGACGCTGTCACAGAGAGGGCGTCTATGATTGGATGCTGGAGTAACCTGAAACCAGTCCATACATTCTAGCATCTAGAATGTATGGGCAGATTCCAGGTTACTCCAATAGCCAATCACAGACACTCATTCTGCGTGACAGCATGTGATTGGCTGTTGGGTCCCTCACACATATAGTAGTGTAAAAATAAATAAATAGTTTAAAAAAATGACGTAGCGCTCCGCAGTATTTTTGATTCTCAGCGCAGATAAAGCGGATGGCTATGGGCTGCCACCCCCATCTGCTTGGCTTTATCTTAGCTGGAAATCAAAATACATTAAGGAATAACGTTTGGAACACCATTCTATGTCTGAACTGGGTGCAAAAAACCTAAAAAACATCACTATGGGGAGATAAGGTATGCACACCAGTGACTATGGAAGGGGAATACATGGAATAGCAGAAACTGCTGTGTGAATACTGACATGAAAAATTCAATAGCTATTTGTAAGAATGAAATGTGAAAAATGGAACCTGCATTACTGCCATGAATATATGAATAAAGAGAAATTTAGCTACTGAATTGATCAATGCAATAGAGCCCCAACACTACGCCAAAGTATTTCTCTACGTTGGGGTCCCTAGCTTGTGTGTGTCCTCTCATGCAGTTAAAAAACTTACCGTGTATGGGAAGCTGAGACCCAGGCTATATATACGATGTGGATTGGCAATAGGTGTGTATGGGGAGGGTTCACAAACGAAAAACTACTAACAAATAATGTTTGGAACTCCATTCTATGTCTGAACTGGGTGCAAAAACCTAAAAAAACATCACTATGGGGAGATAAGGTATGCACACCAGTGACTATGTAAGGGGAATACATGGAATAGCAGAAACTCAAGCTAGGGACCCCAACGTAGAGAAATACTTTGGCGTAGTGTTGGGGCTCTATTGCATTGATCAATTCAGTAGCTAAATTTCTCTTTATTCATATATTCATGGCAGTAATGCAGGTTCCATTTTTCACATTTCATTCTTACAAATAGCTATTGAATTTTTCATGTCAGTATTCACACAGCAGTTTCTGCTATTCCATGTATTCCCCTTCCATAGTCACTGGTGTGCATACCTTATCTCCCCATAGGAAATCAAAATACAGGAAGCTCATTAATTTTTTTTAATTATTTAAAAAAATAATAAAAAAAAAATGCGTGAGCTCCCGCCTTTTTTGTTCGCCAGTCAGGTAAAGCCAGGCAGCTAGAGGTTGGAAGTCTCAGCGTGGTAAAGCCCAAGCGTTCTGGGCCCCCCAAGCTAAAAACAGCAGCCCACAGACGCCCCTGAAAATGGTGCATTGTTTCTTAGCGCCATTTCCAGGCGCTTTACTCGGCTCATCCAGCGGCCCTGATGGCACACTGGGTAATAAAGGGGTTAATATCAGCTTTGTATTCTCAGCTGGTACTAAGCCCAAAATTCATGGTGTCATGCCAAATTAGACATGGCCACCATGAATTTCTAGTAAACATGAAAAAAAACCCACAACACATAGAATTTTTTTTTATTAGAAATAAAACAATAAAAACATTTAGAGACTCCATCTTTATTATAAAAAAAATCCTTAGTCCGACGTAGTCCACGGGTAGAGCAATGTCAGCTCTTCTTCATTGCTCTGTATAGACAAGTGTCTCTGCAGAGCGAGGAGCAGAGAAAGCAATATCAGCTCTGCTTCATCACTCTGTACATACAAGTGTCTTTTCGGAGCGAGAAGCAGGGAGATCCATGTCAGCTTTGCTTTATCAGTCTGTAAAGACAAGCGTCTCTACAAAGAGAGAGAGAAGCAGGGAGAGCCATGTCAGCTTTGCTTCATCGCCCTGTACCAACATATACAGAACGAGAAGCAGGGAGAACCATGTCAGCTCTGCTTCATTGCTCTGTACAGAGTGAGGAGCAGGCTGACATTGAGAGTATGATTCCACTTGCGTATGACTCGTGCATTCTTGCATTGCATTACCCTGCACGGCCTGACACTCTCTGGACAGGGGCGGCTCAGCTGCATGGAAATAAATGCAGCCGACCCGGTCCTGTCGTTAGTGTGCACCATGTTGGGTGATGTGATGCAACACTCACACAGTGACAGTCAAAGTTAAATCGAGTCCATTAGCCATGGACTTGGGTGAACTTTGAAGTTATCGCGAACATGGACGAAAACAGCCGAAGACTGCCGAGTGACGAGCAGTGCAGTGAATAATCTCTGCCTACAAGCCTCTAATACACTATCCCAGTATTAGCACTATCAGTATTATTAGGAAATAGATTATTTTTTTTAGGTATCAGCAGCACATTGTGTAAGGCTAGAATCACTGCCTTCAGTCTTGTAATACACATGACCCCTACTCCAGAAGCTGAATCTACACTAAGTGCATCTAAGACCATTGTTATTACAGAATACAATAGATTTTTTAGGTAGCAACAGCAGCATGATCTGTAAGGCTATAATCCCTGCCTATAGGCCAGTGATACTTGATCCCTACTCCAGAATCTCACCTAACACTTATTGGAAACTGAGAGTGGTATTATTAGAAAATATAATTTTTTTTAGGTATCAGCAGAATTTGTAATAAACCCTTCACCCCCGGGCGATTTTCCGTTTTTCCATTTTTTTTCACTCCCCTTCATCCGAAAGGCATAACTTTTTTATTTTTCAGTCAATCTTGCCATATAAGGGCTTATTTTTTGCTGGACAAGTTGTAATTTTATATGAAACCATACGTTTTACCATATAGTGTACTGGAAAATTGGAAAAAAATTCCAAGGGCAAAAAAAAATTGCAAAAAAAAGTGTGATTGCATGATTGTTTTTGGGATAGTTTATTCACAGTGTTCACTATAAGGTAAAACTGATATGTTATTGTGATGCCTCAGGGCAGTACAAGTTCGTAAATACCAAACATGTATAAGTTTACTTTTATCTAAGGGATTAAAAAAAATCTGAAGTTTGTCCAAAAAGGGCAAACTTTTTGCGCCATTTTACGTCATCCATAGCGTTCTCATTTTTCAGGATATGGGGCTCAGTGATGGCTTATTTTTTCCGTCTTGAGCTGAGCAGAAGCCTGTTATTGCATTTTGCACAAAATTTACGGTGACCAAAAAACTTAATTTTGGCGTTTGGAATTTTTTGCCGTTTATTGATCAGATTAATTGATTTTATATTTTGATAGATCGGGCATTTCTAAATGCGACAAAACCAAATGTGTGTATATTTTTTATTTTTTTAACCTTTTAATTTTCAATGGGGTGAATGAGGGGTGATGTGAACTTTTAGGTTTTTTAGTTTTTTTTACATTTCTTTAAAACTTTTTTTTTACTTTTTTTTTTATTTTACTAGTCCCCCTAGGGCAGGGCTCCCCAATTCCAGTCCTCAAGGGCCGCCAACAGTGCAGCTTTTCAGGATTTCCTTAGTATTGCACAGGTGATAATTTAATCACCTGCACAGTTGATGATTCCAACACCTATGCAATGCTAAGGAAATCCTGAAAACATGCACTGTTGGCGGCCCTCAAGGACTGGAGTTGGGGAACCCTGCCCTAGGGGGCTATAATGATCAGCAGTCTGATAGTTCATTCTTTCTTGTATATCAGAGCAGCATTGCTCTGATCTGCACAAAAGCAGCTCTCCTCACATGGCCCTCTGCCTGCTGTAAGAGGAATTGACTAATGATAGCTACAGGAGTCATCACATGACCCTGTGCTACCATGGCAATCATTGGATCCACGTGATCACATCACGTGACTTCCAATGGAGCAGGGAAAGTGAATGCTTACCTCGGTGCGCTGATACGTTGTGCTGTGACATTTTTCACAGCGCGCTGTAAGGGGTTAACAAGCACGAGTGAGGAGCAAATACACTCATGGCTGAAAGCCGCACATGTCAGCTGTTCAAATCAGCTGACATGTGCAGCGATCATAGGGATTAACCTGACACGATCCATGACGTACCCAGTACGTCATGTGCCGTGAAGAGGATAAAGAGTATATTTTATAAAAATTGGTTGTTTGGCATTAATTGCCCATTTTTGGTTTTAAGATTCTTGTTCCCCAAATGAAACTATATAACTTCAAGGAGCTGGAGCAGTTTTGCCTTGAGAAATGCCAGTGTCAATCCCAGTGACAAGATGTGGAAAGCTCATAGAGACTAAGGCTATGTGCCCACGGGACGCTCGTACCTGCGGATATATTCGCAGGTATGGCCGCATGTTTCCCGCAGCTGCCCGCCGGCATCCGCAGCTATTTTTAGCTGCGAGTTTCCAGCGGAATAGCTGCAGGAAACATGCGGAGATTCACGCGATTTACCTGCGGACGTCCCGGCCTCTATCTCCATAGCGGAGGGCCGGGATCTCCGCAAGTAAATCCGCATGAATAATTGACATGCAGTTAGGTGCGGCTGCAAGATCTCCGCAGGAGATTCCGCAGCCTCACTTTCCGCAGCGTGGACACAGCACTCCCCATGTCCCATAGGGTAACATGGGGAGTATCTGTACATGCTAAAACCTGCGGATTTATCTGGAAAATCCAGAAAAATCCGCAGGTTTTCCGCGGCAAAATCCGCGGGTACAGAGTCCCGTGGGCACATAGCCTTAAGGCCCCGTCACACACAGAGATAAATCTTTGGCAGATCTGAGGTTGCAGTGAAATCATGGACATATTGTTCCATTTGTACACAGCCACAAACCTGGCACTGATTGTCCACAATTTCACTGCAACCACAGATCTGCCGCAGATTTATCTCTGTGTGTGACAGGGCCTTTATCCAAAGCGACTTTCAGGTGCAATTGCTGCAAAAGAAGTACCTACAAAGTACTGACTTTAGGGGAGTAAATAGTTATGCACACTGAAGTATTCAGTTATTGTTTCCTATTTGTTGTTTGCTTCACAATAAAAAGAAAACCAAACATTCACAGTTGTAGACATGTTCTTTATATGAACTGTGGCAAACCCGCAAAAAAACCTTGGGAAATTCCAGGTTGTAAGGTAACAAAACGCAAAAAATGCCAAGAGGTGTAAATACTTTTTCAAGGCATTGTACATATTATACATTCCTATCTTAAATTACTATACATGCATTATACATTTCTAATACCCAAACATTACTTGTCATTGCACAGTAACACAAGTTTACACTACAATAAATTACATGTCAAACGACACAATATTTATTAAAGACGCACAACATTATTCATGCTGTACAAAATGACAGTACACTGATGGACTTGGTGTCTTCTGGGGCAGGAACGTGACCTCCTATACTGTAATGCTGGATTGGTTGTGCTGGGACTCACAGAACCAGTAATATCTGAAGCATCTCAGTGGGAACTTAGACTGTGTCTGAATCTGCCTAGCAATCCTGTAAGATGCTGAAAGATATGTACCATCATGAGTGTACCATTGTTGCAAAGTGTTGTTTGAAAAGAAATGTTGGTTTCCTTGTGGGTATGAGTATAAATCATCCGGTCTTGGCCAGCTGACGTCAGAAGCAATATGTGGCCTACATGGGTTCACAGCCTACATGAAACAAGTCCACATACCCAGCTAGCACCGGGTATTTCATGTAGCGTGCCAGGGTGACTGGAGTCAAGAGTCAATCCCTCGCCCATGAATACCGCCTAGTTCCACTCTATAGATTTATCATGATATTCCAATTCTACTGCAAGTAGGGGTGAAGGACATAAAAGCAATAGATTCACACCACAGATCTCAGCCATTGCATACTACTGCCGAGCTTCTCTTCATGAAAACTCAGTCCTGTGGACTGCAGCACATACCGTATTTTGTACAAAGTTTGTACCTTTTGATTGTTTTTAGATGACTTTGCTGTGCAGTTATTTTGTACGTTTATCAATCGTCATGATGTAATATTTGCTTTATATTCTTCTTCAAAATCCGTTTAAACAGTTTGTTCCAGGTTGTGTGCTATGGCACTGCTGAATGTTTTCTGCATGTTAGAAACTCAAAGAAGCATGACCTTCTTTTTAATATCACTCTGCACCTTTAGAATTTAGTAGATTTTTTCTTTTCTTTTTTTTTTCTCTAATGAATCAGGCGTGCTTCCTTTTAACTATTGGGAGTGCTTATCATTGCTAAATAGAAAAAAATAATACATGCTATAAATCCTAGGTATTAAGTTTAGCCTCCTGAAATGATGACCAAATATCACTGTACTTTTTGGATGTTACCCATGAATAGACCCTATCCACCACATACATATGCTAGCTGAGCAAAAATCACATAGTAAAACTGTGGCAATTCACACTAAAATGTGAACGACAAAAAGATGATGGTTTTCAGCTCCTTAGAATGGATTCACTCATTTAGTATTTGATGCAGTTCTTGATACACTGTTTTGAGCCAAAATTAGGAGTGTACTGAAATGAGAAAAGACCACAAGAAAGACCAGTACGCCTTTTCTCTTTTTTTTTTTTTATCAAAATCTTCATCAAAAACTTGACCAAAACGGAATGTTTAAATTTAGTCCTAGATTTATAAATGTGCAGCATTTTTCATGGTGTTTTAATGGCTTTTTTTTTTAGGTCAAAGTGGAAAGATGCAACTTAAAAACACCCAGGAAAATTCTGAAGACTCTATAAACATAGATTTTAAAGTAGCAAGCTGTTTATTTTTGCTACATTTCCTATAAACGTCTTTCTAGGACTTGAAAAAAGACAAAAAGTAGCCAATGTATTAAATTCTGCACGAAAAGACACCAAAAACACTAGTAAAAACTGCTGCAAAAACTGCTTGTAAAATCATAGTATTTTTTTTACTATTGTTATATTTAAATGAAAATTAAAATAAGTGGAAATTCTTGGGACGGGAACATAAAATAACATAACAACATAACAGAACAGAACATAACATAAATAGAACTAGAAAATAAAACACATAAATGTTGCCCTAAGGTGTAAAATTTCATTATTATTTCATTTCACTCGTTAGCGGCGTCGTTGCGTGTGAAACGCACGAACGACCGTTAACAAACAAAAATACTTACCTTATCGTTGATCGTTGACTCGTCGTTCCATTCTCGATTATCGTTTCTGTTGCAGGACGCAGGTTGTTCCTCCGCCCCTCCGATTTTGTTGGGCAGCCGCTTAGTGACGTCGCTGTGACGCCAAACGAACCACCCCCTTATAAAGGAGGCTGTTCGCCGGCCACAGCGACGTCGCTAGGCAGGTAAGTATGTGTGATGGGTGTCAGCGATGTTGTGCGCCACAGGCAGCGATTTGCCCGTGACACATAACCGACGGGGCATGTATGCTCGCTAGCGATATCGATAGCGATATTACAGTGTGTAAAGTGCCCTTTAGATAATGATCTAGCCTAAGCTAAAATCGAGCCCCCCGACTCACATGCCTCATAGTGGTCCCATGGTCTAAAGCAATTGATGGTATGCCACTGACCTCCAGAGAAACTTGAAGATACACCTGATTCAGAAGATTCATAACATGAAGAGCAGGATTCTGACAAAAACTTTCATGCTAGTCCCAACAAGTTACAGCTTTTTCACAGCTTGAATTAAATTATTTAGTCAAGGACTTGGGCCTGCCAAACATTCTGCAGAATTTTAAGACTCTACAATAAAGACAAATAACCTGCTAGTTCCTGTTACCTGTTTTGCATAGTTCAGAAACTGAGTAACATTGAGTACAGTATGAGTGAGTGGAGACTATTGATTTGTGCAACAAAAGTTTGAAATCTTGACATTTCCAGGAGGGATTTTCCGGTCGTTGATTCCTATATTATTCCCAATTACCCTTACCCGGTATCAATAATATCACGGACACTGCTTGCGACTTGGTAAAAAATGGCCACAGCAGCCCTTTATTGCCTATTGTTTACACACTAACACAAGGGGGCGCCGTCCAACGGGCGTCTCCAACATTTAACAATAGGTAATACCATAATAATAATAATACAGTACGTAATACAATACGTAACCCTGGGTAGGCCCGGTCCAGAAACCACCTTCCACCACCAAAACATGATCCCTGGCCGCAACACACACCGGGCCGGAGATGAGGTATGAATCACCTACGGATCAATACCCCCACCTTGCAGGACCCATGCCTGCAAGATCCTTGTAACCCGAGCCACTATATCCTACAAGTGACTCTCCAATCAAATAACATTATCCGTTAAACCGCCTCTGGACCAGACCTACCCCCACCATAAGTCCGGTCCAGAAGCCATACTCCACCACCAGAACACAATCCCTGGCCGCAACACACTGACCCAGAGATTCGAGGCATTAATCACCTACGGATCAATACCCCAACCTTACAGGACCCCATGCCTGCAAGATCCCTGTAACCAAAGCCACAGTATTCCGCAAGTGATCCTCCAATCACACAAACCTTCAGAAACACGATCCCTGGCCGCAACACACCGACCCAGAGATACGAGGCATTAATCACCTACGGATCAATACCCCAACCTTGCAGGACCCCATGCCTGCAAGATCCCTGTAACCAAAGCCACTGTATTCCGCAAGTGACTCTTCAATCACACAAACCGTCAGAAAACACGATCCCTGGTCGCAACACACAGACCCAGAGATACGAGGCATTAATCACCTACGGATCAATACCCCAACCTTGCAGGACCCCATGCCTGCAAGATCCCTGTAACCAAAGCCACTATATCCTACAAGTGACCCTTCAATCACACAACCGTCAGAAACACGATCCCTGGCCGCAACACACCGATCCAGAGATGGGGGCATCAATCACCTACGGATTAAACCCCCCCAATAAGCATCAAGTATCAACCGTGTCTCAAAACCTTACATTCCTCTTTACCTCCAACTCAATATTATCCCCGGCTGCAACCTCCAGCCCAGAGATATGAGGCATCAATCACCTACGGATCAATCCCCCATGTGCATAACAGTAACTGTGATCTCAAAAACCTTAAAGCCCATTAGCGACTTTAATCCAACAACATCCCAGGCTGCAACCAGCCCAGAGATAAGAGGTATTAATCACCTACGGATCAAAACCCCTATGCCTTGCAGAACCACGTGCTTGCACTGCACTTGGATCCAGAACCATGACCCCAACCAATGACTCCTCCTGCGATTACCATTTCACCAAAATGGATCACTGACCATAACAATGGTTCCATATTTAAATGAGGTAAAAGTCACCAAAAGAGTAATACCCTTACCCAAACCAAAAACTCCCGTACTTTCAATTACCTATCACCTGGGGCACTGTAGCCACCTGTGACTCCCTGGCAACCATCAACTCCTTAATATATAATCCTTGGCAACAACCCTGACCCATATATAAGGCATTGATCACCAACGGAGCAATACCTCCTCCCTGCAGACAACCTTGTACCTGCATGTCACCAGTAACCGGAGCCACTGTACCGTCCCCAGTGGCTCTCCATCCAAACACCAGTAACAATTAGAGCTCCTCTGGACCAGACCTACCCCTGCTGCTGTGACAAAGGACATAATCCCCATTACTTATGCTGACCATACACATATACATCATACACATCATATACATATACATATATTCCCACATTACCCCCATCTTATTCACCCACTTACAAGAATCCCAAATGACAATATACATCACAATCCACAAAGAAATATATATATATATATATATATATATATTTTTTTTATTATTATTATTCTATACACGACACTTTCTCCAATCCTTTCTGTTCTCATTTTTTTTTTTTTTGTAATGGCTCTTAAAATTGAATAATTATACATCCATATAAACACCAATAATAACAATACACAATAGAAGGGAGGGTGGGTGGGAAGCTGTCATCCAGGAAGTGCAAGAGGAGGTAATTGACTCCCACCTCCTATTATATACACCATGAAGCTCCCTCCTTTCCTATCACCACACTCCACCCCCTAACCAATCACCTTCTTTTCCTCATTCCTAAATGAACCAACACTGTTTAACCCCATCAACTCCCTACCCTCCGGGCTGTCATGTCGCCCCTACACCCTATGGGTTCCATGGCTTTCTTGACATTTCCAGGAGGGATTTTCCGGTCGTTGATTCCTATATTATTCCCAATTACCCTTACCCGGTATCAATAATATCACGGACACTGCTTGTGACTTGGTAAAAAATGGCCACAGCAGCCCTTTATTGCCTATTGTTTACACACTAACACAAGGGGGCGCCGTCCAACGGGCGTCTCCAACATTTAACAATAGGTAATACCATAATAATAATAATACAGTAGGTAATACAATACGTAACCCTGGGTAGGCCCGGTCCAGAAACCACCTTCCACCACCAAAACATGATCCCTGGCCGCAACACACACCGGGCCGGAGATGAGGTATGAATCACCTACGGATCAATACCCCCACCTTGCAGGACCCATGCCTGCAAGATCCTTGTAACTGGAGCCACTATATCCTACAAGTGACTCTCCAATCAAATAACATTATCCGTTAAACCGCCTCTGGACCAGACCTACCCCCGCCACAGAACAGGCCACGTGACACCTTGCGTGGCCTGGACCCACACACACCCAACGCTTGCTCCCCCAACTTGCAAGCCAAACCAACCATTAAAACCTTTTCATCCATCACTTAAACTCTGAGCATCCAATATATGCACCAGCCAGCGTACCCAGTCCACCTTACTGCACCACACTCCCCTGATCCTTGGTGGCAGGAACCACCAGGTCCCTCTGACGGCCACTCAGGCCCACCGGCACACCATGCCACAAGCTCCCAAGTTATACCGGAATCCACACCATGCCCCGCTGGCCTTATTATAACGAATTAAATGCAGTACCGACTGTACCATCGTCCTCCCCAGTACCGACCAAAGAACCACTGTACAGTCACCCTGCTCCTCCTCCTGTCTCCAGGTGAATTCAACCACCACTGGGGTTGAGATACAACAACAAGATGACACTCACACTGCTTATGCTACTGGGTCACTTCGCACCCCAAACCTAGTTCTCCAAGGAAACCGCTAAAGGGAAACCCCGCTGTAAAACGACTGCAATCCATAGCCTTGAAATTTCCCCTACAGCTGACCTTGCAGCTTCCCCAGAGACAAATATCACTACTGGTCTCCCCTGACCGATTTACTCCGCTATCACACCCTCTGACAACAACAGAGGCTCGAGCTGTCTTCCCCAGAAAATCCCAAAATCTTCCCACATTTTCAACTACCATACTAATGGACCTTCTTCATCCGAAATCAGGCCCACTTAATTTCCACGAGGCCCACACGGCCTAACGGAAGCATGCCCCACCCCAAAATTAACACGGCCTCAAAAAACAAAACAACCGCAACCATCGCCCTGTAGCCCTTACTGAGGCGAAGATATTGAAGCATTACCTTCGATCCCAAGGTCCCCAACAACACCTCCAACCATAATGCACAGTCCGCTTGCCTCCGCAAACCGGACCACGACAAGCTCCCTGTACTACAATGCCCACCGGAAAATTGCAGCCACACCACTGGCCCGATTGACTCCATATGCAACTATGGGCATCAGGAGACACAACTTTACCAAACACCATGTCCGGGCCTTTCGATCTCAAGGAAAAAACCTTGTGACACACAACCCCCTTTGAGCTCTCATATTACACCCCAAGATAAATTAAAACCTTGGCCACACTATAGTATCCGCTCAAAGCCGACCACCAAGGGGCGTACCACTATTTTCCTGTAACGCACAACTGCACCTTCAAACCAAATACCTTCGTGCCGTGAAACCGGAGCACCAAGACTCCATAAGCAAACCCTTACCCAGATGCCCATACCTACCACCGGGCCAAGCATTCCCTTTTTTTTTTGTTTTTTAAATTGTATATGAATATAAAATAGACTCCACCAGCCCACAGATGCCAGGAGTCCACCCATGCAAAACACCCAATAATACCAGATGGCCCTAAGCTGTCCGACTTACACTCTATGCACCACAAGTACCCAATCCTCTAGTCCAAACCAAAACCCACATAGTCCCCACCCGTAATCACGGCTGTCTGAAGAACTCCATTATTCCGTCCGCAGCCCACCATTGCTGATTAACCGAGTTCACCCACAGCAGCCCAAAGCTGCCCTACATTAACACCAATTCAGTCACACTGGACTCAACATTCCTCCCAGCACCAACTTCCACAATGGGATAACATGCTGACTAGCCACAAATTAACCCCATGTTACCATTGATGCGATTGCAAACCTACAAACCCATTACAGCAACCAACACCTCACCTTCTCCTACATTTCCGCTCTCCTTTATTCCCTTATCCACAGCAACCCTCACGCTATACCGGGGCCCCGCACCTACACATCACTCACAAAAACCCCCTGAAAACTCCCAGCACACACCGTACCGCGGGACCCCTCGCCCCTTTACCTTACCCACCATAATTCATCCAATAAGAACCACCATGCATCAGAAGATTAATAAAGAAACACCCCAGCAAACCTTCAATAACTGCGCCGTCTCACCCGCTCACATGTGCCGCAATCATCAGCACCCTTAACCAAGTCTCACAAGACCTAAACTGCGACAAACGCCAAACCTCGCCATCCCCAACCTGAAACTGTAACCACCGGACCTGACGCCACCTGCACCCTCACGGCCACGCTGCCATGAGACCTCCCCGTCCGTAACACTGCCCCTGGCCTCCAGAACATGAACCCACACCCCCCAGGGACCACGGCACTAACCGACCTATGAACTAACCACATGCTCCAAACCCCCCCAGCTGCTACCCATATCTCCAGACACTACTCCACTATAGCGACTGTCCCCCCATCACTACAAAAAGGCTGAAACTTAAATTGATTACCGCGCCAGGCTGCCTCCAGAGGACGCCCTCAGATCAGCCGTCACCGTCCTTTTTGCCAGTCGTCCGTCGCTGATCCCGGGACAGTCCATCAAGCTGCAGCCACCAAATGCCCGCCGGGTTCGACCCCTGACGCCAGGAGCACCGTGTCCACATGCCCTGTTTGCTGGGCACTCCCCTCCTGGGGGAAGCCGCTACTGATGAGAGCTGCACCCTTGTCCCAATGCCTGCTCCAGGATAGATAGCAGGCCTCATGTCTCCTCCTCGTCGCCACCTGCTGCACCCAGTCGTCCAGTCCCGATGATCCAGCCACACAGGTGAGGTGACCCTGCAGGGGCATCCTGTCTCCTCCTCGCCGCCGCCTACTGCGCCCAGTCCTCCGGTCCCGATAATCCAGCCACACAGGTGAGGTGACCCTGCAGGCGCCTCCTGTCTCCTCCTCGCCGCCGCCTGCTGCGCCCAGTCCTCCGGTCCCGATAATCTATCCACACAGGTGAGGTGACCCTGCAGGCAGCTGTCCTCCGGCCCCCCCGCGGAGCAAAGGGGGGGGTGGTGTCCATCCACCGCCGCTGGGCGCGCTCCCGGCCGGGAGCGGCCGCATCGCTCCAAAATCTAGCCCGAGGCCTCACACCGGAAGTAGGCCCCCGGGCTGGACACGCCCCCTTTTCGGCCGTCGCGGCCCTGCAGGAGATTCCTCCCGACAGCCAGAGCGGGCGCAGCAAGCTACCGCCGCCCGCCCAGCTGCGGAGGGTCCCCACAGGAATGGGGGCTCTCACGTTGTCCTCCTCACCCCCACCTTCCCCAAAAGACCCCGGCAAGTCCTGAAACTGCCAGCACTACAGCAAAGAGGGGGGGTGGGGGGAGGGGAAGGTGCCGAGGAGACACCCAGGCAGCCTGGGTGTGGGACTGCACTGCCTGGGCGCCCTGCACCGCCATGCTGACCAGATCCGAGGATTCCTCAGGACATCATGATGGAGGTTCCCCAGCCCGTCCAAGCTGCAGATCTGCGATGTCCGGATCCATCAGGCTGGATGTCATGATGGAGGTTCCCCAGCCCGTCCAAGCTGTCATCCAGGAAGTGCAAGAGGAGGTAATTGACTCCCACCTCTTATTATATACACCATGAAGCTCCCTCCTTTCCTATCACCACACTCCACCCCCTAACCAATCACCTTCTTTTCCTCATTCCTAAATGAACCAACACTGTTTAACCCCATCAACTCCCTACCCTCCGGGCTGTCATGTCGCCCCTACACCCTATGGGTTCCATGGCTTTCTGAGCCACTGCACATTGGCAGCAAATATGCTTCTCTGTGATCTAAAAGCTCTCTATTTTCTCCTTGGGCAGCTTAGAGGATACACGCAGCACCCATGCTTTTTCTGTGAGTGGTACAGCCAGGATAGGACTCATCACTGGAACCAAAACGTTGTCTAACGAAAACATCTTTGCACAAAACACAAGCAAAAGGGTACAGCAGCACTCTGTAAACACCAAGACATTTGCAAATATAGAATATACGAAATTTAAACTGCATTAACTCTATAAAGAATATACTTAGAAAATGAAGGTTCTTTGTGCAAAAATTGGCCAATTCTTAAAACCACCCTAAGGCCCGTTTCACACGTCAGTGAAAAACAGTGACGTTTTTCACTGGCGTGTAAAACATGCACATGTCCCTGTGTGTGCTGTGATTCACGGCACACGTGGGTTGTCTAAGTGCAATCTGGGCTCCGTTCTCCGTGGCCCGTGATTGCACTTAGAAAACAACTCACCTGTGCGCGCTCCCGCTGTCCATGGTGCTGATCGCTCCCGCGGTGCAGCATCCGGCCAGCGGTGACCCCCGCAGCAGCTGCTTCCGGGTCGCATAATGAATATGCGCGACAATAATGAGCCGGCTCAGAAGCAGCAGGGAGAACGGGCTGCAGAGAACATCGCTGGACGCCGGGTGAGTAAAAATGATTTTTATTTTAAAAGCACGTTTTTTTCTGGCACGTGTTTCACGGACCACACCACTGCGTGGTCCGTGGAACATCAGTGATGCCAGAAAAAAATGGACATGTCTCCGTGCGGCAATCACGCACACGCGGGTATGCCGCACGGAGACACGTGCAGTGAAAAATCACTGACGTGTGAGCAGACCCATTCATTATAATGGGTCTGCGTATGTCAGTGATTCTGGTACGTTTTAAAAAAAGCACAAACGTCCCAGAATCACTGACGTGTGAAAGGGGCCTAATTGCTGATAGGCGGAGAGCACAGGTAGAATAGGACGTGGCCTATACCTCCAATATATTCTGCAGAAACCAAAAAAATTGCATTTCCAAATAAAACATGTGTGAACAGGTGCCAACTGCTATAACTAAAAGAAACACAACCAAAAACCTACAGCAGCACTCTAAGTGCCAAGACATGTAAACATAGAATATATGACATTAACCTCTTACCGACATTGGACATACTGAGTACATCATGGCTCATATCGGTTCAATCACCGCTGGCTGCTGCAGTGAGCTGGTAGTGAATACCGCACATGTCTGCTGATTTTTACAGCAGACATGTGCAGCTATCAGGCGCAGGTGGATCTGCGATCCACCAGACCTGATAACCCCTTAGATTGTGCTGACAGCACAATTTTAATGGCCACAGCAGGTAACATTCACTTTCCCGCCGACATTGGAGGCTCTGTGACACGATCACGGGGAGCTGATGGTTGTCATGGTAGCACAGGGTCATGTGATGACTCCTGTTACTATCATGACTCACTTCCTGTTACAGCTGGCAGAGCACTGGCTGTAAGAGGAGCACAGCATTTCAGCTGATCTGAGCTGTGCAGGAGAAATGAACAAGCGATCAGACTGCAAATCTTTATAGTCCACTAAGGAGACTTTTAAAATAAATAAAAAAAGTTAAAAAAAAACTTTTAAAAAAATCCAAAAATGATAAAACCTAAAAATTAAATTCACCCCCATTCGTCCCAGTTAAAATTAAAGGGTTAAAAAATATAAAATATACACATATTTTGTATTGCCGCTTTCAGAATTGCCTGATCTATCAAAATATAAAATCAATTAATCTGATTAGTAAATGATGTAGTGGCAAAAAAATTCCAAACGCCAAAATACCGTTTTTTGGTTGTCTCAAATTTTGCATATATTTCCTTTAAACAGCTATGGAGTAATAAGTTCAAAGATTGACATTATTTCAAAAATGCTAAAATTTTTATTTATCTCAAAAAAACACAGAAAGCAATAAAATGTAAAAGGCAGAAGAGCTGAGGTGCCAAACAGACAGTAAGTGCTTCTCAACACTCCCACACCCACCACATAATAAGACAAGGGCAGATATGACAGAAAATAATACATAGTAAATATTGTGCTTATACAGTTAGGTCCAGAAATATTTGGACAGTGACACAAGTTTTGTTATTTTAGCTGTTTACAAAAACATGTTCAGAAATACAAATATATATAGAATATGGGCTGAAAGTGCACACTCCCAGCTGCAATATGAGAGTTTTCACATCCAAATCGGAGAAAGGGTTTAGGAATCATAGCTCTGTAATGCATAGCCTCCTCTTTTTCAAGGGACCAAAAGTAATTGGACAAGGGACTCTAAGGGCTGCAATTAACTCTGAAGGCGTCTCCCTCGTTAACCTGTAATCAATGAAGTAGTCAAAAGGTCTGGGGTTGATTACAGGTGTGTGGTTTTGCATATGGAAGCTGTTGCTGTGACCAGACAACATGCGGTCTAAGGAACTCTCAATTGAGGTGAAGCAGAACATCCTGAGGCTGAAAAAAAGAAAAAATCCATCAGAGAGATAGCAGACATGCTTGGAGTAGCAAAATCAACAGTCGGGTACATTCTGAGAAAAAGGAATTGACTGGTGAGCTTGGGAACTCAAAAAGGCCTGGGCGTCCACGGATGACAACAGTGGTGGATGATCGCCGCATACTTTCTTTGGTGAAGAAGAACCCGTTCACAACATCAACTGAAGTCCAGAACACTCTCAGTGAAGTAGGTGTATCTGTCTCTAAGTCAACAGTAAAGAGAAGACTCCATGAAAGTAAATACAAAGGGTTCACATCTAGATGCAAACCATTCATCAATTCCAAAAATAGACAGGCCAGAATTACATTTTCTGAAAAACACCTCATGAAGCCAGCTCAGTTCTGGAAAAGTATTCTATGGACAGATGAGACCAAGATCAACCTGTACCAGAATGATGGGAAGAAAAAAGTTTGGAGAAGAAAGGGAACGGCACATGATCCAAGGCACACCACATCCTCTGTAAAACATGGTGGAGGCAACGTGATGGCATGGGCATGCATGGCTTTCAATGGCACTGGGTCACTTGTGTTTATTGATGACATAACAGCAGACAAGAGTAGCCGGATGAATTCTGAAGTGTACAGGGATATACTTTCAGCCCAGATTCAGCCAAATGCCGCAAAGTTGATCGGACGGCGCTTCATAGTACAGATGGACAATGAACCCAAGCATACAGCCAAAGCTACCCAGGAGTTCATGAGTGCAAAAAAGTGGAACATTCTGCAATGGCCAAGTCAATCACCAGATCTTAACCCAATTGAGCATGCATTTCACTTGCTCAAATCCAGACTTAAGACGGAAAGACCCACAAACAAGCAAGACCTGAAGGCTGCGGCTGTAAAGGCCTGGCAAAGCATTAAGAAGGAGGAAACCCAGCGTTTGGTGATGTCCATGGGTTCCAGACTTAAGGCAGGGATTGCCTCCAAAGGATTCGCAACAAAATATTGAAAATAAAAATATTTTGTTTGGGTTTGGTTTATTTGTCCAATTACTTTTGACCTCCTAAAATGTGGAGTGTTTGTAAAGAAATCTGTATTATTCCTACAATTTCTATCAGATATTTTTGTTCAAACCTTCAAATTAAACGTTACAATCTGCACTTGAATTCTGTTGTAGAGGTTTCATTTCAAATCCAATGTGGTGGCATGCAGAGCCCAACTCGCGAAAATTGTGTCACTGTCCAAATATTTCTGGACCTAACTGTACCCTGAGCATTTAACAACAGTATAGATCCTATATAAGTTAACCCTATAATATAGGTTGGACACACCATGTGATCACCAGACTCATGTGTCCCAAGCCAAACAAGGTAACACCGTGTGCAGGCACCAGCTGATATTAATTAGTAAAATGCCCAGTATAGATCTGAGAAGTGATACTCATACAGAGAGCGCTCACACTGGAGCACAATGTCACACACCCATTTCTGTCTGGCTTAGGTGGGAGAGAGAGGACGACGACCATGGGTCTCAATGCTTGCATTTCACGTAGGTCTTTCTTAGGGGGCCATGTTGAATTGTGTGTTTCATAGTCCTATATACAATCCCAGCAGGTGTACTGGATACATTTTGCACAAAATGCAATAACAGGCGATCAAAATGTAGTGTGCCGCCCCCGTGCCAGCAGCCGACGCTGCTCAGATCCGGGCCTTCAGGGGTGGTGGCTCGAGGGTTTCCGGACTCCGGTGTCTTGCGGACATGCTGAATAAATGGGGGGACGTAGATGTACGGGCTGGGCCGTAGTAAGTTCGTGACGCCACCCACGGTGTGTGGTGAGGTGGGACACCACCGCTGCTGCTACGGGGCATCTGGGGGAGATGTTGCACAGCAAGTTGTTAACCCCTCCATGGGCAGGGATGGTGGCCCCGGGACCCGGTTGGCGCGTGCAGTGGATGACGACCACAGGGGGTGTTGGTGTACTTACAGTTAGTAAAACACACAAGTCTCTGGTAAACCAAGGTGATGGTGGCTGGTGCCGTGGCCGGTGGCATTCTGGTCCCCCACCCGGCTAGTGGTCTCTATCCTTTTCCTGCACTGCTTTGTGTAAGGTGGACTTTCCTGGTGTGAAACTCAGGAGTCCACTCCCAGCTGGATGTGGCCTAAGGAGCTGTGCCCACAGACGCTGGTCCATGGGATCTATGGGCCCTGGTGGTGACCTCCCATCTCGAATCGGTGGGCTGTTGTCTTCTATGAGGGACTTTGGGTGGGACAGGACCTCTAGTCCTGGCCTCAATCAGTTAATTAACCAGCTCCAGTAGGTTCTGGTCCTGGCTTCAGGGTCCGAGTACCCCCCTTTGTGCTATGGTTTCCGGGTCGGTTCCCCGGGTCGGTGTCGGCGGCCTACAACCCTGTCCCGGTCCACCTCAGTTCAACTGAGCCATCTTCCCGTCTCCTGCTGACGGAAACCACCATCTGCCTCCTAGCCAGTGGCACCAGGGCTCCTACCCTGGTACCGTTCAACTTGGACTTCACTGCTGGAGCTACCCTTAGCTCCAGCCCACACTCCTTTCCAAACTGAACTTCAGACTTCACTGATCTAGACTCCACTGTTTTCCTGTCCTGGGCTGTCTGGACCCCTGGGTGGGCATATTCCAACCACCTGGTCACGCCCACTGGTGTGTCTATCTTTCCCTAAGGTGGGCGACTAGGGTTTCTGGGTTGGCTGAGTGTTTCCTAATGAGGGAATGGTGTTGTGCAGGGGCCTAACTGTGACTACCTGGTTTTGCCAGGGCGTCACAGTAGCTTCTGCACAAAAGTGATACCGTTAAAAACGTCAGCTCCCGATGGAAGAAATAAGCCATAACTGAGCCCCATATCATGAAAAATGAGAACGATACAGGGCACTGAAATTGCTCAAAATGTGCACCACTTTTTTTGGACAAACTTCCACATTTTTTTAACTCCTTAGATAAAAATAAATCTACAATTTTTTTGGTGTCCTCAAACTCGTACTGACATGACGCATCACACCCACACATCAATTTTACCATATAGTGAACACGGGGAAAAAATACCCCCAAATCAATCGTGCTATTGCATTTTTTTTGCAATTTTTCCACACTTGGAATTTTTTTGTTGTTTTCCAGTAGAAATATTAAATAGTAGTATATGCTCAAACTCATGGTTTAATTTAAAAATACAACTTGTCTTTTTCAAAAAACAAGCACTCATATGGCAAGATTGATGGAAAAATAAATAAGTTATGGCTCTCAGAGGAAGGGGAACAAAAAATAAAAATGAAAAAATGGAAAACTGCCCGGGGTGAAGGGGTTAATACTATATAGAATATACTTAGAAAAATAAAGGTTCTTTGCCCCACAATTTGCTAATTCTTGTATGCACTTTAAATGTAATATATTTTATATTTGCATAAGTTTGGGCACTTACAGAGTTGTGCTGTACTCTTGTTTGTGTTTCATGTAGTTATAGCAGTTGACACCTGTTTTCACATATTTTATTTGGAGATGCACTTTTTTGGCTTCTGCAGTATATATTGGAGGCATAGACCACCTACTATTCTAATTATCCAATCAACCCATCAGCCACAGAATGATTTTAGGTAGTGCTAGATCCTATCTGCCCATGTATTTGTAGATTTGTAATCCAGGAGAGGCATGACACTAGGATAGGGTGCCATCAAAGAAAGGTCACCTTGCCATGGTTGATGGGCATACAAAAATTAAAAAAAATAAAAAAATTAGCCAAGAATCTTAATTTTTTTCAAGTATATTCTATGTAGCATTAATGCAGTCTTAATTTCATATATTCTGTTTGCATATGTCTTGGTGCATACGAGTGTTGCTGCACCCTTTTGTTTGTGTTTTGTGTAGTTAAAGCAGAAAGCACTTGTTCACACATGTTTTATTTGGAGATGCAGTTTTTTTTATCATTGTAACCTGGACTTGGGAGCATATTAGTGAAAAGTTTAGTTGATCCCACTGTGAGAGGGTGAGAGTATATTAGTAACCTTTATCCACTGTGAACTGCTGCAAAACACTTATTTACTGTTCATTGTATGCATTGTTACTGACCAGCCACAAGAGGCTGCTGTTTGGCATCTGCATTCAATGGTTACTATAGCAACATCTCAACAGACTTCTCCACTGAACCTCAAAGGCTGAGGAGGCGGTGTGTGTGAGGTGCAGGGAAAGCAAGAGGTGTGCATAATGGAAAGAAGCCGCCACATAAACATTTAAGTGAATTGGGAGAAGATTCATGTTGGAGTATAGCGAGGAGGACCGCGACGGTTGTGAAGAGCATCCTGTGCCGGAGAGTCACCATTCTGCAGTTGCTGGATCACTGGTTCACCGTGAGAGGATCTGCAAGTCTCTTAATATGGCAGCTGGACACCATAGTACCCGGGTATGGCAGGCTGAGCCCAGGACTGCGTGCACGCTACACTTTATGTTTTGGTATCAAAACACCTATTTGTTCTGGTTAGGCTGACTACATACACACAGTAAGACTTGCCGTCTCTGCTGTGTCAGTTTACAGTTACATTCAAAACCTTAAAGGGTCAGCGCCACACGTTTGCATTGACTGTTGCTCTATAAGATTTCCAGGACTGTGTTGCTGAGCTGCATGGTTTTCCTTCCCACTTTTACCATCTGCTCCATCTGTGAAGCTTCAGTAGTTAAGAATATTTAGGGGGTTTATGGGATTTGTTTATGTTTAGGTGGATAAGTTGTGAACTCTTGTGCTGCACCACTGGTAGGGTGTGTACAAAACACACACACACACACACACACACACAATTACTCCTGCTTCCCAGAGGGATTACTAGGTATTAGGCAGCTGTTCAGACAGTCCCCGGGTTAGGCAAAGGTTGGTGAGAAGGGGACATAAATCGCCATTACAGGTGGCACAGCACAGGGGCGTTGGCCTTAGGCCTTGTATTTATATTGTTCTGTTTTCTGGATGCCTTTCTGTTTTTGGACACTAAAACAATTCTTTTCAATTCAACTGCCTAGAGTTGCTTTCCTGGTTCGTGTTTTTGCTGTATACTAGGGAGCTCACCCTGTACACGACTTAAACCACTAAAGTTCTCCTGCCAGCACTGCACATTAAGCTTAGACTGATGAAGCAGATTGAGAAAGCTGTACCAAAAGAAGGTGAGACTTTTAATTGCCAGTGTACCAAGTTTCAGGGACTGTATGAATTAAAACTGAAGGAAGGCATTTTTGTAAGTCCAGATATGCGGAAAATCATGAAGGACAACGTGTTTGGAACAACAATGAAAGCTGTTGACAAAAGGGCTTGGGATTCTTTTAAAGAATTTGTGAAGAAACTTCTAGGGAGCCACAAAATCCAAAATTGAATTCATCGTGGAGAACATGCTGAAATATTTCAAAGCCTTGGGTTGTCTGATGAATTTGAAGTTATATACTTTACATCCCATTAGGAGTACTTTCTTGAAAACTTGGTGCCGTTAGTGAAGAGCAAGAAGATAGATTTAATCAGGATATCCGGGAGATGGAACGACGATACAAAGGTGAATGAAAACTCAACATGATGGGAGACTACTGCTGGATGCTTCACAGAGAGGATCTGCAGGCCCTCTAGAGAGAAGGTATCAAGAGAACCTTAAGGTGGTGTCACACACAGCGACAATGACAACGACGTCGCTGCTACGTCATCATTTTCTGTGACGTTGCAGCGACGTCCCGTCGCTGTCGCTGTGTGTGACATCCAGCAATGAGCTGGCCCCTGCTGTGAGGTCGCCACTCGTTGCTGAATGTCCAGCTTCATTTTTTGGTTGTTGCTCTCCCGCTGTGACGCACAGATCGCTGTGTGTGACAGCGAGAGAGCGACGAAATGAAGCGAGCAGGGAGCAGGAGCCGGCATCTGGCAGCTGCGGTAAGCTGTAACCAAGGTAAACATCGGGTAACCAAGGTGGTTACCCGATATTTACCTTCGTTACCAGCCTCCGCCGCTCTCACGGTGTCAGTGCCGGCTCCTGCTCTCTGCACATGTAGCTGCAGTACACATCGTGTAATTAACCCGATGTGTACTGTAGCTAGGAGAGCAGGAAGCCAGCGATAAGCAGTGTGCGCGGCTCCCTGCTCTCTGCACATGCAGCTGCAGTACACATCGTGTAATTAACCCGATGTGTACTTTAGCTAGGAGAGCAGGAAGCCAGCGCTAAGCAGTGTGCGCGGCTCCCTGCTCTCTGCACTGTGACATGTAGCTGCAGTACACATCGGGTTAATTAACCCGATGTGTACTGTAGCTAGGAGAGCAAGGAGCCAGCGCTAAGCAGTGTGCGCGGCTCCCTGCTCTCTGCACTGTGACATGTAGCTGCAGTACACATCGGGTTAATTAACCCGATGTGTACTGTAGCTAGGAGAGCAAGGAGCCAGCGCTCAGTGTGTGCGGCTCCCTGCTCTCTGCACATGTTGCAGCACAGCGACGCGTGTCGTTATGATCTCTGCTTCGGCTGCTGTGTTTGACAGCTAAGCAGCGATCATAACAGCGACTTACAAGGTCGCTGCTACGTCACAGAAAATGGTGACATAACAGCGACGTCGTTGTCGCTGTCGTTTAGTGTGACCCCAGCTTTAGAAGAGAAAAGGAAAAAGCACAAATTAATTTCCAATAAAGTGGCAGACTGAATGCTCAATAATTTTTTCTATATAATATCGTGTACATTTTTGGTTACAATAAAGATTTTTCTTGTTCTTCTTGCTTGTATGTAATTTCAGGCTTGTTTTATGCTAAATCCATATATGATGCTTAAAGCGAAGGTGTCGTCCAAAAAAAAAAAAAAAAATTCAATAACTGAAAAAATGTAAAGTATTAATGTTTTAATGTTTTGTTTAAAAATTATTTGTTTTTAATTGAGGAAAATTAAAAAAATGATTTAAAAGTTTGATATTTTCCACTCTTAAACACGAGGGAGAGCAGCTGCTGAAATCCAACTGTAGAGCTACTGTAGAAACAGCTCACATTACAACTGCAGTAAAAGTGGGGGGAATCCGCTCTTATGAGTGTGATGTCACCCCCCCTCCCAATCTGGGTGTTTCTAAAAGGATAAAAGAGAATGAAGTTTAGGATCACAGTGTAGATCCATTTTGATGGTGACCGCAAAGTGATCCTAATATCTACAGTGTCACCAATGACAGCTGTATAGTGCTACCCTCATAGCGCTCTGCACGCCCCATACCAGCAATGCTCTGCCACATGCACGCACCCCCGCAATGCTCTGCCACACGCACGCCCGCAATGCTCTACCGCACATACGTCCCCCCGCAATGCTCTACCGCATGTGTGACACCCTGGGCAAGCCAGGGGTCACAGGTCACAACATCACATGCACCCCACATTCCCTGCAGGAACACTAAAGCTAACCTAAAATCCTTGTTGCCTTCCTCCAGGGGCTGATGTCCACACCAGGGGGTGGGCCAGGCAGTTGGCTCCGCCCACCGAGAAGTTCACAGCCCTGGAGGCGGGAAGAACCAGGCAGTTCAGTTAAGGAAGTGAAAGTAGAAGGAAGTGAAGTGGTAGTGGAGCAAAGGAGAGGAGCTTGTAAGAGGAGTAAAGAAGTGAAAAGAAACAATTAAGAAAGCCTGAAGTTGGTCCGGGTGTGTGCCCCGGACTGAGACAGCAAGGTCAGCAGACGGCGGTGATAGTCTGCAGGGGGACTGCTTGGAGGTTGCTGGAAGGACCGCGGATGGGTGGTGACCCGGCGGTACCGGAGCAGTATACGAAGAACAGTCAGCACCAGGGCAGGGGCCTTTCGGATCCCGGCAAGGCTAGGAGTCGCCATAATTTGCCAAATCCGTCAGTGAAGGAGACCTCTGTCTCCTAACAACCAAGTCCCGATTGAAGGCAACAGTCCGACCATTAAGGGGAGACACCGCCACCGCCAAGGCACCAGTTTCCCAGGGCCAGCGCCTGCAGGCAAGAGAGGGGCTTCTCCGGCTCATATCCAAGCTGGGGAGCGGGTAACCGGTGGGGACCCATCGCTACCAAGAGACTTTACATAGGTGCAGGGAAGAGACCGTCACCGCTAACTGCAGGGAACAGCAGCACCGTAACCGTCCGAGGGACCCGTCCAACCAGCCGTTTGTTTACCGAGAACTGTGTCGTGTTTACTGGCTGAGTGAGTACCTCCGTGCCGTGCGGCACAGCGCTGCCCCTGCGCCCCTGCACCTCCACAGGCCCCATACCCGCCTGTCCACCATTCCAACCCCATCACTGGGCCCCGGGAGCACCAAAACCCCCTACCCACGGAGGGGCAAATCAACAACTGGCTGCTCCGTACCATCCCTCCCGGGCTCCCCCGACAGAGCAGCGGTGGTGTCCACTTAATCACCACAACCGTGGGTGGCGTCACGGACAATAGACTATCTCAAAACCCAATCCCTTTTCACTCACAGGCGAGGAGCGCCGCTCGAGTCCCCGGGATCCGGCCCATCGCTCGAGCCACCGAGCAGCAGCAGGCCGTAGCAGCCGCAGCAGCAGCCGGACCCGAGCAGGGGGAGAGCGCGGCGTCCCTTCCTCTGCCCGCGACAACTTGGCGTCACGAACAGGATCTTACCGCTCTGCCGTTGGGTAGAGGTACGCCTTGTGACCGCCGGAGGTATCCGGCCGGAAAATTTCAGAAGTCACCATCTTTGGCGCGAAAAGTTCCCGCTCGAGCGTCTTCTCGAGTAGTAGAGGCGCGAAGGCCAAAACCCCGCCCCGATAGAGGAGGGGCCGGAAAGAGGCTAAGGGGGACGAAAACAAGATGTCTGCGCCCGACGGAGCCGCTGGAGGAGCGGTGGTCGCAGCCGCACGTAACTAGCGCTGTAGCGTGCAGGGACGCCAGGACCCTGCGGCCATTTACTGGTTCCTGGAAGAGGCCGCTGCTAAAGATGCTGAGTCCGACCGACAACACCGTGACCCCCGCGGCTGGCAACGCAGCGTGGGTGGAAGTCCGGACCGTCCAGCTAAGCAGCCATCTGCAGGTTCGCATGCAGCTCCTCCTGGAGGAGTGGGAGGCCGACATGGCGGAAGTGGTGGCGGCCATACGGAGACGCGAGGTGGAGGGAGTCCTGGAAGGGAGGGTAAGTGACCCACGCCCCTGTACCCCTAGTGGGTCGGTCATCGCGGCTGAGGGATCCGGTCCATACTCGCTCGCCCTGCTACCTCCCCCGCTACCCGTGTTGGCTGCTGCTGCCCCGCCACTAGGCCCGCTACCACCACCACCGGTAGCGGTACCCTGCCAATCCGCCCCGGCGGACCGACCTGCAGCAGAAGCTCGTGACCACCCTTATCCGCTTCAATGGAAGAAGCCGAAGGCTGAGGCCGTCAGCAAAGATGCACCGGAGTCACGGCGGGGATGCAGCTGCCAGGAGGCAGAGCAGGCCATGTCACAGCGGGGTCCCTCATTACTGAAGGTGCCGGTCGTAGCCGACACGGAGGGACTCTGGCTGGGTCCGTCCCCTGCACACGCTGAACCGGAGCAAGCAGAAAGTGCTCCATACTGGGAGCAGCGGCAACGGCAGCTGCGCAGAGAGGTCAATGCCCGAGAGGGGTGTAGAAGATCGCCTGCAGCGAGCTACCATTGGGTCCAGAGCGGTGCACCATGTGAAGGTGGCACTAGTGCCCCACGAGTGAGAATGGACTGTTGAGCCGCAAAAGGCAGCGGAGCACCGTTGCACAGTCCCCGTTGGGACCAGAAGTGTGTGTGTTTGTTTAAAAGTTGAAAATGATGATAAGTAAAATGGAACCGAAAAGTCATCAGATTCTCCTGTGATTGAAACCGGCCGTTGCCGGCACCGTTGTCCCCATGGGGACCGTTTGAAAAATGTGCATAGAGAACTTTCTATGGACAAGCCCGTGAACTTGCAGGGCAACCACAGACGCTAGTGGCTTGTACATAAGTTGTGTTACCGTTTCCGCAGTTACCGCCTCCGGAGAGGCAGGTTGGAGGGAGGGCCCACAGCAGAGCAGGCTGGGGCCCAGCCACCACAGGAACCGGTGGCTACCCTCTGGAGGGGAAGGACAGATCCCGCTCGGGTAACTGGTTCAGGACTGGGGTCAAGGAGTGCTGCCTGGGTTTTAGGGGCAGCATCAGGGCCAGGTTACTTGGGTGGGAGAGAGCGGAGACCATAACCGTTAACCGTTTTAATGTTTGCAACGTTTAAGCACCGAACCACCCGCTGTGGGATGATGTCATAATTTGTATATATGTTACCGTTTTTTCTATTTTACAGAAAAACAAAAGGAAAATAAAACCGGTGTTGGACGGGCAGCCCGAGGACGGTCTGCGTTTTGCTAAGGGGAAATGTGACGCTCTGGGCAAGCCAGGGGTCACAGGTCACAACATCACATGCACCCCACATTCCCTGCAGGAACACCAAAGCTAACCTAAAATCCTTGTTGCCTTCCTCCAGGGGCTGATGTCCACACCAGGGGGTGGGCCAGGCGGTTGGCTCCGCCCACCGAGGAGTTCACAGCCCTGGAGGCGGGAAGAACCAGGCAGTTCAGTTAAGGAAGTGAAAGTAGAAGGAAGTGAAGTGGTAGTGGAGCAAAGGAGAGGAGCTTGTAAGAGGAGTAAAGAAGTGAAAAGAAACAGTTAAGAAAGCCTGAAGTTGGTCCGGGTGTGTGCCCCGGACTGAGACAGCAAGGTCAGCAGACGGCGGTGATAGTCTACAGGGGGACTGCTTGGAGGTTGCTGGAAGGACCGCGGACGGGTGGTGACCCGGCGGTACCGGAGCAGTATACGAAGAACAGTCAGCACCAGGGCAGGGGCCTTTTGGATCCCGGCAAGGCTAGGAGTCGCCATAATTTGCCAAATCCGTCAGTGAAGGGGACCTCTGTCTCCTAACAACCAAGTCCCGATTGAAGGCAACAGTCCGACCGTTAAGGGGAGATACCGCCACTGCCAAGGCACCAGTTTCCCAGGGCCAGCGCCTGCGGGCAAGAGAGGGGCTCCTCCGGCTCATATCCAAGCCGGGGAGAGGGTAACCGGTGGGGACCCATCGCTACCAAGAGACTTTACATAGGTGCAGGGAAGAGACCGTCACCGCTAACTGCAGGGAACAGCAGCACCGTAACCGTCCGAGGGACCCGTCCAACCAGCCGTTTGTTTACCGAGAACTGTGTCGTGTTTACTGGCTGAGTGAGTACCTCCGTGCCGTGCGGCACAGCGCTGCCCCTACGCCCCTGCACCTCCACAGGCCCCATACCCGCCTGTCCACCATTCCAACCCCATCACTGGGCCCCAGGAGCACCAAAACCCCCTACCCACGGAGGGGCAAATCAACAACTGGCTGCTCCGTACCATCCCTCCCGGGCTCCCCCGACAGAGCAGCGGTGGTGTCCACTTAATCACCACAACCGTGGGTGGCGTCACGGACAATAGACTATCTCAAAACCCAATCCCCTTTCACTCACGGGCGAGGAGCGCCGCTCGAGTCCCCGGGATCCGGCCCATCGCTCGAGCCACCGAGCAGCAGCAGGACGCAGCAGCCGCAGCGGCAGCCGGACCCGAGCAGGGGGAGAGCGCGGCGTCCCCTCCTCCGCCTGTGACACATGCACCCCCCCCAAATGCTCTGCCGCATACACACTCCACTCCTCCAAATGCTCGGCCGCACGCCCCACAAATGCCCCCCCCCAAATGCTCTGCTGCATGCACGCCCCCCAAATGCTCTTCTGCACGCACGTCCCCACACGTATTAATACAAAAATATAAAAAACGACACCTTACCTTTAAAAATAGAGATGTTTTATTTTGTTTTGTTTTTTAAATCAGGGCATAAGAAAACAAAGGAGGTAGTCATTGGATTTCAACAAATGTTCATAAATCTGCATTCTGCACACCTGTATTATTGTTACTTATTGATTCTGTTGATTGGTCAAAGCCACGTGATCAACCTGGCTGTTTTTTATTTTAAATATGAACTAATTCTGAAGTTTTGCTGCTCTTGCAACACAGTGCGAACAGCATTCTGCTGGATAAAATTTATTATTAACCCCTTCAGGCCCAAGCCTATTTTTACCCTCAAGACCAGGACATTTTTTGCAATTTTGACCAGTGTCACTTTATGAGGTTATAACTCTTGAATGCTTCAACGGATTGTTTTTCGTGACATATTGGGCTTCATGTTAGTGGTAAATTTAGGCCGATATTTTTTGCGTTTCTTTGTTAAAAAAAACGGAAATTTCGCGAAAATTTTGAAAATTTTGTAATTTTCAAACTTTTAATTTTTATGTTCTAAAACCAACGAGCCATATGACACAAAATAATTAATAAATAACATTTCCCACATGTCTACTTTACATCAGAACAATTTTGGGAAAAAAAAAAAATAAAGAAGTTATAGGGGTTCAACGTTTATGAGCAATTTCTCATTTTTACAACAAAATTTACAAAGCCACTTTTTTTAGGGACCACATCACATTTGAAGCGATTTTGAAAGGTCTACGTGACACAAAACACCCAAAAGTGACACCATTCCAAAAACGGCACCCCTCAGGCTACTCAAAATTACATTCAAGAAGGTTATTAACCCTTCAGGTGCTTCACAGTAACTAAAGCAATGTGGAAGGAAAAAAAAACATTTTACTTTTTGCAACAAAAATGTTAATTTAGCCTCAAATATTGCATATTCACAAGGGTGGCAGGATTAAATGAACCCCCAAAATTTGTTGGGCAATTTCTTCTGAGCACGCAGATATCTCATATGTGGCGAAAAACCACTGTTTGGGCGCACGGCAGGACTCGGAAGGGAAGGAGCGTCATTTGACTTTTTGAACAGAAAATTAGCTGGAATCGTTAGCCGCACCATGTTGCGTTTAGAGAGCCCCTGAGGTGCCGAAACAGTGGAGCTCCCCCACATGTGACCCCATTTTGGAAACTAGACCCCTCATGGAATTTATCTAGATGTTTATTGAGCACTTTTAACCTCTGGGGGCTTCACAAAAGTTAATAAAGTTGAGCCGTGAAAATAAATTATTATTTTTTTACCACGAAATTGTTATTTCAACCAGGTAGCTTTTTTTTAACAAGGGTATCAGGAAAAATTGCACCATAAAATGTATGGTGAAATTTCTCCTGAGTACACAGATACCTCATATGTCATGGAAATCAAATGTTTGGGCGCACAGCAGGGCTCGGAATGCAAGGAGCGTCATTTGACTTTTCAAACGCAAAATTGTCTGGGATAATTAGCGTATTCCATGTTGTGTTTGGAGAGCCCCTGAGGTGCCAAAACAGTGAAGCTCCCCCACATGTGACCCCATTTTGGAAACTAGACCCCCATGGCATAGAAAAAATAATCAGGGCGCACGCACGGATGTTCTGCAAAAAGGGGGGGTGACTAGGTGGGTTGTAAAAAAGAAGTCCTGTCCAAAGTCGAGTACGACTGCAGGACGATTGCTGATCAGGTACCTAATTGTTCAAGTTTTGTCTTTTTTTTATTTGGGATGCACAAAAAAAAATCAAAAACTAGAGCAGCAATTACGTACCTGATCAGCCAATCACGTAGCTGATCAGCACTTGGCGGCAAGCAGGTGGGGGAGGAGGGGGGGAGGGAGTGGGAGATGCAATTGGGGATAGTTAGAAAAGAGCCATGAACAATACTTACAGGATGGATCAGAACAGCGGCAGATGGGGGGCGGCAGATGGGGGGGCAGCAGCAAATAAAGGGAGCATCTGTGAATGTGAGACAGCGGCGGCTGGGATAGGGTGGGGGCGGATGGGAGAGGGCGCAGTGGATGCAGGAGCGGCAGAGGATGGGGGAAGGGGGGATGGGGGATGGGAGGGAAGGGGAGTGGGAGGTGAGATTGGGGATAGTTACCTTACAGGATGGATCTAGGCAGCAGGATCACAGGAGATGAAGGAGGCAGCAGATCGGGGAGGGTGAGAGGTGGGAGATGGAGTGCAGATCACAGGAGATGAAGGAGGCAGCAGATCACAGGAAATGAAGGAGGCAGCAGATCGGGGAGATTTAGAAGTTCGAGAGGGAGCGCAGATCACGGGGGAGACATGTGAACAGAGCACAGATCACGGGGGTGATCTCCCACAAATTTTTGAATGGCCTTTTCTTAACAATCCTATCATGGCAGTAGTTATCTCGGTTGCTTGTGTACCTTTTACTTCCACTCAACTTTCCATTAATATGGTTCGATACAGCACTCTGTGAACAGCCATCTTCTGTTGCAATGACCTTTTGTGGCTTACCCTTTTTGTAGAGTGTGTCAATGATTGCCTTCTGGACATCTGTCAAGTCAGCAGTCTTCCCCATGATTGTGTAGCCTACTGAACCAGACTAAGGGACCATTTTAAATGCTTAGATAGCCTTTGCATGTATTTTGCGGTAATTATTCTAATTTTCTGAGATAATGACTTTTGGGTATTCATTGGCTGTAAGCCATAATCTTCAACATTAACAGAAATAAACACTTGAAATAGATCACTCTGTGTGTAAGGACTCTATATAATATATATGTTTCCCTTTTTGTATTGAATTACTGAAATAAATAAACTTTTTGATGATATTCTAATTATTGAGATGCACCTGTATGTGGAGCCTCGACTAAGTTTCTCCTGTCTAAAAATAAGTTTTCTCTTCCACTATTTTTTCATCATTTTTGAACAGATAATAAAGAAGTCATGAATATAAATTGTGTTTTATAGCATTTGTATTGTGTTCTTTTTTAATTTAGTTACACTTAGTGCATTTTTTTCTAACATTTTTAGGTCTTGCCAAGTAACCCCCCAAAAAATCATACCTAAAGCATATTGTATTTTGCAAAAAGTAACAATCCACAAAAAATTTGAAAAAAATAAAACACTGAATATGTGAAGTTTACACTAATTTTCTGTAGATCCTAATCATATGGCTGCAGTGCGTTTGACGCACAGTAATTTGTTGCAAAAAAACACAGAAAAACCACAAAAAATATTGCGAAACACTGCGTGTTCGGGTGGTCATTAAGCCTGAGGATAGTTTAACTAACAGCTTTTTCATACAATCTTTCTCAAGCAGAGGGATAATCTTTGGATAAATGGCGGTGTTTTCAAAGCTAGTGTTATTTCTGGTGTTTTACTCATAGTTGTCTCTGTGGGATTTGAAAAACACCGTGAAAAAATGCATGTACAATATATTTCTACAGTGGTGCTTGAAAGTCTGTGAACAAAATATAAAGCTTGCATGTCCTCCACATACCGGTGCTCTCCCTCAGTGGCACAGAACACTTCCTGTGGTCAGAGAGATCCAAAGATGAGTGAGTAACAAGGTTTATTAGACAAATAAAACAATCACAGTCTATGCTTTTGGGGTTACCCCTTTGTCAGGATGATTAACTATTGTATTACTTGCCATTGATATCTTATCTTATCTTTCCTTCGCTTGCTGGAAACATAACACACGAAGTGATGCATCCCTATTAAACCCAATTTTTACTCCATATATTCATATAAAAAGGGATAATTATATGCAATATCTTTTAGAACATTTAACCACATAATTACATAAAGTATCACTTATTAACCCATTCATGATCAAGGACATATATATACATCCATGGCTATGTATGTCCCTTTAAGGCTATGTGCGCACGTTGCAGATTTACCTCGTATTTGCCGCGGATTTTCTGCAGAAAATGTTTCTAACATTTCTGCAGTCATTCCCCAGCAAAAGCTATGGGTATAAAAAAATGCTGTGCACACACTGCATTTTTTTTTACCTGCCGATTTACCCACGGAATTTCCGCTGCGGAATTAATGAGCATGTCACTTCTTTTCCGTAGGTACCTGCGGTTTTTGCCATAGATAATGGTAAATACCTGCAGGGACCAACCTGCTGAAAATCTGCGGCAAATCCGCGGCACCACATGCGGTTTTGGTGCGTTTGTTATCACAGGTGCGGGATTCTTTCAGAGGGTCCAGTTTTTCCTTAAGAAAAAGTCAATTTCTAGTGCGCACATGGCCTTACGCGGGCTTGTTCATTATTTCCCACACATGTCTGCTGATCTGATCAGCAGACATGTGCAGCTCATAGGCGCATGTGGGTCTCTGATCCACCCACGCTTGTTAACAGCTTAGATTGCTCTGTCAAACTCTGACAGCTCAATCTAACACACGCCAGCGGGGATTGGACTGTTCCTCGCTGCCATCGATGCTCCCGTGATGCACAGGGCACCAATGAGTCGGCATGACAGTGTGGGGTCAGATGATGACTCCTGTCGTTGTTATGACTCACTTTCCGTAAATGGCGGGAGAGCACCGGCATTCACAGGGGATCAGCATCTGCTGATCAGAAGAGCGGTGCTAAAGCATCAATCTGATCAGCAGAAGCGATCTAACAGTGTGGGCATAAAGTCCCCTACAGGGACCAGTAAAATCAATAAATTGTAAAAATAAAAGTTTTAAAAAATAGTAAAAAAAAACAAACTAAAATTTGAAAACACCCCCTCTTTGCCCCATTGAAAATAAACCAATTAAAAAATACACATATTTGGTATTGCCAGGTTCAGAAATGCCTGTTCTATCAAAATATAAAATCAATTAATCTGATCAGCAACGGGTGCAGCAAGAAAAAAAAATCAAAACACCATAAATATATGTTTTGCTCACTGCAACATTGCAGTAAAATGCAGGCAATTAAAACATTGCATTTACCCAATAATTGTATAATTAAAAAACGTCCACTCAAGATGTAAAAAATAATGTATCACTGAGCCCCAGATCCTCAAAACTTAGAACTCTACGGGTCTTGGAAAATGACACGAAAAGAGCAATTTTTTATTTTACAAAAGTCTGAATTTTTTTCACCACGTAGATAAAAGTAAAACGATACATGTTTGGTATCTACAAACTCATACTGACCTGGGGAATCAAATTCCCAGGTCAGTTTTCCTATATAGTGAATATGGTACATAAAAAACGTCAAAAACAATTGTGGAATTGCACTTTTTTTTGCAATTTCACTGCACTTGCATTTGGAAAGTACAACTTGTCTTGTAGAAAACAAGCCCCAAGTGCTACAGTGATGGAAAAATAAAAATATATGGCTCTTGGAAGAAGGGGTGCAAAAAAATGAAAAATGAAAAATTGACCCAGGGTGAAGGGGTTAAAGGAACTAAAGTTTTTTTTTGTTTTTTTTTACAGATTCATTTAACCCTTTGGGCACAAGACCATTGAAATGAAAGATCAAGAATATTTCCCTTCCGTTTAAATCTCTTAATCTAGAGGAGGAATTTTGCACTTGTTCAACAGGAGTCATTTTAAGGCTATTATCACTATTATATACCAGGACAAAATGATTAGATACACTACGGTTTCTTATATTTTGTCTGATATTGTATTTTTGCTTATTTAACCTTTCCCTCAGTGCCATGGTTATTTTCCCCACATACTACAAGTGCAATTGTTTGGGCCCTTCTATAAACCATAACTGGTGCCCCATTCAAACTATTCACCAAATGAGGATCATTAAAAAGAATCCCCTAATGTTTCTTACTTATATTATGGATCTGCTTAGCATTACAATTGTACCTGGTGGTGAAGGCTAAATTATATTTTCTTTCCTCATGATTAGTGTTTTTACCTTTAATCCTAGTGCTAATACAACTAAACCTATCCATTTTTAGCCCTATTTTCACCCCTTTTATTATACTTAATGAAGAGGAGAATGGAATTTAAATGCTCATAAAATTAGAATTTTGTTAGAGAAAATCAAATAAAAGTAGTAAAACATACAAACACAAATAGTCAAAGAAAATGGATGTGATTATACAATGGGTAGAAGCAAAGATAATGCACCAATATATAGTAACAATAGTATACCAGCCCTATTACATACAGCAGCAAAAACAATTGATACTGGAGTCTAGCAGCAATAGATGGAAGTCACAAACATCTTTATGCATATATTGCAAGCTATCCCAAAAAACCCAGACTTGCGTTTCGCATGTGAAGTCCTGCCATTTCCAAGGGCATAATGCATTGTGACCTGCCAGGACCTTAAGACATGTGATCGTGTTCACATATCTATGTGTGCAACCAATGGGTACAATATATTGACTGCATGCCCACCCAGAAGTCTGCGCTCTTCCAGCCCCCCAGGCATCAAGGTGTAGTGCGCATATGCGGGAGCGGGGACGTGTCATCATGGCTCCCAGGCATGCACAGACCCAAACGTGATGCCGGGGGAAGAAGACACATAGCCACAGAAATCACGCATGTACATGTATTCTGTGTTTGGCCAAAAATAAGACATCCCCAAAAATAATACCTAACAGGAGTTTTCTGCAAGGCCTAAATATAAGACTTCCCCTGACTATAAGACCTAGTTACGGTTTAATAATGAAGTGTCCATGCAGCTAAAAAAGTTAAAGATACTACAGGACACTTCATTATAGAAAGCGGACACCCCCTAACAAAAAATACAGAAGAGAGAAGACCCTGCGAGCATACTCACCAGATGCCAATCAGGAGCAGTGGAATACATCAAGGACCTGCGGCGGAACACACACATCAGATCACCCACACAATAACACATCAGATTGCACATACTCACTACATCCAGCGATATCGATTGCTTTTCGGTAGCTTAAGGACCTGTGACGCTGGAACGCATCATGTAATACTGTGCAGTGGAGCTTCCAGGACCTTTGGGTGTAATGCATCATAGAGACAAGAGAGCAGAGAGTCCCCTGCTGGCCAGAAGCAAGTGGTATCACCAGATGTCGTGAGTGTATGTGCACGCGATTGTATGTGTGATATGTGGTGTGTACGTGTGTGTGTGTGTGTGCGTGTGTGTATGCAATCTGATGTGCGAGTGTGCATGTGTGTGATCTTGTGTGTGTGATCTGATGTGTTTGTTAGCCAGAAGCAGGGGAGGACGGTGTGCAGCATGCCTGCTGGGAGCACCCACCGTTGATCGCAGGAGGATCTGGGAGCCACGCAGACGCCCAGGGTCTGGTAATTATGACGATCCTAGGAATGGGGGTCTGCATTTTTTTGTGGGTAAACTTACCCCAAACTATGTTTCCCTGAAAATAAGCCCTCTCCCGAAAATAAGACCTAGTGCTTTTTTTGGGTGAAAAAAAAATATAGGACAATGTCTTATTTTCGGGGAAACACGGTAGATTCCTAAGGACACTGTATTTATATAATGGATGATCAAAAGTTATGAAAGTACATGCCAATCTACTATAGATAGCTGAATGTGTGTATGTGTGTATGTGTGTGTGTATATCCGGAATTGGCATCTGCACCGTTGCAGCTACAGCCACAAAATTTTGCACACTCACACTTCTGGACCCCGAGAGCATCATAGGCTATGTTTTGAGGGGAAATTTTAACCCCGCTCTTTACAGTTATTCACCAAACAACCTGCCTCCATTAAAGCGAATGGAGGTGGGAGCCACAGTGCAGGCAGAACTTCAGAAGAATGCACAGCCACGCCCTTATATGGAATGTTGGCGTGTCACAATGCAGCCAGGGAAAGAGACAGACACAGACAGGGTAAGAAACAGACATAGACAGGGTAAGAGACAGACACAAAGAGACAGACGCAGACAAAGAAACAGACTGACAGGGAAAGAGAGAGACAGGGAAAGAGAAGGAAAGACACAGACAGGGAAAGAGACAGATAGGGAAAGTGACAGATAGGGAAAGTGACAGACATGGAAAGTGACAGACAGGGAAAGTGACAGAGATAGACAGGGAAAGAGATAGATAGAGAGACAGGGAAAGAGATTGAGACAGACGGAGAAAGAGATTGAGACAGACCGAGAAAGAGACAGACAGGGAAAGAGATAGAGAGAGAGAGACAGAGAGATATATACAGAGGGGGAGACAGACAGAGAATGGGAGAGAAATAGAGAGACAGTTACTCTCCTGGGCAGCGCCGGGTGCTATGTTGTGAGGCGAAATTTTAATCCCGCGCGTTCCAATTTACCAATCAATTCTGTCCCTATCTACATAATGGGGAAAAAGTGAAACGAAAAGTGTTGGGGGCAAATTGACAGCTGCCAGATGTGAACAAGGGGGACTTAAATAATTAGAGCGATGGCGCAAAAGACTATATATCGTACAGTTGCTAAGGTGGGGCCCCGACATGGGATACTCACCACACTTGGGGATATGAACACACACATAAAATGCGCCACACACTACCACGTACTTGAAGACATATACCACCCTCAGCACACATCTCACCACACATACACCAACCTCGCTATATAATCGCCCTAAAACACACACAAGTCTGGTATTATTCTTCAAAAATAAAGATCTGATTAATAAGCAGTCAAACTACAAGAACAACAAATATATAGGAAATACGGCAGCTGTAAGTCACATGACCTGTCTATTTTGTGTATGTGTGAGCTAATATATACTGTCGGGGGGGCTTTCTGTTGCGTGGAGATTTATCAGGCTGCCAATAGCAACCAATCACAGCTTAGCTTCTATTTTGCTACAGTTAATTAATCTGAGCTCTGATTGGTTAATATAGGCAACAATTTAATAATTACATTTCTATCTATTTGTTTTGTGGTTTTTGTGTGCAGAATGCATTTTTGTTAATATATTCTATTTTGTTAACAGCAGTTATTAACCCGGGCGTGTGTGTTTGTGTGTGTGTGTGTATATACCCGGGCGAAGCCGGGTAGTACAGCTAGTTAATTAATAAAAACAGTTTACTTAAGTATAGATGCAATAAGCATCCAGACAGTGTTACACATAGGACTTCTGATCTTCACCAATCAGTGTAGGTGTCAATAATAGGAATCATTTAGGTGGATGACATATCTGATGGCAGTTTAGAATATATTGGTGATATACAGAATAAGCAAGTTGGAAATAGATAAATAATAAAAAATAAACACTAACCTTTATCTACTCCAAAATGGGGGTTAAATGCAATAAATAGTTTTGCATGGGAAGGAAAGTAATACAAAGAGGATACCTCTTAAATAGCAGCAGATGGCCGTGCGCTGGGCAGATCTTGTCCATCAAGAACTGTGCATGTCGGCTGAACCAGATATCTTATGTTACAAAAGACGCGTTTATAATGAAAAGGAACTGTGTGTTACTATGATGGAAGACCCAGGAAATCACCACTTCATGTTTGTCTGCATTCAGACAGCTCATAAATTATTGTTATTATATTCATTTTCTTCTAGGTAAAAGATAAGCAAGCGTTGAGCAAAAATATTTTCACAGCTAATGCGTGACAAATGTAATCTATTTTTATCTGCAAATAATGCATGTTGCACGTAGTGTTATTCTTGACAGACTGAATGTGGAACGAGCAGCAGGGAAGAGGAAGCTTAGTGGAACACTACTACTATTCGATGATTGTCCGTCCTTTCGTTTTTTTTCTTTTTTTGTATGTCGAAGAATGTATAAACTTTGGGAAACTAAATGAAGAGAGCAAGAGCTGTCCCAGCTGTTGTTGCTTAGGGGAAAAGAGTTTCACACTTTAGGAATGTTACATTTTAAACAGCTGGGATTCAAATCAGCCAACAAAAGATCTCTCCGCCTTCGCCAATCTATTGCATGACAAAATTAATTAGGTTATGTGTGAAACTGGCCATCCTTTTATACGCGCACGATCCCTTCACCTGAAATGTAAACCACATCCCATTGCCAAAGCTTGCTTCCAAAACGCTGTTACAAAATAAAATATACAATTCATAATACTTGTGTGAACTTTGTTTGACTTAACAATTGGAAATAATTTATAAAATACATTTTTTTTAGTTTATTTTTTCTATTAAAATGTAATCATTGAGTCCAAAAACAAACTTTATTAGTAGGTAACATAAAGACATGACTCGGGATTACAGATGGCCAGGTGGTCCATGTCTGCTCAGTCTTTGACATGTTATCCCCACATGAGATAACAAATATTTTCTGGCTAATTTACAGAGACATCCTACCTGCAGCTGTTGATTTCTAATACAGGATTTCCGGTCCATTCTTAATGCAGAGTTAGACATTTAAAAAATAAATTAATGTATTCCAAATTAATATTAAAAAAAACTTTTTTTGTAGCCAGACCTTACAAATTTAAAAACAGCCCAGAGGAATACTTTGAATTGTGTACAACTTGATGTACTCTTGTTGACTGCAGCTGCATAGTTAAAATTGTAAATTTCAACTATAAAATACAGTGACAAGTAGTGATGGGCGGACCCGGACTGTAAAAGTCCATATCCGTGCGGCATCAAAAGACCAGTGACTTCACCCAGTTTGTTTGCGGTCACAGATGGAGGTTCCCACGGTCTTTCGCCTGTGATCGCAGATAACCTGACCTCAGGTGACCTCATTAAACTCAGTGACCTCACCTCAGGTTAAGTCACTGAGCTCACAGATCTGCATCTCCTGGCAGAAAACCTCATTTTTATTTGCCAAGAGATGCAGATTTGGTGCTGAAATTTTTACCATAATGAAATGAAAAATCAAATTTTTATATCATATTCCTGCACCCTATCTACATCTCCTGGCAAAAAAAAACAAAAATATGGTGTAAAAATTTTAGCACCAAATCTGCATCTTTTGGCCACAAAATGCACAAAAACGTTTTTGACTCTGTTACAGTGCGTTTTTTTGCCAAGAGATGCAAATTTGGTGCTGAAATGTCTTCACCAGATTTCAGCACCAAATTTGCACCTCCTGGTAGAAAACCATACCGAAATGGCATGAAAACAATTTTTGTGCATTTTTTTTTGCCAAAATAGGCAGATTTGGTGCTGAAATTTTACACCATATTTATGTGCCCAATCTACATCTCCTGACAAAAAAAATGCTTCAAAACCACATTCATTATGGTGTGGTAGTGATGCAATTTTTTCCAGGAGATGTAGATTGGGTGCAGGAATATGGTGTAAAAATTTCAGCACCAAATCTGCATTTCTATGCAAAAATAAGCCAGTTTTCTGCCAGGATATGCAGGTCTGTGAACTCATTTACTTCACCTGAGGCAAGGTCACTCAGTTTACTGAGGTCACCTGAGGTTATTAGGTTACTTACGATCACAGGTGGAGGGCTGTGGGAACCTCCAGCTGTGATTGCAAATAATCTGAGTGACGTTACCGCTCATTGCGAGGCTCAGTCTCTGCCCGAAGCTGACAATGAGTGGTCTTAGTCTATGCCCGCATGCTGTCACTTCAAATGCAGCAGAGTTTGAATCGTCGTGGGATCTCGTGTGGATTATGCTGTCACAAAGGTTGGGGGCGTGCCTGACTGCAAACAATCAGAGAAGCGGGGACTGCCAGTGGGCAAGGGAAGTGCATATGCATGAGGGTAATGAGTGGCCCCTAAAATAGAGTGAGCGGACCTGTAAGAAGTGTAGAGCCATGCAGAGACCGGTAACTATGATTTGCTTTCTCCAATCCCCTTATTCGTTCTACCACTATTTTTAATTGCCTGATTTGGGTCCCCAAAGACTTATATAGGGACCGGTGTCCGGCCAAATATCTGGGTTCAATTCCGAATCCGAACCGTGTTGTTTTTAAAACCCAATTGGACCCACTGATTCCGGATATCTGCGGGTCTGCCCATCACAAGTGACAAGCAGAAGGGTAACAATGTTTTGAACTTTTGAATTTCAGGGGCTATATCTCACCATCCACTACATCTTTGAACATGAGACTGCATTCATTTTATAGACAATAATTTTGGCTATCTTATACATTAATTTGACTTGCAACTATTTAGCATATGTTTACTTATGCATATTCTTGTCATGTCACTGCATTGTTACTGTTTTGCTCCTAAAATACTACATTTTTTTTATTGTTTTGTTAGTATTTTGTAAATTCACCTTTGGCTTTCAACACTGCTTGAATCCTCTCCTGGGTATGCTCTCAATCAGATTCAACATGTCTCGACCGAAATCTGATGCCGGGTCTCTTCTACGCATTCCCAATGTTGGTGCACAATGGTCGTCTCACTTGGGTATATATACATCTTTTCCTTCAAGCCTACCCACAGTGTTTGATTGAGTTGAGGTCTGGAGACTGTGGGGGCCAATATAGCACCTCTAGTTTATTGTCAGTGAACCATTTCTTTGCCAATATCGATGTTTGTTTTGGGTCGTTGCCCTGCTGGAACCCTATATCATCCTTTTCATACCTATAGTACTAGAGTGTACGAACTAACTCGTCTTATAATATACTCACATATAGCTCAGCAGTGAGTCCACCATCGTTCCTGGTCCAGTATCCAATGCCTTTGGCTGTGAAACAAAACCATAACAATATAATCAGGCTTCTGCCTTCAAACTTGACAGTTCCTTAAATTTCTCGATCTGTTAGCTTTTTTCCCTTGTTTCCTTTAGACCCATTTACGCCCATTAGAGCCTAGTCTATTGACTTTTGCCTTATTGCTCCAAATCACTCATTTCTAATCTTCTATTGTTCATTTTCATACTTTTATCCAAACTTGAGCTGACCGTTCTTATGATGATATTGAAGTCGAGGTTTTTTTCACTTTTTTCGGGCCACTATTCAGAGTTCTGTAATGTGCATTGCATGGGGCTTGAATAGACATCTGTGATCTTACTATTACGAAGCATTCGAGCTACCTTCACTGCCGTGTTTGTCACACCAGAACTGAGAGACCTTATGATGAGTCGACTTGTTGACTCCGATATTTTGCCTGGATGTCCACCTTTTATCTTTGAATGGATGGATGTATTTAATTTCTTATTCTTCCAACTGTCATGGCACTCAAATTAGGCAATTTAGTAATTTTCTTGGACAATAGACCACTATCGATGACCTGGATGACAGCTATTAGGGAATGTGAGAGCAGATTGTAGTTTGTAGTATACAGAAAGAAAAAGATTTTCCCATCATCATGAGCAAAACAGTAACAATGCAATAACATGACAAGAATATGCATAACTAATTATATGCTAAATAGTTGCAAGTCAAATTTATGTATGAGATAACCAAGATGATTCTCTATAAAATTATTGTAGTCACACTTTCAAAGCTCTAGTGGATGGTGACATATGGAGTGTGAAAGTCAAAAGTTCAAAACATTGTTACCCTCTCTTTTGTCAGTGTACATCGGCTCATCTCTAGTCCCAACCGCCCCAGATATAGCGGACAGACCTGGAATTGGGTCTATGCTCTTCAGTCTTGGGTGTCTGCTGAATATTCCTCACTGCCAGCACCCCTCTGACATCTCCTCCTGCCAGGTTAGGAAGAAATGACAAATGAGTAAAGCCAGCTTTACACGTTGCAATTTCGCATACGATATCATATGCGATTTGCAATGCCCCCATCGTATGTGTGGCACGTTCAATTTGCACAAACGATTAACCCCCGTCACATGTACTTACCCGTCCATACGACATCGATGTGGGCGGCGAACGTCCACATCCTGGAGTGGGAGGGACGTTCGGCGTCACATCGACGTCACGCGGCAGCCGGCCAATAGAAGCGGAGGGGCAGAGATGAGCAGGAAGTAAACATCCTGCCCACCTCTTTCCTTCCGCACAACCGGCTGGAGCCGCGGGATGCAGGTAAGATCTGTTCAATGTTCCCAGGGTGTCACACACTGCGATGTGTGCTGCTTCGGGAACATTGAACAACCTCACGTTCAATTCATGAGGAATGGACGACGTGCATGCGATGAACGGATTTTCGTTCAATCGCAATTGCACGTACCTGTCACACTCTACAATGTACCTTATGATGCCGGATGTGCGTCACTTACGATGTGACCCCGCCAACACATTGTAAGATACATTGCAGCTTGTAAAGCTGGCTTAAGGCTTGGGTGTGGCTAGGAGCATGGTCAAAATGTATCCCTTTTTCTATTCTTTCAAAATTGGGAGCTATGGGATAAGTAAAGTGTAGTATAGAGCATGATAGATATGAGCACACCAACTACCTAAATCAGTGTTTCCCAAACTCCAGTCCTTATGGCCCCCAACAAGTCATGTTTTCAGGATTTCCTTACTATTGAACAGGTGATGGAATCTTTATCAAGGCATCACCTGTGCTATATTAAGAAAATCCTGAAAACATGACCTGTTGGGGGTCATGAGGACTGGAGTTTGGAAACCACTAACCTAAATACTCAAGTGACATGCCACTGCCTGAGCACCATTTAAAGCCTAGAAATGGGACTTCAGAACCATACCAAGGTAACCTGGTACAAACAGTAGCATAAAGAACCAGTCACCAGGAAACCAAGATGGAGAGCAAAGCACTGGAGCAGGGTTAGCGAGTAGTATACAGTATATATAAAGCAGATACAGTATGAGCATCTCTGTATCATGCACCGATTATGCACAGTCCCTATACTATACCTTCTCTCATTTGGTTAGATATGAAGAATGCTGTTCAATTATGAACATTGGAAGAGTCTGGCTATACCCCATGTTTGCAGCAGGTCATAAAAAACAAAGTACAGAAGACACTTTTCATGAAGGAGTTAAATAATTTTGACACTGTAGTAGTTAAGAAAAATGGCATTTTATGTGGAATTTGAAGAAACTACTTGTTATGTTGAGGTATTGAAATGAATCCTGTTGAATTGGATTATTGCAAACATCAGAAAGTACCGTATGTACATTTTGCTAAAAATGCAAATTTGTAAGAGTTGGGCATATTGGTTGAAATTAGAATTTGCATGATTCATCAAATTTTTCCCAATAATGTAAATTTTCAATAAATTTGCAGTGAATCAAAATCTAATATTTAAAGCTGAATGTATGTGTGTGTGTGTGTGTGTGTATATGTATGTATGTATTTATGTCCGGGATTGGCATCTGCACTGTCGCAGCTACAGCCACAAAATTTTGCACACTCACACGTCTGGACCCCGAGGGCGTCATAGGCTATGTTTTGAGGGGAGATTTTAACCCCGCTCTTTACAGTTATTCAGCAAAAAACCTGCCTAAATTAAAGCGAATGCAGCTGGGAGCCACAGTGCAGCCAGAACTTCAGAAGAATGGGCAGCCACGCCCTTATATGGAATGTTGGCGTGTCACAATGCAGCCAGGGAAAGAGACAGACACAGACAGGGAAAGAGGCAGACACAGACAGGGTAAGAAACAGACATAGACAGGGTAAGAGACAGACACAAAGAGACAGACACAGACAAAGAGACAGAGACAGACACAGGGAAACAGACAGACAGGGTAAGAGACAGACAAAGACAGGTAAAGAGACAGACAAAGAGACAGACAGGGAAAGAGACACAGGGAAAGAGAGGGAAAGAGACAGACACAGAGAAAGAGACAGAGGGAAAGAGACAGACAGGGAAAGAGAGGGAAAGAGACTGACAGGGAAAGAGACAGACAGGGAAAGTGACAGAGATAGATAGACAGACAGGGAAAGAGATAGATAGACAGACAGGGAAAGAGATAGATAGATGTCGCGGGCGGAGAGGGGACGCTGCGCTCACCCCCTGCTCGGGTCCGGCTGCTGCTGCTGCTGCTCGGTGGCCTGAGCGGGGGGCAGATCCCGGGGACTCGAGCGGCGCTCCTCGCCCGTGAGTGAAAGGGGGGTGGTTTGGTTTAGGGATATTGTCCGTGACGCCACCCACGGTTGTGGTGAGGTTGTGGCACCACCGCTGCTCTGGACGGGGATCCCGGGAGCGGTGACAGGGAGCAGCTTGGATGTTGTTTCTCCCCTCCGTGGGTAGGAAGGTGTGTTGTCAAGGGGCCCGGTGAGGGAGGAATGGCAGGCGGGTTACGGGGCCTGGTGAGGTGCAGGGTCGCTGGGGCAGTGCAGTGCCGCATGGCACGGTGGTACTCACTCAGCCAATGATGAATGCAAAGTCTCCGGTAAAACAAACGGCTGGAAGGACGGGTCCCACAGACGGCTGCGGTAGTTCTCCTGGTAGGTTGGCGGTTACTGCCTTTCCCTGCACCTGTGTTATGTTCACGGTTCCAATGGCTTCAAACCGGTAACCCGCTCCCCAGCTTGGATGGATGCTGAGGGAGCCCCTTTTGCCCGCAGGCTCTGGCCCTGGGAACTGTAGCCTTGGCGGTGACTGTATTTCCCTTCATGGTTTGAGCGGTTGCCTTCAATCGGGTCTTGACTGCTGGGAAACCTCGGAGGTTCCCTTCACTAACGGATTTGACCGGTTTTACGGTGACACCTAGCCTGGTCGGGGTCCGTAGGCCCTGCCAAATGGTGCTGGCTTCTCTTCGTTCCCCGATCCAGTACCGGCAGGCCACCGCCCATCCCCGGTCCTTACGGTTCACTTCAATCAGCCTCTCCTGCAGACAGTCACCACTGTCTGCCAACCTTGCTGTATGTGCCCAGGCCACGCACCCGGACACGGTCAGTCTCCTCTACTACCACTTCACTTCTCCCACTCCAAAACTAATCTAATCTGACTTCCTTTTCCCGCCTCCAGGACTGTGAACTCCTCGGTGGGTGGGGCCAACTCCCTGGCTCCACCCCCTGGTGTGGACATCAGCCCCTGGAGGGAGGCAACAAGGATTTTTGTTGACTTCGGTGTGCCTAGCCGGGGTGTGGGGTGTGTTGTTGCAGTACCTGTGATGTCCTGGCTTGTCCAGGGCGCCACATAGACAGACAGAGAAAGAGATTGAGAAAGACGGAGAAAGAGACAGACAGTCAGAGACAGACAGTTAAAGAGACAGACTGACAAAGAGATAGTGAGAGAGACAGAGAGATATATACAGAGGGGGAGACAGACAGAGAACGGGAGAGAAACAGAGAGACAGTTACTATCCCGGGCGTTAATACATTCTATTTATACATTCTATCCCGGGAATGTTAATACATTCTATTTTGTTAACAACAGTTATTAACCCGGGCGAAGCCGGGTAGTACAGCTAGTACTAAATAACAACTAACTGACAAAATAATAGTTGTATGGCACTCAGAGTTCTCTTAGGAGGGCATTAAATCCATTTTCAGCTCTTTAATGCAGATACAGTCTTATGTGACCTCAAGCAGTCGATGTGACCTCTGGCTATGTGTTTAAAAGGTAACCAGTGAAAACAGCAGTATTTGAATGGTGTGTAAAGGTTTGGGTTAGGATTGGACTGTTACAACAAGGAACAGTGCAAAGCAGTAAAAATATACAGCATGCACATTTTGTGAGATGGACAATTGTGCTTACATTTTTGTATTATGGATTCTTTTACCCATCTCACAATAAAGGAAGCATACTTTCTGTGAGAACTATGTGTGGTTTCAGAATTTTGTTGCATTATCAAAATTAGCACTGGATTTTAATATTTCCCTCCATGTCTGCAGTGTGAAGAATAAAAACAGGCTGTAATTTAAGTACTGTTACTACAGTATTTAAAAAATCAATTCACAATCACACTGAGTGACTGCGCAGGTACAGCACCTCCTTATACCGCTATCAGATTACATCTTTTTCTATTCATATGTGGAAAGACTTTTGCGCTCTGACCTCCTATCCCTACACTGGAAAAGCATAAAATAGTGCTGCTTTGCCAGCCCTCATCTTTTACACTGGCTATAATAGTCCACCCTGAATAGCTGGGCTACACCATGTGATGTGATAGCTGCAAGTCAATGTAAGGAAACGCCTGATATCATTAACCAGTTCTCTGAGTTTCAAGCTATGTGAGAAATGGTGCTGGGCATTTTTTGGCAATCCTTGCAGATCAAATCGCTGAGTATAAAGGCCGCTACGATTTATCTGATGATCTCTTAAACGATGTGACATGCCCAGATCATTGATACGATTTGCCGAGATCGCACATAGGTTGTTTATTAGCGGTCACACGTAACGATCTCAAAAACGACACAACATCGTTCAGCGATATATTGTTTGACCAAGGCAGTCGTTTGAATGTTGTTCGTAGTTGGCAGGGTGTCAAATGTACCAATATGTCTGCTGCGATCCAAACGACGAACAATATTTTGAAACTGAACGACGTGTCAATGATTTTCAACCTATTTGCGATCGTTCGGAGTCGCTCGTAGGTGTCACACACAATGACGTCGCTAACGATTCCGGATGTGCGTCACGGAAACCGTGACCCCGACGACATATCATCAGATAAATTGAGCGTGTAACACCGGCATTAGAATTCCTGGAGACACATAACTTTAAGGAAATTAGACTTGTAGACGATCCTCTGCAGATTGATCAGCTAATCTTTAGGGTTGACTAATTTTGATTGCAATTGTTGAAAGAAATTCATGTACAGATGGGATCAAACTAGTGATGCAAACCATAACTATTTATGCAATTGTCTCTTAGCACTGGTTCTACTGTGACTATTCTGTCACCTTTATCTCATCTCTGCTCTTTGTATGCTGCTCTCCATTAGCTCCATTTCTTCCTTCTGTAACATCTTGTACAAGGAAACAGGGAGGAGGATTTTGTTAATAGAGCTGGTATCCCATTGGTCAGTCCAGAAAGTGCAAGTATGCCACAGTATGCACAGTTGTAGCAGACTGCTCAAACTAGGTAATTAGAAATGAGTGAACTAACAGGTGTTCGCGTTCGGCAGGTCCAGTTTGGGACTGGACTTGAACCCAACTTCTGTCTGAACGCAAAACCCCATATAAATTTATGGGGACATAAAAATTGTGCTGTAAAATTGTGATAGAAAGGGCTAGGAGGCAGTAAGACAGAAGAGTTATACTTACCGAGTCTCCTGCACGGCTGTCACACTGCTTCAGGGTTCAATCATTAACCAACATGAGGTCGCACAACGATCCTGGCTCTGTTACATCTGAGGTCGGAGGTCGTAGTCACATTAGAAAATGTAACTGCTCAGTTCAAGCTGAGTTCACCTGAGGTCACCACCGGAAGTTCCTACATTACCCCAGCTGTGATCTTAGGTGAACTGACCTCTGGTGAACTCACTGAACTCACTGACCTCGCCTCATGTGAAGTTATTGAACTCAATACCGAATTAGACAATGTGCGCTCATTGAGTATGGTTGTCTACATTTTTGCATTAAATCTGCATCTTTTCACTTACAGATTAGCACCCCCTGATGAAGGTGATGCCGAAACGTGTGCGTCGGGGCTGGCTTAATAATAAAATTTGTTATACTTTTTGACTAAATCGGTTCTCTTTAGAATTTTTTTTGTTCTATATCTCGGTGCCCAGTCATTGTTACCGTAGGTCAGCTACATCCATATGACCCACACACTCTTTTTTTTTTAACATATATTAATTATTTTACACCATATATCTTTTAGTGTTGTGCATGGTCGTTCGTATTTTTCTCTGATCAACTTCTGTAAGTCACTTACAGATTAGTAATGGGGGTCTCATTAACACCTCCCATTACTAATCCAGGGCTTAGTGGCAGCTGTGGGTTGCCATTAACTTATTAACTCCTTATTATCCTGATTTCCATTGCATTAGGGCAATCAGAAAGAGTTAGGTAAAGCACCGGGATTGTCACATCTAATGGCTCAATGAGCATGGGTCTCCTCAGCCTGAGAATTCCAGCCCCAGCTGTCTGGCTTTATCATGGCTGTGAATCAAAATTTGAGCGGCACCACACGCTGTTTTTTTTAATAATTTATTTAAATAATTATAAAAAAAAAAATCTGCATGCAGCTTCTTATTTTGATACACAGCCAAGATAAGTGCACGGCTGGGGGCTGCAGCCCGTAGCCATAGGCTTATTTGTCATCTGTTATCATAATATGGGGGACCCTATGCCAAATATTAAATTTTTATTATGCGACAATTAGACGTGCACAACATCTGTTATTGGAAGCGTCAGATATGCTGTCATTCAACGTGGGGGGTGTCTGACTTCAATCAATCACAGACGTCGGTGGGTGGGGAAAGTAGTGCATATGTATGAAGGTAAATGTGTGGCAGCCGCACCGGAGACTTGGTGAGTATGAAGTGCTTACTCCTATCCCCCTATCCCTTTTACCATCATTTTTAATAGCCAGAGTCTGGTCCACATAGACTTATATGGGGACCGGCATCTGGCCAGATAACCGGGAAACGTTTTTTTTAACCCACAGTTAGACCTGCCGATCCTGGTTACTAAACTTCAGCAATCACTAAACATCCGCTCATCATTAAACATAAGCAATCACTGCTATTGGAGGTAGGTGTCAGCTGCTGTACATACAGTATAGTGCTTCTCACCAATATAGATGCCTCTTAATTTTTTTCATAGACTGTACAATATCTTCAGAAATAATTGGAAATGTACCAAAGTTATGTTCTCAGGATTTTTTAATTAGCGGTGCAAAGTGATGCAGCAATAAAATATTGTTTGTCAACTTACATGTGGCAATTTCAAAGAAGAAACAGAATAAACAGCATGAGCAGCAATAAAGGCACCTCTAATAAACACACCGTTGCACACCCTTTGCCATTGATCTCAGCCTCCAAACATTTCTTAGCCATCTATAAGCTTCCTGCACCTCTCAGCTGTATTTTCTACCACTCTTCCTTGGCAGTTTGTACAAGCTCTTGAATGTTTGCAGGGTTCTTTTTCCCAAAGGCAGATTTCAGCTCATCTTAAAGATTTTCAATGGGATTGAGGTCAGGACTCATTCCTAGCTTTTTTAAATGCATCCATTTTTTTAAAGGGAACCTGTCAGGTCCCATATGCATTCTAACCTAGAAGCAGAGGGATGTGTAGCCTAGTAACTCTTTCCTGCTCATCCCTGTGTTGTAATACTGTAGTGTGTAATATGAATGTATAAAAATATGTTTTATGACTTATGTGTTCTGTATGTAAATGAGAAGGGGCTCTAGCCCCCCGAGCGTAGGAAGGGGTTACTAGGCCACACATCACCCTGCTTCTAGATTAGAATGCATAGGGACCTGACAGGTTCACTTTAACCATTCCTGTGTACTTTTGGATGTGTGTTTTGGGTCACTATGTTGCTGGAGGTCCCATGATGTTCTACTCAAACCAAGTTTTCTTACACTAGGTAGGATATTTTGCTCTAAAATCTCTTGATAATTCTCTGATTTCATGATTCCTGTAATACGGTAATGGCCTCCAGTACTAGATGCAGCAAAGCAACTGCATAGCATTATGGATCCTCCACCATGCTTAACTGTTGGTAGGGTGTATTTTTCCTTATAAGCTTTATTGTGCCATCTCAAATCAAACTGTTACTTTGCATTACCAAAAGGTCTATTTTTGTTTCATCTGTCCACAGAACATTTCCCCAGAAGGATTGTAGTTTGTCAAGGTACTTTTTGTCAATGATCAGTCGTTCCTTATAAGTATTTTCTTCAGCAATGGTTTCTTCCTTGGCCTTCTCCCATAAAGCTCTGCTTGGTTTAGTGTGCGTCATGGTACTTGTTTAAGCCAAGACCCCAGACTGTTCCAGGTTGGCCTTCAGGTCTTTGGATGTTTGAAGTGGAGTTTTTCCATGATTTGCACCAACGTTTGAGGACATGTCTTGTCAATTTTCGTCTTTCCCCCACATCCATGGAGGTCCTTGATGGTTCCATGCTTGGCAAATTTCTTAATAACATTGCGCACTGTTGAAACTGGGATATCAAGGTCTTTGGAGATGGCCTTTTACCCTTTGGAAGTCTTGTGCTTGCTAATAATAGCAGTTGATATCCTTAGACAGCTCCTTTGTCTTTACAATTGTGACAAAGAAACAGGGCCTATCATGTGGCTTTATAAAAAACTGAAGTCATCATTGATTGGCTATTTCATACCACATGGGCACTGACAATTTATTACAGGTGATTCTCATTTGTGATTTACCACAGGTGAGTCAAAATGTGTTTCCATACTTATTTAATGTAAAGGTGCCAATACCAGTGTCACAGCAGCTTTAGGTTTTTCTATTTTTCCCTCCCATTGTTATTTGTTTTAAATTGTTGTTTAGCATTTGCTCTTTTGTATTTAACACCAGTGCTCTATACCAAAAAGCTGCTTCACTTGATTCATTTTTTTCAGGAGATATTCCACATTATTTATTTAAACTTCATAAGTGCCAATAACAATGAGTAGGACTGTACACCTGTACCTAACATAGGACATACTCATTTTTCTATTATACCAGGAAAATACACAGGATGGGGGACATTATACCTGGAAAGGGTCCAGGATAGGTGTCATTATTTTGCAAGGGGTCATAATGGGTGAAATTATTACAGGAAAGATGCACAGTATGACAGACATTATTACAGGAAGGGGAACATTGGGATATAGAAGGGTTAACACGTATGTCTTCATGTGATTTGGAACACTACAAGGGGTCCAGGTCCAAATTTTTCACCATGTCTTATTGGATTCTAGTTACGTCACAGTCTTTAGGCCATTTCTCTCCATTCTCCCTTTTCTTTCACAGCTTTTTTCAGTTACTTGATATTCATACTTGCATCAATCTTGATGGTATGCAGCCAATGGGCCTTCAGCTCCCCTTTCCCTTTTACCATTTACAATTCTGAGCAGTATTTGCCTTTCTATTGAAATTGTCCTCTTTACAGGTGGGGGCTGCAGCCTGCCACTATAGTTTTACTGGTGGTAGCTATCAAAATATGGTGGGAGCCTACATCATTTTTTTTAAATTATGTATTATTTCTTTTTACACTGCTATATGGACACAGGGTGGAGAGCGTGTATAGCAGTCTGTGACCAATCACAGAAATGGCGCAGAGAGTGGGCGGGGGAAGCAGTGAATGTTCATGAACCTTAATTAGCGGGCCCGGAAGAGAGAGTGTCTGTAGCGTGATCCTTCAGGAAACATCATGAAACATGGTATGCTAGCCTAGTCTTACTACCATTTAACTTCCACCACAGTCCACTAGTGCTTACTACAGCCATTTTACAGCCTCAAATATATATATTAAATACTGGAAATTTGAACCATGGCAAGCACAGTTGGAGAATAAGAAATGATAATGGAAATCCTGTTTCGAATGTGTATAGTCATGTGTGATACATTTATATAGATCTAAATGTATTAACATTGTACTTTTGTTCATTCATCTTTTCAGCAGGATAAATCAAATGAAGAGAATTGTGCTAACCCAGATCTAGAAAACTGGTTATTAATTTGTCTTCAGCTTCTTGGAGCACTGGCTGTTGATGGTTGGAGGTGGGGATGATGAAATGTTTACAAGAGATATGAGCTGAAGGCTCCTGAGTTCACTATCCTTCTTTTTGGGTGATAAATTTTCTGTGCTGGACTGGTTTTGTATATTTGTCTTGAGAAAGAGATTGATATTTCTAAGCTATCCTATCATCTTATCTGGCAGACAAAAAATGTGGCTTCAGGCTTTCATTCCTTTGGTGTTTGATGAAATTATAAACATATTGGTATTAAAATGAAATTTGTACTGCTGCAAAAATAATAGTAAAAATAAACACATTCAAAATATAATGGCGAGTTGTGTGCTTGGATCGCATACCTTAACACCTTCAGCACTGACTAGTTTTAGGCCTCCGGAACAAAACATTTTTTTTCCTTTTGTCACTGTCACATTGAAAGAGCTATAACATTTTTTTTCCCATATGTATGAAGGCTTGTTTTTCTGTGAGATTAATTGTGTTTATCACTGGCACCATTTGGGTATATATATATATTTATTTTTTTTTTTATTTTTTTTTGTTAACACGTTAGGCTACATTTCCTTGGTGGGTTCTTAAAGTTTGGCAGCTTTTTTTTTCGCTTACGTTTTTATTGTGTTTCTGACTGTGCGTTTCATGTCTCTTTTTAGTATGTCATGTTTTAAATAAAGCTGCTTTGTTTTTGACACTTCCAGGCATTTGGCTTTGATAAACTGTATTGATAAACTTACGTGTGGACTACATGCATTTTAACCCCTTCACGACCCTGGGCGGATCTATCCGTCCAGGATCGTGTCCCGTTAAGCCCCGCCCCCTGCCGTGGGCAGGCGGCGTGGATCGGCACACATATCAGCTGTTTTCAACAGCTGACATGTGTGCCTGCTAGCCGCGGGTGGAATCGCTTCCACCCGCGGCCATTAACCCCTTAAATCTTGCTGCCAAAGTCTGGCAGCAAGATTTAAATGCGCGCGGCCATGTTTGTTACTCACCGCCGCCCCCACCGGAAGTCACGTGTGTTATCACGTGACTATCGGTGGTTGCCATCGTAGCACAGGGTCATGTGATGACGCCTGCTGCTACGATGTTTCACTTTCATTTTCCCTCGGTCGAGAGCAGAGGGAAAACCAAAGTGACTGAATCTGCTGATTACAGCGGTATAGCTGTGATCAGCAGATAGCGATCAGCAATCGGATTGCTGATCGCTATAGCCCCCTAGGGGGACTAGTAAAATAAAAAAAAAAAGTAAAAAAAAAAGTTTTAAAAAATAAAAAAAAAAACAAAAAACCTAAAAGTTCAAATCACCCCCCTTTCCCCCCATTGAAAATTAAAGGGTTAAAAAATAAATAAATATACACATATTTGGTATCGCCGCGTTCAGAAATGCCCGATCTATCAAAATATAAAATCAATTAATCTGATTGGTAAACGGCGTAGTCGCAAAAAATTCCAAACGCCAAAATTACGTTTTTTGGTCGCCGCAAGTTTTACGCAAAATGCAATAACAGGCGATCAAAACGTAGCATCTTCGCAAAAATGGTACCATTATAAACGTCAGCTCGAGACGCAAAAAATAAGCCATCACTGAGCCATAGATCCTTAAAAATAAGAATGCTACGTGTTTCGGAAAATGGCGCAAAACGTGCGCCACTTTTATTGGACAAACTTGTGAATTTTTGTTAACCCCTTAGATACAAGTAAACCTATACATGTTTGGTGTCTACAAACTCGCACCGACCTGAGGCATCACATCGATACCTCAGTTTTACCATATAGTGAACACAGTGAATAAAATATCCCAAAAACTATTGTACGATCACACTTTTTTTGCAATTTTTCCGCACTTGGAATTTTTTTGCCGTTTTCCAGTACACTATATGGTAAAACTTATGGTTTCATTTAAAAGTACAACTCGTCCCGCAAAAAACAAGCCCTCATATGGCAAGATTGATGGAAAAATAAAAATATTACGCCTCTCAGAAGAAGGGGAGCAAAAAACAAAAACGCAAAAACGGAAAGTGCCCGGGGGCTGAAGGGGTTAAAAGGCAAGTGTGTTTTTTACCTGTGTTTTTCTGCATCTAATGTAAGTCTATGGAGAAAACCTGCACATAAAACTCAGCGTACCCGCAAGAAAAATTAACATGCTGCCGATATGAAACACGCACCGCAAGAGTTAAAAAGAAGCACAGTAGGCAGGTATAGTATAAATCCCATCCACTTTACCTGAACTCTAACACTCTGCCATTCTTGGTGCAGCGAAATACACAGGGTAAAAAGCTCACTAAAAACTCATTGTGAGGAAACAGCAATTTTTTTTTCTTTTTATCTTCACCTTCCTCCAAGAGCCAGTGTTTTGTTTTTTTTCCCCATCAACATAGGCATATTATAGCTTGCTTTTTACACCAGTCGGGGTCTCAGAACCCAAACTCACAGCCATGTGGAGGACATCACAATAAGGTAAAGAGCTGCACACTAGTCACAATTTATGGGGAAATAATGAAAAGCATGCTATGCTATGCTATGGGAATATTAGAATGAAAAATACAATGAACTATCTGAACAACTGAAAAAAACTTGAAAATGGAATATGCATAACTGCTATGAATAATAGGAATACAAGAGATGTTTAGCCATTGTATTGATCAATGCAAAAGAGCCCCAAAATTCCCATAGCAGTTCTGCTTTTCATTATTTTTTAGTTTTGCACCTTGTTCACACCATTGGAGTTCCAGACATACATGCTTTAATTAGTATGCACTTTCTGTCTGAGAACCCTGCCCCACCCATAGCCATGTGTTTCATTTCACATATATAGCTTGGTCCTGTGCTTCCCATACAGAGGTTACACATACAGTGCCTACAAGTAGTATTCAACCCCCTGCAGATTTAGCAGGTTTACACATTCGGAATTAACTTGGCATTGTGACATTTGGACTGTAGATCAGCCTGGAAGTGTGAAATGCACTGCAGCAAAATAGAATGTTATTTCTTTTTTTTTTTTTTTTTTTTTAAATTGTGAAAAGTTTATTCAGAGGGTCATTTATTATTCAACCCCTCAAACCACCAGAATTCTGTTTGGTTCCCCTAAAGTATTAAGAAGTATTTCAGGCACAAAGAACAATGAGCTTCACATGTTTGGATTAATTATCTCTTTTTCCAGCCTTTTCTGACTAATTAAGACCCTCCCCAAACTTGTGAACAGCACTCATACTTGGTCATCATGGGAAAGACAAAGGAGCATTCCAAGGCCATCAGAGACAAGATCGTGGAGGGTCACAAGGCTGGCAAGGGGTACAAAACCCTTTCCAAGGAGTTGGGCCTACCTGTCTCCACTGTTGGGAGCATCATCCGGAAGTGGAAGGCTTATGGAACTACTGTTAGCCTTCCACGGCCTGGACAGCCTTTGAAAGTTTCCACCCGTGCCGAGGCCAGGCTTGTCCGAAGAGTCAAGGCTAACCCAAGGACAACAAGGAAGGAGCTCCGGGAAGATCTCATGGCAGTGGGGACATTGGTTTCAGTCAATACCATAAGTAACGTACTCCACCGCAATGGTCTCCGTTCCAGACGAGCCCGTAAGGTACCTTTACTTTCAAAGCGTCATGTCAAGGCTTGTCTACAGTTTGCTCATGATCACTTGGAGGACTCTGAGACAGACTAGTTCAAGGTTCTCTGGTGATGAGACCAAGATCGAGATCTTTGGTGCCAACCACACACATGACGTTTGGAGACTGGATGGCACTGCATACGACCCCAAGAATACCATCCCTACAGTCAAGCATGGTGGTGGCAGCCTCATGCTGTGGGGCTGTTTCTCAGCCAAGGGGCCTGGCCATCTGGTCCGCATCCATGGGAAGATGGATAGCACGGCCGACCTGGAGATTTTGGCCAAGAACCTCCGCTCCTCCATCAAGGATCTTAAGATGGGTCGTCATTTCATCTTCCAACAAGACAACGACCCAAAGCACACAGCCAAGAAAACTAAGGCCTTGTTCAAGAGGGAAAAAATCAAGGTGTTGCAGTGGCCTAGTCAGTCTCCTGACCTTAACCCAATTGAAAACTTGTGGAAGGAGCTCAAGATTAAAGTCCACATGAGACACCCAAAGAACCTAGATAACTTGGAGAAGATCTGGATGGAGGAGTGGGCCAAGATAACTCCAGAGACCTGTGCCGGCCTGATCAGGTCTTATAAAAGACGATTATTAGCTGTAATTGTAAACAAGGGTTATTCCACAAAATATTAAACCTAAGGGTTGAATAATAATTGACCCACACTTTTATGTTGAAAATTTATTAAAATTTAACTGAGCAACATAACTTGTTGGTTTGTAAGATTTATGCATCTGTTAATAAATCCTGCTCTTGTTTGAAGTTTGCAGGCTCTAACTTATTTGCATCTTATCAAACCTGCTAAATCTGCAGGGGGTTGAATACTACTTGTAGGCACTGTAAGTTAGGGACCCCAAAAATAGAGATTACCTTGGCGTGGTTTTGGGGCTCTTTTGCATTGATCAATACAATGGCTAAACATCTCTTATATTCCTATTATTCATAGCAGTTATGCATATTCCATTTTCAAGTTTTTTCAATTTTTCAGATAGTTTATTGTATTTTTCATTTTAGTATTCCCATAGCAGTTCTGCTTTTCATTATTTCCCCATACATTGTGATTAGTGTGCAACTCTTTACCTTATTGTAGAGTTATATCTTTTTGAGTTTTGCACCTTGTTCACACCATTGGAGTTCCAGACGTACATTCTTTAATTAATGTGCAAGACATCAGTCGGGGTCTCAGAACCCAAACTCACAGCCATATTGTCAGGCTGCCTGCAGGGGGAGCTGGAGTCCTGCAGGGAAAAACACTACATGGAGCTGAATGAGCAAGGAGGGGAACTACCAGTGTGTTCTAATGGAGTGTCTGCTAGCATCAGACGGACAGCTGAAGCTATGGAGCATGCGAGGGATGGTCAGACGGGTCCAGGTCATACACAGTATGGGCAGCAGGAAGACATGAGGAACTAGCAATGGAGGAGTCAAGATCAGGCCAAGGTCGATACCAGAGGAAACAACCGAATGGGTAGGTAGGAGAGGGGGAAACAACCGGGGCTATTGTGGTAAGGAAGGAGGTGGGACAGAGGAATGGCAGAATGACTAGGGTACAGAACACAGACAGAGGCTTAGGGTACAGAGAGGGAACGGTACAGAATCACACTTACAGGGACCAGCACTCACAGGCAAAGCAGCGCTAAGTTTATAACCGACGCTGGTTCACTAGAAATGTCAGCTTTTAAGGCTCCGCCCCCTAGCCATGTGGACGCGGAGGCGAACCATGACACATATGCAGGACATCAGTCGAGGTTTCAGAGCGCAAACTCACAGCCATCTGCGGGACATCAGTCAAGGTCTCAGAACCCAAACTCACAACCATCTGCAGAACACCAGTCAGGGTCTCAGAACCCAAACTCACAGCCATCTGCAGGACATCAGTCGGGGTCTCAGAACCCAAACTCACAGCCATCTGCAGGACATCAGTCGGGGTCTCAGAACCCAAACTCACAGCCATCTGCAGGAGATCAGTCAGGGTCTCAGAACCCAAACTCACAACCATCTGCAGGACATCGGTCAGGGTCTCAGAACCCAAACTCACAGCCATCTGCAGGACATCAGTCAGGGTCTCAGAACCCAAAGTCACAGCCATCTGCAGGACATCAGTCGGGGTCTCAGAACCCAAAGTCATAGGCATCTGCAGGACATCAGTCAGGATCTCAGAACCCAAACTCACAATCATCTGCAGGACATCAGTCTAGGTCTCAGAACCCAAACTCATAGCCATCTGCAGGACATCAGTCAGGGTCTCAGAACACAAAGTCACAACCATCTGCAGGACATCAGTCAGGGTCTCAGAACCCAAACTCACAGCCATCTGCAGGATGTAAGTCAGGGTCTGAGAACCCAAACTCACAGTCATATGCAAAACATCAGTCGAGGTATCAGAACCCAAACTCACAGCCATCTGCAGGCCATCAGTCAAGGTCTCAGAACCCCAAGTCACAGCCATCTGCAGGACATCAGTCGGGGTCTCAGAACCCAAAGTCATAGGCATCTGCAGGACATCAGTCAGGATCTCAGAACCCAAACTCACAGTCATCTGCAGGACATCAGTCTAGGTCTCAGAACCCAAACTCACAGCCATCTGCAGGACATCAGTCAGGGTCTCAGAACATAAAGTCACAACCATCTGCAGGACATCAGTCGGGGTCTCAGAACCCAAACTCACAGCCATCTGCAGGATGTAAGTCAGGGTCTGAGAACCCAAACTCACAGTCATATGCAAAACATCAGTCGAGGTATCAGAACCCAAACTCACAGCCATCTGCAGGCCATCAGTCAGTGTCTCAGAACCCAAAGTCACAGCCATCTGCAGGACATCAGTCGGGGTCTCAGAACCCAAAGTCATAGGCATCTGCAGGACATCAGTCAGGATCTCAGAACCCAAACTCACAGTCATCTGCAGGACATCAGTCTAGGTCTCAGAACCCAAACTCACAGCCATCTGCAGGACATCAGTCAGGGTCTCAGAACATAAAGTCACAACCATCTGCAGGACATCAGTCGGGGTCTCAGAACCCAAACTCACAGCCATCTGCAGGATGTAAGTCAGGGTCTGAGAACCCAAACTCACAGTCATATGCAAAACATCAGTCGAGGTATCAGAACCCAAACTCACAGCCATCTGCAGGCCATCAGTCAGTCTCAGAACCAAAAGTCACAGCCATCTGCAGGACATCAGTCGAAGTCTCAGAACCCAAACTCACAGCCATCTGCAGGACATCAGTCTAGGTCTCAGAAACCAAACTCATAGCCATATGCAGGACATCAGTTGGGGTCTCAGAACCCAAACTCCCAGCCATCTGCAGGACATCAGTCGAGATATCAGACACCAAACTCACAGCCATCTGCAGAACATCAGTCAGTCTCAGAACCCAAACTCACAGTCATCTGCAGGACATCAGTCTAGGTCTCAGAACCCAAACTCACAGCCATCTGCAGGACATCAGTCAGGGTTTCAGAACATAAAGTCACAACCATCTGCAGGACATCAGTCGGGGTCTCAGAACCCAAACTCACAGCCATCTGCAGGATGTAAGTCAGGGTCTGAGAACCCAAACTCACAGTCATATGCAAAACATCAGTCGAGGTATCAGAACCCAAACTCACAGCCATCTGCAGGCCATCAGTCAGTCTCAGAACCAAAAGTCACAGCCATCTGCAGGACATCAGTCGAAGTCTCAGAACCCAAACTCACAGCCATCTGCAGGACATCAGTCTAGGTCTCAGAAACCAAACTCATAGCCATATGCAGGACATCAGTTGGGGTCTCAGAACCCAAACTCCCAGCCATCTGCAGGACATCAGTCGAGATATCAGACACCAAACTCACAGCCATCTGCAGAACATCAGTCAGTCTCAGAACCCAAAGTCACAGCCATCTGCAAGACATCAGTTGGGGCCTCAGAACCCAAACTCACAGCCATCTGCAGGACATATGCAGGCATGCAATTTATTAAAAATTCTGTAAACTTGGTGGATAATGTAGCAGGGGGTATTAAGTGAATCTTCAGCTTTTCTAGTTCAGAATGTTTTTACCGTTTTCTTTTAAACAATAAATCTTTTTTTAACTAGTATGAGTTGCACTTAAACATTTTCATATACTTTATCACTGCATTCTGGGTTAAAAATGAGAAGTCCTCTGTCCAGGAGGGAGACACTGTGTGATCATTTTATTTCATAGGATCCTTCTAAAAAAAGTAGCAATTATCTTAATTAGACAACTTCTTCAAAACAGATGAACAGATCTTTTGGGTGCATACATTTATGAAATGAAAAAAGCAAAACACAAAAATACATCAAATATAAAGGGCTTGTGCATATTTTAAGTTCACTTGACAAGGCTACCTCATGTTCTGAAACTATATCCACATCTTCCTCTGGTCTAGGTCCAAGATCCAAGAAAAGTACTCCGGAACAGTAGGGATTTGTACATGTAAATATTGTATGCAATTTTGATACATTGTGCACTTTGGGAAATTCAAAAGGAATGCCAAATACAAAGAGTTTTATTTTATACAACACTGAAAGCAAGTAATCATTTTAATTACTCATTTATTAGACATATCGACAGCCAAGCAAGTGTGGCCTTCATGTGATACAAAAGTACTGTCAGTGCATTAATTGATTTTCCGTGCCAACATGGCTATGCTAACCACCTTCATAGAAAAGCCCTTCGGACAGCATTAAGTTTAATCTCTCAAATTAAGGAACAGGGCCATGAAATAAGATGTTGCTTGCAAATACTCCATGATTCCAGGCAGAACCACACTGTAAAACAAAGGCTAGCAAGCTCCCTGAAGTGATGCACCTATCTTGGGTTAGATTCCCTCTGATGTTTTTGAATCGTATTATCAATGGCTGGAGGGAGATGAAGCAGCAGTTTGCCTTCTAGAGAACAAAGAAGAAAAGGGAGTTCAGAAAATGCTCATACATCTAATCTACTCTTCACACTGTTCTTTTTACTCACAGAAAGCAAGTACAGTATATTCATTTTTGTTTCCTGTGATTTATTCATTTAGTCCTCTGGTGGCTACTAGATAACATTAGAAGCAAAATTCCTTTGCATGTTTGTTTTGTACATATAATGCTTTGAATGTTGGAATCTATTCTTTGATTTGTATTATTATATATTTACAATTTGATTGTACATCAATCAACCCTATCTTTATATTACCACTAATTCAAACATTTATAAAAAAAAAAAAGAAAAAAGCTGAATATATACTCACATATACATGTAATTTTTTTTTTTTTTTTTTAGAGATGATACAATGGGTGGAACAGCATGGTAACACTCAAAGTTTTATATCCTTATCATCACTTTTAGGTCAGAGTAATTTGATGCCTTATGCACCTAGCAAAAGTCTGCTTTTTCTACAAACCACCTCAAAATATGCAATTACTACAAAATTATAAGGATTAAATCTTTGCTATACCCAAGGTGGATATAGTGGCTATATACAGTTAGATCCAGAAACATTTAACCAGTGACACAAGTTTTGACATTTAGCTGTTTACCAAAACATATTCAAGAAACAATTATATAATCAATTTGGGCTTAAAGTGCAGACTCTCAGCTTTAAGTTCAGGGCATTCACATCCTAATTTTGGAGTAAGAGTTTAGGAATTACAGTTATTTAATATGTAGCTGCCTCTTTTATAAGGAACCAAAAGTAATTGGACAATTATTTCAAAACCTCTTTTAATGGGCTGCATGGGCTGTTTCCTTGTTAATTCATCATCAATTAACCAGATAAAAGGTCTGGAGCTGATTCCAGGTGTTGCATTTGCATTTGGAAACTGTTGTTGTGAACTCACAACATGCTGTCAAAGGAGTTCTCAATGGAGGAGAAGTAGAACATCATTGGGCTGAAAAAAAAGAATTCCATCAGAAAGATAGCAGAAATGTTAGGATGTGATTAGTGATGGGCAAAGCCGAACTGTAAAGTTCAGGGTCCGTACCGAACACATAGTGTTCGTGCACACGATCTCGAACAGGGGTTTTCCTGGGAAGCTCGTGTTACAGTTCGAGTCCAGTTCCAGTCCAGGGGCTGTAAAAAAAAAACACATTAGTGAAAACATTATGATTATACTTACCGGTCCTGCGACGCGTCCCATAGACTTTGTCTCCCAGCCCCCTCTGCTTCCGGGTCCGATCATTAACTTCCGGTGGTATTCGCTGCACTGCTCATCACACGGCAGTTTTCGGCTTTTTTCAGCCATGTTTGCGGTGACGTCAGGGTTCACCCAAGTCCACGAGCCATGTACTCGATTGAACTTTGACTGTCATAGTGCAAGTCTTGCATTGTATCACCCGGCACGATGCACACTCTCCTTGCAGGAGCGGGTTGGCTGCATGTATTTCCATGCAGCTGAGGCACTCCTGTCAGGAGAGTGTGCGCCGTGCTGGGTGATGCCGATGTGAGACTCACAGGAGTCATATGCAAGCCTCAGGGTGAATGCTCTGACAGCTTTCAGCTGAGTCTGTGTGAGCAGACCTGTGTATGTCTTCTCGCAGAGATGAAGCAGAGCTGAAGATGCTCACCCACCTTTGGACTATGTTGGAGGATTTGTTTGGGTAATAAAGATGGAGTCCTAAATGTCTTCTGTTTTATTTCTAATAAAATATTTTTTTCTCTGTGTTGTTTTATTTTACTGTTAAAATAACAGACAATCACAGACGCTGTCACAGAGTGGGCATCAGTAATTGGGTGCTGGAGTAACCTGAAACTAACCCATACATTCTAGCCTCTAGAATGTACGGGCAGATTCCAGGTTACTCCAACAGTTAATCACAGATGCATATTCTCCGTTACAACATCTGAGATTGGCTGGCCTCACACATATAGTAGTGTAAAAATAAATATTAAAAAAAATAACGTAGCGCTCTGCATTATTTTTGATTCTCAGTGCAGATAAAGTGGACGACTATGCCTAGGTTTATCTTGGCTGGCAATCAAAATACAGGGAAGCCCATTCATTTTTGATTCATTATTTAAAATAATAAAAAAAAAAAAAAATGCGGGCTAGTCAGCTAAAAACAGGCAGCTGGGGGCTGGGATTCTCCGCAGCCCGCAGCAGCCCCTGGAAATTTTGCATTGTTTTTTAGCGCCATTTCCAGGAACTTTATCTGGCTCGTCCAGTGGCCCTAATGGCGGTGGCATGCTGGGTAAAAAAGGGGTTAATACCAGCTTTGTATTCTCAGCTGGTACTAAACCTGAAATTCATGGTGTCATGCCAAATTAGATATGTCCACCATGAATTTCTAGTAAACAGTAAAAAGAAAAACATAACACATAGAAATTTTTTTTTATTAGAAATAAAACAAAAAAAAATATTTAGAGACTCCATTTTTATTATAAAAAATCCTTTGACCGACGTACTCCACAAGTAGAGCAAATGTCAGCTCTGCTTCATCACTCTGTACAGACAAATGTCTCTCTACAGGCTGGCACTGAAGGTAGGATTCCACTTGCATATGACTCCTGTGAGTCTCACATCGGTATCACCCAACACGACGCACACTCTCCTGACATGAGCGCCTCAGATGCATGGAAATACATGGAAATTGGGTAAATTCTGACGTCATCGCAAACACCATCAAAAACAGCCGTAGACTGCCGAGTGAGGAGTAGTGCAGTGAATTTCCTTGGAAGTTAATGCTCGGACCTGGAAGCTGAAGCGGCCAGGAGAGAGAGTCTGCTGGATGCGTTTTGGGACATGTAAGTATAATGACCATGTTTATTAATAACTATATTCTTTATTTTACAGTCCCCCCATCCCATAACTGTAAAGTCCAAGTTCGAGAGGTTCGGACACAAGTTCGCGTTATCTCAGAACCCGAACTCCAACTTTACAAAAAGTTTGCGCGAATCTCCCAAACACGAACATCGGGGGGTTCGCCCATCACTGGATGTGATCTAAAACTACATCAGATTTTCACTCAAGTCTGAAAAGTAGAAAGTGAAACAAATGAGTTAAAAATATTGTATAATGTATCATAATACACGCCACCTACTGTCTCCTCCCCAAAATCCTATAGATTGTAAACCCGCAAGGGTAGGGCCTTCTTCCCTCTGTACTAGTCTGTCTACTGTAACTTGTGTATGTATTCTGTATGTAACCCCTTCTCATGTACAGCACCATGGAATCAATGGTGCTCTATAAATAAATAAATAATAATAATAATAATAATAATAAAAAATAATAATGAGGAAAATGATCCAATTTCACATGTACTGTATGTGAGTTGTAAAAGTATGTGAAACTTTCTGTGTCAGATGTGACCACTTTGTAAAATGTTAACTTGCTGTATGTATTTCCAGTAATTGTTGATTGAACCTACACATCAGCTTTGAGTTATTTGCATAGTTTTTAAGGTATTTAATCCCTTTACTCCTTGGCGATTTTCTAATTTTTTTTAGTTCTTTTTTTTTTGCTCCCCTGCTTCCGAGAATTATAACTTTTATTTTTCTGTCAATCTTGCCTGTTAAGGGTTTATTTTTTGCAGGACGAGTTGTAATTTTTAATGAAATCATTAGTTTTACCATGTATTGTACTTGAAAACCTAAAAAAAATTCCAAGTGTGAAGTTGCAAAAAAAGTGCAATTGCATGATTGTGTTTAGGGAATTTTATTTACTGTGTTCACTATATGGTAAAACTAATGTGTCAGTGTGATACCTCATGTTGGTACAAGTTCGTAGATACCAAATATGTATACTTTTACTTTTAAATAATGGGTTAAAGAAAAATTCTGAAGTTTGTTAAGAAAAAAGAGTAGCACTTTTGGTGACCGATAGCATTTTTATATATTCCATTTTTGTGTAGATGCTAAGTTTTGATCGCCTGTTATTGCATTTTAATTTTTTGCAGTGACCAAAAAACATAAATTTGGCATTTAGAATTTTTTTCTCACCACGCCGTGTACTGATCAAATAAATTGATTTTATATTTTGATAGATCGAGCATTTCTGAAGTCGGTGATACCAAATATGTGTATATATTTTTTTCAATTGTTTTATTTTCAATATGGTGAATGGGGTGTGATTTGAACTTTTAGTTTTTTTTATTTTGTTATTTTTAAAAACTTTTTTTTTTATTTTTCTTATTCATTTTATTAGTGCCCGTAAGGGACTTTATGGATCAGCAGTCTGATCACTTGTGCATTTCTAATTCATCAGAGCTGCACAGCTCTGATCAGTAAAAATGCACTGTTCCTGTCGGCTCTTACAGGAAGTATGTCATGGTCGCATCAGGGGTCATCACATGACCCTGAGCTACCATGACAACAATCGGGACCTCATTATCATGTAACGGGGCCTCTGATGTGGCGGGGAACAGCACAATCTCTGCCGCCTCAATTTAAATTGCTCTGTCACATTTTGACAGTGGCAAGCAGGCGTGGGTGGATCGCAGAGTTCAAATCAGCAAACATGTGCAGGGATCACCGCCGGCTCACCACAGCCGCTAGCGGTGATTACATGACACAACCTGTAACCTAATATATTAATCCAGAGTAAGGCAAAAACCCTATGAGACAGATCCTAATTGCACCATATTAGGGGAAACATTTCTTCCCAACTCTATATACAACAATGAGACTAGTTCCCAGGATCAACATACCATCACTGAATCTAGTATTCATAACCTGTAATATTATATTTTTCAAAAAAGGCATACAGGTCCTTCTTTTTTTTAGTGGTTCAATCATTACAAAAATCATGTGGCAAGAGTTCCATAATCTTACTATAAAAAAAATCTGTGTTTGTGATAATGATTAAACCTTCATTCTTCTGTAGTGGGTGGGCCTACCCCCTACTAGTTTAACATAGTTACCCGGCATTGTGATTATTAAAAGTGTTGAATTTTATATTGTTATGTGCTGTGTTAGGGCACCCCCTAGTGGCCGGGTGGGACGGCTGTTGCCACCGGGGAGGAGGAGTCGGCCGGATATCTAGGCAAGGTCTGAATGTGTGTGGGGAGAGAGGATCCGGGTCAGCGGAGTGTGAACATCTGGAGCGGCAAGTGCGATTGTGTGAGCGGAACATCAGGGGACACCGGAGATAAGGAGGTGGACGCAACCTCAAAGCCTATTCTGCCGGTGTGGGTCCGGTGTATGCTTGGCTGAAGAGTGGGAGTCCAGTGGCGCAACCTCAAAGCCTATTCTGCCGGTGTGGGTCCGGTGTATGCTTGGCTGAAGAGTGGGGGTCCAGTGGCGCAACCTTGAAGCCTATTCTGCCGGTGTGGGTCCGGTGTATGCTTGGCTGAAGAGTGGGAGGAGTACTCTGGGCATATCCCCATCAGAGGGTGCGTTTGGGCAGGTTGTCCCCAGCTCCACTAATATTGCCGAAATCCGCTGACCGGAGTGTTTTTCTCTGTATCGTTGTGAATAAATGTCGATTTTATTGCATCTGGACTGTTGCCTGCAGCCTCTTTGTGCATCGGCCGATAAAGATACAGACATACACTCTCTCAACATTAAAGAAGTGATGGAGTCAGGGATGTGCCTTGAAAATAGTGCTGCCATGACTACACAGCCAGAGGCCTCCCTGGCTAGTCACTTCATGTGGCGTAGTCGGCAGGATGCAAGTCCCTTGCCGGAGAACCAGGAGACGGAAGACCAAGTAGTGCCTGAAGTACGGAATTCGGACTATGAGAACAGATTTCCAGTCCCATGGTGGGAGGAAGAAGTGCCCAAGGCGTTGGACCGGGCACAAGATGGCGGCGAGATGGCCGACGTCTGTGAAGAAACAGAAAAGGCGCGGAAAATTGGCGCCGAAAGAAGAGCCTGGGGCTGGCCGGTGCCGAAGAGAAAGCATGGAGTACTCCGCCCAAAGAGGGGAGGCGCCAGCTCCAAGGCATGGAAGAAGAAAAAGAAAAAGAAGTACCTCAGCGGAGGAGTCGAGATGATGCGTGAGGCTGGGGGTGGAGTTCGTTTCAGAGCGGGAAATGAAGACCCGCCTCCACTTCCTCCAGCCTCCGCGTCGACACCGCCGCCATTATTAGCGATTCGGTCGGAAACCGAGATGGAGAACTTTGGGCAACCTGCGGAGTTGGCGACGACGATGGCCCTCATCAGCCTCGGTCGAGGCCGACCTCGGTTCGCCCCTGCTAGCGAGGCCGCGATAGTGGACCTTCCCATTGGACCGGGAGGCTCTACGAGGCCAGACAAGGTTTCCTGGAAGACCTCATGGGATGCTCAAACCGGGAGCACCATCACAGAGGTGAAGGCGACCTATGCTACCCCGCCCATGCCTAGTCGTCCGGGGGTTGCTGTTTTTCCATGGGACACTCCGCAGCTTAACGCCGCCGCCACATCATTTGTTCCGACGCCAGAGCCGGCCGAAGAGTTAGCTGGCCGTCTAGAGAAGGATCACCTGGGCTTCTTCTGGGACCCAGTCACCATCTCGCCGGAGAAGGCGCGCCCCAGAGTCCCGACCCCGAAGCCTGACCCCGTCCAGGAACGTCTCCTGGCCGAGACCATCGTCCGGGAAATGCTGTCCGGCTCTGGTGGCGAGGAGCTGGCACAGCAGTTTGTGACCGGGGTGGTAGTCAAGTTTAACCAGCAAGAGGGATACGGCTTCATCCGAGAAGTAGAGACCGGGGATGATTATTTTTATAACCGGGTTCATCTCGACGTCGAAGGACTCCCTAAGCGACTTCACACTCTTTGGCCGGGTGAAAAAGTCACCTTTCTGCCGGATGCCGGTAGCCGCGGCCTGTTTGCCGTCTGCGTCTCCCGCATGCCGACCACCCGGGAAGCGGAGCAGTGGCAGGAGGAGATAGAGTGGGAGGAGCAGCAAGAGCGGCGCCGGAGCCATGCCAAACCGCTCCCGCCCGCGCCTCCTCAGCCCCAGCGCGTCCTGACTGCTGCCCCGGAGGCCGTGATGGAACCGGCTCCTGATCCGGAGAAGTTCCCAGCCGTGGTAGCGGTGACCCAAAACGTGACTAATAAGCCGGTCATTATGCTGGACGCACCACCACCATCCCGGGCAGGAACACCGTCACCGCCAAGAGGAGCCGCAGCAGCTGTGCCGGAGGAACCGCCCTACGCCCCGGTGTCTTTCAGGCGAATCCGCCGCCAGCCGGGACAATCTCTGGGGGCCTACATCCAGGCTCAAGCGGAAGAATGGAAGAGAGCCTGGCCCCCAGAGTAAGTTGTTGCCTCCAGCACTTGCCGAGACCGGTGTTGTTCCAGACCGGCAGAAAGTTCCTCTGTTGTTGTAAAGTTTTACGGGCTTGTTGCCCCCAGCAAAGACCGGGAGCGCTCTTGAAGCCTCCGGGCACCCCCAGCGAAGACCGGGAGCGCTACTGAAGCCTCCGAGCACCCATCTAAGACCGGGAGCGCTGTTGAGCCTCCGGGCGCTATCCAGAGACCGGGAGCGCTGTTGCGCCATTAAGCGTCCCTAAAGATCGGGAGCGCCGCTGAACTGGTGCCGCTGTTGAGGACTGAACCGAAAGGTTTTTATGTGTTTATGTTTTTATGTGTTTAAGAGCCTTGCCGGGAGGCTCGGATTTTAAGAGGGGAGGCATGTAGTGGGTGGGCCTACCCCCTACTAGTTTAACATAGTTACCCGGCATTGTGATTATTAAAAGTGTTGAATTTTATATTGTTATGTGCTGTGTTAGGGCACCCCCTAGTGGCCGGGTGGGACGGCTGTTGCCACCGGGGAGGAGGAGTCGGCCGGATATCTAGGCAAGGTCTGAATGTGTGTGGGGAGAGAGGATCCGGGTCAGCGGAGTGTGAACATCTGGAGCGGCAAGTGCGATTGTGTGAGCGGAACATCAGGGGACACCGGAGATAAGGAGGTGGACGCAACCTCAAAGCCTATTCTGCCGGTGTGGGTCCGGTGTATGCTTGGCTGAAGAGTGGGAGTCCAGTGGCGCAACCTCAAAGCCTATTCTGCCGGTGTGGGTCCGGTGTATGCTTGGCTGAAGAGTGGGGGTCCAGTGGCGCAACCTTGAAGCCTATTCTGCCGGTGTGGGTCCGGTGTATGCTTGGCTGAAGAGTGGGAGGAGTACTCTGGGCATATCCCCATCAGAGGGTGCGTTTGGGCAGGTTGTCCCCAGCTCCACTAATATTGCCGAAATCCGCTGACCGGAGTGTTTTTCTCTGTATCGTTGTGAATAAATGTCGATTTTATTGCATCTGGACTGTTGCCTGCAGCCTCTTTGTGCATCGGCCGATAAAGATACAGACATACACTCTCTCAACATTAAAGAAGTGATGGAGTCAGGGATGTGCCTTGAAAATAGTGCTGCCATGACTACACAGCCAGAGGCCTCCCTGGCTAGTCACTTCACTTCTACAAAAATACAATGGCTGCTCACCACCCTTGCATGCCTGGGTGTAAATGGATTATTAGTATTGATGAGCGAGCAATAAAGTACTCGAATGCTCGTTACTCCAATCAAGCGGGTCCACTGCTTGGACCCGGGTGATTCGATTAATGAGTATAATGGAAGGTTATGGGGAACTCAAGTGTTTTTCTAGCAGAACACATTAGAGGGCAGCAGAGGCCGGAAAAATGCACATAACATGAAAAACGCTGTGGGGTCTTCCCCAATTTTGATAACCAAGGTGAAGCAGACAGCTGCAGGCTGGTATCATCCTGGGAAGGCCAATGGTTATTGGACTCTTCACTAGGGATGGGCGAACCCGAACTGTAAAGTTCGGGGTTCGTACCGAACACATGGTGTTCGTGCACACGACCCCGAACACGAGCTTTCTGGGAAGCTTGTGTTACAGTTCATGTTACAGTTCGGGTCCAGGGGCTGTTAAAAAAAAGCACATTATTAAAAAAACAATATGATCATACTTACAGGTCCCACGACGCGTCCTGCAGACTCTGCCTCCCAGCGCTTCTGCGTCTGTCCGATCATAGCTGTTCCCCCCGGTAAGCACCTCTGGCTAAAAAGACCTGCCATGACCGTGACGTCATACCCATGTGACCAGTCATGTGTGAATGTTGTATTACCTCATTGGCTACAGACTGGTCTTGTGAGTATGACATCATCAAAGGTTCTGGTGCGCCGTGATGCGAGTGTCATAGCATCACGGCGCACAATCTCCCGACGGCAGCGGGTGAGCTGCGTTTATTTCTATGCAGCTGAGGTGCTGCTGTCGGGAGAGTGGGGTGATGCAATGCGAGACGCAAGTGCAATCATCCCCTCACTGTCAGCTTGTTACATTGCTCTGTCCAGAGTGATGTAGCAGACCTGACATGGCTCTCTGTGCTTCTCACTGTGTATAGACACTGTCTGTAGACAGTGATGAAGCAGAGTTGACTTTGTGCTTTGCTTCTCACTGTGTATAGACTGTGTCTGAGCACAGTGATGAAGCTGACATGGCTGTCCCTGTGGATTATGTTGGACTAAGGATTTTTTTATAATAAAGATGAAGTCTCTAAATGGTTTTTTTTTTGTATTTCTAATAAAAAAAATTCTCTGTGTTGTGTTTTTTTAATGTTTCCTAGAAATTCATGGTGGCCATGTCTAATTTGGCATGACACCATGAATTTTGGGCTTAGTACCATCTGAGAATACAAAGCTGGTATTAACCCCTTTATTACCTAGCGAGCCACTGCCATCACAGCCGCTGGACGAGCCGGGTAAAGCACCTGGAAATGGCGCTAAGAAACAATGCGCAATTCCCAGGGGCGGCTGCGGGCTGCCGAGAATCCCAAAAAATTATTGGGATTCCCTGTATTTTGATTGCCAGCCAAGGTAACGCCAGGCAGATGAGGGGTGGAAGCCCGTAGCTGTCTGCTTTATCAACGCTGAGAATCAAAAATACCGCGGAGCGCTACGTCATTTTTTTTAATGATTTATTTATTTTTACAGTACTGTGATGTCAGGCAATCAAAATGTGGGGAAGCCTATTTTCTTTTTTAGTTATTTAACTAAATAATTAAAAAAAAAATGCGTGGGCTCCCGCTGCATTTTTTGTATTGCTAGCTAAGGGTAATCCAAGCAGCTACTGGTTGCTAAACCCCACTGCTTGGTGTTACCTTCACTGGCAATAGAAAATCCAGGGAAGCCTTTTTTTTTTTTTAGATTTTTGCCAAAAAACTAAAAAAAAAAATGATGTGAGCTTTGCCATATTTTTGTATGCTAGCTAGGTATAGCAGGCAGGTATGGGCTGCCCCCGACCCACAGCTGCCTATATGTACCCGGCTGGGAACCAAAAATATAGGGAAGACCTTTTTTTAATTATTTCATGAATTTCAAGAAATAATTAAAAAAAACCGACATGGGCTTCGCCCCATTTTTGTGTCCAGCCAGGTACAACCATTCAGCTGGGGATTGATATCCACAGCGCAGGTTGGCCCAAGCTTTCTGCCCCCCCCCCCCGCTGTGAATTGCAGTCAGCAGCTACCCCAGAAAATGGCGCGTTCATAGAAGCGCCATCTTCTGGCGCTGTATCCAACTCTTGCAGTGGCCCTGATGCCGGGTGGCATGCTGGGTAATGAGCTTTGTTTTACCAGCTAGTATTAACCCAGAGATTCTTAATGTCAGGCAAGTTTGACTTGGCTATTAAGAATCTCCAACAAAGAGTTAAAAAAAAGACACCACACAGAGAAAAAATACTTTATTAGAAATAAATACACAGACACTTTATTAGAAATAAGTACACAGACACACTCATGGACTCCATGTTTATTACTCCCTCTTACCCCTCCACGATCCTGGTCTTCTGTCTTCTTTCTTCTTCAACCCATGCAGCTCTGCTATATCAGACAGCACAGGGGAGGAAGAATGCTTCTGCTCCCCTGTGCTGTGTAATCACTCAATAAGTGAGCAGAAGCTGCGGGTTGGTAAGCGGTGAAGTCACCGCTGCCACCGTTGCCATAGTAACCTGACAGGTGGGTTACTATAACAATGGTTATCTCCGATCACCTGATTCCCGGTGCCGTGATCAACCGGCTGTGGCAGCCAATCGCTCCATGTGGGCTGACCCTGTAAAGAGCGCCGACATGCAGGGAGAGGGAGTTGACCATGTGTCCGAGCATCTTGCCGGTACACGGCACTCGCCTAGTATACCGAGTACTGAGATGCTTGGGCGAGCACCGCATACCGGCGAGATGCACTGACAGGACCTAGCATGACGTCTTAGCCATGTGACTAGTCTGTAGCCAATGAGATAATACAAAATTCACACATGACTGGTCACATGCTATGAAGTCATGGAAGGTAGTTTGGTTACTGGACGGTACAGCGATGATTGTACTCGGAAGGAGAAGCAGCGTGAGACAGAGCACAGGACGCATTGCGAGACCTGTAAGTATAATGACAATGTTTATTGTTAACTATATTCTTTATTTTACAGCCCCCCTGCCCCATCACATAACTGTAAAGTCCAAGTTTGGGGTTCGGACGCAAGTTCGCGTTATATCAGAACCTGAACACGAACTTTACAAAACGTTCGGGAGAGGCTCCCGAACACTGGACATTGGGGGGATCGCCAATCCCTACTCTTCTAAAAATAGCAGTCTGCATCTGCCCCAGCATTGGATCATCACATTAGAGGCATCAATTCTGGTGCTTTGCCCCCAAATCTTCCTGATTGCCCCAGTGCAGTGACCTTGAGGTAATAAGTTAAAAAGGGTTCATGTCAGCTGTGTATTGTCAACTGACATCAAGCCCAGGGGTTAGTTATGGATAGGGGTATATCAGATACCCCATTTACTAACCCAGTAAGTGCAATGTTAACAAACACACACATATGAACAAATAGTTTATTTGAATAAGGACTCCACTACACTATTCTTCGTTCATGAATTTATTAAAAAAACCCATGAAGATTAATATTATTATTTATTATTATAGCGGCATCAATTCCATGGCGCTTTATATGTGAAAGGGGTATACATAATAGGGCAAGTACAATAATCATATACAATACAAGATAAAGACAGGTACAGGACTATAGAGGTCCCTGCCCGCGAGGGCTCACAGTCTACAAGGGATAGGTGAGGATACAGTAGGTGAGGGTAGAGCTGATTGTGCGGCGTTGCATCAGACCGAGGGTTACGGCAGGTTGTAGGCTTGTCGGAAGAGGTGGGTCTTCAGGTTCCTTTTGAAGCTTGTCAAGGTAGGCGAGAGTCTGATGTGTTGTGGCAGAGCATTCCAGAGTATGGGGGAGGCACGGGAGAAATCTTGGATGCGATGGTGGGAAGAGGAGATGAGAGGGGAGCAGAAAAGGAGATCTTGTGAGGATCGAAGGTTACGTGCAGGTAAGTACCGGGATACTAGGTCAGAGATGTGAGGAGGAGACAGGTTGTGGATAGCTTTGTACGTCATGGTTAGGGTTTTGAAGTGGAGTCGTTGGGCAATGAGAAGCCAGTGAAGCAATTGGCAGAGAGGAGAGGTCGGGGAGTAGCGGGGGGACAGGTGGATTAGTCGGGCAGCATAGTTTAGAATAGATTGTAGGGGTGCGAGACTGTTAGAAGGGAGGCCACAGAGCAGGAGGTTGCAATAATCCAGGCGGGAGATAATAAGGGCATGTACTAATGTTTTTGCAGCTTCTTGGAAAAGGAGTGTTCGGATCCATGAAATATTTTTAAGTTGGAGGTGGCAGGAGGTGAAGAGGGCTTGGATGTGTGGCTTGAAAGAGAAATCAGAGTTTAGGAATACTCCCAGGCAGCGAGCACGAGGGACCAGGGAGAGTGGGCAGCCATTGACATTGATGGATATGTCAGGTGGGGGAGTTGAGTGATGGGGGGGAAAGACAATGAATTCTGTTTTGTCCATGTTCAATCTTAAGAATCGGGTACAGAAAAAGGATGAAATAGCAGACAGACATTGTGGGATTCTGGTTAGTAGGGAGATGATGTCAGGCCCAGAGAGGTAGATCTGCGTATCATCAGCGTAGAGATGATACTGAAAGCCGTGGGACTCTATGAGCTGTCCCAGGCCAAGGGTGTAAATGGAGAACAGCAGGGGTCCAAGAACTGAACCTTGGGGGACCCCGACAGATAGGGGGCGAGATGAGGAAGTGGTCTGAGAGTGGGAAACGCTGAAAGTTCGGTCGGTTAAGTATGAAGAGATCCAAGATAGCGCCAAGTCTGTGATGCCCAGAGATCCAATGTTATCCATTGTGTAGTGGTCCCATGACATCCCTGGAATCTGTACTCCAAACTATTGAGCCTCGTTCAGAAAATGAGGCTCCATGAGTCACTCCAGGTTAGTGTCAGCCCTGGAGTTTCTCACGCACTGTGACATCAGTAACTCAGTGAAGTCACCACATGTGAGAAATTTTGGATCTGACACTAACCAGTTGTGACCTCTGGAGTCACTCCTGGTCAATGTCTGACCTGAAACTTTCAGGTCAGAAGTTCACGTGAGAAGTTCCGGGTCAAGTGCTTACCGTGAATGACTCCAGAGGTCACTTCTAGCCAGCACCAGACCCAGAGTTTCTCACACCATGTGAGGTAAGTAACTCAGTGAAGTCAAGGCACAATGAGACGTTTCGGGTCTGGCACTGACCGGAAGTGACCTATGGATCCTTGTTCTCTGAATCCTCAACCTCTCCCTTAATGTAACACGTGTTCCAAGAGTTCAGAGAGAATCCCCCACTTCCGTACAGCTCAGCCACGGCTCAACGTAATCAGGCAGTGCTGAAATTAATCTGCTTCAAAGAACGCAGTCACACAGCTGCAGAGTTGTGGACCGCTATTCATGCCGGGTTTGATCAATCGCTATCTCCACTGAACCTGGAGCCAGGGAAAGCCATGTGCGACAATGGTGCAAATCTGTTAGTGGCCCTAAACCTGGGCAACATCACCTATGTGCATTGCATGGCTCACATCCAGAACCTGATTGTACAGAAACGTCTAGCCCACTATTTCAGGCTGGATGCACTGCTGCAGAAAGCACAGGCAATGTGTGCTCACTTCCGCTGTTTCCACACCACTGCTAATCGACTTGCAACGCTACAAAGAACTTTAGGCCTACCGGTTAACTTGATGATATGCGATGTGCTGACACCATAGGATTCCACTTTGCACATGTTGCAGTGACTGTGGCAGCATCAGCGAGCCCTGATGCACTATGCAATGATGCATAACCTTGGACAACACAGTATGGATTGTGGGACAAATCATGATTGTGGATTGGGCCCAGATTAAGGACCTCTGTGAACCCTCCTTAACCGTTTCAAAATAGCTACAAAGATGGTTAATGCTAATGATGCCATCATCAGCATCACTATTCCGCTCATCTACATGTTGGAGCACACTTTGAATAGTCTGCGGGAGGAGGTGAGAGTCCTAGAAGAAGAGGAGGAAGCAGAAGAGGATGAGGAAGGGATAAAATTTCATTTGGGTCCGGACAGTCATCACACTGGCGAATGAGGAGGGTGTAGTCCATCAATGGAGCCAGGCTCATAGTAACAGACAAACTGGTAGTGAAGGTACAGGAGTCGAGGAACAAATGGAGGAGGATGAGGTGATGGGTGCAGAAAACTCTGGAGACAAAGAAAGGTATTGATCCCGTCTCTTTTCTCCATGGTTGGTGGGAGGTGATGGAAGAGGCAAACTTGAGCATTACCCCGCCACCAGAACAACATGGACTTGGACCACATGGAAGCGTCTGACACATGATCACCTTCTTGCTTCACTATTTGCAACATGATGTCCGTATCGTTACTATTAGAAATAATGCTGACTACTGGGCTGCCACTCTGTTAGATCCACGGTACAAAAGTAAATTTAGCAAGATGCTTCCACTCTTGGAAAGTGACATGCAGATGCTGGAGAATCGAAACAAGCTTGTAGACCATCTTAATAGTAGTTTTCCACAAGACAGCAGTGAGGCATACAGTGTGCATAACAGTTCTAGAATTTTCAACCACAGAAATGTCACGCTGTCAACCCAGAAACATTAGCAGCAGCAGTTGAAGTGCTAGAAGCAATTTGTCTGAGGTTTGGCACACATTTTTTTAGACCATTGCATGCACCCGCAGAACAGAGTAGCTGCCTGACACATAGTGAATGACTGGAGAGGATGGTGCAGGAGTATCTAGACCTCAACATCGATACCATAATGGGGGAATTGGAGCCTTTTGCATTTTGGTGTTCAAAAATGGAAGAGTGGCCTGAGCTCGCCAGTCACACCTTGGAAGTTTTGGCTTGCCCAGCAGCCAGCATGTTCTCTCAGAACGTGTCTTCAGCGCTGCTGGCAGTGTATTGACAGATAAGCACAACCAGCTGTCCCCTGAAAGTGAATGCTGCTGTCCCCTGAAATTATAAGTCGTGGATGTCCAGTGAATTTGCCACCCCAGTCCCAGACTGTGCAGACTAGGGCGATGTTGAACTGCCAGGCTTCTGTGACTAAGAGGCCTACGCCTCTCTGTCATCTTGCTGTCTCTGATGAAGATATAAATGGTGTCTTAGGCCTTGTTCCTGGGCAGATCCCATGCTGCCATGTTGAATTATTGAGCAATTTGTAGTGTGTGCCAATTGTTGCCACTTTTCCTGTTCCTTGACCTTAATTGTTGGAAATGTGGAGACTCCAAATGGGGTCTCTAAGTTGTCTTTTATTTGTAGTGCTAGTGTTCTGTGAGCAAGAAGCCTACTCCTGTCTGTCATCTTGCTGTCTCTGGTGAAGGTAGAGTTGTTGGATCAGGCCTTCTTACAGGGCTGGTCCCACGCATCCATGTTGCGACTTTCCACTACTTTTAGTCTCTGCAAAGTTTTTGCCACTTTTTATGTTGTTTGTACTTAATTTTTGGAAATGTGGAGACTCCAAGTAGGGTCTCCAAGTTGGCTTTGGTCTCTAGTGACAGTCTTCTGGGAGCAAGAGGCCTATGCCTGTTTGTCATGCATCTCTAGATTTTTCCCTGTTAAATGCCAAGCCACATCCAGTGAGTTGCATTGACCATACCTCTCTGCTGTTTAAGGACCTATGGGGAGGGGAGCAATTGATGTTACTGCTATGCTGTCTGCCTGAAAGGTTTTTAAATGTTGAGACTACAAGATAGGTCTTCATGTTTTGTATTGCGAGTAGTGCAAGTCTTCTGGGACCAAGAGGCCTACACCTGTCTGGCATTCATCTCATGATTTTTAAAATATAAATTCTGGGCCACAGCCTTTAGTTTGCATGGACCGTACCTCCCTGCTCTTTTAAGGCGTTACTGTACTGCTGTCTGCCTGAAAGGATATTGTATGCCGAGGATACAAGATGGGTCACCAGGTTTTGTCTTGTGGGTAGTTCCAGTCTTCCGGGAGCAAAATGCCTACACCTGTCACTCATGTATGTCCTCATTTTTAAAACTGAAATAACAGATCACAGCCTGTGTGTTGCATATACCGTACTGCTCTTTTAAGACCCTATGGGAAGGGGGGAAATTGGTGCTACTGTTTTGCTGTCTGCCTGAAAGGTCAATGTCAATGTCAAGACTCCAAGATTGGTCTCAAAGTTGTCTCTTGTCTGTACTTGCAGTAGTATGGGAGCATCAGCCCTACTCCTGCCGCTTATCCACCTCTATATTTCTTATGTCAACAATCTAGGAAGCTAATGGCTATGCCAAAACAGTGGTACTGCACTTTAAAACTTATTTCTGCTGTTTTCAAAGGATTTCAACCCCCCCCAAAAGTGTTTTCTCTGCCTTACGTTTGGCCTCCCATTGAATCCAATGGGGTTTGGAAAGGTTTGATACAGTTTCAGATTTGGTTTGTCAAACAGTTTGGCGAACACAGCGTAAGTTCGGGTAAGCTCGGCGAACTGAACCTTGAGAATTTTGCTCATCTCTAGGTATTGTGGCTTTCCCAGCCTAAAAATAGGAGCCCATAACAGGCCCAAAATTGGTGCATGCATTAGTTATTAGAGGCATCTATCAGACACCCCCATTACTAACCCAGTAAGTTTAAAATTAAAAAACATACACTGGAAAAAATAGTTTATTTGAATAAAGACTCCCCCACACTATCCCTCATTCAAAAAATGTATTTAAACACAAAATAAAACATGAAAATCCAACGTAATCCCCCCTCGAAAATGTATTCCAACTTATGGAGGCTCATTCTCAGAGCCAGGCTCCATAGGTCATTACTGGTCAGCACCAGACCTGGCACTTTTCATACAGAGTGACTTCTTTGCATTACTGATTAACATAGAAGATGAAAGGGCACCACCCGTTGGGATCTCCTGATATATAATAACAAGCATACACAAGAAAAAGAAAAGATATACCAAAAAATGGGATCACCACCACAATGTTAAAATCATAGAAAAATATTTATTTATTACTGAAAACATTTTTGTGTGGACAGATCATGGCCCCAGGGAAAAAGGGCACACATACAAATGGTTAAAAACATTTAAAAGCCAGAATTGGCATGGTTCCCCAGCACGCCAACTCCAATATATAGATACAAAAATTATGAAGTACCTCTAGTATTAGATAACTAACCCTCTATATAATAAAGTTGGTACAGATAGACCCACTGGTGTATATGCAAACTCAGGAGGGGGGGGGGTTAATGCAATATATATAGATAACGGAGAACACCACGCACGTCATATAGTAATTGATGACAAAATGTGCATAAATTAATCTGCCCAAAGGACAAAAAGACTCACGCCAGGTACCCGCAATGTTAAGTCAAGATAAGATAAAGATGTGGATGTCCACAAATATAGCTTTTTTATATCATAAATAGAGTTGAGCGCGGTTCGTGGTTCGTGGTTCTCCAGTTCTAGGCTCGAGTGATTTTGGGGCATGTTCTAGATCGAACTAGAACTCGAGCTTTTTGCAAAAGCTCGATAGTTCTAGAAACGTTCGAGAACGGTTCTAGCAGCCAAAAAACAGCTAAATCATAGCTTGGTTTCTGCTGTAATAGTGTAAGTCACTCTGTGAATCACACTATTATGACATTTCAGTGTATAGTGTGCGTGAACAGCGCCTTCAGATCACTGCTGTTTCTATAATGGCGATCGCCATTTTTTTTTTTTTTTCTTGTCTTCCTTCCCTAAGCGCGCGCGTCTTGTGGGGCGGGCCAGCATGTCAGCCAATCACAGACACACACACAGCTAAGTGGACTTTGAGCCAGAGAAGCAACGGCATGTGTGATAGGATCTGCATGTCACATGTCCCTGCATTATAAAACCGGACATTTTCTTCACGGACGCCATTATCTGCCTTCTGCGTCTTGGGTGTCAGACATCACTGTCGCAGCTCCGTCATCCTGAGTCCTATAGCCGATACAGCTGTATGCGCTGCATACACAGCGTTAGACAGCATAGGGAGAGCACTTTATAGCAGTCCTTTTAAGGGCTCAAACCGGCAGGGTCAGAGTTAAGGTGACAGGTCCTGAAAACAGCGCCAGCGTCTGTGCAGCCAAGGTCAGGGATTTCCTCCCTGCATTTCACCATTAGGAGGGAATAGAAAGGCAGGCTTCCATTCCTCTACCCAGAGCACCACAATCCTGCCACTGTACCCTCTTGTCCTCTGCACACTCCAACTCATAACTAAGCCATTATACTAGCAAACACTCAGTGTACCTAGTGGCATCCTATCTGTGGCTATTGGACTTTGCTATAGTCCCACTAGTGCAAAGACATTTGCAGAGCATGTCTGCCTGCATTGCACACTACAACTAATTATAACTAAGCCATTATACTAGCAAACACTCAGTGTACCTAGTGGCATCCTATACGTGGCTATTGGACTTTGCTATAGTCCCACTAGTGCCAAGACATTTGCAGAGCGCCTCTGCCTGCGTTGCACACTCCAACTAATTATAACTAAGCCATTATACTAGCAAACACTTAGTGTACCTAGTGGCATCCTATACGTGGCTATTGGACTTTGCTTTAGTCCCACTAGTGCCAAGACATTTGCAGAACGCATCTGCCTGCGTTGCACACTCCAACTAATTATAACTAAGCCATTATACTAGCAAACACTTAGTGTACCTAGTGGCATCCTATACGTGGCTATTGGACTTTGCTTTAGTCCCACTAGTGCCAAGACATTTGCAGAACGCATCTGCCTGCGTTGCACACTCCAACTAATTATAACTAAGCCATTATACTAGCACACACTCAGTGTACCTAGTGGCATCCTATACGTGGCTATTGGACTTTGCTTTAGTCCCACTAGTGCCAAGACATTTGCAGAACGCATCTGCCTGCGTTGCACACTCCAACTAATTATAACTAAGCCATTATACTAGCACACACTCAGTGTACCTAGTGGCATCCTATACGTGGCTATTGGACTTTGCTATAGTCCCACTAGTGCCAAGACATTTGCAGAGCGCATCTGCCTGCGTTGCACACTCCAACTAATTATAACTAAGCCATTATACTAGCAAACACTCAGTGTACCTAGTGGCATCCTATACGTGGCTATTGGACTTTGCTATAGTCCCACTAGTGCCAAGACATTTGCAGAGCGCATCTGCCTGTGTTGCACACTCCAACTAATTATAACTAAGCCATTATACTAGCAAACACTTAGTGTACCTAGTGGCATCCTATACGTGGCTATTGGACTTTGCTTTAGTCCCACTAGTGCCAAGACATTTGCAGAACGCATCTGCCTGCGTTGCACACTCCAACTAATTATAACTAAGCCATTATACTAGCAAACACTTAGTGTACCTAGTGGCATCCTATACGTGGCTATTGGACTTTGCTTTAGTCCCACTAGTGCCAAGACATTTGCAGAACGCATCTGCCTGCGTTGCACACTCCAACTAATTATAACTAAGCCATTATACTAGCAAACACTTAGTGTACCTAGTGGCATCCTATACGTGGCTATTGGACTTTGCTTTAGTCCCACTAGTGCCAAGACATTTGCAGAACGCATCTGCCTGCGTTGCACACTCCAACTAATTATAACTAAGCCATTATACTAGCACACACTCAGTGTACCTAGTGGCATCCTATACGTGGCTATTGGACTTTGCTTTAGTCCCACTAGTGCCAAGACATTTGCAGAACGCATCTGCCTGCGTTGCACACTCCAACTAATTATAACTAAGCCATTATACTAGCACACACTCAGTGTACCTAGTGGCATCCTATACGTGGCTATTGGACTTTGCTATAGTCCCACTAGTGCCAAGACATTTGCAGAGCGCATCTGCCTGCGTTGCACACTCCAACTAATTATAACTAAGCCATTATACTAGCAAACACTCAGTGTACCTAGTGGCATCCTATACGTGGCTATTGGACTTTGCTATAGTCCCACTAGTGCCAAGACATTTGCAGAGCGCATCTGCCTGCATTGCACACTCCAACTAATTATAACTAAGCCATTATACTAGCAAACACTTAGTGTACCTAGTGGCATCCTATACGTGGCTACTGGACTTTGCTTTAGTCCCACTAGTGCCAAGACATTTGCAGAACGCATCTGCCTGCGTTGCACACTCCAACTAATTATAACTAAGCCATTATACTAGCACACACTCAGTGTACCTAGTGGCATCCTATACGTGGCTATTGGACTTTGCTATAGTCCCACTAGTGCCAAGACATTTGCAGAGCGCATCTGCCTGCGTTGCACACTCCAACTAATTATAACTAAGCCATTATACTAGCAAACACTTAGTGTACCTAGTGGCATCCTATACGTGGCTATTGGACTTTGCTTTAGTCCCACTAGTGCCAAGACATTTGCAGAACGCATCTGCCTGCGTTGCACACTCCAACTAATTATAACTAAGCCATTATACTAGCACACACTCAGTGTACCTAGTGGCATCCTATACGTGGCTATTGGACTTTGCTATAGTCCCACTAGTGCCAAGACATTTGCAGAGCGCATCTGCCTGCGTTGCACACTCCAACTAATTATAACTAAGCCATTATACTAGCAAACACTCAGTGTACCTAGTGGCATCCTATACGTGGCTATTGGACTTTGCTATAGTCCCACTAGTGCCAAGACATTTGCAGAGCGCATCTGCCTGCGTTGCACACTCCAACTAATTATAACTAAGCCATTATACTAGCAAACACTCAGTGTACCTAGTGGCATCCTATACATGGCTATTGGACTTTGCTTTAGTCCCACTAGTGCCAAGACATTTGCAGAACGCATCTGCCTGCGTTGCACACTCCAACTAATTATAACTAAGCCATTATACTAGCACACACTCAGTGTACCTAGTGGCATCCTATACGTGGCTATTGGACTTTGCTATAGTCCCACTAGTGCCAAGACATTTGCAGAGCGCATCTGCCTGCGTTGCACACTCCAACTAATTATAACTAAGCCATTATACTAGCAAACACTCAGTGTACCTAGTGGCATCCTATACGTGGCTATTGGACTTTGCTATAGTCCCACTAGTGCCAAGACATTTGCAGAGCGCATCTGCCTGCGTTGCACACTCCAACTAATTATAACTAAGCCATTATACTAGCACACACTCAGTGTACCTAGTGGCATCCTATACGTGGCTATTGGACTTTGCTATAGTCCCACTAGTGCCAAGACATTTGCAGAGCGCATCTGCCTGCGTTGCACACTCCAACTAATTATAACTAAGCCATTATACTAGCAAACACTTAGTGTACCTAGTGGCATCCTATACGTGGCTATTGGACTTTGCTTTAGTCCCACTAGTGCCAAGACATTTGCAGAACGCATCTGCCTGCGTTGCACACTCCAACTAATTATAACTAAGCCATTATACTAGCACACACTCAGTGTACCTAGTGGCATCCTATACGTGGCTATTGGACTTTGCTATAGTCCCACTAGTGCCAAGACATTTGCAGAGCGCATCTGCCTGCGTTGCACACTCCAACTAATTATAACTAAGCCATTATACTAGCAAACACTTAGTGTACCTAGTGGCATCCTATACGTGGCTATTGGACTTTGCTTTAGTCCCACTAGTGCCAAGACATTTGCAGAACGCATCTGCCTGCGTTGCACACTCCAACTAATTATAACTAAGCCATTATACTAGCACACACTCAGTGTACCTAGTGGCATCTGTGAGACTGTGACCGGGGTTATCTATGACGGCCGGTATGTCTCGCCCCGGTTGTGCTCACTCCATGATAATCCACTATAGGGTTAATGCTGTTTTCCCTACAGGCTGAAGGGAGGGATAAATAGATTCAGGAACAAGGGCAGGTGTGCCGGGTGTGAGGGTGATCACATCTCCCTGAGTTCTCTGCCGGAAAGGCACATATGTAATATTGTGGACTTTTTCTTTGGAATAAACCGTGTGCTGTGAACCTTGGTGCCTGGATCCCGTGTCTTCTGCAGCGCAGCCGACGACGCTACCTCACATATGGTGGAGAATGCGGGCATGACAGCCGGTGAGGTGTAGCATCCATTCCTGGTGACCCAGTAGCACATGTCCTGGATTCGAGCGGCTATACTACAGCCCAAACCCGGCGACGCCATGGAGGACATACTAAAGCATTTGGCTCAGGCTAATGCACAGCAGCAACAGACCAATGCACACCTGCTCCAATCCTTGCAAATGCAGGAAAAAAGATTCCAAGAACAGATGGATCAGGCCAATGCACGTCAGCAGCAATCCTTGCAAGTGCACCAAGAACAGATGGAGCAGGCCAATGCACATCAGCAGCAAGCCTTGCAATTGCAGGAAAAAAGGCACCAAGAACAGATGGTTCTCCTGGCCAAGTCGATCCGTGCCGGACCGGCAGCAACAACCCCGGGATCGGGTGATGACGGCAGCGTCCGGAAAGCGGTGAGACAAGCGTTGCAAAAGATGACCCCGGGTGATGATGCGGAAGCGTTCCTGGCGGTGTTTGAACGGGTGGCCGAGCGGGAAAAGCTGCCGACCCCGCAGTGGGCTGAGGTATTGTCACCTTATCTGACGGGGGAACCCCAAAAAGCATACCTGGACCTCTGTACCGAGGACGCCATTGACTATGTGACCCTGAAAGCCGAAATACTGGCTCGGTTGGGGGTGAATACCTATGTACGGGCTCAGCGGGTAAATCAGTGGTTCTTTGAGGAAGCCAAACCCGTACGCTCCCAGGCCTATGACTTGTTACATCTTGTAAAAAAGTGGTTGCAGCCTGACACTCTGAGCCCGGCGCAAATGGTGGAAAGGGTAGTAGTGGATCGTTTTGTGCGCACTTTACCCGTCACCGTTCAACGGTGGGTCGGACAGGGTGACCCGAGTACCCTGGACCAATTAGTGTCCCTGGTAGAGCGGCATGTGGCTACGCAGGACTTGATACGGGACACTGAGACTTTGCGTACCGCCCGGCGGTTCGGCCCCTCCAAGCCTAGGGCCAAGGACCCACCGCTGACACCGGTACGGAAGTCCGCTACCGTCCCGTCTGAAGCTGCACCCTCCGTCCCTGAGGTCCGGAAAACTATGTACCCTAAACGACAACTCGTCAAGGGGGTGTCCTTCCCTATTAGATGTTGGCGGTGCCAGCGGGTGGGACATATGGAAGCCCAGTGTCCACTCACCACGGAGCCCATGGATTGTGGGGTTACCCGGCGGGGTTCAATGTATGTTCAGGTGGTGTGTACCGCTGACCTGGTCTACCCAGAGACTGAGCCCCACTTGTGCCAAATTCAGGTGAATGGATGTCCGGTTACAGGCTTGTTGGATTCCGGAAGCTTAGTGACCCTTGTGCGATCAACCCTAAGGGCTAAAGTAAAGGCCACCGGACGTACCGTGGGGGTGGTTTGCATACATGGGGACCGCCGAGACTATCCCACGGGGATAGTCACCATCACAGCACCTTGCGGTCAGGTGCAACATGAGGTGGGACTTATTAATACTCTTCCCTATGATGTGATCCTAGGAAGGGATCTGCCCTATTTTTGGACTTTATGGAAGGGACCTCCTAAGTCCCCTCAGATATTGGTCAGTCCGGGACCTGAGCCCTACAATCCTGAATCCGGGACGCCTGCCGTAGGGGTCCCCATGATAGGGACAGGATGTGAACCTGATAGGTCGCCCCTAGAGGTATTGGCAGGAGAGGCTGAGACGGTCGAGCCCATCCCGGAGTTGGAGGCGTCCCCGGATACGTTTGGGACAGCCCAACTCCAGGACCCTACATTAATACATGCCCGGAGTCGGGTGACAGTAGTTGACGGGGTGGCACAGCTGCCTGGTGCCCAGGTAAGATACCCCCATTTCGCTCTTAAGCAGGATTTACTCTACCGGGTAGATGAAATACGGGGCGTAGGGGTAGAGCAGTTGGTGGTGCCCCAGCCGTATCGCCGGCGGGTCCTCGACTTGGCTCATAAACACCTGATGAGTGGTCACCTAGGGGTCAAGAAAACGCAGGAGCGAATATTGCAAAGGTTCTATTGGCCCGGGGTCTTTGGGGAGGTAAAACGGTTCTGCGAAACCTGCCCGGAGTGTCAGCTTACCGCACCCCTGACCCACTTTCGCAGTCCGTTGGTACCGTTACCCATTATAGAAGTCCCTTTTGAACGGATAGGGATGGATCTGGTGGGGCCCCTCGTAAAGTCTGCTCGAGGGCACCAGCATATCCTAGTGATCGTTGACTATGCCACCCGGTATCCAGAGGCGATACCTCTCAGACATACTGCAGCCAAGCTTATAGCTCGGGAGTTGTTTGCTGTGTTCTGCCGGGTGGGGTTGCCCAAGGAGATCCTTACGGATCAGGGGACCCCATTCATGTCTAAAGTGACCAAAGAGCTATGCCGGCTACTCCAGATCAAGCAGTTGCGTACGTCTGTGTATCATCCTCAGACGGATGGTTTAGTGGAACGATTCAATAAAACCCTGAAAACTATGCTCAAAAGGGTGATTTCCAAAGACGGGAAAGACTGGGATATGATGCTTCCCTATTTGATGTTTGCCATACGAGAGGTGCCACAGGCATCCACGGGGTTTTCGCCTTTTGAGTTGTTATACGGGCGACATCCCCGGGGATTGTTGGACCTGGCAAAAGAAACCTGGGAGCAGGAGCCCACCCCCCATAAAAGTGTGATTGAACACATTTTGGGTATGCAGAACCGCATAAGCGCGGTCATGCCAATTGTGAAGGAGCATTTACAGGAGGCTCAGGCCGCGCAAAGCGGCCGCTACAATAGACAAGCCGCCGTGCGGACCTTTAATCCCGGGGATCGGGTGTTGGTATTGATTCCCACGGCGGAGAGTAAATTCCTGGCTCAGTGGCAAGGCCCCTACGAGATAAAGGAAAGAGTCGGGGTGGTTAACTACAAAGTATTGCAGCCCGGTAGGCGGAAACCTGAACAAATATACCATGTCAACCTATTAAAACCTTGGCAGGAACGGGAAAACCTGATGGCTGTTTTTTCCCCACCTCCCTCCTCTTCGGGTCGTTCACATCCGGCTCCAGCGACCTCCGGAGGGGACGAACCGGAAGTAAGGATTGGAGAAGCCCTCACCAAGACACAGAGGCGAGAGGCCAGACGGTTGGTTCAGCAGAACCCCGATGTCTTCTCCGAGCTGCCCGGTAGGACCAGTCTGATACGACATGATATTGTCACCGAGCCCCACCTGAAGGTACGCCTGAAGTCATACCGGGTACCGGAGGCTCGACGACAAGCCATATCAGAGGAAGTAAAGTCAATGTTACGCCTGGGGGTCATCGAAAAATCCCGGAGTGAATGGGCTAGTCCGATTGTCCTAATACCAAAACCCGATGGCTCCTTAAGGTTCTGCAATGACTTTAGGAGATTGAACGAAATATCCAAGTTTGATCTCTACCCCATGCCCCGGGTGGATGAGCTGATTGATAGGCTGGGACAGGCGCGATACTTTACCACGCTCGACCTGACCAAGGGGTACTGGCAGGTGCCACTAACGGAGTCCGCCAAGGAGAAAACCGCTTTTGTTACGCCGGAGGGTCTCTTCCACTATGTTGTCTTGCCTTTTGGGTTACATGGCGCTCCAGCCACGTTCCAGAGGTTGATGGACTTAGTGCTGGAACCCCACCAGGCGTATGCTTCAGCGTACCTTGATGACATCATTATTTACAGCTCCGATTGGCAGACCCACTTGGAACAGGTACAAGCGGTGGTGGACGCGCTTCGAACAGCCGGATTGACAGCCAATCCCAAGAAATGTGCGTTGGGACTCACGGAAGCCCGCTACTTGGGCTACGTAATAGGCCAAGGAGTGATTAAGCCCCAAATTAACAAAGTGGAGGCGATCCAGAAGTGGCCTAGACCCCTGACCACGAAGCAGGTTAGGGCCTTCCTGGGTATCGTGGGGTACTACAGGAGGTTTGTAAAAGATTTTGCGGGACTATCAGCCCCCTTGACGGACCTTCTCAAAGGCAAGAAGTCCGTCATGGTGCGCTGGACTCCGCAGGCCGAGGACTCCTTCCGGGCCCTGAAGGAGGTCCTGTGCGGACAGCCCGTTCTTGTAAACCCTGATTTCCGGAAAGAGTTCATAGTACAGACTGACGCCTCGGAGGTCGGCCTGGGGGCAGTGCTGTCTCAGGTGGTTCAGGGGGTGGAACACCCCGTCACCTTCTTAAGTAGGAAGCTCACCCCTCCCGAGCGGAATTATAGCGTAGTGGAGAAGGAGTGTCTGGCGATCAAGTGGGCCTTGGAGTCCCTACGCTATTACCTGCTGGGACGGCAGTTTCGCTTGGTGACGGATCACTCTCCACTGGTCTGGATGAGGTCCGCCAAGGAACGGAATGCCCGGGTTACCCGGTGGTTCCTTTCTCTGCAGAACTTCCGGTTTACGGTTGAACACCGGGCCGGTAGGTTGCAGGGCAACGCCGATGCCTTGTCCCGCGGCCCATGTTTGATGGCAGGAGTTCAACCCCGCACGCTTGAACTGAGGGGGGGGGTATGTGAGACTGTGACCGGGGTTATCTATGACGGCCGGTATGTCTCGCCCCGGTTGTGCTCACTCCATGATAATCCACTATAGGGTTAATGCTGTTTTCCCTACAGGCTGAAGGGAGGGATAAATAGATTCAGGAACAAGGGCAGGTGTGCCGGGTGTGAGGGTGATCACATCTCCCTGAGTTCTCTGCCGGAAAGGCACATATGTAATATTGTGGACTTTTTCTTTGGAATAAACCGTGTGCTGTGAACCTTGGTGCCTGGATCCCGTGTCTTCTGCAGCGCAGCCGACGACGCTACCTCACATATCCTATACGTGGCTATTGGACTTTGCTATAGTCCCACTAGTGCCAAGACATTTGCAGAGCGCATCTGCCTGCGTTGCACACTCCAACTAATTATAACTAAGCCATTATACTAGCAAACACTTAGTGTACCTAGTGGCATCCTATACGTGGCTATTGGACTTTGCTTTAGTCCCACTAGTGCCAAGACATTTGCAGAACGCATCTGCCTGCGTTGCACACTCCAACTAATTATAACTAAGCCATTATACTAGCACACACTCAGTGTACCTAGTGGCATCCTATACGTGGCTATTGGACTTTGCTATAGTCCCACTAGTGCCAAGACATTTGCAGAGCGCATCTGCCTGCGTTGCACACTCCAACTAATTATAACTAAGCCATTATACTAGCAAACACTCAGTGTACCTAGTGGCATCCTATACGTGGCTATTGGACTTTGCTATAGTCCCACTAGTGCCAAGACATTTGCAGAGCGCATCTGCCTGCGTTGCACACTCCAACTAATTATAACTAAGCCATTATACTAGCAAACACTCAGTGTACCTAGTGGCATCCTATACGTGGCTATTGGACTTTGCTTTAGTCCCACTAGTGCCAAGACATTTGCAAAGCGCATCTGCCTGCGTTGCACACTCCAACTAATTATAACTAAGCCATTATACTAGCAAACACTCAGTGTACCTAGTGGCATCCTATACGTGGCTATTGGACTTTGCTATAGTCCCACTAGTGCCAAGACATTTGCAGAGCGCATCTGCCTTCGTTGCACACTCCAACTAATTATAACTAAGCCATTATAATAGCAAACACTCAGTGTACCTAGTGGCATCCTATACGTGGCTATTGGACTTTGCTTTAGTCCCACTAGTGCCAAGACATTTGCAGCACGTCTGCCTGCGTTGCACACTCCAACTAATTATAACTAAGTTACATTGTCAGGGATATTTATTCTTTATTATTCTGCTGTTAATAAAGCTAGACCAACACTGCAATCTTCACCACCTCTCAATTTTTACTACCACATTTTCAGTCCACAATCTTGTCGCAATCAACATGAGTTGCAAAATGACAGATGCTGGTGGAAAGGGGAAGAGGCGTGGTGGAAAAGGCAAAAAAGGTTTTGTCAGTGGGGAAGGTGGCAAAGCTCCATTATCATCTGCTGCAGATAGACCATCTACTAGCAAAAGTAAGATGTCTACTACTTATTGTGGACAATCCGATGTGCTCCCTTTTTTACGGACACGAACAAGAGGAACAAAGGTAGATGATGGGCAAAAAAGGAAAATGCTTGAATGGATCTCAAGTGGTCCAACAAGTGCCCTCTCAGCCACTTCAAGTACCGCATCCAAAAAACACCAGTCCTCTGAGTTGTCATCCCAATCACACTTGATTTCTCCCAGCTCTGAAGTCTCCATCAGCCCTGCACAGTATGGTGGAACTGAGATGGCTGAGTCTGCAGAGCTGTTCAGTCACACTATAGCCTGGGAATCAGAGGTCTGCTCCCAAGCTACAGTGAGTACAGAACAGGAAATGGTCTGCAGTGATGCCCAGAACCTTTGTGACTCTGATTCAGGCCGTGAGGACCAAGTTTCTGAGCATAATGTTGACCCTTTGTCACAAACTGTAACACCTGTGGTTATAGACAATGAGGAACATACTGATGAAGATGAGACGCAGATACCCGATTGGGATGACAACTTAAATATTCGGTCAGGGCAAGAAGAGGCTCGGTCTGAGGGGGAGGGGAGTGCAAACACAACAATTGATGATGACGTTCTAGATCCCACCTACTGTCAACCCCCAGTCAGGCACTCGAGGAGGTCAACAGAGGCGGTGGAGGAGGATGCAACCGACGACGAAGTTACCTTGCGCCTTCCTGGACAGAGTCGGAGCACTGGTAGCACGTCTACAACTGCATCCTCAGCCACCACTCTGCCTATGAGCATTATTCGGGGTGGATCAACAGGTCGCATGGCCTCTAAGCCTTGCCTAGCCTGGTCCTTTTTTCACATCGAAAAAGATCGCCCAACTCATGTGATATGTAACATTTGTCATGATTCTGTTAGTAGAGGTCAAAACCTCAGCAGTTTGACAACTTCTTCCATGAATCGTCACATGACTAAATATCATAAGTCCCGGTGGGAAGCTCACCGTGCTGCAATGCGGCCTAGCGGAGCGAACCATCCACCGCCCGCCCCTTCCAGTGCATCCGCACGCTCTTCATCTTCTAGGACTGTGGGGACAGCTGTCACACCTGTTTTTCCACGCAAAACTTCCACCACTGTAACCGCAACAGGCAGTTTGCTTGTAAGGTCGTCAGTTGGTTTGGAAGGGGAAACAAGTGAGTGTGTACAGCTCTCTCAGACATCGATAGCACCAACGTTGGATGAAGGCAACATCATGTCTCCGCCTGCACTTTCCTCACAAACCTGCATTTTTCCAGGGACACCCTACTCAACACCGTCTACACACAGCAGCCAGATCTCTGTCCCTCAGATGTGGTCAAATAAAAGGCCACTTCCTCCGACCCATGACAAAGCTAAGAGGTTGACTCTATCCCTCTGTAAGCTGTTGGCTACCGAAATGCTGCCTTTCCGCCTAGTGGACACACAGGATTTTAGAGACCTTATGTCTGTCGCTGTGCCCCAGTACCAGATGCCTAGTCGCCACTACTTCTCTAAGAAAGGTGTGCCCGCGCTACACCAGCATGTCGCACACAACATCACCGCTTCCTTGAGAAACTCTGTGTGTGAACGGGTGCATTTCACCACCGATACTTGGACCAGTAAGCATGGACAGGGACGTTACATGTCGCTGACTGGGCACTGGGTAACTATGGTGATAGATGGTGAAGGGTCTGCTGCACAAGTCTTGCCGTCCCCACGACTTGTGTGTCAATCCTCTGTCTGTCCAAGTTCCGCCACTGCTTCTGCATCCTCCACCTCATCTGGGTCCTCCACCTCCGCCCCAAGCCTGCCTGGTCAGGCCACCAGCGTTCTCACTGCGCAGAAGGAATCACGCACCCCTCATTACTATGCTGGCAGCAGAGCGCAACGGCATCAGGCGGTCTTTAGCTTGACATGTCTTGGTAATAAGAGTCACACAGCTGAGGAGTTGTAGTCAGCTCTGCGGTCCGAGTTTAATAAATGGTTGTCTCCACTCAACCTGCAGCCTGGTAAGGCCGTGTGCGACAATGCTGCAAACCTGGGTGCGGCCCTTCGCCTGGGCAAGGTGACACACGTACCTTGTATGGCTCACGTGTTGAACCTTGTCGTGCAGCAATTTTTAACACACTATCCCGGCCTAGATGGCCTTCTGAACAGGGCATGAAAACTGTCTGCTCACTTCCGCCGTTCAAGCGCCGCAGCTGAGCGACTTGCATCGCTCCAGAAGTCTTTCGGCCTGCCGGTTCATCGCCTGAAATGCGATGTGGCGACACGCTGGAATTCAACTCTCCACATGTTACAGCGACTGTGGCAGCACCGCAGAGCCCTGGTGCAATACGTCATGACGTATAGCCTGGGCCAACGAGATGCAGAGGTGGGGCAGATCACCCTGATGGAGTGGTCTCAGATCAAGGACCTATGCACCCTTCTGCACAGTTTCGACATGGCGACGAATATGTTTAGCGCTGACAATGCCATTATCAGCATGACGATTCCAGTCATTTACATGCTGGAGCACACGCTAAACACTATTCGGAGTCAGGGGGTGGGACAACATGAAGGGGAGGAACTACAGGAGGATTCATATGCGCAAGGGACAACAACATCACCAAGGTCCAGACGTTCATCATCACCAACGCAGCAGGCATGGGACCAAGGGGGACAGGGATCGACAAGGGCGCATAGTAGCAGGCGAAATGTTGAGCAAGGTGCAGGAGAACATGAAGAAATGGAGGACGAACTGTCCATGGACATGGAAGACTCAGCGGATGAGGGAGACCTTGGTCAAATTTCAGTTGAAAGAGGTTGGGGTCAGATGTCAGAGGAAGAAAGAACGGGTAGCACCTCTATGCCACAAACACAGCGTGGACTTGGTCCGCATGGCTGCGCAAGACACATGAGTGCCTTTTTGTTGCACTACCTCCAACATGACAGTCGTATTGTCAAAATTAGAAGTGATGATGACTACTGGATTGCCACACTATTAGATCCCCGGTACAAGTCCAAATTTTGTGACATAATTCCAGCCATAGAAAGGGACGCACGTATGCAGGAGTATCAGCAGAAGCTGTTACTAGATCTTAGCTCGGCTTTTCCACCAAACAACCGTGCAGGTGCAGGGAGTGAATCTCCCAGTTGTAACTTGACAAACATGGGACGGTCTCGTCATCTTCAACAGTCTACCCGTACCAGTAGGACCGTATCTGGTGCCGGTAACAGCAATTTTATGGAATCTTTTCATAATTTTTTTAGACCCTCTTTTGCAAGGCCACCAGAGACAACAAGTCTGACACATAGTCAACGGCTGGAGAGGATGATACAGGAGTATCTCCAAATGAACATCGATGCCATTACCAGCACATCAAGGTCCTGCAGCGGCGGAAGATCCACATGCACACACATAACAGCACACACACACATACACACACATCAGATCACACTCACTCTCACACACACCTCACACACACCTCACACACACATCACATCGCATCCACACACTCACAGCATCCAGCGATATCGCTTGCTTCTCGGCCTCGATACTGTGCTGCTGTGACCTTCCAGGACCTGACGGAGGATCACATGGCCAGAAGCATGTGGTATCTCCGGATGTTGTGAGTATCAGCGCGTATGTGCGATTTCGTCAGTGTCTGTGTGTGTGAGTGTATGCGATCGGGTGTGTGTGAGTGTATGCGATCGGGTGTGTGTGAGTGTATGCGATCGGGTGTGGGTGGGTGGGTGTGGGTGAGTGTATGCGATCGGGTGTGTGTGAGTGTATGCGATCGGTTGTGTGTGTGAGTGTATGCGATCGGTTGTGTGTGTGAGTGTCGGCAGAGGAGCACGGCGTGCTGGAGGAGGCTGGGAGCAGAGAGGCTGATCTTGGGGAAGGCTGGGAGTGGGAGGCTGATGCTGGGGGAGACTGGGAGGGGAAGGCTGATGCTGAAGGAGGCTGGGAGGAGAGAGGCTGATCCTGGGGAAGGCTGGGAAGGGGAGGCTGATGCTGAGGGAGGCTGGAAGGAGAGAGGCTGATGCTGGGGGAGGCTGGAAGGAGAGAGGCTGAGGCTGGGAGGAGAGAGGCTGATGCTGGGGAAGGCTGATGCTGAGGGAGGCTGGGAGGGGAAAGCTGATGCTGGGGAAGGCTGGGAGGACGGAGGCTGGGAGGAGAGAGGCTGATCCTGGGGAAGGCTGGGAGAGGGAGGCTGATTCTGGGGGAGGCTGGAAGGAGAGAGGGTGATGCTGGGGGAGGCTGGAAGGAGAGAGGCTGATGCTGGGGGAGGCTGATGCTGGGGGAGGCTGGGAGGACGGAGGCTGGGAGGAGAGAGGCTGATCCTGGGGAAGGCTGGGAGAGGGAGGCTGATGCTGGGGGAGGCTGGAAGGAGAGAGGCTGATGCTGGGGGAGGCTGGAAGGAGAGAGGCTGATGCTGGGGGAGGCTGATGCTGGGGGAGGCTGGGAAGAGAGAGAGGCTGGGAGGAGAGAGGCTGATGCTGGGGAAGGCTGGGAGGAGAGAGGCTGATGCTGGGGACAGAGAGGAGAGGCTGATGCTGGGAGGAGAGAGGCTGATGCTGGGATGAGAGAGGCTGATCCTGGGGAAGGCTGGGAGGGGGAGGCTGAGAGAAGAGAGGCTGATGCTGAGGGAGGCTGAGGCTGGGGTAGGCTGGGAGGAGAGAGGCTGATGCTAGGGACAGAAAAGGCTGATGCTGGGAGGAGAGAGGCTGATGCTGTGAGGAGAGAGGCTGATGGTGGGAGGAGAGAGGCTGATGTTGGGAGGAGAGAGGCTGATGCTGTGTGCAGAGAGGCTGATGCTGTGTGCAGAGAGGCTGATGCTGCGGGCAGAGAGGCTGATGCTGCGGGCAGAGAGGCTGATGCTGGTGCAGCATGGGGGATGGAGCACGATGGGGGGTGCGCAGCATGGGGGATGGAGCACGATGGGGAGTGCGCAGCATGGGGGATGGAGCACGTTTGGGAGTCCGCAGCATGGCGGATGGACCACGTTTGGGAGTGCGCAGCATGGAGGATGGAGCACGTTTGGGAGTGCGCAGCATGGCGGATGGACCACGTTTGGGAGTGCGCAGCATGGGGGATGGAGCACGTTTGGGAGTGCGCAGCATGGCGGATGGAGGACGTTTGGGAGTGCGCAGCATGGCGGATGTAGCACGTTTGGGAGTGCGCAGCATGGCGGATGGAGCACGTTTGGGAGTGCGCAGCATGGCGGATGGACCACGTTTGGGAGTGCGCAGCATAGCGGATGGACCACGTTTGGGAGTGCGCAGCATGGCGGATGGACCACGTTTGGGAGTGCGCAGCATGGCGGATGGAGCACGTTTGGGAGTGCGCAGCATGGCGGATGGAGCACGTTTGGGAGTGCGCAGCATGGCGGATGGAGCACGTTTGGGAGTGCGCAGCATGCCGGATGGTGCACGTTTGGGAGTGCGCAGCATGGCGGATGGACCACGTTTGGGAGTGCGCAGCATGGCGGATGGAGTACGTTTGGGAGTGCGCAGCATGGCGGGTGGAGCACGTTTGGGAGTGCGCAGCATAGCAGCATAGCGGATGGAGCATGATGGGGGGTGCGCAGCATGGCGGATGGAGCACGTTTGGGAGTGCGCAGCATGGCGGATGGAGCACGTTTGGGAGTGTGCAGCATGGTGGATAGAGCACGATAGGGAGAGCGCAGCATGGCGGATGGAGCACGTTTGGGAGTGCGCAGCATGGGGGATGCAGCACGATGGGGAGTGCGCAGTATGGCGGATGGAGCACGTTTGGGAGTGCGCAGCATGGCGGATGGACCACATTTGGGAGTGCGCAGCATGGCGGATGGAGCACATTTGGGAATGCGCAGCATGGGGGATGCAGCACGATGGGGAGTGCGCTGCATGGGGGATGGAGCACGATGGGGGGTGCACAGCATGGGGGATGGAGCACGTTTGGGAGTGCGCAGCATGGCGGATAGAGCACGATGGGGAGTGCGCAGCATGGCGGATGGAGCACGTTTGGGAGTGCGCAGCATGGGGGATGCAGCACGATGGGGAGTGCGCAGTATGGCGGATGGAGCACGTTTGGGAGTGCGCAGCATGGGGGATGGAGCACGATGGGAGGTGCACACCTCCCCCCAACACACACACACACACACACGCTCACTGCACAACACACACACACTGGGAACCACAAACAACGCCCTACACAGACACCCACACACACAGACAACGCTGCACACACACAACACCCAACACACAAACACCGCAGCACACACAAATATACGCACATACCACGCAACACACACATTGCTCAAAACATACCTCCCCCCAAAACACACCACACACACACAAACCGCACAACACACACACACACACACAACGCTACAGACACACAGCGCTCCACAAACAACGCAACACACGCAACACACATACAACACCGCTCTCACCCCCCGCCACACCCAGAACATGTACAGCGCCCTACACAAACACTTGGTAACTACACACAACAACATCTATATATATATATATATATATATATATAACAAAAATCATACATGAACTACACAATACGTAAATTCTAGAATACCCGATGCGTAGAATCGGGCCACCTTCTAGTTTCATATAAACCTCTTAAAGTAATTTCAAATGTGATTTGGTCCCTAAAACAATGGTTTTGTAAATTTTGTCAGAAAAATAAGAAATTCCTGATAACCTTTTCACCCTTCTAATTTCATAACAAAAATAAAATGTTTCAAAAATGATGGTGATGTAAAGTAGACATGTGGGAAAGTAATTTATTAACTATGCTGTGTGACGTAACTCTGGTTTAAGGTCATAAAAATTGAAAGCTTTAAAATTGATACATTTTCTCCAAATTTATGGGGTTTCTTCAGAAATAAATGCAAAAAACATGGTCCTAAATTTTCCATTATCATGAAGTACAGTATGTCACAAAAACACAGTCCCAGAATCACTGTGATTCATTGAAGTGTTCCAGAGTTAGGCTGTGTGCGGACATTGCGTTCTATTCCGCAGCGTGTAAGTCACTCCATGTGTGTCTCAGAACGCAGCCGAAAAAACTGCGTTCTGAGACGCATTCAGCAGAACGCAACGTGCGCACATTCCTGGATAATTCATACATTCGGGATGCTTGCTCTGCCATAGAAAGAGTGAGAAAAGCATCCAGAATGCATATTTCTCACAGTGCGGTCCCACTCGGCTCTGCAGCATCCCCATAGACTTGCAGCAGAGGCAAGTGGGACCCGCACTGTCAAAAAGAGCATGGCTGGCTGCGAGACAGAGCCACGCGATCAGAATAAACTCGGATGAACTTCACCTGACTTCATTGTGATTGCGCGGCTGTGTGCGTGTACCGCGGCTTGATTTGCGGTCACACGTGAAGGACTCACCTGTGATCGCAAATCCCCTGAGTGACTGCAGTGAGCCACGCGATTAGCTGTGTTTTCACTCAGGTTACTCGCGGCCACAGCAGCAGTCCTCCACCTGAGAGCGGTGGCCGCGAGTAACCGCAGTGACAGCACAGCTGATCGCGTGACTCACTTCAGTTGCTGCATGGAGCTCACAGGAGTGGTGGTGTTCTACTGCCACTCCTGTCAGCTTCCAAAGTAGCAGAGCTGAAAGCGTCGTGGGACCTTGCGTGGATTACGGACCTGGAGGTGTTTTTGAGGGGTTAATAAAGTGGTGAAAGAGGGTGTTTTTTTGTCTTTCATTACAAATAAAGGATTTTTTGGATTTGTTTGTTTATTTTCTTTAACTTACAGGTTAATCATGGAAGGTATCTCAGAGAGATGCCTGCCATGATTAACCTAGGACTTAGTGGCAGCTATGGGCTGCTGCCATTAACTCCTTATTACCCCGTTTGCCACCACACCAGGGCAATTTGGTCCCGGGACCGTCGCATCTAATGGATGCGGCAATTTCGGGCGGCTGCTGGCTGATATTGTTCAGCTGGGGGGCTCCCCATAACGTGGAGCTCCCCATCCTGAGAATACCAGCCTTCAGCCGTTTGGTTTTACCCTGGCTGGTATCCAAATTGGGGGGGACCACACGTCATTTTTTTTAATTATTTATTTATTTTTTTACTGCTCGATATAGACACGCACACCGATATAGACAGCTGTCACTCAGTGTGGGGGCGTGTCTGACTGCAACCAATCATAGGCGCCGGTGGGCGGGGGAAGCAGGGAATACGAGATAAATTAATGAGCGGCCGGCATTTTCAAAAGAGAAGCCGCCACAGTGTGAACGTCGTGCAGCGCCGCGCCGGTGATTATGGATCGGTGAGTATGAGAGAGGGAGTGGAAGGGAGAGACCGACATGGACAGAGAGAGAGATAAAGACATAGAGAGAGAGAGAGACCGACTGACAGACCGACCGAGAGAGAGACGAAAGACCTGCCTTTGTTATGTAAAAAAAACATGCGAATCGCAACAATACTGCAGTGCAAATGCACTGCTTAACATTTTGGCAGTGTTTTTCTACAACTCATTGATTTCAATGGGTGTAGAACGCAGCCAAAATGGCAAAAACAATTGACATGTTGCTTCTTCAAATGCAGAGTGTTTGACAAATTTTTGACAATCAAAAACGCTGTGTTTCAAAAAGCATTGTGCGCACAGATTTTGCATGATTCTCATAGACTTTGCTGGGGAAGCATAATACATCCATTTTGTCAATGACACAGTGCAGTTGTAAACGCAGCCAAAACGCAAAAAAATACGCAACGTGCGCACATGACCTTATTAGCACAGTTAAGAATTGTAAAATTTGGCCTGGCCAGTAAAGTGAAAACAGGCTCGGGGAGAAGAAGAAGTTAAGGGCAAAAAAATTCAAAGTTTAAAAATTGTGAAATTTTCTAAATTTTACCTAAATTTTCAATATTTTTACAGATACAGTAAATGCAAATAATTGAGTAAAATTTACCACTTACATGAAGTACAACATGTTACGAAACAACAGAATCACTTGGATATGTTGAAGCATTCGAGTGATTAATAAAAATGATGCTGGTCAGATTTGAAAAAAGAGGCCTGTTCATTAACTTACAAAGTATATGATATACTACTAATAATAGTAATAATAATAGTATATTGGTCTGTAAGTGGTTAAAGCACAGTTATGATCCAGATAACTAGATGGGAGCAGCGCCAGCCAATAAATCACTACCACCAAATTACACTACTGTAAAAAAGGTAAAATTGACAAGCTCCTCCTTGTTAGTGTAGGTTTTATATGAAGAGTTCATCTTGTCGCTGTTGGATGGGATTCAACACTTTGAAAAAAATATGCGCTAAGAACCTCAACCTGTAAGTTTAGTCTTCATAGCAGTAATATACAGTAGTTTAAAATTCATATAATCAATGTTAGTATATACCTTAGAAAACTTAGGGTGTCATTGTATTTGTCTGTTTGCTAGCAATTACCAGTAATGATATACAGTCATTGCTGAAAGTGTTGGCACCCTTGAAATTGTTCCAGAAAATGAAGTATTTCTCACAAAAAATTGCAATTATGAAAGTTTTATCATACACATGTTTATTTAATTTGTGTGTATTGGAACAACACAAAAAAATGACAAATTGGGCATAATTTCACACAAAACCCTCAAAATGGTCCAGACAAAATTGTTGGCACCTTTCCAAAATTGTGCATAAACAACTTTGTTTCATGAATTTGACTTATCAAACTTATCTGTGGCAAGTAACAGGTGTGTGCAATATGAAAAACACATCTGAAACCCCATAAAAAGTGGGGAAGTTGACTTAGTGTGTTACACACAGACACACAATGCAAAGACTAAGCATGGAGAACAGAAAGAGGAGAAGAGAACTGTATGATGACTTAATATCAACAATCTTAAGATTACAAATCCATCTCCATAGATCTTGATGTTCCTTTGTCCACAGGGCACAACATAGTCAAGAGGTTTGTAACCCATGGCACTGTAGCTACTTTTACTGGTTCTGGATGGCAGAGAAAAATTGATGAAAGGTTTAAGCACAGGGCAGTCCAGATGGTGGATAAGCAGCCCCAATCACAAATCAAAGAAATTCAAGCTGTTCTGCAGGCTCAGACTGCATAAGTGTCAGTGCATACTATCCGTCAACATTTGAATGAAATTAAACGCTATGGTAGGAGACCAAGATGACCCCACTGCTGACACAGAGACATAAAAAGGCTAGACAGCAGTTGCCAAAATGTACATGAGTAAGCCAAAATCCATGTGGGAAAGCATTTTGTGGACAGACAAAACCAAGATAGAGACATCATTCTACTTTTTACCAAAAATAGAATGAGGCCTACAAAGAAAAGAACATAGTACCTACAGTCAAATATGGTGGAGGTTAAAATATGTTTTGGAGTTGTTTTGCTGCCTCTGGCACTGGGTGTCTTGATTGTGTGCAAAACATCATGAAATTTGAAGATTATCAAAGAATTTTGGGTCAAAATGTAGTGCACAGTGTGAGAAAGCTGGGTTTGCATCCCAGGTCATGAGTCTTCCAATAGGACAATGACCCTAAACATACTCCAAGAAGCCCCAAGAAATGGATGGAAACAAAGCTCTGGACAGTTCTGAAGTGGCTGCAATGAGCCGATATATAAATCCCATTGAACACCTGTGGAGAGATCTTAAAATTGCTGTTTGGAGAAGGCAGGCATCAAATATGAGAGACCTGAAGCAGTCAGCAAAAGAAGAAGAGCCAAAGGGTGGTCCAAAATTCCAGAAGGTTGATGATGTTTATAGGAAGCGATTGATTGCAGTTATTTATTCCAAAGGGTGTGCAACCAAATATTAAGTTGAGAGTGACAACAATTTTATCCGCCTACGTTTGAGGGTTTTGTGTGAAATTATGTCCAATTTCCTTTTTTTTTTCCTGTTTTTTTTTTGTGTTATTCCAATACACACAAAGGAAATAAAAATGTGTATAACAAAACATGTAATTTAAATATATTTTTTGGGAAAAAGACTTAATTTTCTGAAATAATTTCAAGGGTGGCAGCATTTTCAGCCATGACTGTATTTGCCAGAAGACATTGGTCTTATCCCTTTGGGAAAATTCCATGTACTTTTCAAGGAACTTATCAAAACTAGCATGGCAAGATTAAGATCTAACAATATTTAGAAGCCTCACATCACTTGTGCAAAATGTACAGTCAATATAAAACCATACATGCATGTATTTTATCTTACTTTTGGCTCAACATATCCTAAGATGAGTAGTGTGAGATGATATGAGATACTCTGTCATAAAATGCAAATGCTATATCTGTATATGCGTAGCCACCAACTGGTTGTGATGTTGGTCGCAGTTTGTTAAGGGCTTTGCTATCATCTTGCAATTTTATATTAAATAGGAAATTAGAGAGCAAAACCAAATTAAATAGAAGGTACAAGTGGAAACTTCTGTAGTTATTCCTGTCATATATCTACTAGTATTTATATATACATGTAGTTTGACCACTTGTGATGGAGAGCACAATTACTTCTTTTGTAGAGCAAGAGACACTTGACTTTATAGGACTATTGTCACTTCATAGGATTTCACTGAATGCTAGTAGTCATTTTCTTGTCCAATCGCTATAGTCAATAATCTGGAAATCTTATTCATATTTCAGACTTGACATGACCCTGACCAGTACACTACGGAGCTTCACTGGAATATCCATGGTCTCTCTGTAGCATTCATTTAGCCTTTGAAATATAATATAAGATGAAAAGAAGTGAAAACATGTTAAAAGGTTGTATAACTGAGCTGAGTGAACTGAAATATGAAAGCTCAGGTAGCATATAAACTTTGAAAAGACTGCTGAAAGAAATGTATATAAAAAAAGACCATATAAAATGGGGAAAAAGAGATTTTATGTTGTATATTTTTACCTACTTTTATCTTCACTTTTGTATTGTGTTTGAGCAATTATTGAGTTTTTCCTCATAGCTATTTACATATCTGTAAAAATGTAACAATGACATTGACTCAATGTCTAAATACTTAACTACAATTGTGGTGTCATTATATATTTTTTTTTAACTTTTCTGGCATTTTAACACAAAACATGTGCTGTTAATTTCAAATTGGCCCTAAACTGATGTATCTTGGTAAAATATCTATTGAAATTAAAGAAAATATTATATGATTTATGTTGTGTTGAAATAATGAAAAAGTAGTTTGGAAGCATAATAATAAGCATAACAGAAACATATAGCTATAAAACTGATACAAAACAAGTTTTATGTGGCTGCATGGGATTTAAATTAATAATATGGAACAAAGGGCTCTTCAGATGTCCGTGCAATTTGGTCCAAAGTCAGATTGTAATGCACAGATTGGCCGCACGTCTTCTGACCAGAGGGGGACCAGAGGGGGACAGCTTCATAATAATATATGCAGCTGTCACGCTGAGGTGAGGAGAGCCACGGCCATTCAGTGCATTGCAATCCAACATCAAATTGCCCAGAACTTGTGAAAGTTTCCATAGGCCATGTTCACATGTTGAGTATTTGGTGAGTTTTTCCTTCAGTATTTGTAGCCAAAATGAGAAGTGGAACAATCAGAGGAAAAGTAGAATAGAAACACGTCACCACTTCTGTATTTTCCAACACTTCTGGTATTGTCTTATAAATACTGAGGTAAAAAACTCACCAAATACTCAGCTTGTGAACGTGGTCTTAAAGCTCAATTTCGTCAAGAAACAGCTCCAATATTGCCCACGGTTTGTGTCTAATATTGAAGCAGTGCCCTGTTCAAATAAATGAGGATGAGATACTTAAAGAGTTTGTGCCAAAAATCAGGGTTATGTGGCATTCTGGATGCAGCGCATATTCTCTGTGTCCGCTGTGTTCTCCTGCACAAAAGTCTCTGCACGAGAAAGTGACATTCTGCGGATAGGAAACCCGCACCGCATGTCAATTTACACAGCGCTAAAAGGCAGCACAATGGGCAAGAGATTTCTATAAATCCCATCCACTATGCTTGTGTACTAAGCAGCGTTATGGATGCAGTGAAAACACACTGAATCCAAAACACTACTTACACTGATCGTGGGCACGGGCCCTAAAAGACAAAAGCCACAGGCTAGACAGGGTGGGTGGGCTGTGTCTTAAAAAAAAAAAGACAACCTATTTTTGTCAGCCAACCAGTAATTTGGAGATTCAGAGCAGAAGTTTCTGATTGCTGACAATTTTTTTTTTTTTACAAATAATTGTTTGTTTGTATTGTATTGAAGCATATGGTAGCAGTACCATAAGAACAAGTTTTAATAGTTAAAAAAGGTTTTACATATTTTTTATAAATTAAATTATTTAAATCTAGCACCTTTTTTTTGTCAAAGTTAGTTGTCTAACATGCATTGATGTAATCCATAAATATTCACAAATGTTTGTAGGATCTGGCAATTGGTGGCACCATTACTCAATGAATTACATAATGTGGAAAAAATAATCAGATTTTGGGTTTATGCAATAGAACTAGATGCATTATACAAATGACACTTGGCTTAATCTCTGCTGCAAGCATGAGCCGAGTGTCATTCACTGTGCTCCGATTCTCTTGCATGTGATACTTTGGTCACAGATGCGGAGAAGATGGAGAAATTCATTTCTCCATCTTCTCCATTGCCTGTCTTGGCATATATCGGGCTGCAATTGGATATCATTCCAGTGCATTCTCATGTTTCACATGCACCCATAAACTTGTTTGGGTGCGCATAATACGAGTATAGGAGCCGCATGAGAAAATAATTGTAGATCTACACTGCCCCATAGTATAACACTGGTCCCACTGGTATCCGATAAAACATCGGATAGCCCTTGTTCATGTTATATGCTTGTTTGAGCGAGCCCTTAAACATAGTAATGTGGTAACTCAAAACTTGTAAAAAGTTTCATTGCTCATAATAAGGCTAGTTTCACACTTGCGTTCAGCGCATTCCGTCACTATGGAGAATAGCGCAGTCCGTTAACGCACTGCACTATTCTCCATAGACTTGTATGGATGATGCACTGTAACGCAAGTGTCTGCGTTGCATCCGCTGGACGACGCAGCGTCGTTATTTTGACGCTGCGTAGGGCGGATGGAACGCAGCATGTAACGTTTTTCTGCGCTTGGCGGAGTGTCAAAAAAACGCAACCTGCAGGAATCCGTTAGGCGTCCGTTGTTTTTATAATGGATGCCTATGGTGGCGGATTCCGTTAGAATGCGTCATTTGGCGGATTCTGTTAACGCAGCTGTCTTTACACAACTGCGCATGTTCAGATGTGTAAAGACAAGGAAAAAAAACTACAACGGATTGCGTTATTTTGTACGATCTGTAGCATGCGTTGTGTCACTATATGCAATGCATCCGTTGCATGCGTCACACAACGGAATGCTACAGATCCCGTCCAATGCAAGTGTGAAACTAGCCTAATACAGAATTGTTGCTATAAGTAGAGATAGGGGATCAGACAAAATTCAAATTCTCCTGTCCATGTTAATTTTACTGGGAAATCTGATTTGCAGAGAAGTTTTTCTGTGTAAATTTACTCTCAATTATGATACTCTGATATGAATATAAAAAAATAGGAAAAACACACTCACTTTACCATTTACCTCTAAGGGAGGCGTCACACGATACGATATATCGGGCGATATGTCGTCGGGGTCACGGATTCCGTGATGCACATCCGGCATCGTTAGAGATATCGTAGCATGTGACAGCTACGAATGACTGTGAACGAGCAAAAATACTTACCTTATCGTTGCTTGTTGACACGTCATTCATTTTCATAAAGTCGTTCCTCCTTCTGCGCGCCGGTTGTTCGTCGTTCCCGAGGCAGCACACATCGCTCCGTGTGACACCCAGGGAATTACGAACACAGCTTACCTGCGTCCCGCTGGCAATGCGGAAGAAAGGAGGTGGGTGGGATGTGGGCGGCCGCTGTGTGACGTCGTTGTGACGCCGAACGTCCCTCCCCCTTCAGGAAGAGGATGTTTGCTGCCCACAGCGAGGTTGTGTGGGAGGTAAGTACGTGTGACGGGGGTAAACGACTTTGTGCGCCACGGGCAATAAATTGCCTGTGACGCACACACGACAGGGGCGGGTGCGTTCGCTCATGTGATCGCACGATAAATCGTCTCGTGTAACGCCGCCCTTAGGCTACTCCTGCTGGTCCCTGCCCAGTGTTTGATCCTCCATGCAAGTAGGCCTCAAGGCCTGCTCCATTTGGTTCTGCTTCAGTATCTATTTAGTAAGCTTGGTTCTGTTCCTAATTATAAAATATATCACGAAAGTGAGTACACCCCTCACAATTTTTAAAATATTTTATTACATCTTTTCAAGAGACAAAACTGAAGATATGACACTTTCATACAATATCAATTAGTCACTGTGCAGCTTGTAGAACAGTGTAAATTTGGTGCCTTCTAAATAACTCAACACACAGACATTAATTTATTTCTAAAGCACAGGCAACAAAAGTGAGTACATCCCTAATTAAAAAGGCTAAATTGTGCCCAAGAATAGAGTAATAGTGTATTTAAAATACAGCTTATTATTACCCTATTCTTTGGATTGCTTTTATTATATTTCAACCTCGCAGCTTTTCTAACCACCTTTTTGCATCTTATACATCTTATACATCCCCAGCTACTCCTGTTTGACCCCTGCAGCCCACGGCTGTACGCAGTGCACAGGAACATAATTTTTTCACTCTGTGACCACCGATTACAGTATATCACTATCTTACTCCTGGCATTGTGTGTTCAATTCACTTTATTATTACATTTATTACCTTAACAATTTTTTTAATTTCGTGTATTTTCCAAGTTTATTACTAGTGATGTGAGTGAACCCGAAATGTAAAGTTCGGCATCTGTAATGAACAGCAGGTGTTCGGGATCCCGGACTCAGGCACAGACTTCTCTAGGAAGTCCATGTTACATTTCAGGTTTGGCACCCTGATAGTAAAGATAAAACAAAAATAGAACAAAAGGATTTTAATAAATAATTTTTTTTGTGTCCTTTTTTCACTTTACATCTACAGGATTAGTAATGGGGTGTCCAAAAGATTCTTCACCATTACTAAGACCTCGGCTTTATGCAAGCTGACAGTACAAAGCTGACATCAACCCGACAAGTATTACCCCAATTGCCACCACACCAGGGCAAGTAGGAAGAGCCAGGTACCGCACCAGCATTGGAGCATCTAATGAATGCGCTGCTTTTGGGCAGCTGAGGGCTGTTATTTTTAGGCTGGGAAGAGCAAAATAACCATGGGTCTTTCCACTCTAATAATACCAGCTCCCACAGCTGTCTGCTGTACCTTGGCTGGTTATGAAAAAATGGGGGGGAAACCATGCCGTTTTTTTTAATTACTTATTTAAATAAATAAATAATGTGTGGGATACCCTCTATTTCTGACAAGCAGCCAAGGTACAGCAGACAGCTGGGGGTTTAAGCCTGCAGTTGCTGCTTTACCTGTGCATGTTATGAAAAATAGGGGGGAACCCTCGTAATTTGTTTTATCTATCTATCTATCTATCTATCTATCTATCTATCTATCTATCTATCATTTCTGAAGTGTTAAATAGAGATGAGCCACCCCCCTAGAGTTTGAGTTCAGTTCGGTTCGTCGAACGGTGCAGCGTGCGACGAACCGTTCGATGAACTGTTCGACGAACCTCTCGAACCCCATTGAAAACAATAGGAGGCAATCACAAACACATAAAAACACGTTACAAATGTACACGTACAGTTAATAAACAATGCCATAACACTTATCTGTCCCCGCGATGCGTCCTGCACTCTGTCTCCCGCAGCTTTTCCATCGGTAATCACTGCGTCCTCCCGGTAACCAGCAGTGATGACAGGACCTATCGTGACGTCAAAATAGCATGTGACCAGTCACGTGTCTATTATCTCATTGGTTACAGACTGGTCACATGGCTTTGACGTCATGCTAGGTCCTGTCATTGCATGTCTCAGGTACCCAGTGCACGTTTGTGTATCACCGTGTACCGGCGACATGCTCTGGCACACGGTCGACTCCCCATTCTGCTTCCCCGTTCCGTTATTAACCGGCTGACACAGCCGGTCAATAACGGAGATCACCGTTGCCATAGCAACGCACCTGTTAGCGGTGACCTCACCGCTAAGAACACGCAGCGACACCGGGACGGGAATCACGTGATCGGAGCACCGTTGCTATGGTAACCCGTCTGTCAGTGGTGACGTTACCGCTAACAGCCAGGAGCACTGATCACTCACGGAGTGAAAAGCCTGCATGGGGAGCAGCAGCGTCTTTCTCCCATGCAGTGCTGCTGATGGAGCAGAGCTGCATGGGCTGAAGGAGAAAGAAGACAGAAGACCATGGATCGTGGATGGATAAAAGGGAGTAATAAACATGGAGTCTCTAAATGTGTCTGTGTATTTATTTCTATTAAAGTATTTTTTCTCTGTGTGGTGTCTTTTTTTAACCCTTTATTGGAGATTCTTAATGGCTGGGTCAAACTTGCCTGACATTAAGAATCTCTGACTTAATACTAGCTAGTAAAACAAAGCTAGTATTAACTCATAATTACCCAGCGAGCCACCCGGCTTCAGGGCTGTTGGAAGAGTTGGATACAGCGCGAGAAGATGGCGCTTCTATGAGAGCGCCATTTTCTGGGGTGGCTGCGGACTGCAATTCGCAGCAGAGGGCGCAGAAAGCTCGGGCTAACCTATGCTGCGGATCCAATCCCCAGCTGCTTAGTTGTACCCGGCTGGACACAAAAATGTGGCGAAGCCCATGTCGTTTTTTTTTTAATTATTTCATGAAATTCATGAAATAATTAAAAAAAGGGCTTCCCTATAGTTTTAGTTCCCAGCCGGGTACAAATAGGCAGCTGGGTTTGGGGGCAGCCCGTACCTGCCTGCTGTACCTGGCTAGCATACAAAAATATGGCGAAGCTCACGTCATTTTTTTGTAGTTTTTTGGCAAAAAAAATAAAAAATGCTGCCCTGGATTTTCCATTGCTAGTGAAGGTAACACCAAGCAGTGGGGGTTAGCAGCCAGTAGCTGCTTGGATTACCCTTAGCTAGCAATACAAAAAATGCAGCGGGAGCCCATATATATTTTTTTTAATTACTTATTTAAATAACTAAAAACAAAAAGGGTTTCCCTGTATTTTGATTATTGGACATCACAGTGCTGTAAAAATAAATCTTTAAAAAAAATGATGTAGCGCTCTGCGGTATTTTTGATTCTCAGTGCAGATAAAGCAGACAGCTACGGGTTGCCACCCACATCTGCCTGGCGTTACCGTGGCTGGCAATCAAAATACAGGGAAGCCCATTAATTTTTTTTATTTAAAAAATAGTTAAAAAAAATGACGTTGGGTCCCCCCATTTTTGATAGCCAGCTAGGGTAAAGCAGAAGGCTGTAGCCTGAAAACCACAGCTGGCAGCTTTACCGTGTTGTGGATCCAATGTGGAGGTCACCCCAGGCTTTTTTTTATAATTATTTTATAAATATTAATAATTACAAAAAAAAGTAGGGTCCCCCCCAAATTGGATCACCAGCCAAGGCAAAGCAGACAGCTGTGGTCTGTTATTCTCAGGGTGGGAAGTTTCATAGTTATTAGCCCTTCACAGCCTAAAAATAGCAGGCCGCAGGCACCCCAGAAGTGGCGCATCCACTAGATGCGCCAATCCTGGGGCTTCACCCCAGCTCATCCCGTGCCCTGGTGCGGTGGCAAACGGGGTAATAAATGGGGTCGATACTAGCTGTAAGGTTACCTGACATCAAGCCTAGCAGTTTGTGATGTCATGGCATCTATCAGATACCCGACACCACAAACTGTCAGTACTAACAAAAAAATAGACAAAAAAAAATTATTTGAAAAAACACTCCCCAAAACATTCCCTCTTTCACCAATTTATTGTAAGGAAAAAAAATAAGGGGGTCCCACGATGACTCTGGACGATCCAGAATATGGAAGGACACGCTCAGGGAACGTATCCCCCATTTTCTAGGAGTGCAGACCCTCCATGTGAGGAGTGTGGGTGCAATGAATCTGCACCCACTCTCCCCAGGTCCACAGCAGTAGAGTCCATGTCGTAACTGTTGTTACCAAAGCTGCAATGCCCTGCTCATGAGGTAAGAGCATGCCTAATCTGGAGAATTATTCTACATTTCCAAATATTGGTATTTGCTGATATTATTGCTATTCCACCAACTATATATTGGGGATAGGATCTTGGAGATGGAATACCCCTTTAAGTCCAGTTATCCAGCTGAATGAATACTAAACAACAGAGCTCGCTATTTAGACATGTTTTCTTGTGGCGTATAACGGACTCCTCATGTTTGGTAGTCGTTCAGCAGGGCAACTATAAAATCAAATACCTCCATTTGGAAATGTAGTATAGCTCTCCTGATTACCTATGTTCCTTACCTCATGAGCAGGGCATTGCAGTAGCTTACAGTTGCATGGTTACCACCACTCACTGTGGTGAAGAAGAAGAAGAAGTGTGAAGAAGGGGGCCGCGGGGGATCAACGCTGCACAGGTACCGTGGGACACCGGGGAACACCGGTGGGGTTATAGGGAGTGACCTGGCAGGGCTTGGGGAGGAGTTTTCTGTCGCATGTGTCATGGCACATGCGACAGAAATCAGAGGAGTAGGGTGAATGCGGCCGGCGCGCTGCTCTGTGCGCGGCCATCTTGGATTTCCGGGAGGGGGTCAGGGCGGGCACTTTGGCGACACCGGGGGACCGGAGGGGACCGAGGAGGAGATTTATCTCCCATCTGACATGTTTGTTCATGCCAGATGGGAGATAAATAATTTTTTACCGGCGCTGTCATTTACTGTAACGTGATCATTGGTATACGGTGTATACCGGTGATCACGTGAGCGGGGTCCAGAAAAGCTGGCCTGAATCATGATCTCCAGGGTCTCAGCTACCCCTGAAACCCTGGAGATTTTCTGACGCGGGGGGGGGGGGGCGCTATTCACTTATTTCTGCCTGCTGTTTATAAACGGCAGATCAGAATAAGGCTACACTCACACGACCGATCCGTTTTTGCGGTCCGTAAAAAACGGTTCGTTTTTTTTTCACGGGTGCATCAGTGTGGCATCTGTTTCCGTTCCGTATGCGGTCCGTATGTCATCTGTTTGTTATCCGTGTGCCTTCCGTTTTTTTTTGCATACTGCAAAAAAACTGAAGGAGGGAAAATACATAAATTTACCCAGGATCCATAGCTTCAACCTACATGAGGCGGTCACATGTTCACTCCAGTGCCATTTTCTACTGTTTTTCACAGCGTAGAGCTCTCTGGTGATTTTCCTGTGCTTGTACACTTCATAACAGTCTTTTCTGTCATTATAATGGCAGAAAGACACATCATGTTACACTCTCCTGCATTTTGTAATTTTGCACCCTTTGGTGCCTTTCATGTGGCACTAAGGGGTGCTTAGCCTTGTATTTAGCCAAAAAAATAAATAAATAAAAAATTTGATATATTTGATAGCCAGCTAGGGTAGAGCAGATGGCTGCAACCTGCAGACCACAGCTGGCAGCTTCACCTTGGCTGGTAATCCAAAACTGAGGGCACTCCACGCTGTTTATTTAAATTAAATAAAATAAAAAAAAAAACACGTGGGGGTCCTCCCAAAATTAGATCACCAGCCAAGGTAAAGCGGACAGCTGGGGTCTGATATTCTCAGACTAGGGAGGTCCATGGTTATAGAACTCTCCCCAGCCTAAAAATAGCAGGCCGCAGCTGCCCTATTAGTGGTGCATCCATTAGATGCTCCAATCCTGGTGCTTCGCCCCAGCTCATCCCGTGCCCTGGTGCGGTGGCAAACGGGGTAATATATGGGGTTAATACCAGATGTGTAATGTCACCTGGCATCAAGCCCTGGGGTTCATGATGTCAGGCGTCTATCAGATACCCGACATCACCAACCCAGTCAGTAATAAAAAAAAATAGATGACAAACACATTTTTATTTGAAAAAACACTCCCCAAAACATGCCCTCTTTCACCAATTCATTAGAATGAAAAACAAATCCAGGTCTGCTGTAATCCAAGGGGTTCCCATGACGATCCATACCATAGTCAATGTCCCAGTCAATGAAGAACAGAATGTTCCCCATTGGCTGGGAGAGCAGTGCAGTGACCTGAGCTAACATCAATAGGTCAGCCCAGGTCACTGCGTGGCATGACAAGTGCTGCTGTCAGGAGCGAGGTACATTACCTGCGGTGACGATCTCTGCACTGCTGATAGCAGAGCTGTCACTGATTTCAATGACCGCCGCCTTCACAGCCAAGTATCGCGGGAGCCTGTGACGTCACCGCTTGTCACAGTCTCAGGTCGGCAGCGAGAGGAGGAGATGTGACAAGCGTCGGCCATGGAGGACAGTGACAACGCTGAGTTCGGGAGGATGGGACTTCATCACAGCAGGTAAGCCGAGCAGGGTAATGTGTCGGGGGGGGAAATGGGTGGAGCCAAGTGGGGTAATGTGTGCGGAGTGCGAGGTGGGTGGAGACAAGCAGGGTAATGTGTGCGGAGTGCGATGTGGGTGGAGCCTAGCGGGGTAATGTGTGCAGAGTGTGAGGTGGGTGGAGCCGAGCGGGGTAATGTGTGCGGAGTGCGAGATGGGTGGACTAAGCGGGGTAATGTGTGTGGAGTGCGAGGTGGGTGGAGCCAAGCAGGGTAATGTGTGCGGGCAGCGGAGTGTGAGGTGGGTGGAGCCAAGCGGGGCCATGTGTGCGGAGTGCGAAGTGGGTGGAGCCTAGCGGGGTAATATGTGCAGAGTGCGAGGTGGGTGGAGCAAAGCGGGGTAATGTGTGCGGAGTGCGAGGTGGGTGGAGCCAAGCGGGGTAATGAGTGCGAGGTGGGTGCAGCCGATCGGGGCCATGTGTGCGAAATGTGAGGTGGGTGGAGTCGAGCGGGGTAATGTGTGCGGAGTGCAAGGTGGGTGGAGCCAAGCGGGGTAATGAGTGCGAGGTGGGTGGAGCCGATCGGGGCCATGTGTGCGAAGTGTGAGGTGGGTGGAGCCGAGCGGGGCCATGTGTGCGGAGTGCGAGTTGAGTCGAGCATAGCGGGGCCATGTGCGCTGAGGACATCAGTGTCGGGGACTGCATGGCTGGGGACAGGTGAGTGTGAGTGTGTGTGTGTGTACATGCTGAGTGCAGGAGGGGGCGGAGCCGAGCGGGGAAGTGTTGGATCCCTGCACACGTAACCAGGGTAAATATCGGGTTACCAAGCAAAGCGCTTGTCTTGGATACCCGATATTTACATTGGTTACCAGCTTACCGCAGGCTGCCAGCGATGGCTCCCTGCACACTGTAGCTGTAAAAAGCCCTGCTTTTGGTGATCGAACCATTCTCGAACGTAACTTGAGCTATCGAGATTTTAGCAAAAAGCTCGAGTTCGATCTCGAGCACCCCCCAAAATCACTCGAACATGAAATTGGCGAACCTCGAACCTCGCTCATCTCTAATGTTAAGCATCTTTTACACATAAAAAAAAAAAATAATTTCAGTACAATGCTTTTTTCCCAGCACCTGAAACACAGCTGTCACACAGACGGCACACATGCACACAAGGACAGCACATGGATGTCACGTGGATGATACACACGTACACATGGATGGCCACACGGATGTACAAAACAGACTGTGCTATATGTGCATTTGTTGACTAGACATGTGAAGGAGACCTAAAAAGGATCTTTCACCAATTTTTTCATGTTGAACTGAACACACAATTTAATAGTGGTTGCAGAGGGGAATAAAATATTTTGTTTTTACTTTTGCCTCTCTATTGCAGAGATATTAGCAATCAAAGTATTTGGCACCTAATTAGGTTACATTTTTTTAAGTGCAACTGACCTAAGACTGGTGTGCACAATGCTATTCTTAGGCCACATGCACATTATTATTATTATTATTTATTATTATAGCGCCATCAATTCCATGGTGCTTTACATGTGAAAGGGGTATACATCATAGGCACAAGTACAATAATCATAAACAATACAAGGCACAGACTGGTACAGGAGGAAAGAGGTCCCTGCCTACGAGGGCTCACAGTCTTCAAGGGATAGGTGAAGATACAGTAGGTTAGGGTAGAGCTGGTTGTGCAAAGCTATATCAGACTGAGGGTTACGGTAGGTTGTAGGCTTGTCGGAAGAGGTGGGTCTTCAGGTTCCTTTTGAAGCTTGTTAAGGTAGGCAAGAGTCTGATGTGTTGTGGCAGAGCATTCCAGAGTATGGGGGAGGCACGAGAGAAATCTTGGATGCGATGGTGGGAAGAGGAGATGAGAGGGGAGTAGAGAAGGAGATCTTGTGAGGATCGAAGGTTACGTGCAGGTAAGTAGCGGGAGACTAGGTCACAGATGTAGGGAGGAGACAAGTTGTTAATGGCTTTGTATGTCATAGTTAGTGTTTTGAACTGGAGTCGTTGGGCAATGGGAAGCCAGTGAAGGGATTGGCAGAAAGGAGAGGTCGGGGAGTAGCGGGGGGACAGGTGGATTAGCCGGGCAGCATAGTTTAGAATAAATTGTAGGGGTGCAAGACTGTTAGAAGGGAGGCCACAGAGCAGGAGGTTGCAATAATCCAGGCGGGAGATAATAAGGGCATGTACTAGGGCTTTTGCAGCTTCTTGGGAAAGGAATATACAGATCCTGGAAATATTTTTGAGTTGGAGGCAGCAGGAGGTGAAGAAGGCTTGGATGTGTGGCTTCAAAGAGAGGTCAGAGTCTAGGATTACTCCCAGGCAGCGAGCACGTGGCACTGGGGAAAGTGAGCAGCTATTGACATTGATGGATATGTCAGGTGGGGGGGGGTAAGGAGGAGGAAAGACAGTGAATTCTGTTTTGTCCATGTTCAGTTTTAAGAATCGAGCAGAGAAAAAGGATGAAATATCAGACAGACATTGTGGGATTTTGGTTAGTAGGGAGGTGATGTCAGGTCCAGAGAGGTAGATCTGCGTATCATCAGCATAGAGATGATACTGAAAGTCGTGGGACTCTATGAGCTGTCCCAGGCCGAAGGTGTAAATGGAGAACAGAAGGGGTCCAAGAACTGGGCCTTGGGGGACACCAACAGATAGGGGGCGAGATAAGGAAGTGCTGTAAGAGTGGGAGGCGCTGAAAGTTCAGTTGGTTAAGTATGGTGATTCAAGATAGCACCAAGTCTGTGATGCCCAGAGATGAGAGAAGTTGTAGTAGAAGGGAATGGTCTACTGTGTCAAAGGCAGAGGACAGGTCAAGGAGGAGGACAGAGTAGTGTCACTTGGATTTTGCGGTTAGTAGGTCGTTAGTGACTTTGGTTAGGGCAGTATCAGTGGAATGATGGGGTCGTAAGCCAGATTGTAACCGGTCAAAGAGGGAGCAGGAAGAGAGGTATGAGCACATGTTGACTATTTTGGTGATTTTTTTTACTTCAGTATTTTCAAACCAAAACCAGGAGTGGGTTAAAAATGCAGAAGTGGTGTCCGTGTTTCTATTATAATGTATTTTTCGTTTTATAAGACTCACCCCAAATATAGAGGTAAAAAAGTAAAAAAGAAAAAAAAAATGTGGTCCATCTTATACTCCGGTGGTGTCTTACCATAGGGAGGCGACAGCAGTGGTGGAGCGGGGGTCACAGGAGGCAGGGGATGTGCTGGAGTAGGGCAATGCTGCCTGCTGTGTGGCTGGCTGTGCTGGCTGCTGTGTGGCCGGCCGTGCTGGCTCTTGTGTGGCCAGCCATGCTGGCGCCTGCACAGATTGAGCTCTCGGCTCAATGAAAATCCGAGAGCTTCATCTGTGCATGCTCCGACTCCTGGCGGCATTATTTGAAGATCACACCACTGACAGAGTATCTCACCCCAGCACTGCCCTGCTCCACACAGCACCCACCGCAGCCAGCACAGCCCCGCACTTCCGACAGTGCATCTCACCCGCCGCAGCCAGTACAGCCCCGCACCGCCAAGAGAGCATCTCACCCGCCACAGCCAGCACAGCCCTGCACCGCCGACAGAGCATCTCATCTGCTGCACAGTCCTGCTCCACACAGCACCCACCACAGCCAGAACAATGCCTATTTTCCACACCCCGGTAAGCTACATTCGGATTTTAAGACACACCCCCTCATTTTCCTCCCTAATAATCTGAAAAATACGGTAATTTTCCTCTAATTGTTCCACTCTTTGTTTTGGCTACAAATACTAAGGTAAAAACTCACCAAATACTCAACGTGTGCAAGCGGCGTTAGAGTTTTATTATACGGCACATCCTTCACGTGAAGGTATGGATTTGTATTGTTTTTATATCATTGTTTTCTTTTATAAGAAACCAAACATGTTTGCGCATTTTTGCCAATAACTACTATTACTTTAAATCCTGTCTTTTTTCCTTCTTAGCAGCACAATCAAACTTGGCAAGAGGTAAAATGAAAAGCATATAAAGTATTCCTAAGTGGATGCGTAGAAATGCCTGCAGGTTAGATGACTTGTAAATTCTGAAAACAGACATTTCAATTCAGTTATTTAAGAACCATTCTGCTTTTTGCTTGTCTGAAATGTATACATTGAAAAAATTCCCTGGAGAAGCCTAGTAGAATAAAATATGATTGTTCTTCACTTTCTATGACAAATGTCTATGCATGCAACGTCTCATTTAAATGTTCACATTGCTGAGCTTCAATAATATATCTCCATACAAATTTCTATATCTACGATAAGCAATAAGGAAATATAAATATCACAACACTACTTTAAACTGCATTCATTTAAAGGAAATGCCATCCATAATCATAAATATCTACAGCTGAACTACAGACATATTTTGCCTTAGGGACATTATTCACTGATTTTCCATTGGCTACATCTTAAAAATGGGTAGACCAAAAGTATGATGTTTGTATTGTGTTTTGTGTGACCATCTGTCACGATTAGTCTGTGCAGCACATCTTGCACATTAGGAAATGATCTGCTGTGTTTTCCTGGGCTTCTTGCTGGCAGGTTGATTGACAGCGTAGACTTCCATGCTTATTCTGGGAGGTGCTGATTGGTCAGGCGTTCCATCCTCTGGGTAATTGCTCTACTTCTTTAGTGAGCATGCTCTCCCAGAACCTTGCCAGTCGTACATTCTGGTTCTACTGTTGTGTTGTTGGCCTGAGTTCCTGCCTATGTTCTGATATTGGTTTCCTGACCCTGGTTTCCTGAGCCTGGACTGTTGTTTGACTCCTCTCTGCCCGCTTCCTGCTCCTGTCGCGACCTCTTGGCTTTTGACCTCGGACTGTTACCTGACCACGTCTCAGTTTACTCCCTGAACTCATTACGAGCCTTCCCGGAATTCTGACCCTTGGATTGTGACTTGACTATGCCTCTGTGATCTCCTTGTGTTCATACGGGTCCTCCTGTTACCAGACCCCGGATTTCCTGACTAATCTACTGTTTGTACTACCCGTAAGTAGTGACTAGCATCACACCATCTCAGTATACTGTATCTGTAGAATAGGGTTCATCAGACTCCTGTGTTACTCTCCAGTAAGGAGTAAATATGCTTGAAATACATGTCTGTTGTAACCTTTATTGTAGATTTATATAAGTATGAAAGTACAACAATAGACTGGACAGAACTGCATATATGCATGTTTTTTCCCTTCTGCAGACAGTGAGGTGAGAATGTCCATTCTCCTGATAGGATGAAGTCAAGTCAGCACCAATGATACATTTATGGCATACTCTTTACATCTGCCATAAACCTCTCAGTTGCTAATAAACCTTTAAGTTTTATTGAGACCCTTTGGATTGTTTCAGTCTTACATTGTGGCCCTCAGATCAGGAAGATTGTGCATCCCTGTTCAAAAGAATGCTTCATGCATCCATAAATTCATCGTTATAAGAAATCCTCTAGTTCTTCATAAAAATGTAACTAGTGCTATACATGAGCATTGTGTATGGTAGTCAGAGACACTTCAGCCTGCTCTATGACACAGATTGCTAATGTCAGGTGGCCACTGAAGATGGATACAGAGGACACTGGAAATCTGTGTATCTGTGCCTGGACTAAAAGGTGGGAACCGGGTACTTAAATATTTAAATTGTACACTCCCAGTGTTATGATAAATTGTTATTGAAAACTAGAGGGTCACTTTAACTACACTTTGTTAATGAAGCGGGAGTATGGTTTCTGAAATTGTTCTTCCAATGTTTGGTTCTTGAGATTGCCTTTACAAGGAAATGTTGGTCTCATACACAATTGCATTATATTCTCTTCACCTACTTTACTGCAATCAGGTAAGCCTTATACTTCTGAGTCTATACTTGTTTAGAATTGTTATACTACACAAAAAAAAGAATTCTTACCCAAAATAATATAGGGATTTTGACAAATTAGGATCACACAAAGAAATGAAAGAAAAACACAAAAAATATATGATAAACCTGTGGTCCTTCAGATGGTGAAAGTCTTTGCTTTATAAGGTATATGAAACATTTTTATGATCTGAACTTTATTTATTATTATTACACCATGCCTGCTGCCCAATGTCGCCGCTATTTGCAGCTGCAGAATGTAGACAGTAGTGAATACTTGGTGGAGTAGGGCCGCTGGCTTTGTTTTTCACCAATCAGTGTGGGGCACTGTAGACGTGATGACGTCATCGCGTGTCCTGTGCGGCGCGTCAGTGCAACGGAACCAAGAAGAGAGCACCAAGAAAATGGTAGCAAAGTGAGTATTTAGTGTTTTTTTCATGTGGGATGTTAGCATGAGGCTATGTGTTAGCTCATAATTTATAGGGGAGGCTATGTGGAGGACTCATACTGTATATAGAGGCTATTTCGGTTCTCAGAAATGTATATAGGAGACAATGTGATGGTTCATATTGTATATAGGAGGATATGTGGGGCTCATACTGTATATAGAGGCTATGTGGGGCTCATAATGAATATAGGAGAGTATGTGAGGGCTCATACTGTATATATGAGGCTATGTGGGGCCTTATACTGTATATATGAGGCTATATGGGACTTATTATGTATATAGGAGGCTTTGTGAGGCTCATAGTGCATATAAGAGGCTATGTGGGGCTCATAATGTATATAGAAGGCTATGCGGGGCTTCATACTGTAAATAGGAGGCTATGTGGGGGCTCATATAGCATATAGGAGGCCATGTAAGGTCCTTATGTATTTAGGAAGCTATGTGAGGGCTCCTGCTGTATTTAGGAGGCTATGGGGAGTTTCATAATGTATATTGGGCGCTATGTGGGAGCTCAGAATTCTATATATGAGGTTATGTGGGGCTCATAAAATATATAGGAGGCTATGTCAGGGCTTATGCTGTGTATAGGAGGCTATGTGGGGATAATAATGTATATAGGAGGCTATGTGTAGGCTCATAATGTATATAGAAAACTGTGGTGTTTCAAATTGTATATAAGGGCTATGTGGGGGCTCATACTGTATGTAGGTGGCTATGTAGGGCTCACACTATGTAGAAAGGGCTTATGTGGGGGCTGACACTGTATATAGAAGGGCTATGTGGGGCTCACACTGTATACAGAAAGGATATGTGGGGCTCATACTGTGTTACAGGGGCTCATAATGTATATATAGAGGCTATGTGGGGGCTCATTGTGTATGTATGGGGCTTAGTGGGGGCTCATACTGTATATTAACCCCTTCAGCCCCCGGACACTTTCCGTTTTTGCGTTTTTGTTTTTTGCTCCTTTTCTTCCGATTGCTGTAACTTTTTTATTTTTCCGTCAATCTTGCCATATGAGGGCTTGTTTTTTGCGGGACGAGTTGTACTTTTAAATGAAACCATAGGTTTTACCATATATTGTACTGGAAAACAGCAAAAAATTTCCAAGTGTGGAAAAACTGCAACAAAAGTGTGATCGTACAATAGTTTTTGGGATGTTTTATTCACCGTGTTCACTATATGATAAAACTGATGTATCTATGTGATGCCTCAGGTCGGTGCGAGTTTGTAGACACCAAACATGTATAGGTTTACTTGTATCTAAGGGGTTAAAAAAAATTCACAAGTTTGTCCAATAAAAGTGGCGCACGTTTTGCGACATTTTCCGAAACACGTAGCGTTCTTATTTTTTTGGGATTTATGGCTCAGTGACGGCTTATTTTTTGCGTCTCGAGCTGACGTTTATAATGGTACCATTTTTGCGCAGATGCTACGTTTTGATCGCCTGTTATTGCATTTTGCGTAAAACTTGCGGCGACCAAAAAACGTAATTTTGGCATTTGGAATTTTTTTGCCACTACGCCGTTTACCAATCAGATTAATTGATTTTATATTTTGATAGATCGGGCATTTCTGAACGCGGCGATACCAAATATGTGTATATTTATTTATTTTTTAACCCTTTAATTTTCAATGGGGGAAAAGGGGGGTGATTTGAACTTTTAGGTTTTTGTTTTCTTTTTATTTTTTTTTTTTATTTTACTAGTCCCCCTAGGGGCTATAGCGATCAGCAATCCGATCGCTATTATCTATCTGCTGATCACAGCTATACAGCTGTAAACAGCAGATTCAGTCACTTTGTTTTTCCATCTGCTCTCGGCCGAGGGAAAACGAAAGTGAAACATCATAGCTGCAGGCGTCATCACATGACACTGTGCTACGATGGCAACCACTGATAGTCACGTGATAACGTACGTGACATCCGGTGGGGGCGGCGGTAAGTAAAAAACATGGCCGCGCGCATTTAGATCTTGCTGCCAGACTTTTGCAGCAAGATTTAAGGGGTTAATGGCCGCGGGTGGAAGCGATTCCACCCGCGGCTAGCAGGCACACGTCAGCTGTTGAAAACAGCTGATATGTGTGCCGACCGTCGCCGCCTGCCCGCGGCAGAGGGCGGGGCTTAACGGGACACGATCCTTGACGGATAGATCCGTCCAAGGTCGTGAAGGGGTTAAGGAGCTGTTTGAGGGCTTCTTCTTTATGTAGTGACCTATCTGAGAGCTCTTGCTGTATATCGAGGGATTCTGTGAGGGCTCTTCCTGTATTAAGGGGGATGTAAGTGATGAAAGAGTCTCCAACTTCCCAAAAGAGGCCATTTTAGAGACTCTGGATCAAGACTATAATTTCTGTGTTTCTGTTTCTTATTTTTCAGTGCCCAACAAAAAGATGGCACTTTAGATAAATATATCTGAAAAAACACCTGACAAGAGGTACAACAATTTTCAATATAAAATAATTTTTATTAGATATAGATTAACATTTTTTTCATAATAAACGCCTCCTGATGAAACGGGAGTAAAACTTGCATTGAGGAGCCAGGTCTCACCTCTTCACCACCCAATGGTCTGAGCACTTTGCGGTCAGTATCTCTACTATCATAACATGTTTACATCAATGTCTTTATTGTTACATCTGCTTGTAGAACTATATCTTGATGATTATGAGCATGTTTCTATTTTTATATTTATTTTTAATTATAGGCTAGTGTATTGGCAATTTCATTGTATTCCCATCTTTTGATCATAGTTACATATCTACCTAGATATTGTGTTAACATTTATAGTGCAGCGTAGCTATAAAGGGTAGTAGGCATGTTCCCAGTATACACAGTATTTATTTTTTTTCCACAGTTGAGGAACATGTGTACTGACCTTTATTACTAATAAATAATATTTTGAGCTGGCCTGTTATAAATTTGTTATTTATAAATGATTTTGTCTTGTCATTTACTATTATAATTAATTGTGGGATATTATTTTTTAAACAACTGACATTTATTAATGGAGTAATTTTGAGATGGAACCTTTGGTTGGAACTTCTGCTAATTTTTATTATAAAAAATATTTTAATATATAGCTAATAAAAATTATTTTATATTGAGAATTGTTGTGCATCTTGTCTGGTGTTTTATCAGATATGCTTATCTAATGTTCCTTGGTGCAAAATTCCTATAAATGTTGTACCATTTGGTGAACATTTACAATTAAAAAGATGGCACTTGACTGCCTGTTAAAAATAGGTAACTCACTTAACCTATAGATGCCAGTAGCTTTATGTTAAGATAAGATAAGCTGAGTCAACAATTACTCAATAGCTATATGCTGTCACGATAGTAACGTAGTGACTGGGAATCAGGAGCCCCTAACTGTCCCTCATCCCAGAGGTATGCCTGATGATAGCAAAGTCTGTACCCCCAGGGTAACCCTAACTCCTAAAAAGCCTTGATCTTATATGCCCTCATCCCCACCTCAGGAGGGGGCAGGAACCAAGTGATAAATCCCCATGCAAATAGACAGACAGGGAGGAACTAAAAACTCAAACTCACAGCAGCCAATCACAGGGGTAAAGACAATATGTGCACATGGGGGCTAGAGAAAAGGAAGGAAATACACAACAAGGGTATCTCCACAACACACCATAGCATACCATACAACAGTGCTCCAGAAGCTGAGTCACCATGCAGCAAGACCAATATCGCTTTCTCTATATTCAGAATGGAGGAGCAGGATCCACCATATTTTAAAAGGCGGAGGTGGCTGTGATAGATCTTCAGTAACCTGTGACCTTGTTTATTAAACAAGCAATGGAATATTGTGCTATAACACTAAAATCCATATTTAAACAATGTATGGGTGTTAAATAAGGGGTATTATGAGAATGTATGAACTATCCTAAGGTATGTGCGCCTTTGAGACCGGCGTGGTGGTCCTGGTGTAATGTATCTGACCAGGGCAGGGGGAGCGTTTTAATGTGCGATATTCTGCACTGAAGTAACAACGATGAGATGGATCACGTATGTGGTCACATGATAATGTATACTGGTGTAATGCGATCTTCCCCGCTTTTCACCATTATGATGTATAAGGCGTGGACCCCTATATGTTTATACTATCTCATTTACTGCTGTGTTTGCCCAGGAAAACACGTAATAGGCAGGTTACAGTCCCCTTTTAGATGGCCTTGGGGCGTGTCTTTGCACTGTAGCGCCTCCTTGAATGAACTGATGATGCGGCGATCACGTGTTTAATCACATGCTAATGTTTACATTATGTGATGTGTCCCTCCCGTTCTATTGATGGGTGTTATGTGACGTTTACCTATGTGTGTCTAGATGAACTGTACTAGGGCGCATACAGCCTAGTAAAACATTCAACAGGCATTTTTGAAGTCCCCGTTCTAATCCATCTGCATGCCCTGGGGGCGTGTCTCTACATTGCAGCGTCTCTCTGAAGGAAGCGATGAAGCGGGCGGATCACGTGGTTGATCACGTGGTGCTGTTTGCACCACGTGATGTGGTCCAAGCCTCGTTCTCGCATACACAACCCGTAAATGCGATGCACGCACTGGGTTTATGGATTCTGGATGACAGAGAAACGCCGAGACACGTGCAACCCAGCGGGAATGATCCTCCTGAAAGGGTGGTGAGTGTTTATCTGTGATTTTTTAATCGCACCTGATTGGAAGTTGTTTGGATTAGCTGTACGGGCCCTGACCATACATTTATAGGTTATTACCTATGGGGCTAGCGGTTTGCAGCATTTGGTGTATGGGCCTTGCAGGTGCCACACCAACTTTGGCCCACTATATCTTTCATGCTTGGTCCCCTGCGGAGTCACTAATTGTGACGAAACGCGTCGGGAGGCATGTGGGGCATCTGTGTACGAGGACATAGGTTCAGATGTGGACCGTCCTTGTAAGGACGGAGTCAAGGGGTTTAGGGCAAGTTACATCAAGCCCGGAACTCAAGCCCCGCTGTGACCCCTCCAATAAGGATTTGCTGTTGTAAAGCATTGGAAGATCATCTAAATGGGTGAGAGCTTTCCTTATCATTGCTTTGTCTGTGTGTGGATTATTTGTTAAAGGGGTTGAAGCTGTATCTTGCTGTTTGTGTTTGTGGGTTTGGTACATCCAATATTCCCCTTACATTATATTTTGGTAGTAGGACCACTGTCCTTAAATCGCATGTACTACTGTGTATATTGACAGCTTGATTCCAATTACCCCCCACACACATGGTTGCTATTCCCTAATGGTTTTGTCCAAAGGTACCCTGACACGGTGTGGGAACATATGCCTTTGGCTACCTGCAGGGTGGTCCTGAGTGTATTTTTCAATATTGCACTTTTTAATGAATTAGATTAAAAGCTAAGTTTTATACTATATTTATTTCCTCACTGGTGCCTTTTCACTATTCTAAATTGTGAGTATTGTCATTGTAGAAACACCAACTGGGGGTTCTTATGCTTTCTTCTAACCTGTGACCTCAGCAGCAATTCACTTGCTAGCAGGAATTAACTCCTGCCAGACCGATCATCAGCGAGCACAAAACTGGTCAATGCTTGGCTCTGACTAAGCAACCCAGAAGCAACAGATGCATTATGTAAAGTATGGGTTTAGAATCAACCTTTGAGAAGAAGACTTCAGTATTAACCTATCAAAGGAGATAGACTTTTGTATTAACCAACCAAGAGATGGATCCAGAATTAACCAATCAGAAGTATTATTTGACTAACCAATTAGAAAGCCTACGTGACTGACCATTGGGTTCCTACAACATCAGCATATTTAATTGTGCTCAATATTAAGTGATACAATTAATATTAATATATTAATACTAGAAGGTGGCCCGATTCTAAGCATCGGGTATTCTAGAATTTACGTATTGTGTAGTTCATGTATGATTTTTGTTATATATATATATATATATATATATATATATATAAAGATGTTGTTGTGTGTAGTTACCAAGTGTTTGTGTAGGGGCTGTACATGTTCTGGGTGTTGTCTGGGTGTGACGGGGGGTGAGAGCGGTGTTGTATGTGTGTTGCGTTGTTTGTGGAGCGCTGTGTGTCTGTAGCGTTGTGTGTGTGTGTGTTGCGCGGTTTGTGTGTGTGTGGTGTGTTTTGGGGGGAGGTATGTTTTGTGCAATGTGTGTGTTATGCGGTATGTGCGTATATTTGTGTGTGCCGCGGTGTTTGTGTGTTGGGTGTTGTGTGTGTGCAGCGTTGTCTGTGTGTGTGGGTGTCTGTGTAGGGCAGTTGTTTGTGGTTCCCAGTGTGTGTGTGTGGTGTGTTGTGCAGTGCGCGCGCGTGTGTGTGTGTGTTGGGGGGAGGTGTGCACTTCCCATCGTGCTCCATCCCCCATGCAGCGCACTCCCCATCGTGCTCCATACCCCATGCAGCGCACTCCCCATCGTGCTCCATCCCCTATGCTGCGCACCCCCCATCGTGCTCCATCTCCCATGCTGTGTACTCCCAAACGTGCTCCATCCGCCATGCTGCGCACTGCCAAACGTGCTCCATCCACCATGTTGCGCACTCCCAAACGTGCTCCATCCGCCATGCTGCGCACTCCCAAACGTGCTCCATCCGCCATACTCCGCACTCCCCATCGTGCTCCATCCCCCATGCAGCGCACTCCCCATCGTGCTCCATCCCCTATGCTGCGCACCCCTCATCCTGCTCCATCTCCCATGCTGCGCACTCCCAAACGTGCTCCATCCACCATGCTGCGCACTCCCAAACGTGCTCCATCCGCCATGCTGCGCACTCCCAAACGTGCTCCATCCGCCATGCTGCGCACTCCCAAACGTGGTCCATCCGCCATGCTGCGCACTCCCAAACGTGCTCCATCCGCCATACTCCGCACTCCCCATCGTGCTGCATCCGCCATGCTGCGCACTCCCAAACGTGCTCCATCCGCCATGCTGCGCACTCCCAAACGTGCTCCATCCGCCATGCTGCACACTCCCAAACGTGGTCCATCCGCCATGCTGCGCACTCCCAAATGTGCTCCATCCGCCATGCTGCGCACTCCCAAACGTGCTCCATCCGCCATGCTGCGCACTCCCAAACGTGCTCCATCCGCCATGCTGCGCACTCCCAAACGTGGTCCATCCGCCATGCTGCGCACTCCCAAACGTGCTCCATCCGCCATGCTGCGCACTCCCAAACGTGCTCCATCCGCCATGCTGCTCACTCCCAAACGTGCTCCATCCGCCATGCTGCGCGCTCCCAATTGTGATCCATCCCCCATGCTGCGCACCACCCATCGTGCTCCATCCCCCATGCTGCACCAGCATCAGCCTCTCTGCCCGCAGCATCAGCCTCTCTGCCCGCAGCATCAGCCTCTCTCCTCCCAGCATCAGCATCAGCCTCTCTACCCGCAGCATCAGCCTCTCTACCCGCAGCATCAGCCTCTCTGTCCCCAGCATCAGCCTCTCTGTCCCCAGCATCAGCCTCCATCATCCCAACATCAGCCTCTCTCCTCCCAGCATCAGCCTCTCTCCTCCCATCATCAGCCTTTTCTGTCCCCAGCATCAGCCTCTCTCCTCCTAGCATCAGCCTCTCTCCTCCCAGCATCAGCCTCTCTCCTCCCAGCCTACCCCAGCCTCAGCCTCCCCCAGCATCAGCCTCTCTCCTCCCAGCATCAGCCTCTCTCCTCCCAGCATCAGCCTTTTCTGTCCCCAGCATCAGCCTCTCTCCTCCTAGCATCAGCCTCTCTCCTCCCAGCATCAGCCTCTCTCCTCCCAGCCTACCCCAGCCTCAGCCTCCCCCAGCATCAGCCTCTCTCCTCCCAGCATCAGCCTCTCTCTTCCCAGCATCAGCCTCTCTCCTCCCAGCCTACCCCAGCCTCAGCCTCTCCCAGCATCAGCCTCTCTCCTCCCAGCATCAGCCTCTCTCCTCCCAGCATCAGCCTCTCTCCTCCCAGCCTACCCCAGCCTCAGCCTCCCCCAGCATCAGCCTCTCTCCTCCCAGCCTCAGCCTCCCCCAGCATCAGCCTCTCTCTTCCCAGCATCAGCCTCTCTCCTCCCAGCATCAGCCTCTCTCCTCCCAGCCTACCCCAGCCTCAGCCTCCCCCAGCATCAGCCTCTCTCCTCCCAGCATCAGCCTTTTCGGTCCCCAGCATCAGCCTCTCTCCTCCCAGCCTACCCCAGCCTCAGCCTCCCCCAGCATCAGCCTCTCTTCTATCAGCCTCCCCATCCCAGCCTTCCCCAGCATCAGCCTCTCTCCTCCCAGCCTCCTCCAGCACGCCGTGCTCCTCTGCCAACACTCACATACCCGATCGCATACACTCACACACACCCGATCGCATACACTCACACACACCCGATCGCATACACTCACACACACCCGATCGCATACACTCATGCACACACACATTGACGATATTGCACATACGCGCTTATACTCACAACATCCGGAGATACCACATGCTTCTGGCCATGTGATCCTCCAGCAGGTCCTGGAAGCTCACAGCACAGTATCGCCGCCGAGAAGCAAGCGATATCCCAGGATGTTGTGAGTATGTGGATGCGATGTGATATGTGTGTGAGGTGTGTGTGTGTGAGGTGTGTGTGTGTGTGTGAGAGCGAGTGTGATCTGATGTGTGTGTGTATGTGTGTGTGTGTGTGTGCTGTTATGTGTGTGCGTGTGTGTATTTTCCGCCGCTGCAGGACCTTGATGCGCTGGTAACTATGCTACCATGGTTACCAGCGTATCTCGTCCCCCGCTCGCACGGGAGCCCACACCAGCATAAGCCGGCCAGCCCCAGCAATGCGAGGGTATGTGTCGGCTGGTTTGGCGGCGTACGCTGATGTGGGCTCCCAGGGGTACAGTACTCACCTGGTAGTCGTGGCTCCCTGACCGTGTCGGTTCGGGGAATGCGTGGGGGGGCGGGGCCAGAGCTAGCGTGCATTGCGTGAGGGGGGCGGGGCGTGGCCGAGTTGCCAATGCCTGCAGGGTGCCGGGGCGAGAGGCCAATCTGTGGGGGAGGGGCGGAGCCTGGGCGAGCGGCCGGCCAATCCGTGTGGGGGCGCAGCCTGGGCGAGCGGCCAATCTGTGCGGGGGGCGGGGCCATGGCGAGCCCAGCGGCCAATCAGCTTTGTGTCACCGTAAGGACACAATTTTGGAGCAAGACAGACAGACAGACAGACAGACAGACAGACAGACAGACAGACAGACAGAATAAGGCAATTATATATATAGATTGAGCAGAATTAATTTCAGCCTATTGGTTCTGCTCTCCACAGCAGTCATGGTCTCTTATGTGGTCCCTTGGGAATATTAATTGCGCACCCCTACTTTAGAGCATTGAACCATATTCCCATTGTTTAGTGTATTAACCTCTGAGCTCACAGATGACTTTTTGTCTCCGTTACATTAGTGGTCATTGAATGTGTGTCTAGTGTTGCTGCATATCCCCTTGATTGCTTATCGTACATGTTTTTAGTCTCCCCTCTTTTTAAAATTATTTTTTTGTAAATTTATCTATCGACCATTACATGTCTATGTACGGTTGCTCCTTTTATTTTGACTTGCCTCTGTTTTTGATGTACTATATGGACATATACGCTCTTATTCTTGCCTTTTTTTATATATTTTTAAATACCACAATTTATTTAAGAACAGTCTGGGTGTCTGACTGAATTGTGAATTAAAATTTCTTTGGATTGCACTAGTAAGACAATTTTCATATACAGTATTTCTACATATTTGAAGTGTCGAGTCCTTCATCGTATTGCATTAAAGGGCAGTACAATACCTGGGAACCCTACCAAAGTTAGAGCAGTGCATCTATTACAAGTTTATGTAAGATTGTAATGTTAACTTTCCAAGTTTTATCATACTTTGCCAACATCATTTATAATAAGATTTGTGAATACTCGTTTTCATAAATGATCGTGCTGTTTTTAAATAGTGACTCGATAAAGCAGTTCTGCTGCACACTTATGACTAATGGAAAATATCCAAAAGGGGCCAGGGTTACTAAACAAACATTGTTAATGCATTAGCTTGTAACATAAGCATTACCTTCTTCTAGCAATATATGAACTCAGAATTATGCTTTTTTTAACGTATTAAGTGTTCTGCTATAACACAAACGTGAGAATGTGGCCTAGGAGATTTAAAAAATAACAACAATACTCCAAGTCATACCGTACAAAATAAATATTTTCAAAAAGTTACTTACTGCTGATGTCTCATCTGCTTAATTATTTTCTCTTGTATCTTCTCCATCTGGTCAGACCTTCATATCTCCATCTTCCAGTCATGACTCGTCTTGTCACACTGATCACTGCAGCCCTGAAAATAGCAAGATCACATGTATTGTTAAAGCCCGCTTTAGACGCTGCAATGTATCTTACGATGTGTCGGCGGGGTCACGTCGTGACGCACATCCGGCATCGTAAGTTACATTGCAGTGTGTGACAGGTACGTGCGATTGCGATTGAACGTTAAAATGTTCATCGCATACACATCGTACCTTTCTCAAGAATTGCACGTCAGATTGTTCATCGTACCCGGGGTAGCACACATTGCAGTGTGTGACACCCTGGGAACGATGAACAGATCTTACCTACGTCCTGCGGCTCCCGGCCCACAATGCGGAAAGAAAGAGGTGGGCGGGATGTTTATGTCCCGCTCAGCTTCGCCCCTCCGCTTCTATTGGCCGGCTGCCGCGTGACGTCGATGTGACGCCGCACGTCCCTCCCACTCCAGGAAGTGGACGTTCGCCGCCCACATCGAGGTCAGATGGAAGGTAAGTACGTGTGACGGGGGTTAATCGTTTGTGCGGCACGTTCAACAAATTGAACGTGCCACACATACGATGGGGGCGATGCAAATCGCATACGATATCGTATGCGAAATTGTAACGTGTAAAGCAGGCTTTACATACATTTGCCCCTTGAATAAAAAATTCCCCGGACTGTCCCCTGAATATCAATATGTACCAGACTATATATATTATACCATTAGTAACCCACCATTCACACTATAAAGGGATAAATAAGCAAGCACTGTCCTCTCATTAACTGTAAGCTTAATCTGACTCTCCCTCCAATTAATTTTAAGGCTATGTGCACATATTGTCATTTTGTAGCAGAAAATAAACAGCGTTTTACAGTTACCAGCAAAACACGTAATTTACGCAGTGTTCTTCCTGCCAACACATCAGGATTTACAGCACAATTTTATGCTGACTTGATAGGTTGCCTTGAAACACATACTGTTCTCCTCCCCTCTCCCCCTGAGTCATCATAAGGCCCTGTTTTCCACCCTTTTCTGATCCCAATCCTCCCCCTCCTTATTGTCCCTTCCTCAGAAACGGCTCCCTGAACCTTTGGGCCCCAGTGCAGCTGCACCAAATGCATCGGCGGTATGTCCGCCACTGAGCAAAGTATTGCAAATAGCAATTACTGGCACAAGTGGCAGAGAAGACTGAAAAGGGCCCCTGAGCAAGAACAGTATGTGGGCCCTTTCCAGCTCAAAGGTTCTGCTATTACAGAAGCTCCTTGATGCTTTGGAGGTGAAAGAGGGCCCCTTATCTCTTGGGCCCCAGTGTGGCTGCTCATGCTTCAATGATATGTCCACCCCTGACTAGCACTCTAGTTGTTCTATGTTCCAGTTGATACACCCCATCAGTCTATAAGTTCCTCTGTATAGGAACTTCACAACTGCACACATCAGCAGACAGAATTTTGGAGTGACACTCAAAGACAAGGTGACAACGTGTATCATGTGAAGCGTAGAGACTGGTAAAGGAGAGAATGGCAGGGTACAGCATTGTAGTGGCACTTTCAGACTGTTGAGGGGATGTGGTTACATACAGCTGAAGTAGAGCAATTCAGACAGCAAAATTAATTGTAAATGACATAAATTCAGAAAAACAATAAAATAAAAAAAACTCACTAGAAAAAGACACCAGCCAACCTCGGTCAAATGGGAAATGCAATTGCAGGATGCAGCCGGCCCCCTATGATAAAGGTAGGGGAAACACAGAATACCGATGAGACAACCACTTACAGCTACCATTTCATGTAGGGGGTGGTTGCTGGTATTAAACATGCACACTAATGGGGTTTAGATATGGTGCCAGTCACACAGGTATATATAGTTGAAGTGATGGCAGTAAAATACTTATCAAATAGAAGTTATTGATTTCTGCAGTGCTTAATTTACATCCCTTTGGCTGTCTCTGTATTTAGGCAAGACAGAGATATATAGAGGACAGAGATTGACAGAGAAGGAGCAAGTGTGGAAACCAAACCGTATTGTGCCAAGGTTTGTTTGAGCTCCCTAAAAATAATGAGCGTTATATTTAGAAATGATATATGTACGATAGGGGGAAATCTCGTTAAATAGGAACAGTACTTTCAACAAACTTTGTAGACATATATAGAACAAGCTTTGTAATAGAGCTTATCACAATAATCTACTTCTTTCTCCACTTATGAGCCCATTTTACCCTATCCTCCCCTCATAAAAGAGAATCTGTTACCAGGTTTGTGCTATTTTTTCTAAGAGCAGCATTATGTAGGGACAGAGATTCTGTTTTCAGCTATCTGTCCTTTAGTGGGCTGTTTTTTGTAGCTTTGATAAAATCCCTGTTTTCTATGCTGTAGATCTAGCGGTACTCTGAATGCTGAGCTCTATATAACTCCACTGCACTACACCTCTGATTGGTGTAACGCCTGCCTGGAGCCACAAACTCAGACTGGCTGTAAAGGATAGGCTAGAGGAAAGCCACACACCAAGCAGGACCCCGAGAACGCTGCAACCCTTTAACCCCTATACAGGGATTTGGAATTACATGGAGCCCCAGAGGCTGTACTCCGTGGTAGTCAGGCAGAGTCAAAAACCAGGAGATGCAATATAGGAATAGAAACAGCAGGCAAGGGCGAAATGGGGAAACAAAGCAGAGGTCAAATCCGAGACTGGCAGCGAGGTACAAAAACTACAGGCAAGAGGGTAGTCAGAAAACAAGCAGAGGTCAGCACATGGGAATCATTATACAAACAGAACAGGAACCTGGAATACAGAACTATCTCTGTCGGTGGCCAGCAGACAGGAGGGGGAATAAGAAGGGTGTGGTATCTTGCAATTGGCTGTAGCTGAATGATGGTAACTTCAGCTGGAAGACACACACCACCTACAGTCAGCCAGTGGTACTGCAGATCCCATGGAAACCCAACCCAGTGGATGAGCAGAGCCTGCACCCATCAGCGCTGTTGGCATCGACTCCTCTCCCATCACCAGCAGTATCCATGGCAGGAACACAGCGTCGCCTGGTGATTGAAGCAGAAGTCGATGGAGCAGACTCCGGTGGGGACGTAACAATTGGCAGCCCTCGGTGCATACTGTAAATTGCCAGCTAGCTGCTAATCAGTGCTGGAGGCAAGGTTATAAAAAGCAGTAGGAACACATGGCAGGAGAACTAGTCCTTTAGTGATCATCTGCTGATAAAAATCTGGCTTTATTGAATCAACATACAACCCAGTAAGTGATATATTACTGCAATCAGGTTCTATGCCCCAATATCATGCAAATGTCAGGTTATGTAACACAAAACTGATGACGGATTCCTTTTGAATCTACCAGTTATTCTGAAAAAAAATTAACTTAATTCTATCTTGCTAAAGACAATATAGACTGTAAGCACAGTGAGATGTTAGGTTATGCCTCCTATAATACTCTATGGAGAATAGAAGAGGAGTGAGAAGCAGAGTAATCAGAAAAGTAGACAGACCCCAAAACATTGTGCTATGCTTTCTAGCAAGTCTTTTACCTCACTCTTGAACTGGATTCACACCTACACTGCTTAATTCTCCGGTATACCTTCCTCCATTCTGCTGCATCTGTTTTTCTGCTCTTTGTATTATAACGTATATGGAAGACATCATAGCAGATAGTCTCCCTCCACTAGCTCAGAATCAATTGCAAACTAAAAGAACCTGCAGATGGGAAAACTGGTGAAAATGCAATATACAAGTCCAACAAGAATAATAAGAATAAGAACATCTTATTCTGAAAAGTTCCTTGCAAATATAGATACCCTTTAAGGTATACAATAAAGTATGCACTTTCAGGCCCCAGTGTAAACTTCCTAGTAGGGTCTTCATCTAATAATTGTGATTAAAAATTATAGCGCCTATTTATGCTTCAAAGAGGCCTCTGGCCTTGAGTATGGCTACTGCTTCGCCCCCTATAGGTACATTCCTGTCCAGAGACTAACATATTACAAATATGATATATCACTGCATAACCAAGCATAGGAATAGAATAGCCATATCATACAGAGAAGTTGTAAAAAAATGAATATAAGAATAAAGCCATTAGGCTTGGATGTGGACCTCCTAGTTTGTAAGATTGTGACACAGAATGTAGATAAGACTGCCACGAGATTATAGAAGAAATTAAAGGAATGGTCCAGGATATAAATCATGCAGTCAAATGATTAAAGATTGCTAGATAGACAAACTAGATCATGCCTCTCATATTCAAATTAATTTTCAATATTAATTTGTTCTCAGATATGCAAATGCTCCTGTGAAGTGTTGCTTAATCGAAGAGATAATGAAACTGATTTCTTCAATAGTTCTAATCTATGTAAAATATTTTAAAGAAACAGACATAAAGGGTTTATCTTACACCATTATCTTAAACCCATTTTCAAATATTTTATTAGGGAACTCCAAGTTAAGGAGGAAGTGGGGGGGGGGGGGGGGTTCGTCTATTCTGAAAATATCTACATAGGTCTCTTCTGTGGAGGATACAGCACATTTCTCCATTATACAGGCATCATATTGATTTCCCTGAGAAATATAGAACACGTTATCTCCCCCATGTTGATGCTATAGGAGAATTTAATGCTTGTAATCAGCTCATTTTCGTGGATCCCCTAAGTAGGACAACCTGTGACCAGCTTACTGTATGCTACAGTGAACCTTTTAAAGAAATTGTTAGTCCGCTTTCACATTGTGTTATTACCTACGCTCACGGCTGGTCCCATTGGAGCTTCCGTTTGAATCCCCCGCAAAACGGGTTTCGGACGCGTGTGCCGATGGGGCCATTGACTATAATGCAGCAGTCGGAGTCAGTGTCTGCTCTGTCTTACACCATTTTGGGCATATAGACTTTCTGCAGGTAGACACCAAGACATGTTTTGTGGGGTGGTTCGGACGAAAGCTCCGACGGGACCAGTGAAAGTATGTAATAACGCAATGTGAAACGGCCCTTAGACAACTTATGTTCTTAAATAATTGTACAAATACATTGTGCAGGAAAACTGTCAGAGAGCAAATTATTTATCTGATGGAGAGCTCTGGGAATTAGTAGAATCAGGGCAGACTATGGACATACATTAGATATTTTAGGGTGGATGAAATTGTTCCTTACGCCTTAGCATATTTTGATGAAAATCTTTTATGTATATTATACAATAAATTACACCTAGAGTTTGATTTTTCCTAGATGATAGAATTTTTGGATAGATATGATGTTTTGATTTTATTTTTGCACTGTTGTGGAAGCAATAAACACAATTCTGGTGTTTTTATATTTTTTTCTCATTGCGCCGGTTACCGATTGAATTGGCTCATTTTAGATTTTGATAGATTAGCCTTTTATAGATGTGGAGATACCACATATTTGAATATTTCTGTTCACTATTTACTGTATTTTGTTGCCCCATCAGGGGACTTCAGCTTACGATTTATATACAGTATTGCTGTATATAAAAAAATTATCTCCTATGAATGCCAGCCACAGGGTGATTAGAACAATATTCCCCCCCTACCAGGTCGAGAGCTGAAAATGCCACCGTCAAAGATTGTCCAAGCGGTATGCACCAGGTTAATAGGCACTCTATTCAGAACTGTTAGAGGCAAATTATGGCTGAATAACACAGCCATCATGTGCCAGGTATGAAGAGGGCTCAGCTCCTGAGCCCGCATCAAAGACAATAAGATGATATACTGTGTATGATAAACCATTAAATCATATGTCTATAATTTAAAATCACCCCTCTTTCATTATTTTTTTTGTGAATTACAAATAAGAAAAATAAGGTTTTTCAAATATAATTGATTCAAAATTTGCTAGTTAAAGGGGAGGGCTCATTCATGATATGTCATCTCCCAGCATGCATCACAGAATGATCTGCACTGTGGGTAAAATTTTATGCAGTTTGCATTTTTGATGATTAATTTTATTATTGAATAACTAAAGTACTAGCGCTCAATCCAAAAGGTTACTAAACCTGATAACCTGAATATTTAAGAAAGTAAAAGTGAGAATTTGCATAATTATTGGTTAGATGTTAGTATGCAGCATTGTTATGCAACTAAATTAAAACCTTACATTTTCCCATCCATATTGTTACTTTTTTAAAAAAAAATTTCCATTTTGGATGTCTGAATTCATTGCATAAACCATTAAATCAGGATTTATGTTTAATCAATATCTTATAAACATGAAATGTCGAATGTAGATAAAAGAAGTACTTGTAAAAGACTCTGGAGAGGCTCAAATGGAAGATCTATCCACAAACTAAAATACTGATTATCAAAACTGAAGCAAGAAAAAGTGTAGAAAAAAGAGAGAAGAAAGAAAACAAGCAAGGTGGGGGTATGGGACAGAGGAGGTAAAAATTGGTGTCTCAATGTTCGATGGATATCATCAAACTATACAGCTCGTGTATAGAGAGTCATTAGGGTTTATAGCTTGGTTAAAGTCTGTCGTAGAGTATCAGGTACTAAATACCATTGAGTTTTCATCTTTATCGACTGCTAAATGCTTCTTTGACCTCAATACAGTATTTTATGAGGCACTACTCAACTTGTAAACAGAGGGGCGTGTGGGAGATTTCCAAAGTCTTGGAATAAAAATTCTTATCGCCATAAACAAATGGTACAGATGGCTGTCCTTGAAATTTCATAATGGCATCAGAATAATAGGGAAGCTGGTAAGTTCTGGAATGTTGGTAATAAAGTCAAACAAAGGTGATTATAAAGTTGTAGAATATCAAGGCATCTGGATTAGAGAAACATGCAATCCCAGCAGATGTGAAGAACTGTGACCTCCACTAACCCACATTTCCATCAAAGATTAGGGATTTCAGTATAGTATCTATGAAGCAGATAGTGAGTTGTGTAATATCTAGAGACTATTTTAATATTGTTTTTTATATAATCCACTTAAATTATAGTGTTTGGGGGTTTATATCTTTTTGAACGACTAGAAAAACACTTTTCAAGGGAAGTGGGCGAAAGAGGGTGAAAAAAAATTGTCATCAAAGGATTAAAAAAAATGGAAAGCACCTTTCCATGTTTTTATCTCACAACCTCACTAACAAGGGAAGTAAAAAAGCAGCCATTGTGAAGCATGGGAATATTCAGTTTAGAGATGTGTAGTAAGTAGTGATGTGTGATCACTACCAGGGTCAGGTGCTCAATACTTATAATGAGCAGTTTGACGCTCCGATGGACTTGACTTGTGTACCTAGTATAAAAGTAGTCTATGGGGAACTTGAGCATTTTTCCAGACAATTTGGTATAGTGAAAAATCTGGATATCCCATTTCTATTTTTAGTTTGTGTTTTGAGAGAGTCTGTACATTAAAACTGGCATGGAAGAATTTCCAAATAAATTTCTAATTGATCAATTTTTAGAGAAGGAAAGAACTTTTGAGGTAAAGGTATGATAATTGTTTGGATTAGATCAAGTGTAACGCAGTCATGTTTGAGGGTTGCAGTCCTCAACCCGCCCCGGTACACTGCAGACATGGGGGACAAAGTGTAGTGTGGAGTGGCTGTGGAGTCGATACCTGTTAGCAGCTGCTCATCTGGAGTTTTCTGTATTGCATTCAAACAGTGTGTCGTTACATATGGCGTTACTAGAGATGAGTCCATAATGAGTTAAAAGTTCAATCGCTTTACTGCATACTTGTTTTTAACAACGTTTCCAGTTAATATTCATAGTCTTGACACCACGTTCTCCAACAGGCAATTTGTTATATACCCATTCCGGCTCTCCCATTACAGCTGCTGTCAGAGTCCCACGCACCGTTCATGTTTGCCCATTTGAGGAGGGGGCGCTGTCTGGTCCCTTGCTCTACCTTACTGAAGCCTCGCTGCTGCCAGCTGCATTTTCTGGTCACCAGGTTTCTTCCTCATGCTCAGTCTTCTGCCTGTTCTCCTCCATACCACATTGTTCCACTCTGCTACATCTGCTACTTGCACTTGTCTCTGTTACTCTTCCCTATCTTCCTAAAATCAGGAAATGTCTCCCTCTATAGCCCTTCACTTTGGGCCAGGTCTATCCAGCTAACCCTTTCAGTACTACCACTATACCTTCTATCTAAGCCTCTCTTCCCTGCTGAGGAGCCCATTGCCATCTAGTGGTAGCTGACAGTACTGTGACATAACCCATATGACAACGCATTTGACATTTCCACATTACCGAACATTACACCTAAAAACACACAGATCAATAACATTTCCCTTAATCACACATATAAAAATATTTTAAAACATTTTTTCAACCAAATCAAAAAAAGAACAAGGCGTTCTAAGACGTAAGATTAAATTCAATAGATTTTAAGAGTAAAGTTAAGAATATAAAATAGAGATGGGTCCTCAGAGATCATTAGGACTAGGTTTTCAATATCCTGCACCTTCCACTAGAAGGGAAAATAGCTCTGCTACTCTATTCGCCAGCAAGACATCTCATTCTAACATCATTTTAATGATAATAATTGGACATATTGGGGAATATTTATCACAACAAATGAAAAACAATAATAATAAAGCAGTTGCCCACCGCAAACAATTAGGCTGCAATATTTACATACAAAAATGCTGGAACCTGATTGGCTGCAGTTTACCAGATTGCGCATTGCCTTTTCACCAGAACAATTCTGAATATCCTTCTTCTAGGCAGTTATCCATAATAACCAAATACACACGTCGTCAAAATAATTGATACACCTCGTATAATGAAAGAAAAACCCACAATGGTAACAGAAATAACTTGAATCTGACAAAAGAAATAATAAATAAAAAAAAATCTATGAAAATGAACAAATGAAAGTCAGACATTGCTTTTCAACCATGCTTCAACAGAATTTAAAAAAAAATAAAAACTCATGAAACAGGCCTGGACAGAAATGATGGTACCCCTAAAAATAATGTGACAAAAGGGACATGTTAAATTAAGGTGTGTCCACTAATTAGCTTCAAAGGTGTCTACAATCTTATAATCAGTCAGTGGTCCTGTATATAGGGCTACAGATACTCACTGTGCTGTTTGGTGCCATGGTGTGTACCGCACTCAACATGGACTAGAGGAAGCAAAGGAAAGAGTTGTCTCAGGAGATTAGAAAAAAATATAGACAAGCATGTTAAAGATAAAGGTTATAAGACCATCTCCAAGCAGCTTGATGTTCCTGTGACTACAGTTGCACATATTATTCAGAAATTTAAAATCCATGGGACTGTAGCCAACCTCCCTGGACGTGGCTGCATGAAGAAAATTGATGACAAATCAAAGAGATGGATAGTACAAATGGTAACATAAGAGCCCAGAAAAACTTCTAAAGAGATTAAAGGTGAACTTCAAGCTCAAGAAACATTAGTCAGATTGCACCATACGTCGTTGTTTGAGCTAAAGTGGACTTCATGGGAGATGACCATGGAGGACACCATTAGTTGAAAAAAAAACATAAAAAGCCAGACTGGAATTTGCCAAACTACATGTTGACAAGCCACAAAGCTTCTGGGAGAATGTCCTATGGACAGATGAGACAAAAATGGAACTTTTTGGTAAGGCACATCAGCTCTATATTCACAGACGGAAAAATGAAGCATATCAAGAAAAGAACACTGTCTTTACTGTGAAACATGGAGGAGGCTCAGTAATGTTCTGGGGCTGCTTTGCTGCATCTGGCACAGGGTGTCTTGAATATGTGCAGGGTACAATGAGATCTCAAGACTATCAAGGGAGTCTAGAGAGAAATGTGCTGCCAAGTGTCAGAAAGCTTGGTCACAGTCGCAGGTCCTGGGTCTTGCAATAGGATAATGACCCAAAACACACAGCTAAAAACACCCAAGAATTGCTATGAGGAAAACACTGGACTATTCTGAAGTGGCCTTCTATGAGCCCTGACCTACAGTGGATACGGAAAGTATTCAGACACTTTTAATATTTTCACTCTTTGTTTCATTGCAGCCATTTGGTAAATTCAAAAACGTTCATTTTTTTTCTCATTAATGTACACTCTGCACCACATGTTGACAGAAGAAAAACAAATGCAGACATTTTTGCAATTGTTTTTAAATAAGAAAAACTTAAATATCACATGATCATAAATATTCAGACCCTTTGCTCAGACACTCATATTTAAGTCACATGTTGTCCATTTCCTTGTGATCCTCCTTGAGATGGTTCTATTCCTTCATTGGAGTCCAGCTGTGTTAAATTAAACTGATAGGACTTGATTTGGAAAGGCACACACCTGTCTATATAAGTCCTCACAGCTCACAGTGCATGTCAGACCAAATGAGAATCATGAGGTCAAAGGAACTGCCCAAGGAGCTCAGACAGAATTGTGTCAAGGCTCAGATCTGGCCAAGGTTACAAAAGAATTTCTTCAGTACTCAAGGTTCCTAAGAGCACAGGGGCCTCTACAATCCTTAAATGGAAGAGGTTTGAGACCACCAGAACTCTTCCTAGCCCTGGCCATCCAGCCAAACTGACCAATTGTAGGAGAAGAGCCTTGGTGAGAGAGGTAAAGAAGAATCCCAAGATCACTGTGGCTGAGCTCCAGAGATGCATTAAGTAGATGGGAGAAAGTTGCACAAAGTCAACTATCACTGTAGTCCTCCAATAGTTGGACCTTTATGGCAGAGTGGTCCAATGGAAGCCTCTCCTCAGTACAAAGCATATGAAAACCCGCATAGAGTTTGCAAAATAACACATGAAGAACTCCCACACTATGAAAAATAAGATTCTCTGGTCTGACGAGATGAAGATAGAACTTTTTGGTGATAATTCTAAGCGGAATGTGTGGAGAAAACCAGGCACTGCTCATCACCTGCCCAATACCATCCTAACAGTGAAACATTGTTTTGGCAGCATCATGCTATGGGGCTGGTTTTCAGCTGCAGGGACATGACAACTGATTGTAATTAAAGGAAAAATGAATGCAGCCAAGTACAGAGATATCCTGGAAGAAAAGCTCTTCCAGAGTGCTCAGGACCTCAACTTCACCGAAAGTTCACCTTCCAACAAGACAATAACTCTAAGCACATAGATAAAATAACAAAGCAGTGGCATCAGAGCAACTCTGTGACCATTCTTGACTGACCCAGTCAGAGCCCTTACCTAAACCCAATTGAGCATCTCTGGAGAGACCTGAAGATGACTGTCCACCAACGTTCACCATCCAACCTGACGGAACTGGAAAGGATCTGCAAGGAAGAATGGCAGATAATCCCCAAATCCAGGTGTGAAAAACATTTTGCATCATTCCGAAGAAGACTCATAGCTGTACTAGCTCAAAAGGGTGCTTCTACTCAATACTGAGCAAAGGGTCTGAATACTTATGACCATGTGATATTTCATTTTTTCTTGTTTAAAAAATTTGGAAACATTTCTACATTTCTGTTTTTTTCTGTCCAGATGGGGTGCAAAGTGTACATTAATGAGAAAAAATGAACTTTTTTTTAATTTAACAAATGGCTGCAATGACATAAAGAGTGAAAAATTTAAGGGGTTTGAATACTTTCCGTACCCAATGTAAATCCCTTTGAGCATCTTTGAAAAAAGCTGAAACATGCCATCTGGAAAAGGCAACCTACAGACATGAGACAACTGGAGCAGTTTGCTCTTGAGGAGTGGCCAAAATACCTGTTGAGAGGTGCAGAAGTCCCATTGACAGTTACAGGAATTGTCTGATTGCAGTGATTACCTCAAAAGGTTGTGCAACAAAATATTAAGTTAAGGGTACTATCATTTCTGTCCAGGCCTATTTCGTGAGCTTTATTTTTTAAAAAATTGTGTGGAAGCGTGGTTGAAAAGCAATGTCTAACTTTCATTTGTTCATTTTCATAGATTTTTTTTATCATTACTTTTGTCAGATTCAAGTTATTTCTGTGACCATTGTGGGTTTTTCTTTCATTAAAGGAAGGGTACCAACAATTTTGACCACATGTGTATAAAGCTGATGCTCCAACTAACTTGTCCAAATGCACACTTGTTCCTTAGCATAAATGGGCAGACAACTACAGTAGTTTGAATGTCACAGCCATCAAAGGGAAACCCCAAGACAAAACTACAGTGGGTGACAAAGTGCAAAATTAGAACACTGAGCAGTGAAAAATGTAAGGGTAAGAATTTGGTGCAAGTAGCATAAAGCGATTAACCCATCATATCAGGTGACAAAAGTTTGCTTTAACTGTGTAATGGTGGGGAGATTCTTTTCTCGCACACCTTGAGCCCTCTGAAACATGCAGATTCACGTTTGGACAATAAGGCTTAAATAAACATTTTGGCGAACTAAGTTCCTTTTTTCATGGCAGTTGTTTAGCCTATCGCTGAAGAACAATACACAACCCCCCAAATTTAGTTCTTACTTCATTACTGGAATGAGTTAGAACAAGTATATACTTCTGTTTAATTTATTGTAACTGCTAGAAGTTATCCTGTCTAAATTGGCAATCTTCGTGCAGAACAATTGCAACACTTAGTGGATTCCGCCACAGGGACATGCTGCAATTCGGAAGATAACATGTTACTAGATGGGTCTCCTAAATAATGTGACCCCTCAGTATATATATATATATATATATATATATATACTCATCAAAATTGAAATGATAACACTTGGAATTATGGAAATCACCGGACTAGTAAAAATATTAATGATATGCAAATTATGAAAATCTAAAAACAAAATTTTCAAAATATCAATTTATTTGGTATCAACTATGAGTGACTTGGAACACCAGGTAGAAATGACCATCTCAAGGCCAAATAAATGCATATAGGCCCAAAAAGCTCAACTTCGGTTTCATCTGACCATGGCATCTTCTTTCATATGCCATCACCACCGTCACACATGGTAGTGGCAGCATCATGCTATGGGGATGCTTTTCTTTAGGAGGGATGGGGTATCTGGTCAGAGTTGCTAGGAAGATGGATGGAGTTTAATAAAGAACAATCCTCAGCACATCTGTTAGAAGCAGCAAAAGACTTTAGACTAGGGTATAAGTTCACCTTCCAGCTGGATAACGACCCTAAACGTACTGCCAGAGCCACAATGGAACGGTTTAGACCAAAACATACTCATGTGTGGGAATGAGCCAGTCAAAGTCCAGACCTCAATCCTATTGAGAATCTGTGACAAGACTTGAAAATTGCTGTTCTTAAGGTGGTGTCACACATAGCGATGGCGACAATGACGTCGCTGCTAAGTCACCATTTTCTGTGACGTAGCAGCGACGTCCCGTCGCTGTCGCTGTGTGTGACATCCAGCAATGACCTGGCCCCTGCTGTGAGGTCACTGGTCATTGCTGAATATCCTGCTTCATTTTTTGCTCGTCGCTTTCCCGCTGTGAAGCACACATCGCTGTGTGTGACAGCGAGAGAGCGATGAACTGAAGCGAGCAGGGAGCAGGGAGCCGGCGTCTGGCAGCCTGGAGTAAGCTGTAACCACGGTAAACATCGGGTAACTAAGAAGCCCTTTCCTTGGTTTCCCGATATTTACCTTAGTTACTAGCGTCCCGCTGTCATGCTGCCAGTGCCGGCTCCCTGCTCCCTGCATACGTAGCTGGAATACACATCAGGTAATTAACCCGATGTGTACTCTGGCTAGGAGTGCAGGGAGCCAGCGCTAAGCGGTGTGCTCTCACGCTGCCAGTGCCGGCTCCCTGCTCCCTGCACACGTAGCTGGAGTACACATCGGGTAATTAACCTGATGTTTACTCTGGCTAGGAGTGCAGGGAACAGGGAGCCGGCACTGGCAGCATGAGAGCGGCGGACGCTAGTAACTAAGGTAAATATCGGGTAACCAAGAGAAGTGCTTTCTTTGGTTACCCGATATTTACCTTAGTTACGCTTCCACGCGTCGCTACTGGCTGGGGGCTGGTCACTGGTCGCTGGTGAGATCTGCCTGTTTGACAGCTCACCAGCGACCATGTAACGACGCAGCAGCGATCCTGATAAGGTTAGATCGCTGGTCATGATCGCTGCTGCGTTGTTTTTTTGACACCACCTTTAGATGCCTCCATCCAATCTCATTGAGCTAGAACTAGTTTGCAAAGAAGAATGGACAAAAGATTCAGCCTTCAGATATGCAAAGTTGGTAGATCTATACCTCAAAAGACTCCAGCAGTAATTGCAGAAAAGCAAAGAAAATTGTGTCAGCTCACCTTCTGAGTATAGAATCCGGTTTTAGATCTGCCGCTCGGAGGCCTGGGCAAGGCAGAAAGTCCAACAAAGAAAAAAAATTCCAGCGTGTCTGTATCCCCCCTCCCACTCCCCTGTTTTTTAGCTGTCTGACCATTTGGCAAATGATTTTAATGGAAAAATAAGAGAAATTTTATATAAGTCTTGTCAGTTCAGTCCTCTCTGCCTTGTAATTTTTTTCTTAATTGGAGAAAAAGTTTGTCCTACAAAATATTGACTCAGTGGGGATGAATACAAATGCACATCACAATTTTCAGATTAATATTTTTGAAATGCTTAGAAAACATTGCATCATTTCCTTTACACTGAAAAAACACTTGCTAATTAGTGTTGTAAAAATCACAATAAAATAAATTAAAGTTTTTGGATGTAACAAAAAAAATCGTAACTGTTCAGTGAGTATCATGCTTTTTAAGACAATATATGAATATACAGTGCATTGCTAAATTATTCATCCCCATGGCTTTTTACGGCACCTATTTGTTGTATTTAAATATTTTTGTAATCCGATGTATGTGTGATGCATCAGCAGTACATTGTCTAAGTTGGGGAAGTGAAGTGCGAAAAATATAGCCAAAAATTTAATTTATGGGATAAAATAAATAAAAATTGCAATGTCCATATGTTTTCACCCCTTTTGCTATGAAACCTTTAAAAAATTCTGGAGCAAGCAATTACCTTCATAAGTCACAAGCTTAGTGAAAGTAAAGGGGGTGTTACACGCAGTGATATCGCTAGCGATATCGCTGTTGAAAGCACCCGCCAGCAAGTAAGCACGAGAACCAAAAATTTGTGTTCCTTCCAGGACAAGGGCTCACAATTTGTTAGGGAATAGCACCAGTGAGATTATATTAAAATTTAACCTTTATTTTATTCCTTAAAACACACAAAAAGCAATATTAAAAAACCAAAGGTTTGACCATGCAGGTCACAAATCACACACTGCCCAGAGCTGTATATAAAGCTCAAAAGGGCCACAGATACGTCCCTTGGGCAAGATAGACAATGGGACAACTAAATCATGTGTTGAGAGCTGGTTAACACTATCAGTGGATAGCACATAGTCATAACGACAATAGTTCCATTATGCTCAGGCCAGAGTCATAAAATAACACAGGCAAAATGATATATATTTTTCCTTCACTGAAGGTACGAAAAATACATATAAACACCTATTGGCTGTAATCAACACACAAATTAGACAAAAAACAGGGAAGATCTCACCCATTCAGATGATCTTCTGTTGCTTATCACAGCATCTCTTGCTGACAGGGCCAAGATGGGGCTTGGATTCCAGGTTGATGTAACTCACCCTAAACCCCATTGACTCCCGTCCTAACAAGGACGGTCCACAACTGAACCTATTATTGTCCTTGTATAAAGCAGCCCCACATGCTATCCGACGCGTTTCGTCACGTTTTAGTGACTCGTCAGGGGACCAAACATGGGTTAAAAGTATCAAGGCCAGTGAAGGTGTAATGCATGCAAGGTCCACACACACCAAATGCTGCAAAAACCAAAGCACCCGCCCCGGTCGTTTGTGCGTCACGGGCAAATCGCTGCCCGTGGCGCACAATATCGCTAAGAGCCATCACACGGACTTACCTGCCTAGCGACGTCGGTGTTGCCGGCAAACCACCTCCTTTCTAAGGGGGTGGTTCATGCGGCGTCACAGCGGCGTCACTAAGCAGCCGCCCAATAGAAGCGGAGTGAGTAACATCCCGCCCACCTCCTTCCTTACGCATTGCCGGCGGCCGCAGATAAGCTGCAGTTCGTCGTTCCTGAGGTGTCACACGTAGCGATGTGTGTTGCCTCGGGAACGACGAACAACCTGCGTGCTCAACAAGCAACGATTTTTTAAAAAGGAACGACGTGTCAACGATGGACGATTAGGTGAGTATGCATTATGCAGCTTTGTGTAACGGAAAAAAACAGCAGATTACAGGTGGTGTATTCTAACAGCCCAATTTACCAATTAACACAGTGTTTTGCAGAGTGCCTTGCTGTGTGCATATCATTGAAAACATATACTGCATTGAATAACAAAGCATTGCGTAGCGGTGAAAAACAGCAGTGTGTAGGCAGTGTAATCCATTAACTCAATTTATCCAAAAACTGATTGAGTGATTTCCAATGTGCATTGCTGTGTGAATATCTCTAAAACCTTATACTGCATTTCATCAAACAGCTCTATGTGTAGCGGTCAAAAACTGCAGTGTACAGGTGGGGTAATCTATTATAGCTCAATCTGTAAAAAAAACTGTGTTTTTCAGCGTGCCTCACTGTGTGAATATCTCAGACTTTATACTGCGTTTCATCACATAGCTTTGCACAGCAGTCAAAAGGCGGTGTACTCTATTAGCTTAATCTACAAAAATCAGTGTTTTCCAGCGTGCCTTGCTGCGTGAATATCTCTGAAACCTTATACTGAGATGCATCACGGAGCTTTGCGTAGCAGTCAAAAACAGTAGTGTGCAAGTGGTGTAATCTATTAGCCCAATCAACCAAAAGAAAAGAGTTTTACAGCATGCCTTGCTGTGTGAATATCGTGAATATCTCTGAAACCTTATACTGACATGCATCATGCAGCTTTGTGTAGCAGTCAAAAACAGCAGTGTGCAGGCGGTGTACAATCTATTAACCCAATCTACCCAAAAAAAGTTTTTTCTAGAATCCCTTGCTTTGTGAGTATCTATGAAATCTTATACTGCATTGCATCACGCAGCTTTCCGTAGCTGTCAAAAATAGAAGCGTACAAGCAGTGTAATCTATCAGCTTAATCTTGCAAAAATCAGTGTTTTCCAGCATGCCTTGCAGTGTGAATATCTTTGAAACCTTATATTGCGTTTCATCATGCATCTTTGTGTAGCAGTCAAAACCAGCAGCGTATTGGTGGTGTAATCTATGAGTCTAATCTACCAAAAAACCTTATACTGACATGCATCATGCAGCTTTGTGTAGCAGTCAAAAGCAGCAGAGTACAGGCGGTTTATTCTATCAGTCAAATCTACCAAAAAACATTGTTTTCCAGCGTGCCTTGCTGTGTAAATTTTCTGAAACCCTATACTGCATTGCATCACAAAGCTTTGCGTGGCAGACGAAAACAGCAGTTTGCAGGCATTGTGTGTAATCTAATAACCCAATCTACCCAAAAACAGAGATTTTTCCAGCATGCCTTGCTGTGTGAATACTAATGAAATTTCATACTTCGTTGTATCACACAGCTTTGCGTAGCAGTCAAAAATAGCAGCGTACAAGCAGTGTAATCTATTAGCTTAATCTAGCAAAAAAACAGTGTTGTCCAGCATGCCTTGCAGTGTGAGTATCTTTGAAAGCTTTACTGCATTACATCATACATCTTTTTGTAGCAGTCAAAAACAGCAGCATATAGGTGACGTAATCTTTTAGCGCAATCTACCAAAACTTGCATAGCGGTCAAAAACAGCAGTGTGCAGGCGGCCGGCTTTTTCAAAACAGTAAAAGCCGCCGGAGCAGTGTGAATGCCGTGCAGCGCCGGGGATCGGGGATCGGTGAGTATGAGAGAGGGCTGCTAAACTCAGGAGTTTAGCGGTCACCGGTGAGTCTTCACTGGTGACCGCTAATCAGGACGCGACACAGACAGAGCCGCAGCATGACAATGAAGTCGGGTGAGGTTCACCCGAGTTCATTCTGACAGTGCGGCTCTGTCTGTGTCTGCTGTCATCTGCCATTCAGCTCTGCCACATGGCTGTCTGTGGCTGCTGTCAGCGGCCATGTAGCAGAGCTGAATGGCAGATGACATAGTAAAAACGCATCTCTACACATTACACACGCTTGTCAAGTCAATAAATAAAAAAAAAAAAAGAAAAAAAGGTGCCCAATGCATACGTCACAGAACACATGACCTAAAGGATCGCACATAAAATTGATCAATTTAACATAGACTACTAACGCACGTGTGACAGCAAATAAACGACCTACGTGCGATCTCATAAGATCCCGTATGCAACCTAGGCGTGTCACATCGCAATTGCGATTGTACAACTAATTGCAACGTGTAAAGCAGGCTTAAGAGCTCAATCTCTCAAAAAACAGTGTTTTTCAGCATGCCTTGCTGTGTGAATATCTCAGACTTTATACTGCGTTTCATCACGTAGCTTTGCATAGCGGTGTCAAAAGGCGGTGTACTCTATTAGCTTAATCTACTAAAATCTGTGTTTTCCAGTGTGCCTTGCTGTATGAATATCTCTGAAACCTTATACTGAGATGCATCACAGAGCTTTGCGTAGCAGTCAAAAACAGTAGTGTACAGGCGGTGTAATCTATTAGTCCAATCAACCAAAAGAATAGAATTTTACAGCATGCCTTCCTTTGTGAATATCTCTGAAACCTTATACTGACATGCATCATGCAGCTTTGTGTAGTAGTCAAAAACAGCAGTGTACAGGCGGTGTAATCTATTAACCCAATCTACCCAAAAAGAGTTTTTTCTAGAATCCCTTGCTTTGTGAGTATCTATGAAATCTTATACTGCGTTGCATCTCGCAGCTTTCCGTAGCTGTCAAAAATAGCAGTGTACAAGCAGTGTAATCTATTAGCCCAATCAACCAAAAGAAGAGAGTTTTACAGCATGCTTTGCTGTGTGAATATCTCTGAAACCTTATATTGCGTTTCATCATCATGCATCTTTGTGTAGCAGTCAAAAACATCAGCGTATTGGTGGCGTAATCTATGAGTCTTATCTACCAAAAAACCTTATACTGACATGCATCATGCAGCTTTGCGTAGGGTTCCCTGAAAAATGCCCACAGGAAAATTGCCCACAGGAAAATTGCCCACAGGAAAAATGCCCACAGGAAAATTGCCCACATGGAAAATTGCCCACACTGAAAATTGTCCACATGGAAAATTACCCACATGGAAAATTGCCCACACAGAAAATCGCCAATTGCAGCATCACAAAGTTTCAGATCTATGATATTTGAGGTGCAAGGTGAGGATGTTCACATAATAGGTCATCAACTTGTGATTTACAGTTGACCTAGTGCAAAACTGCAAAAATGCTGAAGATCTGTGGTTTGCAGCAGTCTGTCATTATCAGCAATAGATAGATACAGTCTGCTCTAATCTCACTGATTCTGCCTTACTCCTTCTGTCGCGGGCGGGGAGGAGGGTGTCAGCACACCGCGCTCACCCCTTCTGCTCGGGTCCGGCAGCTGCTCCTGGTGGCTCGAGCTGTGGGCCGGATCCCGGGGTTTCTCGAGCGACACTCCTCGCCCGTGAGTGAAAGGGGGGTGTTTGTTGGGTGTGGGGATTGTTATAGTTCGTGACGCCACCCACGGTTGTGGTGATTGCACCACCGCTGCTCAGTGTGGGGGTCCCGGGGATTGTGATGCGGAGCAGCCAGGTGTTGTGTTGCCCCTCCGTGGGTAGGGGTTGGTGATCCCGGGGCCCGGTGATGAGATGTGAAGTGTAGGGCCTGGAGGGCGCAGGGACGCGGGGGCAGCGCTGTGCCTTGCGGCACTATGGTACTCACTCAGCCTGACACACGGACACAGTTTGTACGGTAAACCAACGGCTGGTAGGACGGTCCCACAGACGGCTGCACCTGCACTCCCGGTAGGTGACGGTGATGTCTCTCTTCCTTGCACCTGTGTTGACTGATGGTAGCGGTGGATTCCCTCCGGTCACCCGCTCCCCGGCTGCAATCTGGGCCGGAGGAGCTCTACACTTTGCCCGCAGGCGCTGGCCCTGAGAAACTTGTGCCGTGGCGGTGGCGGTGTCTCTCCAATACGGGTTGGGCTGTTGCCTTCAATCGGGACTTGGTTGTTGGGGGATCTGCGTCCCCGTCACTGACGGATTTGGCAAATCTGGCGACTCCTAGCCTTGCCGGGGTCCGAGAGGCCCCTGCCCTGGTCCTGACTGTCCTTCGGAACACTGCTCCAGACCACCGGGCACACAGCCAACGGGGTCCTTCCAGGAACTTCCAAACGGTCCCCCTCCAGACAGTCACCGCCGTTGCTGACCTTGCTGTTCTGGCCCTCACAAAGCTGGACCCTTCAGGCTGTCTTTCTCTTCTGTCACTTTACTTGCTTTTCCTCCTTTTCCACTTCTCTACTTTCACTTTCACTTAACTCTAGAGATGAGCGAACCGGTCGCGGTTCGGCTCGAGGTTGGTTCGCCGAACGGACCTCCCGTTCGAGTTCGGTTCGTCGAACGTTCGACGAACCGAACTCGAACTGCATAGGAAACAATGGCAGGCAATCACAAACACAGAAAAACACCTAGAAAACACCCTCAAAGGTGTCCAAAAGGTCACAAACAACTCACAACACATGGGAAAGTGACAAGGACATATACTCATGCGAAAACAAAAGAGCTGGACAAGGAAAAAGAGGAGGACACACAGATATATGAGTATATGCAAGGAAACATGCCATTATTGTGCAACTTGAGCCCTGCTCATTCTTGGCTTCCAATCTTGATAAATTGCCTGAGCTCGCCACGTACGTCTTGGGGATCTTGTCGTGTCCTGCAGCCAGCGTTCTCTCGGAACCTGTCTTCAGTGCTGCTGTGGGTCTGCTGGCAGATAAGCACACGTGTCTGTCCACTGACAATGTGGACATGGCTCTCAGAGGACTTTTCTTCCCCGGGGTCAGCCAGGGGACGGGAAAGGCACGCGTATTTTTGAGAGTGCTTCATGCAAAGCATCTTTTTCTTTTTCAAAAGGGGGCTCAACCGATGCCAGTCAAGTGGGGTGTGTGTGGCCCAGTGAGTGGCAACGAGGGAGACTGTGGTTGGAGTCCCCTCGCTGTGTTTCTAAAAGAACCAAGATGAACAAGTCATGGCTCTCAGAGGACTTTTCTTCCCCGGGGTCAGCCAGGGGACGGGAAAGGCACGCGTATTTTTGAGAGTGCTTCATGCAAAGCATCTTTTTCTTTTTCAAAAGGGGGCTCAACCGATGCCAGTCAAGTGGGGTGTGTGTGGCCCAGTGAGTGGCAACGAGGGAGACTGTGGTTGGAGTCCCCTCGCTGTGTTTCTAAAAGAACCAAGATGAACAAGTCATGGCTCTCAGAGGACTTTTCTTCCCCGGGGTCAGCCAGGGGACGGGAAAGGCACGCGTATTTTTGAGAGTGCTTCATGCAAAGCATCTTTTTCTTTTTCAAAAGGGGGCTCAACCGATGCCAGTCAAGTGGGGTGTGTGTGGCCCAGTGAGTGGCAACGAGGGAGACTGTGGTTGGAGTCCCCTCGCTGTGTTTCTAAAAGAACCAAGATGAACAAGTCATGGCTCTCAGAGGACTTTTCTTCCCCGGGGTCAGCCAGGGGACGGGAAAGGCACGCGTATTTTTGAGAGTGCTTCATGCAAAGCATCTTTTTCTTTTTCAAAAGGGGGCTCAACCGATGCCAGTCAAGTGGGGTGTGTGTGGCCCAGTGAGTGGCAACGAGGGAGACTGTGGTTGGAGTCCCCTCGCTGTGTTTCTAAAAGAACCAAGATGAACAAGTCATGGCTCTCAGAGGACTTTTCTTCCCCGGGGTCAGCCAGGGGACGGGAAAGGCACGCGTATTTTTGAGAGTGCTTCATGCAAAGCATCTTTTTCTTTTTCAAAAGGGGGCTCAACCGATGCCAGTCAAGTGGGGTGTGTGTGGCCCAGTGAGTGGCAACGAGGGAGACTGTGGTTGGAGTCCCCTCGCTGTGTTTCTAAAAGAACCAAGATGAACAAGTCATGGCTCTCAGAGGACTTTTCTTCCCCGGGGTCAGCCAGGGGACGGGAAAGGCACGCGTATTTTTGAGAGTGCTTCATGCAAAGCATCTTTTTCTTTTTCAAAAGGGGGCTCAACCGATGCCAGTCAAGTGGGGTGTGTGTGGCCCAGTGAGTGGCAACGAGGGAGACTGTGGTTGGAGTCCCCTCGCTGTGTTTCTAAAAGAACCAAGATGAACAAGTCATGGCTCTCAGAGGACTTTTCTTCCCCGGGGTCAGCCAGGGGACGGGAAAGGCACGCGTATTTTTGAGAGTGCTTCATGCAAAGCATCTTTTTCTTTTTCAAAAGGGGGCTCAACCGATGCCAGTCAAGTGGGGTGTGTGTGGCCCAGTGAGTGGCAACGAGGGAGACTGTGGTTGGAGTCCCCTCGCTGTGTTTCTAAAAGAACCAAGATGAACAAGTCATGGCTCTCAGAGGACTTTTCTTCCCCGGGGTCAGCCAGGGGACGGGAAAGGCACGCGTATTTTTGAGAGTGCTTCATGCAAAGCATCTTTTTCTTTTTCAAAAGGGGGCTCAACCGATGCCAGTCAAGTGGGGTGTGTGTGGCCCAGTGAGTGGCAACGAGGGAGACTGTGGTTGGAGTCCCCTCGCTGTGTTTCTAAAAGAACCAAGATGAACAAGTCATGGCTCTCAGAGGACTTTTCTTCCCCGGGGTGAGCCAGGGGACGGGAAAGGCACGCGTATTTTTGAGAGTGCTTCATGCAAAGCATCTTTTTCTTTTTCAAAAGGGGGCTCAACCGATGCCAGTCAAGTGGGGTGTGTGTGGCCCAGTGAGTGGCAACGAGGGAGACTGTGGTTGGAGTCCCCTCGCTGTGTTTCTAAAAGAACCAAGATGAACAAGTCATGGCTCTCAGAGGACTTTTCTTCCCCGGGGTCAGCCAGGGGACGGGAAAGGCACGCGTATTTTTGAGAGTGCTTCATGCAAAGCATCTTTTTCTTTTTCAAAAGGGGGCTCAACCGATGCCAGTCAAGTGGGGTGTGTGTGGCCCAGTGAGTGGCAACGAGGGAGACTGTGGTTGGAGTCCCCTCGCTGTGTTTCTAAAAGAACCAAGATGAACAAGTCATGGCTCTCAGAGGACTTTTCTTCCCCGGGGTCAGCCAGGGGACGGGAAAGGCACGCGTTTTTGTGAGAGTGCTTCATGCAAAGCATCTTTTTCTTTTTCAAAAGGGGGCTCAACCGATGCCAGTCAAGTGGGGTGTGTGTGGCCCAGTGAGTGGCAACGAGGGAGACTGTGGTTGGAGTCCCCTCGCTGTGTTTCTAAAAGAACCAAGATGAACAAGTCATGGCTCTCAGAGGACTTTTCTTCCCCGGGGTCAGCCAGGGGACGGGAAAGGCACGCGTATTTTTGAGAGTGCTTCATGCAAAGCATCTTTTTCTTTTTCAAAAGGGGGCTCAACCGATGCCAGTCAAGTGGGGTGTGTGTGGCCCAGTGAGTGGCAACGAGGGAGACTGTGGTTGGAGTCCCCTCGCTGTGTTTCTAAAAGAACCAAGATGAACAAGTCATGGCTCTCAGAGGACTTTTCTTCCCCGGGGTCAGCCAGGGGACGGGAAAGGCACGCGTATTTTTGAGAGTGCTTCATGCAAAGCATCTTTTTCTTTTTCAAAAGGGGGCTCAACCGATGCCAGTCAAGTGGGGTGTGTGTGGCCAAGTGAGTGGCAACGAGGGAGACTGTGGTTGGAGTCCCCTCGCTGTGTTTCTAAAAGAACCAAGATGAACAAGTCATGGCTCTCAGAGGACTTTTCTTCCCCGGGGTCAGCCAGGGGACGGGAAAGGCACGCGTATTTTTGAGAGTGCTTCATGCAAAGCATCTTTTTCTTTTTCAAAAGGGGGCTCAACCGATGCCAGTCAAGTGGGGTGTGTGTGGCCCAGTGAGTGGCAACGAGGGAGACTGTGGTTGGAGTCCCCTCGCTGTGTTTCTAAAAGAACCAAGATGAACAAGTCATGGCTCTCAGAGGACTTTTCTTCCCCGGGGTCAGCCAGGGGACGGGAAAGGCACGCGTATTTTTGAGAGTGCTTCATGCAAAGCATCTTTTTCTTTTTCAAAAGGGGGCTCAACCGATGCCAGTCAAGTGGGGTGTGTGTGGCCCAGTGAGTGGCAACGAGGGAGACTGTGGTTGGAGTCCCCTCGCTGTGTTTCTAAAAGAACCAAGATGAACAAGTCATGGCTCTCAGAGGACTTTTCTTCCCCGGGGTCAGCCAGGGGACGGGAAAGGCACGCGTATTTTTGAGAGTGCTTCATGCAAAGCATCTTTTTCTTTTTCAAAAGGGGGCTCAACCGATGCCAGTCAAGTGGGGTGTGTGTGGCCCAGTGAGTGGCAACGAGGGAGACTGTGGTTGGAGTCCCCTCGCTGTGTTTCTAAAAGAACCAAGATGAACAAGTCATGGCTCTCAGAGGACTTTTCTTCCCCGGGGTCAGCCAGGGGACGGGAAAGGCACGCGTATTTTTGAGAGTGCTTCATGCAAAACATCTTTTTCTTTTTCAAAAGGGGGCTCAACCGATGCCAGTCAAGTGGGGTGTGTGTGGCCCAGTGAGTGGCAACGAGGGAGACTGTGGTTGGAGTCCCCTCGCTGTGTTATACATGCTTTTAGAAGGGCATGACATGGCTTGGAGGTTGACTTTCATAAAATGCAAACTGTTGGCTACCAAAATGCTGCCTTTCCAACAACTGTGGTTATAGGCAATGAGGAACATACTGATGAAGATGAGACGCAGATACCCGATTGGGATGACAACTTAAATATTCGGTCAGGGCAAGAAGAAACAAGGTCTGAGGGGGAGGGGAGTGCAAACACAACAATTGATGATGAAGTTCTAGATCCCACCTACTGTCAACCCACAGTCAGACACTCGAGGAGGTCAATAGAGGCGGTGGAGGAGGATGCAACCGACGTCGAAGTAACCTGGCGCCTTCCTGGACACAGTCGGAGAACTGGTAGCACGTCTACAACTGCATCCTCAGCCACCACTCTGCCTCTGAGCATTATTCGGGGTGGATCAACAGGTCGCATGGCCTCTAAGCCTTGCCTAGCCTGGTCCTTTTTTGACATAAAAAAAGATCGGCCAAATTATGTGATCTGTAACATTTGCCATGGTTATCTTAGTAGAGGTCAAAACCTCAGCAGTTTGACAACTTCTTCCATGAATCGTCACATGAATAAATATCATATGGCCTGGTGGGAAGCTCACCGTGCTGCAATGCGGCCTAGTGGAGCCAACCATCCACCGCCTGCCCCTTCCAGGGCATCCGCGCGCTCGTCATCTTCTAGGACTGTGGGGACAGCTGTCACACCTGTTTTTCCACCCACAACTTCCACCACTGTAACCGCAACAGGCAGTTTGCTTGGTAGGTCGTCAGTTGGTTTGGAAGGGGAAACAAGTGAGTGTGTACAGCTCTCTCAGACATCGATAGCACCAACTTTGGATGAAGGCAACATCATGTCTCCGCCTGCACTTTCCTCCCAAACCTGCATTTTTCCAGGGACACCCTACTCAACACCGTCTACACACAGCAGCCAGATCTCTGTCCCTCAGATGTGGTCAAATAAAAGGCCACTTCCTTCGACCCATGACAAAGCGAAGAGGTTGACTCTATCCCTCTGTAAGCTGTTGGCTACAGAAATGCTGCCTTTCCGCCTAGTGGACACACAGGATTTTAGAGACCTTATATCTGTCGCTGTGCCCCAGTACCAGATGCCTAGTCGCCACTACTTCTCTAAGAAAGGTGTGCCCGCGCTACACCAGCATGTCGCACACAATATCACCGCTTCCTTGAGAAACTCTGTGTGTGAACGGGTGAATTTCAGCACCGATACTTGGACCAGTAAGCATGGACAGGGACGTTACATGTCGCTGACTGGGCACTGGGTAACTATGGTGATAGATGGTGAAGGGTCTGCTGCACAAGTCTTGCCGTCCCCACGACTTGTGTGTCAATCCTCTGTCTGTCCAAGTTCCGCCACTGCTTCTGCATCCTCCACCTCATCTGGGTCCTCCACCTCCGCCCCAAGCCTGCCTGGTCAGGCCACCAGCGTTCTCACTGCGCAGAAGGAATCACGCACCCCTCATTACTATGCTGGCAGCAGAGCGCAACGGCATCAGGCGGTCTTTAGCTTGACATGTCTTGGGAATAAGAGTCACACAGCTGAGGAGTTGTGGTCAGCTCTGCGGTCCGAGTTTAATAAATGGTTGTCTCCACTCAACCTGCAGCCTGGTAAGGCCGTGTGCGACAATGCTGCAAACCTGGGTGCGGCCCTTCGCCTGGGCAAGGTGACACACGTGCCTTGTATGGCTCACGTGTTGAACCTTGTTGTCCAGCAATTTTTAACACACTATCCCGGCCTAGATGGCCTTCTGACCAGGGCACGGAAACTGTCTGCAGTGCTCACTTCCGCCGTTCAAGCGCCGCAGCTGAGCGACTTGCATCGCTCCAGAAGTCTTTCGGCCTGCCGGTTCATCGCCTGAAATGCGATGTGGCGACACGCTGGAATTCAACTCTCCACATGTTACAGCGACTGTGGCAGCACCGCAGAGCCCTGGTGCAATACGTCATGACGTATAGCCTGGGCCAACGAGATGCAGAGGTGGGGCAGATCACCCTGATGGAGTGATCTCAGATCACGGACCTATGCACCCTTCTGCACAGTTTCGACATGGCGACGAATATGTTTAGCGCTGACAATGCCATTATCAGCATGACGATTACAGTCATTTACATGCTGGAGCACACGCTAAACACTATTCGGAGTCAGGGGGTGGGACAACAGGAAGGGGAGGAACTACAGGAGGATTCATATGCGCAAGACACAACAACATCACCAAGGTCCAGACGTTCATCATCACCAACGCGGCAGGCATGGGACCATGGGGGACAGGGATCAACAAGGGCGCATGGTAGCAGGCGAGATGTTGAGGAAGGTGCAGGAGGACATGAAGATATGGAGGACGAACTGTCGATGGACATGGAAGACTCAGCTGATGAGGGGGACCTTGGTCAAATTTAAGTTGAAAGAGGTTGGGGGGAGATGACAGAGGAAGAAAGAACGGTTAGCACCTCTATGCCACAAACACAGCGTGGACTTGGTCCGCATGGCTGCGCAAGACACATGAGTGCCTTCTTGTTGCACTACCTCCAACATGACCCTCGTATTGTCAAAATTAGAAGTGATGATGACTACTGGCTTGCCACACTATTAGATCCCCGGGACAAGTCCAAATTTTGTGACATAATTCCACCCATAGAAAGGGACGCACGTATGCAGGAGTATCAGCAGAAGCTGTTACTCGATCTTAGCTCGGCTTTTCCACCAAACAACCGTGCAGGTGAAGGGAGTGATTCTCCCAGTTGTAACTTGACAAACATGGGACGGCCTCGTCATCTTCAACAGTCTACCCGTACCAGTAGGACCGTATCTGGTGCTGGTAACAGCAATTTTATGGAATCTTTTCATAATTTTTTTAGACCCTCCTTTGCAAGGCCACCAGAGACATCAAGTGTGTCACATAGTCAACGGATGGAGAGGATGATACAGGAGTATCTCCAAATGAACATCGATGCAATGACTTTGCAAATGGAGCCTTGCTCCTTTTGTGCTTCAAATCTAGAAAAATGTCAAGAGCTCACCAGTTACGCCTTGAAGATTTTGTCGTGTCCAGCTGCCAGCGTTGTCTCTGAACGTGTCTTCAGTGCTGCTGGGTGTGTGCTGACAGATAAGCGCACGCGTCTGTCCAGTGACAATGTGGACAGACTGACGTTCATCAAAATGAACAAGTCATGGATCCAGAAGGAATTTACTACCCCTGTGTCATCCTGGGGAGAGTAAATGCTTGTGGATTTGGAATGTGCTTGATGCAAATCAAAACATCCTGTTTGCAACTAGGGCACAAGTCCTGCCACTGATGGGGTGTCTGTGTGCCCAATTTGGGGAAAAAAGGTAGACTCCGCTTGGAGTAACCCTTGCTTGCTGTGTTTTTTAAAAATGATACAAGATGAACAGATCTGAAGGCAAGATGAAGGCAACATCATGTCTCCGCCTGCACTTTTCTCACAAACCTGCATTTTTCCAGGGACACCCTACTCAACACCGTCTACAGACAGCAGCCAGATCTCTGTCCCTCAGATGTGGTCAAATAAAAGGCCACTTACTGCGACCCATGACAAAGCTAAGTGGTTGACTCTATCCCTCTGTAAGCTGTTGGCTACCGAAATGCTGCCTTTACGCGTAGTGGACACACAGGATTTTACAGACCTTATGTCTGTCGCTGTGCCCCAGTACCAGATGCCCAATCACCACTGCTTCTCCAAGAAAAGCATGCCCGCGCTACACCAGCATGTCGCACACAACATCACCACTTCCTTGAGAAAATCTGTGTGCGACAGGGTGCATTTCAACACAGATACTTGGACCAGTAAGCATAGACAGGGTCATTACATGTCACTGACTGGGCACTGGCAAACTATGGTGAGAGATGGAGAAGGGTCTGCTGTACAAGTCTTGCCGTCCCCACGAGTTGTTTCAATCCTTGTTCTGTATGTAGAAGTTAATACACTGCTTCTGCCTCTTCAACCTCGTGTGGGTCCTCTACCTTGGTGCAAACCCTGTGTGGTCAGGCCACCCTTCCTTGCAACTGCGCACAAGGACTACCACACACCTCCTTACTATGCTGGCAGCAGAGCTCAATGCCATCAGGCGGTCAAAGTTTTACTTTGAAATGTATGGGAAATGTGAGTCACACCGCTATTACAGAGAATAGTAGTCAGGCAGGGTCAAAACATTAATTGAGGAACAGGAACAGAATGGGACGGCCAGGAAAGAATCAGAAAACAAGCAGAGGTGAAATGCGTATCGGCCAACAAGGTACATAAACAGCAAGCAGGAAAAGTAGTCAGGTAACAAGCACACAAAATCATAAAACTGAACTGGGGGTAAAATTAACCAGAGGTTCATAGCTATGTCTGGCAGTGGTCTGCAGACAGGATGGGCATAAAAAAGGGTGTGGTGTCTTCCCATTGGTTGTAGCTGAATGATGGTATTTCATCTGTGAGATACCCACCAGCTACATTCAGCCAGAGATTCTGCATCTGTCAAGGTAATGCAGCCCAGTGGGTGAGCATAACCTGCGTCCACCTGCGCCGCTGGCATCGACTACTCTCCCATCATCAGCACTATTCATGAAAGGAACACGTTGTCACCCGGCGACCGGAGTACAAAATGACGGAGCGGACTCCGTTGGTGACTTAACAGCCGTGTGCGGCAATGATGCAAACCTGGCTGCGGGCCATCCTCAGGGCAATGTGACACACGTGCCTTTTAGGGCTCACGTGTTGAACCGAATTCGCCAGCAATTTTTAAAACACCATCACGGCCTACATGGCCTTGTGCAGTGGGCACGCTCGCTATGTGCTCACTTCCATCGTGCGCACACAGCAGCTCAACAACTTTCATCACTCCGGAAGTCTTAGGGTCTGGCAGTTAAACGCCGTAAATGCGATGTTTCGACACGCAGGAATTGGAATCTGCACATGTTGCAGCGTGTGTGGCAGCACCGCAGAGCCCTGCTGAAATACGGTAAGACATATAGCCTGGGATAACTTGATCCAGAGGTGGTGCAGATCACGGTGCTGGAGTGGTGTCAGATTAAGGACCTATGCACCCTGCTACACAGTTTTGAAATGTCGACGAAGATGTTTAGCACTGGCAATGTCATTCTCAGCGTGACAATTCTGGTCATCTACATGATGGAGCACACTGTAATTATTATTCGGAGTCAGGTGTTGGGACAAGAGGAAGGGGAGGAAGTACAGGAGGAGTCATATGCGGAAGGGATAACAAGATCTACGAGGTCCAGATAGTCAGCGGCACCTATGCGGCAGTCATGGTGAGGGAGAGGGATTAACAAGGGCGCATAGTATCAGCAAAAAGTGTTGATGAAAGTGCAGGAGCCCATGAAGAAATGGAGGACGAACTGGCGATGGGCATGGAAGACTCAGCAGATGAGTGAGAGCTTGCTCACATTTCGGTTGTGCGAGGTTGGGGGGAGAGGGCAGAGGAAGGATGCACGATTCTCACCTCTCTGCCACCAACACACCAAGGACTTGGTCCTCCTGGATGCACAAGACACATGAGCGCCTTCTTGCTGCACTACCTACATGACCCTCGGATTGTATGAATTTGAACTAATCCTGAATACTGGGTTGCCACACTGTTAGATCCCCGGTACAAGACAAAATTTGGCGAACTAATTCCTGCCATAGAAATAGACGCACGTATACAGGAGTATCTGCAGAATGTGGTACGCAATCTTAGATCTACTTGTCCACTAAACACCAGTGCTGCACAGAGTGAATCTCAACGCTTTGTCATGGATAGGAGGAAATGGTCTTTTACTTGTCCACATCGGAGGGACCGAGGGATGGCTGCTGTGCTGAGATGGCGTTGAGTACGGTGTCCCTGCACAGTTCCACTTTTGGTCATATCCCAAAATGAGTTGAAAAAGGACAGATGCTGTTGGAAAGGGGAACAGGTGTGTTGGAAAGGGGAAAAAAGTTTTGGTCCGTGGATTTGGTGGTTAAGCAACTGTAACATTTGCTGAAGAAACAACATCTGTTACAGTGGGACTGGCAGATTTGGATAAAGTGGTATATAATCTGTGACCGCTATATAACGAAAATTAATAAGAAAAGAAAGAGAAAGGTATATATCCCCATCAGCAGTCAGTGTCCACCGTGCTCCCAGTTGGAAAAGGAGAGGTTGGCAACTTGAAGGTTTGGTGGAGGATACAGAGCTGTGTGGCTATGAAACTAATAGTAGCCTGAACCGAGTTAGACGCCATTCGGATCTGGAGACTGTGAGCCCTGTTAGCGTCACAGGGTCCACATGCCCACCCAGCCCAGGAACTCCCTGTTAACAACACAGGGGCCATTGAGTACGCTGACCGTGTGCGTAGGGGCCACACCTGTGGACAGCAGGCGCATCAGCAGCAGCAGGCCTGTTAATGCCACTGGGCTGCACAAGCAGGACTGTTAGGACAGGAGCTGGTCTTAACCGTTCTGCGTTACCAACTGTGGTGGTGGCCTGCATCCACCACCCGATCCCTGCCTACCTCTGGCCTAAAGCCGCAATGGGTTCAACACATGGAGGTGTGCTCTTTCGGAGCATAATAGAAGACTGCGCACCTCCTTGTTGGCTCCAGCCCCTTTTATAACCTGGGTCCGCCCCAAACCAGGGTGAACCACAATGCACCTCCTGGAGACAAAAGTAGAGTGACACGTCATGAGTGGCATAACTAGCGTCCTATTTGGAAACGCAACTTCAATGATGACCTCATGGCTGCCATGACCCAAACACCTCACCAGTCATCGTCTGAGCATCAATAATGCGGTGACAAGTCATAGGTGTGGGCCTCTGCAAGCCATTTGGGAGGACACCTGATGCCCTGTGGTCTATATGGGACCCCCACATCAGGGCCAGGGCCAAAGAGTTCATTACCGGACCTAGTCTCTGATGCAGGAAGTGCCTGAGCATGCTCAGTAGCATGAAATACAGTCTCTGAAAAAAGACTATCAGCTTTAGCATGGTGTCTATGCCCAAAACAGGACTTATACCCGGCACGGAATGCAAGCACCTGTGCAAAGAGGCTTTTCACACTTAGTGTGGGAGCATGCGCTGTATCCCGAAATGAAAACTTAGCGTCAGGAATGGCACAGTCAGGCTGAGCATACTCACTAGGCGAAACACTGTAATTATGCTGCAGCTGGGGTACATCGGCACACGCATGCGCACTAGCTGCCTCTCCACACTTAGACGTGGAGGGGAAATTTGTCTTGGAGATGCTGTCTATGAACAGAAGGAAAAGCTAAAGGAAGCCTGACTTTCTATCCCTCCGAATTATGAAATGCAGCAATGAATTCCATGAGTTTGCTATAACATTAGCGTAGCAAAATGTGCATGAGGGTGTGATGTAGAGGTGCTAGAAATAGCTTGTCACCAGTGGGGCACTAATGGAATACAACAGCCAGTTCTATGATGCCACAAAATGGCAGTATTTTGTGCTATCATTATAGCTTATTAAAAACAGAGCACGAGGTTGTCATGCAGAGGTGCTGCACATAGATTTGCAGTAGTGTGAATTGACAAAAGTACAATAGCCACGTTTAGGATACAACTAGGTACAGTGAGTGTTTGCTAGTATAATGGCTGAGTTTAAAAAAGTTTGAGTGTGCAATGCAGGCAGATGTCCTGCAAATAACGTTCCAATACTGTGAATTGACAAAAGTACAATAGCCACGTTTAGGATACAACTAGGTACAGTGAGTGTTTGCTAGTATAATGGCTGAGTTTAAAAAAGTTTGAGTGTGCAATGCAGGCAGACGTGCTGCAAATAACGTTCCAATACTGTGAATTGACAAAAGTACAATAGCCACGTTTAGGATACAACTAGGTACAGTGAGTGTTTGCTAGTATAATGGCTGAGTTTAAAAAAGTTTGAGTGTGCAATGCAGGCAGACGTCCTGCAAATAACGTTCCAATACTGTGAATTGACAAAAGTACAATAGCCACGTTTAGGATACAACTAGGTACAGTGAGTGTTTGCTAGTATAATGGCTGAGTTTAAAAAAGTTTGAGTGTGCAAGGCAGGCAGATGTCCTGCAAATAACGTTCCAATACTGTGAATTGACAAAAGTACAATAGCCACGTTTACGATACAACTAGGTACAGTGAGTGTTTGCTAGTATAATGGCTGAGTTTAAAAAAGTTTGAGTGTGCAATGCAGGCAGACGTGCTGCAAATAACGTTCCAATACTGTGAATTGACAAAAGTACAATAGCCACGTTTAGGATACAACTAGGTACAGTGAGTGTTTGCTAGTATAATGGCTGAGTTTAAAAAAGTTTGAGTGTGCAATGCAGGCAGACGTGCTGCAAATAACGTTCCAATACTGTGAATTGACAAAAGTACAATAGCCACGTTTAGGATACAACTAGGTACAGTGAGTGTTTGCTAGTATAATGGCTGAGTTTAAAAAAGTTTGAGTGTGCAAGGCAGGCAGATGTCCTGCAAATAACGTTCCAATACTGTGAATTGACAAAAGTACAATAGCCACGTTTAGGATACAACTAGGTACAGTGAGTGTTTGCTAGTATAATGGCTGAGTTTAAAAAAGTTTGAGTGTGCAATGCAGGCAGATGTCCTGCAAATAACGTTCCAATACTGTGAATTGACAAAAGTACAATAGCCACGTTTAGGATACAACTAGGTACAGTGAGTGTTTGCTAGTATAATGGCTGAGTTTAAAAAAGTTTGAGTGTGCAAGGCAGGCAGATGTCCTGCAAATAACGTTCCAATACTGTGAATTGACAAAAGTACAATAGCCACGTTTAGGATACAACTAGGTACAGTGAGTGTTTGCTAGTATAATGGCTGAGTTTAAAAAAGTTTGAGTGTGCAATGCAGGCAGATGTCCTGCAAATAACGTTCCAATACTGTGAATTGACAAAAGTACAATAGCCACGTTTAGGATACAACTAGGTACAGTGAGTGTTTGCTAGTATAATGGCTGAGTTTAAAAAAGTTAGAGCGTGCAATGCAGGCAGATGTCATGCAAATAACGTTCCAATACTGTGAATTGACAAAAGTCCAATAGCCACGTATAGGATGCCACTAGGTACACTGAGTTTTTGCTAGTATAATGGCTTCGTTATAATTAGTTGGAGTGTGCAACGCAGGCAGATGCGCTCTGCAAATATCTTGGCACTAGTGGGACTATAGCAAAGTCCAATAGCCACGTATAGGATGCCACTAGGTACACTGAGTGTTTGCTAGTAAAATTGCTTAGTTTAAAAAAGTTGTAGTGTGCAATGCAGGCAGACGTGCTCTGCAAATGTCTTTGCACTAGTGGGACTATAGCAAAGTCCAATAGCCACGTATAGGATGCCACTAGGTACACTGAGTGTTTGCTAGTAAAATTGCTTAGTTTAAAAAACTTGGAGTGTGCAATGCAGGCAGATGTGCTCTGCTAATGTCTTTGCACTAGTGGGACTATAGCAAAGTCCAATAGCCACGTTTAGGATGCCACTAGGTACACTGAGTGTTTGCTAGTATAATGGCTTACTTAGAATGAGTTGGAGTGTGCAGAGGACAAGAGGGTACAGTGGCAGGATTGTGGTGCTCTGGGTAGAGGAATGGAAGCCTGCCTTTCTATTCCCTCCTAATGGTGAAATGCTGTTTGCAGGACCTGTCACTTATGGCTCTCTGACCCTGCCGCTTTGAGCCCTTAAAAGGACTGCTAGAATGTGCTCTCCCTAAGCTGTCTAACGCTGTGTATGCAGCGCATACAGCTGTATCGGCTATAGGACTCAGGAGGACGGAGCTGCGACACTGATGTCTGACACCAAAGACGCAGAAGGCAGATAATGGCGTTCGTGAAGAAAATGTCCGGTTTTATAATGCAGGGACATGTGACATGCAGATCCTATCACACATGCCGTTGCTTCTCTGGCTCAAAGTCCACTTAGGTGTGTGTGTGTCTGTGATTGGCTGACATGCTGGCCCGCCCCACAAGACGCGCGCGCTTAGGGAAGGAAGACAAGAAAAAAAAAAAAAAAATGGCGATCGCCATTATAGAAACAGCAGTGATCTGAAGGCGCTGTTCACGCACACTATACACTGAAATGTGATAATAGTTTGATTCACAGAGTGACTTACACTATTACAGCAGAAACCAAGCTAGGATTTAGCTGTTTTTTGGCTGCTAGAACCGTTCTCGAACGTTTCTAGAACTATCGAGCTTTTGCAAAAAGCTCGAGTTCTAGTTCGATCTAGAACATGCCCCAAAATCACTCGAGCCGCGAACTGGAGAACCACGAACCACGAACCGCGCTCAACTCTACTTAACTCCTAAACTGAACTCTCCTCTTTACTCTTGCCCTGCCTGGGCTCGACTTTACTCCTTCCACTTCCTCCTCCCTGACAGAACTGCCTGGTTACTTCCTGCCTCCAGTGTTGTGAGCTCCTCGGTGGGCGGAGCCCACCGCCTGGCCCACCCCCTGGTGGGCATCATCAACCTCTGGAGGAAGGCAACAAGGATTTCTGGTTAGCTGTGATGTGCCTACCTGGAGTGTGGGGTGTGGTGGTGTTGTGACCTGTGTCCCCTGGCTTGCCCAGGGCGACACACTTCCACCAGCCCAAAACAGCAGCACATGCAGAACCAGCAGCAGTGTGATCCAGAGGAGCAATCACTACTATCTGTACTCACAAAAGTATCACTGTATTATCTGTTGAGTTACATGTGACTGCAGGTCATATCTAATACATTATCATCTCAGGGGAGGCCACCAAAAGCAGGGTGCTGCTGGCAGAGATAGGGTACTTTCACACTTGCGTTCATCGCAATCCACCACTATGGAAAATAGCGCAGTCCGTTAACGGACTGCGCTATTCTCCATAGACTTATTTTGACGACACACTGTAACGCAGTGTCTGCGTTTCATCCGCTGGCCGACGCTGAGTCGTTATTTTGACTGAGCACCGGGAGGAGGGAACGCAGCATGTAGCGCTTTCCCTCCGTTGGAATCCGCCAAAGTGTCTAATGATCGTCTATGGTGGCGGATTCCGCCGCTATGGGCTAAGCAGCGGAATCCGCTGATGGATTCCATCACATTCTACTGAGCATATGTACCGCCCCGGGGCTTGGCCGGCTATCGAGACACTTGGATCTGGGCTCATCGGTGGGTGGCTCGAGCTCCTCCCGGACCCGGGGGTCACGTCACTCTGAAGGGATGCTGACGCTACGTGAGGGGTGGTGTTCAGTGGGGAGGTCCACGGCCGAGATCGCGGTTGTTTTTGGGGGTTAAGTTCGTGACACCACCACGGGTTGTGGTGAATGGATGGACACCACCGCTGCCGTTGACTAGGCTCCCGGGGATGGTGTTGCACAGCTTGGTTTTGACCCCTCCGTGGGTAGGGGGTGATGGTCCCAGGGGCCCGAGGGGGGATGCGTGCTGGCTTGTTGGTGCGATGCGGTGCGCGGCCCGAGGGAACTGTTGTACTCACTATTACAGACACACTGGAGTCTCTGGTAAACCAAACAAGATGGTGGACGATGCCCGCAGCCGGCTGCGCTTCTCCCTTTTTTTAAGGTTGGTGGTTTCCGCCTTTCTCCTGCACCTCACTTTTAGTAGAATGGTGACTCCTATGCCTGAGCAACAGTAGTCCGCTCCCCAGCTTTGTGTGTGCCGGTAGAGCTCATTTGCCTGCAGACGCTGGCCCGTGGGATCTCGATGCCTGGGCGGTGGCTTTCTATCCCTCTGGTTGGGATGTTGTCTTCAGTCGGGTCTTGGGTGGGAAAGGACCTAAAGTCCAGACCCCAATCAGTGAATTCAACTCGGTCCAGTGGCTTCTGGGCCTCGTACTGGGTCTGAGTACCCCTCCTGGTGCTCTGGTTTCCAATCGGTTCCCCGGTTCGGTACCGGCCGGCCACTACCCGGTCCTGGTCCCTTACGGTTCCACCAGCTGTAATCCCTGCTCCTGTAGGCGGCCACCACCATCTGCCCCCTGGCCACAGGGTATCCGGGCTCCAACCCAGATCCCTGACAGACGTGCACACTTTGCTACCACTCTCCTCCACTCCTGTCACTGAACTCTCTGTTTTTCCCGCCTCAGGCTCTCCGAACTCCTCAGTGGGTGTGGCCAAATGCCAGGCTCCACCCCCCCGGGTGTGAACATCAAGTCCTGAGAGGGGTGACTCAGGGTTTTAAGGTTGGCTGCTGGTACCTTTTTAGGGGAAGGTGTTTGTGCAAGGGCCTACCTGTGACTACCTGGCTAATCCAGGGCGTCACACATGCTCAGCATGTCCAGCAGAACGATGTAAATTGTTTAAAATCACTCCTGGTCTCTCTATCGCTCTCTGTCGGTCGGTCTCTCCCTCTCACCCCCTCTCTCATACTCACCAATCATGGGCGCGGCGCTGCACAGCTGTCACCATGCTCTGGTGGCTTCTCCTCTTTTGAAAATGTCGGCCGCTCATTTTTCCATCTCGTATTCCCTGCTTCCCCCGCCCACCGGTGCCTATGATTGGTTGCAGTCAGATGCGCCCCCACGCTGAGTGACAGCTGTCTCACTGCAACCAATCACAGCTGCCGTTGGGCGGGTCTATATCATGCAGTACAATAAATAAATAAATAATTTAAAAAAAATGGCGTGCGGTCCCCCCCAATCTTGATACTAGCCAAGGTAAAGCCACACGGCTGAAGGCTGGTATTCTCAGGATGGGGAGCCCCACGTTATGGGGAGCCCCCCAGCCTAAAAATATCAGCCAGCAGCCGCTCGAAATTCCCGCATCCATTAGATGCGACAGTTCTGGGACTCTACCCGGCTCATCCCAAATTGCCCTGGTGCGGTGGCAATCGGGGTAATTAGGAGTTAATTGCAGCCCATAGCTGCAACTAAGTCCTAGGTTAATCATGGCAGGCATCTATGAGAAACCCCCCATGATTAACCTGTAAGTGAAAGTAAATAAAGACATACACCCAAAAAAATCCTTTATTTGAAATAAAAGACAAAAATACACCCTTTTTCACCACTTTATTAAAATCCCCAAATACCCCTCCAGATCCGACGTGATCCACAGAGGTCCCATGACACTTTCAGCTCTGCTACATGAAGCTGACAGGAGCAGCCACAGACCATTACCGCTCTCTGTCAGCTCCACACAGCAACTGAAGTGAATCGCGCTGTCAGCGGGGATGTCACTGAGGTAGTGCTGGTGTGTGCATTAATAATGGGGGTGGTAGTACCTGCGTGTGTGCGGTGATGATGGGGGTGGTAGTGCCGGTGTGTGCGGTGATGATGGGTGCGGTAGTGTCGGGGTGTGCGGCGGCGATGATGGGGGTGGTAGTGCCGGGGTGTGTGCAGTACTGATGGGTGCGTTAGTGCCTGCGTGTGTGCGGTGATGATGGGGGCGGTAGTGCCAAGGTGGGGGTGGTGATGATGGGTGCAGTAGTGCCGGGGTGTGTGCGGTGATGATGGGGGCGGTAGTGCCTGCGTGTGTGTGGTGATGATGGGGGCGGTAGTGCTGGGGTGTGTGCGGTGATGATGGGGGCGGTAGTGCTGTGGTGTGTGTGGTGATGATGGGGGCGGTAGTGCCGCTGTGTGCGGTGATGATGGGGGCGGTAGTGACGGTGTGTGGGCGGTGATGATGGGGGCGGTAGTGCCTGCGTGTGTGTGATGATGAGGGGGCCAGTAGTGCCGGGGTGTGTGCGGTGATGATGGGGGCGGTAGTGCCTGCATGTGTGCGGTGATGATGGGGGCGGTAGTGCCTGTGTGTGTGCGGTGATGATGGGGGCGGTAGTGCCTGTGTGTATGCGGTGATGATGGGGGCTCTCTCTCTCTCGGCTAAAGAAAACTAACGCAACGTGTTATTTCACAGGAATCTGTTGCCTTTATTATCACACTATTTGCAACGCATCCGTCACATGCGTCACACAACGCATTGTGACGGATGCCAAACAACGCAAGTGTGAAAATAGCCATAGCTGGTCCTGAAAGCCCCAACGGCACAGCAGAGAGGTGAGACTCTGTCGCTTGTACCACCTTGTGTTCGTGCTGGGAATGTATGATATGTTTTTGCAGTGGTGTAACTAGAGTCCAATGGACCCCAGTGTGAAATTTGGACCTGCCCCCCCCACTCACACATGTTCTCACATGTGCGAGCCCTTGTAGTGTTCTAACTTCTATCAAGACTTATGAACTGCCTTCCCTCCCCCTTCATTATGTAGTAATATCCTCCGTCCTGGTATATATGCCCATCATCCTGGTGGATATGTCCTCATCCTGGTGTATATGACCCAATGCTGGTATATAAGGTCCTCATCCTGGTATGTATGGTCCACATTGTCTCCATCCTGGTATATATGTTCCCATCCTGAGTTACATGGTCCCCAATCCTAGTGGGCATTCATGTCTGTTGGGAATTTTCTGTGTGGGCAATTTTCCATGTGGGCAATTTTCCGTGTGGGCAATTTTCCGTGTGGGCAATTTTCCGTGTGGGCAACTTTCTATGTGGGCAATTTTCCATGTGGGCAATTTTCCATGTGGGCAATTTTCCGTGTGGGCAATTTTCCGTGTGGGCAATTTTCCATGTGGGCAATTTTCCTGTGGGCATTTTTCCTATGGGCAATATTCATGTGGGCATTTTTCCTGTGGGCAATTTTCCTGTGGGCATTTTTCTGGTCACCTTTGCGTAGCAATCAAAAACAGTAGTGTACATACTGTGTAAGAAATTGGCCCAATCAACCAAAAAAAAGAGTGTTTTCCAGCAGGCCTTGCTGTGTGAACATCTCTGAAACCTTATACTGACATGTATCACAAAGCTTTGCGTGGCAGTCAAAAACAGCAGTATGCAGGCATTGTAATCTTTTAACCCAATCTACTAAAAAACAGAGTTTTTCCAGCATGCCTTGCTGTGTGAATATTAATGAAATCTTATACTTTGTTGCATCACACAGCTTTGCGTAGTCAAAAATAGCAGCGTACAAGCAGGGTAATCTATTAGCTTAATCTAGCAAAAAACAGTGTTGCACAGCATGCCTTGCAGTGTGAATATCTTTAAAACTTTTCCTGCGTTGCATCATGCATCTTTGTGTAGCAGTCAAAAACAGCAGTGAATAGGTGGCGTAATCTATTAGCCCAATCTACCAAAAACTTGCATAGCGGTCAAAAACAGTAGTGTGCAGGCGGTGTAATCTATTAACTCAATTTATTTAAAAACAGGGTGTTTTAAAGTGTGAATTGCTGTGTGAATATCTCTAAAACCTTAAACTGCGTTTCATAATGCATGTAGTGGTCAAAAACTGCAGCTTACAGGCGGGGTAACCTTTTAGAGCTCAATCTATCAAAAAACAGTTTTTACATCATGCCTTGCTGTGTGAATATCCAAGACTTTATACTGTGTTTCATTATGTAGCTTTGCATAGCGGTCAAAAACTGCAATGTACAAGCAATGTACTCTATTAGCCTAATCTACTAAAAACAGTGTTTTCACTGTGCCTTGCTGTGTGAACATCTCTGAAACCTTATTCTGACATGCATCATGCAGCTTTGTGTAGCGGTCAAAAACAGCAGAGTACAGGCAGTGTATTCTATCAGCCCAATCCACCAAAAAATACAATGTTTTCTAGCGTGCCTTGCTGTGTGAATCTCTCTGAATCCCTATATTGCATTGCATCAGAAAGCTTTGCGTGGTGGTCAGTGTGCAGGTGGTGTAATCTATTACCCCCCATCTACCCAAAACCAGAGTTTTTTCCAGCATGCCTTGCTGTGTGAATATCTTTGAAACCTTTACTGCGTTCCTTCGTGCATCTTTGTGTAGCGGTCAAAAACAGCAGTGTATAGGTGGCGTATTCTTTTAGCGCAATCTACAAAAAAAACGTGCGTAGCGGTCAAATAGAGCATTGTGCAGGCTTTGTAATCTATTAACCTAATTTATCAAAAAACAGAGTGTTTTCCAGTGTGCATTGCTGTGTGAATATCTCTAAAACTTTATGCTGCATTTAATCACGCAGGTTTGTGTAGCGGTCAAGAACTGCAGTATACAGGCGGGGTAATCTATTAGAGCTTAGTCTCAAAAACAGTGTTTTAAGGCGTGCCTTGCTGTCTGAATGTCTCAGACCTTATACTGCGATTCATCACGTAGCTTTGCATGGCAGTCAAAAACAGCAGTGTATAGGCGGTGTACTTTTTTTAGCCAAATCTACTAAAATCAGTGTTTTCCAGTGTGCCTTGCTGTGGGAATACATCTGAAACCTCATACTGAGATGCATTATGCAGATTTGCGTAGCAGTCATAAACAATAGAGTACAGATGGTGTATTCTATCAGCTCAATCTACCAAAAATCACAGTGTTTTCCAGCGTATCTTGCTGTGTGAATATCTCTGAAGCCCTATATTGCAATGCATCACAAAGCTTTGCATGGCGGTCAAAAACAGCAGTGTGCAGGCAGTGTAATCTATTAACCCAATCTACCCAAAAACAGAGTTTTTTCCAGCACGCCTTACTGTGTGAATATTAGAGATGAGCCACCCCCCTAGAGTTCGAGTTCGGTTCATCTAACGGTTCCTCGTTCGACGAGCCGTTCGACGAACATCTCGAACCCCATTGAAAACAATGGGAGGCAATCACAAACACATAAATAAAAACACATTATAAATGTACACATACAGTTAATAAGCCATAACACTTACCTGTCCCCGCGATGTGTCCTGCACTCTGTCTCCCGCAGCTTTTCCATCCATAATCGCTGCGTCCTCCTGGTAACCAGCAGTGATGACATGACCTATCGTGACGTCAAAATAGCATGTGACCAGTCATGTGTCTATTATCTCATTGGCTACAGACTGGTCACATGGCTTTGACGTCATGCTAGATCCTGTCATTGCATCTCTCCGGTACACGGTGCAAGTTTGTGTATCGCCGTGTACCGGCGACTTGCTCTGGCACACGGTCGACTCCCCGCTCTGTTTTCTGTTCCGTTATTGACCGGCTGACACAGCCGGTCAAAAACAGAGATCACCGTTGCCATAGCAACACGCCTGTTAGCGGTGACATCAACGCTAACAGCACACAGCTTCACCGGGAATCACGTGATCGGAGCACCGTTGCTATGGTAACCCGTCTGTCAGCGGTGACGTTACCACTAACAGCCAGCAGCCTGCACGGGGAGCAGCAGCGTCTTTCTCCCATGCAGTGCTGATGATGTAGCAGAGCTGCATGGGTTGAAGGAGAAAGAAGACACAAGACCAGGATCGTGGAGGGATAAGAGGGAGTAATAAACATGGAGTCTCCAAGTGTGTCTGTGTATTTATTTCTATTAAAGTATTTTTTCTCTGTGTGGTTTCTTTTTTTAACCCTTTATTGGAGATTCTTAATGGCTGGGTCAAACTTGCCTGACATTAAGAATTTCTGACTTAATACTAGCTAGTAAAACAAAGCTAGTATTAACTCATTATTACCCAGCGAGCCACCGGCATCAGGGCAGCTGGAAGAGTTGGATACAGCACCAGAAGATGGCGCGTCTATGAGAGCGCCATTTTCTGGGGCGGCTGCGGACTGCAATTCACAGCAGGGGGGCCCAGAAAGCACGGGCTAACCTGTGCTGCTGATCCAATCCCCAGCTGCCTAGTTGTACCTGGCTGGACACAAAAATGGGGCGAAGCCTACGTCGGGTTTTTTTTTTAATTATTTCATGAAATTCATGAAATAATTAAAAACAGGCCTTCCCTTTATTTTTAGTTCTCAGCCGGGTACAAATAGGCAGCTGGGGTTTGGGGGCAGCCGTACCTGCCTGCTGTACCTGACTAGCATACAAAAACATGGCGTAATTTTTTTGTAGTTTTTTGGCAAAAAAAATAAAAAATGCTTCCCTAGATTTTCCATTGCCAGTGAAGGTAACACCAAGCAGTGGGGGTTAGCAGCCAGTAGCTGCTTGGATTACCCTTAGCTACCAATACAAAAAATGCAGCGGGAGCCCATATATTTTTTTTTAATTATTTATTTAAATAACTAAAAACAAAAAGGGTTTCCCTGTATTTTGATTGCTGGACATCACAGTACTGTAAAAATAAATCATTAAAAAAAATGACGTAGCGCTCCGCGGTATTTTTGATTCTCAGCGCAGATAAAGCAGACAGCTACGGGTTGCCACCCCCATCTGTCTCGCGTTACCTTGGCTGGCAATCAAAATACAGGGAAGCCCATAATTTTTTTTTATTTAAAAAAATAGTTAAAAAAAAATGACGTTGGGTCCCCCCATTTTTGATAGCCAGCTAGGGTAACGCAGAAGGCTGTAGCCTGAAAACCACAGCTGGCAGCTTTACCGTGGTTGGGGATCCAATGTGGAGGTCACCCCAAGCTCTTTTTTTATAATTATTTTATAAATATTAATAATTACAAAACAAAAGTAGGGTCCCCCCCAAATTGGATCACCAGCCAAGGTAAAGCAGACAACTGTGGTCTGGTATTCTCAGGGTGGGAAGGTCCATAGTTATTGGCCCTTCACAGCCTAAAAATAGCAGGCCGCAGGCGCCCCAGAAGTGGCGCATCCACTAGATGCGCCAATCCTGGCTCTTCACCCCAGCTCATCCCGTGCCCTGGTTCGGTGGCAAATGGGGTAATAAATGGGGTTGATACTAGCTGTAAGGTCACCTGACATCAAGCCCAGCAGTTTGAGATGTCATGGCATCTATCAGATACCCGACATCACAAACTGTCAGTACTAACAAAAAAAATAGACAAAAAAAATGTATTTGAAAAAACACTCCTCAATACATTCCCTCTTTCACCAAAAAAGGAAAAAACATAAGGGGGTCCCACGATGACTCTGGACCGTCTAGAATATGGGGGGACACGCTCAGGGAACGTATCCCCCATTTTCTAGGAGTGCAGACCCTCCATGTGAGGAGTGTGGGTGCAATGAATCTGCACTCACTCTCCCCGGGTCCACAGCAGCAGAGTCCATGTCGTAACTGTTGCTACCAAAGCTGCAATGCCCTGCTCATGAGGTAAGGGCATGCCTAATCAGGAGAACTATTCTACATTTCCAAATATTGGTATTTGCTGATATTATTGCTATTCCACCTACTATATATTGGGGATAGGATCTTGGAGATGGAATACCCCTTTAAGTCCAGTTATCCAGCTGAATGAAGACTAAACAACAGAGCTCGCTATTTAGACATGTTTTCTTGTGGCGTATAACAGACTCTCATGTTTGGTAGTCGTTCAGCAGGGCAACTATAAAATCAAATACCTATATTTGGAAATGTAGTATAGCTCTCCTGATTAACTATGTTCCTGCTACGAATCGGCGCTGCCATAGCCACAAGCAGCCTGCTGCGGTTCCTGTTGCGCCCAGGCGCCGGCTGCCGTTTTTGGCCATACCTCGGGTCATCCAGCTGGCTGCTTCCTCCTCCACGTCTAAGTGTGGAAAGGTGGCTAGTGTGCATGAACGCCCTGATTTACCTCAGCCAGAGTCTAAGTCCTCGTTTCAGGCTACTGAGCATGCTCCTACACTTAGACACGGCACGATGTCCAAGTACCTGTGCAAAGAGGCTTTTTGCACGAAGTCCTGTGTTGTGCCTAATGAGCATGCTCAGGCACTTAGTGCATTAGAGGCTAGGTCCGGTAAGGATCTCACTGAGCATGTCCGTGAGGTGGCAAGTCCTGATTGGGCAGAGGGTGTCAGGTGTCCTGATGACGTGGCCACTCCGAACTGGCTCGCAGAGGTTCGCCCCTATGATCTGGCACCTCACCATTGGTCGTCAGACTATGACTGGTGAAGTGTTTGGGGCGTGTCTGCCATGAGGTCATCAATGACATGGCAGTTCCGGATAGGTCGCTGATGAAGTCACTGATGACATGGCACTCTGCTATTGGACCTTGGTGGTTCCACTCTGGGTTTGGGGTGGACCCAGGTTATAAAAGGGGCTGGAGACAACATGGAGGTGCGCAGTCTTCACTTAGAGTTCATGGTGGCGTAAGCTTTGTTAAAAGCGGTAGGTAGGGTTAGGCGAACGGTGCCTGTCACGCCAAATTTCGTGGCTCAGCACATCAGGGTCAGGCGCCGAGCTTCCTTGCTGCCGTTCCAGTGTGCTATAGCAGTCCAGTGGCGTTAACTGGACTGCGGCTGCTGCATTACTTGTCCGTTTGTGCCTCCTACGCACACGGACAGCATACCTGCTGCATCACCTGTCCAAGAGTGCCCTCTACGCACACGGACAGCGTACCTGCTGCGCCACCGGTCTGGTTGTGCCATCTACACGCACGGGCAACGTATTCCAGAACCCCTGTGGAGTTTACAGGGTGTTCTTGGATTGGGTGTGTGAACCCTATTTCTCTCCTCGGCTTCCCAGTCAAATGCTACTGGTGTGACTACCTGGTCTGACGTGTCCTTCACACACGTGGCCAGTCGAGTGGTGACCAGAAACGCTAATCGGAGGACCGCTCGGCCTGACGTGTCTTACACACGTGGCCAACAGGGCACTGTCGCAGCGGTCTTCTCGGTCACCGCTACCTGGTCACCACCCGGCCTGAAGTGTTCCCTTCACACGTGGTCGGAGTAGCGCCCGCTCCATCGAAACGCTAACTGGGTTGTCGTCCGGTCTGACGTGTCCTTACACACGTGACCAGTTCCTAGGTCTCCCGGGTTATCGCTGAGTCATCAGCTCTATAGTCTCTGCTTAACCCACAGGGTGCCAGCAGCTCCATTACCATCTGGAGCACGGTGGGCCCCGACTGGCGATTGGGATATATACCTCCTAGTCCTAATCTGCCGGTCCCCCCGTAACAGTTTTTTATTTCATGAGCAGGGCATTGCAGTAGCTAACAGATGCATGGTTACCACCACTCACTGTCTGAACACAGGAAGCTGAGCTGACAGCCGCTCTGTGCATGCGGCAGCATCTATTGTGAAGGAGTGGGCCACGGGGTATCAACGCTGCACACGTACCATGGGACACCGGGGAACACCGGTGGGGTTATAGGGGGTCACCTGGCAGGGCCTGGAGAGGAGCTTTCTGTCGCATGTGTCATGGCACATGCAACAGAAATCAGAGGAGAAGAGTGAATGCGGCTGGAGCGCTGCTGTGCGCGTGGCCATCTTGGATCTCCGGGAAGGGGGTCGGGGTGGGGGCACTTTGGTGACACCGGGGGACCGGGGAGGAGATTTATCTCCCATCTGACATGTTTGTTCATGCCATATGGGAGATAAATAATTTTTTACCGGCGCTGTCATTTACTGTAACGTGATCATCGGTATACGGTGTATACCGGTGATCACGTGAGCGGAGACTGGAAAAACCGGCCTGAATCATGATCTCCAGGGTCTCAGCTACCCCTGAAACCCCGGAGATTTTCTGATGCTGGAGGGTGCTATTCACTTATTTCTGCCTGCTGTTTATAAATGGCAGATCAGAATAAGGCTGCATTCACACGACCGATCCATTTTTGCGGTCCGCAAAAAACGGTCCATTTTTTTCACGGGTGCATCCGTGTGGCATCCGTTTCCGTTCTGTATACGGTCCGTATGTCATCCGTTTGTCATCCGTGTGCCTTCCGTTTTTTTGCGTACTGCAAAAAAACTGAAGGAGGGAAAATACATAAATTTACCCAGGATCCATAGCTTCATCCAACATGAGGCGGTCACATGTTCACTCCAGTGCCATTTTCTACTGCTTTTCACAGCGTAGAGCGCTCTGGTGATTTTCTTGTGCTTGTGCACTTCATATCAGTCTTTTCTGTCATTATAATGGCAGAAAGAAAAACCAATTAGAAGTGCACAGCCATAGTTTATATGGTAGATTAATCAGGAATAGGGGGGTGCACCTGTCAAGCAAAACCAACCATATCAATCACAAGAAAAGCGCTTGACGAAAAGGCACTCACTCCAGATTTAGAGTAATATAATACGATTTTTATTTGTATATCAAAATGTTTAAACGCACACATACAGAATACAACACAGTGCAGACATATTAAAAAACACCAAGGACAATGGTAATGAGACCCAATCCAGAATAAATCCTCTCAAGAATATATAATGTACCGGAATCACCATAGTTCAAAATGTACAATACAGATAATCAGAGATATAACCATCTTATAGGTATACGTTGAGACAAACACCCACTGCCCCTGATGAAGCTAACATAGCAACACGCGTTGGGCCAGGTTCTCCACCTCTATTTTCAGATAGGGAATCACCATGATAGGAATTTTCTGCCTATAATAATAATAATAATAATAATAATAATAATAATAATTTTATTCATTTATATAGCGCTATTAATTCCACAGCGCTTTACATACATTGGCAATACTGTCCCCATTGGGGCTCACAATCTAGAGTCCCTATCTGTATGTCTTTGGACTGTGGGAGGAAACCGGAGTACCCGGAGGAAACCCACGCAAACACTGGGAGAACATACAAACTCCTTGCAGATGGTGTCCTTGGTAGGATTTGAACCCAGGACCCCAGCGCTGCAAGGCTGCAGTGCTAACCACTGAGCCACCGTGTCGCCCTGCAATGCCTATGAGGCATTGCAGTTGCTGTTCTGACTATTTGGTCATAATGCTGCTCGAAAGATAGAATGTTTGTCTCAACGTATACCTATTTATAAGATGGTTATATCTCTGATTTATTATCTGTATTGTTGTACATTTTGAACTATCTATGGTGATTCCGGTACATTATATATTCTTGAGAGGATTTATTCTGGATTGGGTCTCATTACCATTGTCCTTGGTGTTTTTTAATATGTCTGCACTGTGTTGTATTCTGTATGTGTGCTTTTAAACTTTTTGATATACAAATAAAAATCGTATTATATTGTATTATATACTCTAAATCTGGAGTGAGTGCCTTTTGGTCAAGCGCTTTTCTTGTGATTGCTATAATGGCAGAAAGACACATCATGTCCCACTCTCCTGCATTTTGTAATTTTGCAACCTTTGGTGCCTTTCATGTGGCACTAAGGGGTGCTTAGCCTTGTATTTAGGCAACAAAAATAAATACATTTTAAAAAAAATGACATAGGGTTCCCCCTATTTTTGATAGCCAGCTAGGGTAAAGCAGATGGCTGCAGCCTGCAGACCACAGCATATTCTCAGACTAGGGAGGTCCATGGTTATTGGACTCTCCCTAGCCTAAAAATAGCAGGCCGCAGCCGCCCCAGAAGTGGCGCATCCATTAGATGCATTAATCCTGGTGCTTCGCCCCAGCTCATCCCGTTGTCCTGGTGCGGTGGCAAACAGGGTAATATATGGGGTTAATACCAGATGTGTAATGTCACCTGGCATCAAGCCCTGGGGTTCGTGAGGTCAGGCGTCTATCAGATACCAGACATTACCAACCCAGTCAGTAATAAAAAAAAATAGACGGCAAATACATTTTTATTTGAAAAAACACTCCTCAACACATTCCCTCTTTCACCAATTTATTAGAAAGAAAAACAAATCCAGGTCTGCTGTAATCCAAGGGGGTCCCACGGCGATCCATACCATAGTCCCTGTCCCAGTCAATGAAGAACAGAATATTCCCCATTGACTGGGAGAGCAATGCAGTGACCTGAGCTAACATCAATAGGTCAGCCCAGGTCACTGCAGGGGATGACAAGTGCTGCTGTCAGGAGCGAGGTACATTACCTGCAGTGACAATCTCCTGCACTGCTGATAGCAGAGCTGTCACTGACTTTAATGACCGCCGCCTTCACAGCCAAGTATCGCGGGAGTCTGTGATGTCACCGATAGTGACAGTCTCGGGTCGGCAGCGAGAGGAGGAGATGTGATAAGCAGCGGCCATGGAGGACAGTGACAACGCTGAGGTTGGGAGGGCGGGACATCATCACCGCAGGTAAGCTGAGCAGGGTAATGTGTGCGGAATGCGATGTGGGTGGAGCCAAGTGGGGTAATGTGTGCGGAGTGCGATGTGGGTGGAGCCAAGCGGGATAATATGTGCGGAATGCGAGATGGGTGGAGCCAAGTGGGGTAATGTGTGCAGAGTGCGAGATGGGTAAAACCAAGCGGGATAATGTGTGCGGAGTGCGAGGTGGGTGGAGCCAAGCAGGGTAATGTGTGCGGAGTGCAAGGTGGGTGGAGCTAAGCGGGGTAATGTGTGCGGAGTGCGATGTGGGTGGAACCAAGCGGAATAATGTGTGCAGAGTGCGAGATGGGTGGAGCCAAGTGGGGTAATGTGTGCGGAGTGCGAGGTGGGTGGAGCTGAGCGGGGCCATGTGTGCAGAGTGCAAGGTGGGTGGAGCCTGGCGGGGCCATGTGTGCAGGCGGTGGAGTGCAAAGAGTGTGGAGCCTAGCGGGGCCATGTGGCGCTGAGGACGTCAGTGCCGGGGACTGCATGGCTGGGGACAGGTGAGTGTGAGTGTGTGTGTGTGTGTGTGTATACATGCCGAGTGCAGGAGGGGGCGGAGTCGAGCGGGGAAGTGTCGGCTCCCTGCACACGTAACCAGGGTAAATATCGGGTTACCAAGCAAAACGCTTTGCTTGGAGACCCAATATTTACATTGGTTACCATTTTACCACAGGCTCCCTTCACACTGTAGCTGTAAAAAGCCCTGCTTTTGGTGATCGAACCGTTCTCGAACGTAACTCGAACTGTCGAGCTTTTAGCAAAAAGCTCGAGTTCGAGTTCGATCTCGAGCACCCCCCAAAATCACTCGAACATGAAATTGGCGAACCTCGAACATCGCTCATCTCTAGTGAATATCTCTAAAACCTTATACTGATATTCATCATGCAACTTTGTGTAGCGGTCAAAAACAGCAGAGTACAGGTGATGCATTCTAACAGCCCAATCTACCAATAACAATACAGTGTTTTCCAGTGTGCATTGCTGTGTGAATATTTCTAAAACCTTATACTGCATTGCATCACAAAGATTTGCATAGTGGTCAAAACAGCAGTGTACAGGTGGTGTATACTATTAACCCAATTTATCTAAAAACAAAGTATTTTCCAGTGTGCTTTGCTGGGGGAATATGTCAGACCTTATACTGCATTTCATCACGTCATTTTGCATAGCGATCAAAAACAGCAGAATAGGCGGTATAATCTTGTAGCCCAATCACCCAAAAGAAGAGTGTTTGACAGCATGCCTTGTTGTCTGAATATTGGCCTTGCAGAAATTTCTGCAGCGATTTGAACAGCACACGTGCGCTTCAAATCGCTGCAGTAAGAGTCCGTAGTGAAAAAAAAAAAAAAAACGATTCCATGCGCTCTGAGTGCAGCCCCTGCCATAGACAGAGCGGGGACTGCAGGCAGAGAGCAGGAAAGAAGTGACATGTCACTTCTTAGAACGCGCACTTCGGGCATCAGCCGAAGTGCTGCGCTCTAAGACACCACGTGCGCACGTGTCCTGCATAATATTCATAGATTATGCTGGGGACGCAGGACGCATGCAGTTACGCTGCGGTGCAGATCGCAGCGTAACTGCATGCAAATACGCAACGTGCGCACATAGCCTAAAACCTTATACTGCGTTTAATTACGCAGCTTTCTGTAGCAGTCAAAAACTGCAGCGTAAAGGCGAGGTAATCTATTAGAGCTCAATCTCTCAAAAAACAGTGTTTTTCAGCGTGCCTTGCTGTGTGAATATCTCAAATTTTTCACTGCGTTTCATCACGTAGCTTTGCATAGCGGTCAAAAGGCGGTGTACTCTATTAGCTTAATCTACTAAAATCAGTGTTTAAAAATCAGTTAAAAACTGGAGAGTACATTAATCTATTAGAGCTCAATCTATCAAAAAACACGTTTTTTCAGTGTGCCCTGCTGTGTGAATATCTCTGAAACCTTATACTGAGATGCATCACAGAGCTTTGCGTAGCAGTCAAAAACAGTAGTGTACAGGCGGTGTAATCTATTAGCCCAATCAACCAAAAGAAGAGAATTTTACAGCATGCCTTGCTGTGTGAATATCTCTGAAACCTTATATTGTGTTTCATCATGCATCTTTGTGTAGAAGTAAAAAACAGCAGCGTATTGGTGGCGTAATCTATGAGTTTAATCTAGCAAAAAACCTTATACTGACATGCATCATGCAGCTTTGTGTAGCAGTCAAAAACAGCAGTGTACAGGCGGTGTACAATCTATTAAACCAATCTACCCAAAAAGAGTTTTTTTCTAGAATCCCTTGCTTTGAGTATCTATGAAATCTTATACTGCATTGCATCACGCAGCTTTCCGTAGCTGTCAAAAATAGAAGCGTACAAGCAGTGTAATCTATCAGCTTAATTTTGCAAAAAAACGTGTTTTCCAGCATGACTTGCAGTGTGAATATCTTTGAAACCTTATATTGTGTTTAATCATGCATCTTTGTGTAGCAGTCAAAAACAGCAGCGTATTGGTGGCGTAATCTGAGTTTAATCTACCAAAAAACCTTATACTGACATGCATCATGCAGCTTTGTGTAGCGGTCAAAACAGCAGAGTACAGGCGGTGTATTCTATCAGTCAAATCTACAAAACAACAGTGTTTTCCAGCGTGTCTTGCTGTGTTAAAATCTCTGAACCCTATACTGCATTGCATCACAAAGCTTTGCGTGGCAGTCAAAAACTACAGTTTGCAGGCAGTGTAATCTATTTACTCAATCTATCCAAAAACAGAGATTGTTCCAGCATGCCTTGCTGTGAATATTAATGAAATCTTATACTTCGTTGCATCACACAGCTTTGCGGAGCAGTCAAAAATAGCAGCGTACAAGCAGTGTAATCTATTAGCTTAATCTAGCAAAAAAAACAGTGTTGTTCAACAAGCCTTGCAGTGTGAATATCTTTAAAACCTTTACTGCATATTTTTGTAGCAGTCAAAAACAGCTGCATATAGGTGACGTAATCTTTTAGCGCAATGTACCAAAACTTGCATAGCGGTCAAAAACAGGAGTGTACGGGCGGTGTAATCTATTAACACAATTTATCTAAAAACAAAGTGTTTTCCAGTGTGCATTGCTGTGTGAATATCTCTAAAACCTTATACTGCGTATCATCACGCAACTTTGTGTAGCGGTCAAAAACTGCAGCGTAAAGGCGGGATAATATATTAAAGCTCAATCTATCAAAAAACAGTGTTTTTAAGCCTGCCTTGCTGTGGGAATATCTCAAACTTTATTCTGTGTTTCATCACCTAGCTTTGCATAGCGGTCAAAAACAGCAGTGTAAAGGCGGTGTACTCTATTAGCCCAATCTACCAAAAACAGTGTTTTCCATTGTACCTTGCTGAGTGAATATCTCTGAAATCTTATACTGAGATGCATCACGTAGCAATCAAAAACAGTAGTGTACATGCGGTGTAATAAATTAGCCCAATTAACCAAAAAGAGTGTTTTCCAGCAGGCCTTGCTGTGTGAACATCTCTGAAACCTTATACTGATATGTATCATGCAGCTTTGTGTAGCGGTCAAAAACAGCAGAGTACAGGAGGTGTATTCTATCAGCCAAATCTACCAAAAAACTGTTTTCCAGCATGCCTTGCTGTGTGAATTATAATGAAACCTTATACTTCATTGCATCACACAGCTTTGCGTAGCAGTCAAAAAGAGCAGCGTACAAGCAGGGTAATCTATTAGCTTAATCTAGAAAAAAACAGTGTTGTCCAGCATGCCTTGCAGTGTGAATATCTTTGAAACCTTTACTGCGTTGCATCTTGCTTCTTTGTGTAGCAGTCAAAAACAGCAGCGCATAGGTGGCGTAATCTATTAGCGCAATCTACCAAAAACTTGCGTAGCGGTCAAAAACAGCAGTGTGCAGGCGGTGTAATCAATTAACCCAATTTATCCAAAAACAGAGTGTTTTCCAGTGTGAATTTCTGTGTGAATATCTCTAAACCCTTATACTGCATTTCATCATGCAGCATTGTGTAGCAGTTAAAAACTGCAGCTTACAGGTGGGGTAATCTATTAGCTCAATCTACTCAAAACAGTGTTTTCTACTGTGCCTTGCTGTGTGAACATCTCTTAAACCTTATTCTGACATGCATCATGCAGCTTTGTGTAGCGGTCAAAAACAGCAGAGTACAGGCAGTGTATTCTATCAGCCCAATCCACCAAAAAATACAATGTTTTCCAGCATGCCTTGCTGTGGCAATATCTCTGATCACCTATATTGCATTGCATCACAAAGCCTTGCGTTGCGGTTAAAAACAGCAGTGTGCAGGTGGTGTAATCTATTAACCCAATCTACCAAAAAACAGAGTGTTTTCCAGCATGCCTTGCTGTGTGAATATTAATGAAATATTATACTGCGTTGCATCACACAGCTTTGTGTAGCAGTCAAAAATAGCAGCGTACAAGTTGTGTAATCTATTAGCTTAATCTACCAAAAAAGAGTTTTTTCCAGCTTGCCTTGCAGTCTGAATATCTTTGAAACCTTTACTGCGTTCCTTCGTGCATGTTTGTGTTGCGGTCAAAAACAATGGCGCAATCTATTAGCGCAATCTACAAAAAAAAAATGCGTAGCAGTCAAATAGAACAGTGTGCAGGCTGTGTAATCTATTAACCCAATTTATCCCAAAACAGAGTGTTTTCCAGTGTGCATTGCTGTGTGAATATCTCTAAAACCTTATACTGCATTTAATCATGCAGGTTTGTGTAGCGGTCAAGAACTGCAGTATACAGGCGGGGTATTCTGTTAGCGCTTAGTCTCAAAAACAGTGAATACAGGCGTGCCTTGCTGTGTGAATATCTCAGAACTTATACTGCGTTTCATCACATAGCTTCGCATGGCAGTCATAAACAGCAGTGTATAGGCGGTGTACTTTATTAGCCAAATCTACTAAAATCAGTGTTTTCCAGTGTGCCTTGCTGTGGGAATATATCTGAAACCTCATACTGAGATGCATCATTCAAATTTACGTAGCAGTCATAAACAATAGAGTACAGGTGGTGTACAGGTGGTGTATTCTATCAGCCAAATGTATCAAAAATCACAGTGTTTTCCAGCGTACCTTGCTGTGTGAATATCTCTGAAGCCCTATATTGCATTGCATCACAAAACTTTGTGTGGCGGTCAAAAACAGCAGTGTGCAGGCAGTATAATCTATTAACCCAATGTACCCCAAAACAGAGTTTTTTTCCAGCATGCTTTGCTGTTTGAATATCTTTGAAATCTTATACTGCGTTGCATCTCGCAGCTTTACATAGCAGTCAAAAATAGCATCGTACAAGCAGTGTAACCTATTAGCTCAATCAAGCAAAAAAGTGTTTTCCAATTTGCCTTGCAGTGTGAATATCTTTATAACCTTATACTTAGGTGCATCACGCAGCTTTAGCAATGCAGTCAAAAACGACAGTGTACAGGCAGTGTAATCTATTGGCTCAACAGAAAAAGTGTTTTCCAGTGTGCCTTGCTGTGTGCATATCTCTGAAACCTTTTACTGCATTGCATCACAAAGCTTTGCTTATAGGTCGAGAAGAGCAGTGTGTAGGCAGTGTAATCCATTAACCCAATTTCCCAAAAATCAAAGTGATTTACAGTGTGCATTGCTGTGTGAATATCTCTAAAGCCTTATACTGCGTTTCGTCACGCAGCTTTGTGTAGTGGTCAAAAACTGGAGTGTACAGGCGCGTTAATCTATTGGAGCTCAATCTATCAAAAAACACTGTTTTCTAGCATGCCTTGCTATGTGAATATCTCAGACCTTTCACTACATTTCATCACGTAGCTTTGCATAGTGGTCAAAAACAGCAAAGTATTGGTGGTGTACTCTAGTAGCCCAATCTACTATAATGATTGTTTTCCAGTGTGCCATGCTGTGTGAATATCTCTGAAACCTTATACTGAGATGAATCATGCAGATTTGCGTAGCAGTCAAAAACAATAATGTGCAGGCGGTGTTTTCTATCAGCCCAATCTACCAAACAAAACAGTGTTTCCAGCGTGCCTTGCTGTGTGTATATCTCTGAAACCGTATACTATATTGCATCACAAATCTTTGCGCAGCAGTCAAAAACAGCAGTGTGCAGGCCGTGTAATCTATTAACCCAATTTATCCAAAAACAGAGTGTTTTCCAGTGTGCTTTGCTGTTGGAATATCTCTGGAACCTTCTACTGAGAAGCATCATGCAGACTTGCGTAACACTCAAAAACAGTATTTTACAGGCGATGTATTCTATCTGCCAAATCTACAAAAAAACACTGTTTTCCAGCATGCCTGCTGTGTGAATATCTCTGAAGCCCTATGTTGCATTGCATAACATAGATTTGCGTCGCCGTCAAAAACAGCAGTTTGCAGGCAGTATAATCTGTTAACCCAATGTACCCAAAAACTGTTTTTTCCAGCATGCCTTGCTGTTTGAATATCTTTGAAATCTTATACTGCGTTGCATCTCGCAGCCTTGCATAGCGGTCAAAAATAGCAGCGTACAAGCAGTGTAACCTATTAGCTCAATCGAGCAAAAAACAGTGTTTTCCAATTTGCCTTGCAGAGTGACTATCTTTGAAACCTTATACTTAGGTACATTACGCAGCTTTTGCAAAGCAGTCAAAAACAGCAGTGTAATCTATTGGCTCAACAAAAAAAAGAGGGTTTTCCAGTGTGCCTTTCTGTGTGCATATCTCTGGAACCTTTTACTGCATTGCATCACAAAGCTTTGCTTATAGGTCGAGAAGAGCATTGTGTAGGCAGTGTAATCCATTAACCCTATTTACCAAAAAACAAAGTGATTTCCAGTGTGCATTGCTGTGTGACTATCTCTAAAGCCTTATACTGCGGTTCGTCACACAGCTTTGTGTAGCGGTCAAAAACTGGAGTGTACAGGCGCGTTAAACTATTAGAGCTCAATCTATCAAAAAACACTGTTTTCCAGCATGCCTTGCTGTGTGAATATCTCCGACCTTATACTGCATTTCATCACGAAGCTTTGCATGGTGGTCAAAAACCGCAGTGTATAGGTGGTGTAATCTATTAGCTCAATCAAGCAAATAAAGAGTATTTTTCAGTGTGCCTTGCAGGGGGAAAATCTCTGAAGCCTTATACTGATATGCATTATGCAGCTTTGTGTAACGGAAAAAAACAGCAGATTACAGGTGCTGTATTCTAACAGCCCAATCTACCAATTAACAGTGTTTTCAAGCGTGCCTTGCTGTGTGCATATCATTGAAAATGTATACTGCATTGAATTACAAAGCTTTGCGTAGCGGTCAAAAACAGCAGTGTGCAGGCAGTGTAATCTATTAACTCAATTTATCCAAAAACTGAGTGATTTCCAGTGTGCATTGCTGTGTGAATATCTTTAAAACCTTATACTGCGTTACGGCACGTAGCTTTGCATAGCGGTCAAAAACAGCATTGTAAAGGATTTGTACTCTACTAGCCCAATCTACTAAAAACAGTGTTTTCAACCACGTCTTACTGCATGAATAGCTCTGAAACCTTATACTGAGATGAATCACGCAGATTTGCATAGCAGTCAAAAACAGTAGTGTGCAGGCGGTGTATTCTATCAGCCCAAACTACCAAACAACACAGTGTTTTCCAGCGTGCCTTGCTGTGTGAATATCTCTGAAATCTTATACTATATTGCATCAAAAAGCTTTGCGTAGTGGTCAAAATCAGCAGTGTACAGGCCATGTAATCTATTAACCCAATTTATCAAAAAACAGAAGTTTTTTCCAGTGTGCATTGCTGTGTGAATATCTCTAAAACTCTATACTGCGTTTCATCATGCAGCTTTGTGTAGAGTCAAAAACTGCAGTGTACATGCGGGGAAATCTATTAGAGCTTAAACTATCAAAAAACAATCTTTTCCAGCCTGCCTTGCTGTGTGAATATCTCCGACCTTTCACTACATTTCATCACGTAGCTTTGCATAGCAGTCAAAAACAGCAATGTATTGGTGGTGTACTCTAGTAGCCTAATCTACTAAAATGAGTGTTTTCCAGTGTGCCATTCTGTCTGAATATCTCTGAAACCTTATACTGAGAAGCATCACACAGATTTGCGTTGCAGTCAAAAACTGTAGTGCACAGGCGATGTATTCTATCAGCTCAATCTACCAAAAAACAGTGTTTTCCAGCCTGCTTTGCTGTGTGATTATCTCTGAAGCCCTATATTACATCACAAAGCTTTGCGTGGTGGTCAAAAACAGCAGTGTGCAGGCTGTGTAATCTATTAACCCAATGTACCTAAAAACAGAGTTTTTTCCAGCATGCCTTGCTGTTTGAATATTTTTGAAACCTCATACTGCGTTGCATCACTCAGCTTTGCATAGTGGTCAAAAATAGCAGTGTACAAGCAGTGTAACCTTTTACCTCAATCTTACAAAAAAAGTGTTTTCCAATTTGCCTTGCAGTGTGAAAATTTTTGAAATCTCATACTTAGGTGCATCACGAAGCTTTTGCAAAGTAATCAAAATCTACAGTGTATAGGTACTTTAATCTATTGGCGCAATAGACCAAAAAAAGAGTGTTTTCCAGTGTGCCTTCCTGTGTGCATATCTCTGAAGCCTTTTACTTCATTGCATCACAAAGCTTTGCTTATAGGTCGAGAACAGCAGTGTGCAGGTGGTGTGATCCATTAACCCAATTTACTGAAAAACAAAGTGTTTTCCAGTGTGTATTGCTGTATGAATATCTCTACAGCCTTATACTGCGTTTTGTCACGCAACTTTGTGTAGCGGTTAAAAACTGGAGAGTATGTTAATCTATTATAGCTCAATCCATCAAAAAACACGGTTTTCCAGCGTGCCTTGCTGTGTGAATATCTCAGACCTTATTCTGCGTTACATCACGTAGCTTTGCATGACGGTCAAAAACAGCAGTGTATAGGTGGAGCCCAATCAACGAAATAAAGAGTGTTTTCCAGCGTGCCTTCCTGTGTGCATATCATTGAAAACTCATACTGCATTGAATCACAAAGCTTTGCGTAGCGATCAAAAACAGTAGTTTGCAAGCACTGTAATCTATTAACCGAATTTATAAAAAAAACTGAGTGTTTTCCAGTGTGCATTGCTGTGTGAATGTCTAAGGGGTACTTTGGATGCTGCAACATCGCAAGCCAATGCTGCGATGTCGAGCGCGATAGTCCCCGCCCCGTCGCAGCAGCGATATCTTGTGATTGCTGGCGGAGCGAACACTATCGCTACACCAGCTTCACATGCACTCACCTGCCCTACGACGTCGCTCTGGCCGGCCATCCGCCTCCTTCCTAAGGGGGCGGGTCGTGCGGCTTCACAGCGATGTCACACGGCAGGCGGCCAATTGCAGCGGAGAGGCGGAGATGAGCAGGATGTAAACATACCACCCACCTCCTTCCTTCCGCATTGCAGCCGGGACGCAGGTAGGAGATGTTCCTCGCTCCTTCAGGTTCACACACAGCGATGTGTGCTGCCGCTGGAACAAGGAACAACATCGTACCTGTCGCTGCACCGGCATTATGGAAATGTCGGACCCTACACCGCTGATACGATAACGACACTTTTGCGCTCGTTAATGGTATCAAAAAGGATTTGCACACTATGATATTGACTGCGACGCCGGATGTGCGTCACTTTTGATTTGACCCCACCGACAACGCACCTGCGATGTCGTAGTGTCACAGCCCCCTAAAACCTTATACTGCGCTTCATCATGCAGCTTTGTGTAGCAATCAAAAACAGCAGTGTGCAGGCCGTGTAATCTATTAACCCAAATTATCCAAAAACAGTGTGTTTTCCAGTGTGCATTGCTCTCTAAAACCTTCTACTGCGTTTCATCACGTAGGGTTGTATAGCGGTCAAAAACTGCAGCGTACAGGCGAGGTAATCTATTAGAGCTCATTCTATCAAAAAAGTGTTTTCCATCGTGCCTTCTTTTTGAATATTTCAGACCTTATACTGCATTTCATCACGTAGATTTGCATGGTGTTCAAAAACAGCAGTTTATAGGCGGTGTACTCTATTAGAACAATATTCTAAAATTAGGGTTTTCCAGTGTGTCTTGCTGTGTGAATATCTCTGAAACTTTATACTGAGATGCATCACACAGATTTGCGTAGCAGCCAAAAACAGTAGTGTACAGGCAGTGTATTCTATCAGCCCAATCTACCAAAAAACACTCTTTTCCAGCATGCCTTGCTGCGGGAAAATCTCTGAAATTCTATACTGCATTGCATCACAAAGCTTTGCGTGGCGGTCAAACACAGCAGTGTGCAGGCCATGTAATCTATTAACTCAATCTACTTAAAAACAGAGTTTTTTCCAGCATGCCTTGCTGTTTGAATATTTATGAAATTCTTTACTGCGTTGCATCACGCAGCTTTGTGTAGCGATCAAAAATAGCAGCGTAGAAGCAGTGTAATCTATTTGCTTAATCTAGCAAAAAATAGTGTTGTCCAGCATGCCTTGCATTGTCAATATATTTGAAAGCCTTACTTCATTGCATCATGCATCTTTGTGTAGCGGTCTAAAACAGTAGCTTTTAGGTGGCATAATCTATTGGCCCAATCTACCAAACATCACAGTGTTTCCCAGCTTGCCTTGCTGTGTGCATATCTCTGAAACCTTAAACTTCATTGCATCACAAAGCTTTGTGTAGCAGTCAAAAACAAAAGTGTGAAGGCTGTGAAATCTATTAACCCAATTTATCAAAAAACAGAGTGTTTTCCAGTGTGCATTGCTCTGTGAATTTCTCTAAAACTCTATACTGCGTTTCATCATGCAGCTTGGTGTAGAGTCAAAAACTGCAGTGTACATGCGGGGAAATCTACTAGAGCTCAAACTATCAAAAAAGTGTTTTCCAGCCTGCCTTGCTGTGTGAATATCTCAGACCTCACACTACATTTTATCACGTAGCTTTGCATAACAGTCAAAAACAACAATGTATTGGTGGTGTACTCTAGCAGCCCAATCTACTAAAATGAGTGTTTTCCAGTGAGTCATGCTGTGTGAATATCTCTGAAAACTTATACTGAGATGAATCACGTAGATTTGCGTAGCAGTCAAAAACAATAATGTGCAGGCGGTGTATTCTATCAGCCCAATCTACCAAACAACACAGTTTTTTCCAGCATGCCTTGTTGTGTGCATATCAATGAAACCTTATACTGCATTGCATCACAAAGCTTTGCATAGCAATCAAAAACAGCAGTTTGCAGGCGGTGTAATCTAGTAACCCAATTTATCCAAAAACAGTGTTTTCCTGTGTGCTCTACTGTGGGAATATCTCTGGAACCTTATACTGAGAAGCATCACGCAGATTTGCATAGCACTCACAAACAGTAGTGTACAGGCGATGTATTCTATTAGCCAAATCTACCAAAAAATACTGTTTTCAGCATGCCTTGCGTGAATATTTCTGAAGCCCTATATTGCATTGCATCACAAAGCTTTGCGTGGCGGTCAAAAACAGCAGTGTGCAGGCAGTGTAATCTATTAACCCAATGTACCCAAAAACAGAGTTTTTTCCAGCATGCATTGCTGTTTGAATATCCTTAAGATCTTATACTGCGTTGCATCTCGCAGCTTTGCATTGCGGTCAAAAATAGCAGCGTCCAAGCAGTGTAACCTATTAGCTCAATCGAGCAAAAAACAGTGTTTTCCAATTTGCCTTGCAGTGTGAATATCTTTGAAACCTTATACTTAGGTGCATCACGCATCTTTTGCAAAGCGGTTAAAAACGACAGTTTACAGGCAGTGTAATCTATTGACTCAACAAAAAAAGTGTTTTCCAGTGTGCCTTCCTGTGTGCATATCTCTGAAACCTTTTACTGCATTGCATCACAAAGCTTTGCTTATAGGTCGAGAACAGCAGTGTGCAGGAGGTGTAATCTATTAACCCAATTCACCAAAAAACAAAGTGTTTTCCAGTGTGCTTTGCTGTGTGAATATCTATAAAGCCTTATACTGCGTTTCGTCACGCAGCTTTGTTTAGCGGTCAAAAACTGGAGTGTACAGGCGCGTTAATCTATTGGAGCTCAATCTATCAAAAAACACAGTTTTCCAGCATGCCTTGCCTTGTGAATATCTTAGACCTTATACTGCGTTTCATCACGAAGCCTTGCATGGTGGTCAAAAACTGCAGTGTATAGGTGGCGTAATCTATTAGCCCAATCAACCAAATAAGAGTGTTATCCAGCGTGCCTTTTTGTGGGAAAATCTCTGAAACCTTATACTGATATACATTATGCAGCTTTGTGTAATGGAAAAAAACACCAGATTACCAGTGCTGTATTCTAGCAGCCAAATCTACCAATTAAGACAGTGTTTTCCAGCCTGCCTTGCTGTGTGCATATCATTGAAAACGTATACTGCATTGAATCACAAAGCTTTGCGTAGCGGTCAAAAACAGCAGTGTGCAGGCAGTGTAATCTATTAACTCAATTTATCCAAAAACTGAGTGATTTCCAGTGTGCATTGCTGTGTGATTATCTCTAAAACCTTATACTGCATTTCATCATGCAGATTTGTGTAGCAGTCAAAAACACAGCTTACAGGCGGGGTAATCTATTAGAGCTCAATCTATCAAAAAACTGTTGTTCAGAGAGCCTTGTTGTGTGAATATCTCAGACTTTAGGGTACCTTCACACTTAGCGATGCAGCAGCGATCCGACCAGCGATCTGACCTGGTCAGGATCGCTGCTGCATCGCTACATGGTCGCTGGTGAGCTGTCAAACAGGCAGATCTCACCAGCGACCAGTGAACAGCCCCCAGCCAGCAGCGACGTGCAAGCGACGCTGCGCTTGCACGGAGCCGCCGTCTGGAAGCTGCGGAGACTGGTAACTAAGGTAAACATCGGGTATGGTTACCCGATGTTTACATTAGTTACCAGTGTGAGCAGGGAGCAGGGAGCCGCACACACTGAGCGCTGGCTCCTTGCTCTCCTAGCTACAGTACACATCGGGTTAATTAACCCGATGTGTAATGCAGCTACATGTGCAGAGAGCAGGGAGCCGCGCACACTGCTTAGCGCTGGCTCCTTGCTCTCCTAGCTGCTGTACACATCGGGTTAATTAACCCGATGTGTACAGCAGCTACATGTGCAGAGAGCCGGAGCCGGCAGCACAGGCAGCGTGAGAGCTGCAGAGGCTCGTAACTAAGGTAAATATCGGGTAACCACCTTGGTTACCCGATGTTTATCTTGGATACAGCTTACCTCAGCTGTCAGACGCCGGCTCCTGCTCCCTGCTTGCTTCATTTGTCGCTCTCTTGCTGTCACACACAGCGATCTGTGTGTCACAGCAGGAGAGCGGCTTTGAAGAAAACGAACCAGGGCTGTGTGTAACGAGCAGCGATCTCGCAGCAGGGGCCAGATCGCTGCTCAGTGTCACACACAGCGAGATCGCTAATGAGGTCACTGCTGCGTCACAAAAAGCGTGACTCAGCAGCGATCTCGGCAGCGAGCTCGCTGTGTGTGAAGCACCCCTTATACTGCGTTTTATCACATAGCTTTGCATAGCAGTCAAAAACAGCATTGTAAAGGCGGTGTACTCTATTAGCCCAATCTACTAAAACAGAGTTTTTTCCAGCACGTCTTACTGTGTGAATATCTCTGAAACCTTATACTGAGATGCATCACGCAGATTTGCGTAGCAGTCAAAAACAGTAGTATACAGGCGGTGTAATCTATTAGTCCAATCAACCCAAAAAAGAGTGTTTTCCAGCGTGGCTTGCTATGTGATTATCTCTAAAACCTTATACTGATATGAATCATGAAGCTTTGTGTAGCAGTCAAAAACAGCAGAGTACAGGTCGTTTATTCTAACAGCCCAATCTACCAAACAACACAGTGTTTTCCAGCTTGCCTTGCTGTTTGTATATCTCTGAAACCTTATACTGCATTGCATTAAAAAGCTTTGTGTAGCGGTCAAAAACAGCAGTTTGCAGGTGGTGTAATATATTAACCCAATTTGTCCAAAAACAGTGTGCATTTCTGTGTGAATATCTCTAAAATCTTATACAGCGTTTTATCATACAGCTTTGTGTAGCGGTCAAAAACTGCAGCGTACAGACGGGGTAATCTACTAGAGCTCAACTTATCAAAAAACACTGTTTTCCAGCAAGCCTAGCTGTTTGAATAGCTCAAACCTTATACTGCATTTTATCTCATAGTTTTGCTATCAGTTAAAACAGCAGTGTAGGGGGGCATGTCCGGGATGCTGAGCTGAGAGGTTGCAGGACAGTGGAGCTCCCGCCAACACTCAGCTTAATTTAGCACTACAATCAACTACACGCACTCACCGGCCCCCATCATGGGTCTCAGTAAAGCAAAGGCTCCGCAACAGGCATCGGCGGTTCCCCCGCAGTAGAGGACCACCCTGGAAGCTTTCCTGGGCCTGGAGCAGACACCGGAGGAGATTCGGCAGCCATTTTACCTGGGGCAGGTGAGGGGGGAGGCGGCTTTCTCCTGCCTTGCTTTACAGTGAGGGGATGTGGAGGAGATGGTCGGAAGCAGGGGACAGAGAGTAGAGAACCTTGGCTCACCGGAAAATGTGAGGATTTAGCAGGCCCACAGCTCCTCTAGTTGTCCGGACGCCCTGGATTTAGCACCCGGCTCAGAGGTAATGGTGGAAAGGGAGGATCACTCTGCCTTGTAGACATCACCCCAGCCAGGAGAACACAGCAGTGATTCCTGTGTTCAGGGTGTCCCCAAGGGGGAGAACTCGCAGTTCACTCCGGGGCCCCAGCACAGCCAGGGGGACTACTCCTCCCATCCTCTTTAGCAGCAGCTTAAGCTTATCAATAAGGTCTTGCCAGTCCATGGATGGTGTGCATGGCCCTTTAAGTTTCCCTCCAGCCATATATACTGAAAAACTGTTAATGAAGTCAAAGACACTTGCAGATCTGAGATAGCTGGGGTGAGGAGGGACTTACAGCACCTATCTGGCAGGATTGAGACCCTGGAGGAAGAATATGATACCTCCAGATCCCATGTAGCAGAGCTGCACCAGCTAATCCTGACCCAGCAAAAGACTATGGAGGACTTGCAATCCCACCTGGAGGACCTCGACAACAGCGGGCGCCGATGCAACATACGGGTGAGAGGGGTACCAGAGTCCGACGACACAGAAGCCCCTAGCTCCATTTTGCAATCTATTTTCAATGACGCCCTCGGGACCTCCTCGTCCAATGTCATGAAAGTGGACAGAGCCCATAGAGTGCTGCAGTCCAACCTTGGGAGAGTATATGCTGCTTCCATGATTTTGCGACTAAGGAGCTGATTATGTCCAGGGCTAGGGCCGGGAGCAACGCACCCACTTTCAACAGCAAGGAGGTCCAGCTTTTCCCGGATCTATCACGCATCACTCTGCAGAAACGGAGGCATCTCAGACCCCTACTCGTTGCACTGAAGGAACACCGGATTCCATACCATTGGGGATTTCTGTTTCCTCTAATCGCCTGTAGGGATGGTAGATCGGCCATCCTGCGTACTCCGGAGAACACTCCCTCATTTTGTGAAGCTTTGGACATTCCGGCCGTCCCGGTCTCCACCTGATCCCTACACTTATCAGGGGGTCCCACTCCTCCGGTGTGTGGTCCAGGGTGGAGGGTGGCAGACGAGGGCTGAAGGAGGGGAGGGGGAGAGGTTGTGAGTCCCCCTCCTCTTCTCGCCCTTGTTGTTGGTAATCTCTGGCACAGCCTGGGTTCCGTGATGTTTACCTTCTGGGTCTGCTATAGTGAAGTCTGATGTTTAACGCTGAGACATTTACCTCTGCTTAATGCTGTTAGAGTTTTATAAATGATCTTTTTCCATTGCTGGCTCTCCTATTTCCCCAGATGACCTCAGAGAGGGCCGCCTCCTATGGGTTAGGTGGGGAGGGTGTCGGTGGGGGCCATATCCCTCTCCATATGAAGGTGTGATACCTCCCCGATTGGGTTCGTGCCTTCTGTACGGTCCCCTCCCAGGGAATTCCTGGGGATCCCTCGGGGAGTGTGGTTGGCTTTGGTCCAATTCTCCTGGTCTGATTGGACTAGGGAGACTTCTTCGGTGCGACCCCTTGCCGGGTTAACCAAAAACTTGAATTTCTGGGGGTTATTATACTTTACATATTGTTTCTGATCTCTGTTTGTTCCAATGTTTGTCCTTGTCTTCCCTTTCCCTCTATGTTTTTTCCTTTGATGTATCTTAAGATCCTGCTTTTCCTATGGGTCCTGAATGGAGTGGGCTTTTTCCAGCTGCTACACCCTTTTGGTGTGATGACCTTGAGCTGCTACATCTACATAGGTACATGTAAATTGGCAGTTCTCCCTCCCTTTTCTCATACCCATCATGGCTCGTAGTTTATCTTTAAACATAAGGGGCCTGAACTCCCCTCATAAAAGGAAACTAGTGCTGCAGGAGCTGCATTCATCTGGGGCAGACATTGCCTACATCCAAGAAACACATTTTGATAAGTCAGGCTCATTTAATTCTGCGGCCCACCATTTCCCCAAGCAGTACTCAGCACACTCAACCTCCAAGAAGGGTGGGGTGGCAATATTAATATCATCCAATTGCCCTATACAAGTTACTGGTTTCCATTGTAAGTTAGTGCTGCTATTAACAGTTCTATTTTTTCATATGTGAGGTCGTATGACACATTTCAAATACAAAATATTTTGGAGTAGAACTTCCCCAAAGAGATTTGCTGTGACGTGACGGGGTTGCCAAAAATCTCAAATTTATAATAGTACAGCTTGAAATTTTTAGTGCCGTGCGCATCTTATAATACATGCCATTTTGAGTTTAGCTGGCTTTCTTTTTGGAGGCTCTCCTGGAGGGCTCCACTTATATTTTGGCTAACATCTACGCCCCAAATGACGGTCAGATACGCTTCCTGAAGGGGGACTTCTACCTGATCGGAGGGCCTCCACCCGCTGCCACGTTGCTGAGCGGCAATTTCAATATTCCGTTTTCAGAGATTTCTGACAGGCTCTCTGTTGGGAGACATCCGCCCTCCGATGTTATGAAGAAAATGTCACAGGACTTCCGACGGATCATTAGGACGGAGGCACTCTTTGATGCATGGAGGGTGGATCACCCTGGCGAGAGGGCCTTCTCCTTTTACTCTCACTCTCCTCAGACCCACGCTAGAATTGATTATTTCTTCATAAATGCACAACTGTTGGGGTGTCTCGAGAGGGTGGAGATGGGCTTCATTACGTGTTCGGACCATTCCCCCCTGATCATGGATCTTAAAACGAAAAACCCTCGACCTAAAATTTACCATTGGCGCCTGAATGAGTCCTTGCTCAAGGACCCCGTCATTAAGGCCTCCTTGCAAAAATATCTTGTATATGAATATGGGCTCGGTCTCTTCACAGCCCATAAGGTGGTAATGAGGGGCACACTGTATCAGGGAGGGTGCCAATGCTAAGACGAAAGCTGCAGTCCAACGGGACTCCTTGATTGTCCAGCTTAAGCATCTGGAGAGAGAGCTGTCATTGTTCCCCTCCCTGACCATCCTGCGTAAAGTTATTAAACTTAGAGAAAAGATGAAAGATTTGGCGATTGGGAGAGCTGAGAGGTTACAGACTTTCACCAAACAGAAATATTACGAAAGAGGCAATAGGGCTCACACCCTTCTCGCTCGCCAACTTAAGGGATGTTCTACATCTTCATGCCCCCAGGCACTGCACAATGAAGGGGGTGTTATTCATTACCACCCCTCGTCCATAGCAGATATTTTTTTTTTAGAATTACTACAATAAGCTGTATAATTTACAGATTTCTTCTGTTGTGGGTTCCTGTGGGGACATGGCAATCGAGGATTTCTTCTCTAATCTAGAGCTCTCCAGTTTGCCCCAGGAGGCGGTTAATGCTTTTGACGAGGCAGTTTCTCTTGAGGAGCTGGAGAGGGTCCTGGAGGCTATGCCCTCTGGGAAATCGCCCGGTCCAGATGGTCTTACGTATTTATGTTACAGATCATTTGCCAGTGAGCTCCTTCCCAACATGTCAACCATATTTAATTCCTTTCTACAGGGCGCCCCTATTCCCCCAACCATGCTCCATTCTCACCTAATCCTTCTTCCTAAGCCACCCAGAGACCCCTTTGACTGTGCTAATTACAGACCAATAGGCCTTTTAAACTCCGATTTGAAGATTTTCACCAAGCTATTAGCATCTAGACTCAATCACTGGTTACCCCTATTCGTACAAAAGGATCAGGTGGGATTTATTCCTTGTAGCCAGGGGGGATAACACCATGAGAGCCATGTACTTACTGGATGTCTCGAATCGGAGGAATCAGCAGATGTTGGTGTTGAGCCTGGATGCGGAAAAGGAGTTTGACCGCCTTTCCTGGCCTTTTCTTTTTAAGACGCTGAGGGTCTTCGGGGTCTTGGGTAGAGATGAGCGATGGTCTCCAATTTCAAATTCGAGTGTTTTTGGGCGGTGTTCGAGTCGTTCGACGAACTGAAACGATTTGCTTCAAGTTCAGCCGTTCCAGTTACCGTTCGATAACGGTCCGATCATCAAAAGCGTGGCTTTTCACAGTAAGGCTATGTGCGCACGTTGTGTATTTGCATGCGTCCTGCATCCCCAGCACAATCCCTCTCTCTTTCCTACTTACCGATCACGGGCGCGGCACTGCACGGCTGTCACAAAGCTCCGGCAACTTTTCCTCATTTGAAAATGCCGACCGTTGATTATTCAATCTGATATTCCTTGCTTTCCCCGCCCATGATTGGTTGCCGTCAGACACGCCCCCACGCTGAGTGACAGCTGTCTCACTTCAACCAATCACAGCCACCGGCGGGCGTGTCTATATCGTCCAGTAAAATAAATAATTAAAAAAAAACAAAAAAAAATTGCGGTTCCCCCCAATTTTGATACCAGCCAATATAAAGCCACACAGCTGGAGGCTGGTATTGTCAGGATGGGAAGCACCACGTTATGGGGAGTCCACCAACCTAACAATTTCAGCCAGCAGCCTCCTGGAATTGCCGCATCCATTAGATGCGACAGTCCCGGGACTCTACCGGGCTCATCCTGAATTGCCCTGGTGCGGTGGCAATCGAGGTAATAAGGTTAGGTTAATCATGACAGGCGTCTCCCCGAGATACCTTCCATTATTAACGTGTAGGTGAAAGTAAATAAACACACACAGTGAAAAATCCTTTATCTGGAGTAAAAGACAAAAAAACCCCACATTTACCTCTTTATTAATCCCCAAACAGACATCCAGGTCTGAAGTAATCCACACAACGCTTTCAGCTCTGCTACATGAAGCTGACAGGGAGCGCCGTAGAACACGAGCGCTCTGTGTCAGCTCCACGTAGCAACTGAAGTGAGCCGCGCTGTCACCGAAGAGTTCACTCAGGTAGTGCCTGCGTGTGATATATCTCTCGCTCTCTCTTTACTGAAATACAAAGGTCAAGATTACCAAATCTTCCTATTCTTTTCATTAAAGGCAGTGGCTCAATGGGTAGAGCTGCAGCCTAAGGAGAATTAGTTCACTAGTTCGAGTCCTCGGCCGTCCCAGTAAAGAATTTAATTTAATTTATTTATAATTTTAAATTATAATTATTATTTACTTATAATTTAATTTAATTATGCACTGAGGGGAGGAGACGGACATCAGCTGTGAGCCGCGGGCCACACCTCTAAAATCGGAGCAGTTTACGGAATGAGGCTGAATTGCTCTCTTCTCTCTCTCTCTTTCACTTTTTCTCCCTTTTTCTCCCTTCTTCTCCCTTTTTCTCCCTTTTTCTCCCTTTCTCCCTTTTTCTCCCTTTCTCTCTCTTTCTCTCTTTCTTTCTCTTTTTCTCTTTCTCTCTTTCTCTCTTTCTCTCTTTTTCTCTCTCTCTTGTCTCTCTCTCTCTTTTTCTTTCCCTCTTTTGCTCCTTTTCTCTCTCTTTTTCTCTCTTTTTCTCTCTCTTTTTCTCTCTCTTTTTCTCTCTCTCTCTTTTTCTCTTTGTCTCCTCTTTGTAGCTGAATAATCCACTTCTGGATTGTCTACTGCAATACAGAGGTCAAGATTACCAAATCTTCCTATTCTTTTCATTATAGGCAGTGGCTCAATGGGTAGAGCTGCCGCCTAAAGAATTTAATTTAATTTATTTATAATTTTAAATTATAATTATTATTTATTTATCATTTTTATAATTTAATTTAATTATGCACTGAGGGGAGGAGCCGGAAATCAGCTGTGAGCCGCGGGCCACACCTCTAAAATCGGAGCAGTTCACGGAACGAGGTTGCATTGCTCTCTCCTCTCTCGCTTTCTCTCTTTCTCTCTCTTTCTCTCTCTCTCTCTTTCTCTCACTCTTTTCTCTCAGACCTGGCGATGATCAGCTGATACGGTCACCTGACGGAATCAGCTGACACTCTAAGTCGAGCGGTAAGGTCGGCTTTTTACCGCTCAGCCGGCTAAACTATCAGCTGTTGCTGTCGGACAGGAGTCTGCACAGAAGTGTGTAGTTTTTTGGGTTTTTTTAAAGCCGTTTATACAATCAGCTACTGTGTCATGTGATTCAGGCCCTTGAACCTGACACATCATCTGATCGCTTTGCCTTCCAGCAAACCGATCAGATGATATTGGATCCGGATTGGATGGCGCGGGACCCTTGACCCAGAATTAATGCGGAGGGGGGTTCTTTATTTCAATAAAAATGGAGTCACTAATTGTGTTGTGTTTTATTTCTAATAAAAATATTTTTCTGTGTTGTTTTTTTTTATCTGTACTAGAAATTCATGGTGGCCATGTCTAATATTGGTATGACACCATGAATTTTGGGCTAAGGGCCAGTTGATAATATACAGCTAGCCCTAACCCCATTTTTACTCAGTGAGCCACCCGTCACCAGGGCAGCTGGAAGAGTTGGATAAAGCGCCAGAAGATGGCGCTTCTATGAAAACGCCATTTTCTGGGGCGGCTGCGAACTGCAATTCGCAGCAGGGGTGCCCAGAAAGCTTGGGCAGCCTGCGCTGCGGATTTCAATCCAAGTTGCCTAGTTGTACCTGGCTGGACAAAAAAATTGGGCGAAGCCCACGTCATTTTTTTTTAAAATTATTTCATGAAATTCATGAAATAATTAAAAAACAAAAAAGGGCTTCCCTATATTTTTGGTTCACAGCCGGGTACAAATAGGCAACTGGGGGTTGGGGGCAGCCCATAGCTGCCTGCTGTACCTGGCTAGCATACAAAAACATGGCGAAGCCCACATAATTTTTTGGGGGGCAAAAAACTCCTGCATACAGTACTGGATGGAGTATGCTGAGCCTTTTAGTTCTGCAGCTGCTGTCTGCTGTCTGTCTGTATGGAGGAGAGCAGACAGCAGCTGCAGAACTACAAGCCTCAGCATCTTCCATCCAGGACTGTATGCTGGAGGGAGAGGTGGGGGGAGCAGAACTGCAAGGCTCAGCATACTTCATCCACTAGTGCAGGGGTGGGGAACCTTTTTACTGCCGGGGGCCATTTGGAAAATTCTACCAACCTTCGGGGGCCGCACAAAATCATCAACTTGAAAATGACCCGGCTATAATTGGTCAAACAATTAATTAACTCACCCCTATACCCCTACTGTGGCGGCCAGAGCTGATTCTCTTTGGTGCGCTGTGATGTTTGCGTCTCACAACTGCTTTTCCAGGTTTGTCTTTGTTTGAAGCGCAGATTGGTAAATCATATATATCACACAGGAGACACTGTACATACACACACCGCTCTGACACACTGCCCGTATACCGCACACAGCCTTGACACAGTTATCATATTGTACACTACCCATGACACACACTGGCCATATATAGTACACATGCACAGGAGATACTGTATACTGCACACAGCACTCACATGCCGTATACAGCACACACAAGCCATACACAGCACTCACACGCCGTATACAGCACACACACAAGCCATACACAGCACTCACATGCCGTATACAGCACACACACAAGCCATGCAGAGCACTCACACGCCGTATACAGCACACACACAAGCCATACACAGCACTCACACGCCGTATACAGCACACACATGCCGTATACAGCACACACACAAGCCATGCACAGCACTCACACGCCGTATACAGCACACACACAAGCCATACACAGCACTCACATGCCGTATACAGCACACACACAAGCCATGCAGAGCACTCACACGCCGTATACAGCACACACACAAGCCATACACAACACTCACACGCCGTATACAGCACACACATGCCGTATACAGCACACACACAAGCCATGCACAGCACTCACACGCCGTATACAGCACACACACAAGCCATACACAGCCCTCACATGCCGTATATAGCACACACACAAGCCATGCACAGCACTCACACGCCGTATACAGCACACACACAAGCCATACACAGCACTCACACGCCGTATACAGCACACACATGCCGTATACAGCACACACACAAGCCATGCACAGCACTCACACGCCGTATACAGCACACACACAAGCCATGCACAGCACTCACACGCCGTATACAGCACACACACAAGCCATACACAGCACTCACATGCCGTATACAGCACACACACAAGCCATGCAGAGCACTCACACGCCGTATACAGCACACACACAAGCCATACACAGCACTCACACGCCGTATACAGCACACACATGCCGTATACAGCACACACACAAGCCATGCACAGCACTCACACGCCGTATACAGCACACACACAAGCCATACACAGCACTCACACGCCGTATACAGCACACACATGCCGTATACAGCACACACACAAGCCATGCACAGCACTCACACGCCGTATACAGCACACACACAAGCCATACACAGCACTCACATGCCGTATACAGCACACACACAAGCCATGCAGAGCACTCACACGCCGTATACAGCACACACACAAGCCATACACAGCACTCACACGCCGTATACAGCACACACATGCCGTATACAGCACACACACAAGCCATGCACAGCACTCACACGCCGTATACAGCACACACACAAGCCATACACAGCACTCACATGCCGTATATAGCACACACACAAGCCATGCACAGCACTCACACGCCGTATACAGCACACACACAAGCCATACACAGCACTCACACGCCGTATACAGCACACACATGCCGTATACAGCACACACACAAGCTATACACAGCACTCACATGCCGTATACAGCACACACACAAGCTATACACAGCACTCACACGCCGTATACAGCACACACATGCCGTATACAGCACACACACAAGCTATACACAGCACTCACATGCCGTATACAGCACACACACAAGCGATGCACAGCACTCAACACGCCAAAAAGTTCTGCATGTAAACATGTGCACACCAGGAATTAGATATACCAATAAACCTTACAATATGAAACTTTATTACGTGCCAAACACAGCACACACACACGCCGTATACACAGCACACACACAGCTCACACACGCCGTATACACAGCGCACACATAGCACACACACCATATACACAGCAGACACACGTCGTATACACAGCACACACACAGCACACACACGCCGTATACACAGCACACACACAGCACACACACGCCGTATACACAGCACACACACAGCACACACGCCGTATACACAGCACATACACAGCACACACGCCGTATACACAGCACATACACAGCACACACGCCGTATACACAGCACATACACAGCACACACGCCGTATACACAGCACACACGCCGTATACACAGCACACACGCCGTATACACAGCACACACGCCGTATACACAGCACACACGCCGTATACACAGCACACGCACATGTCGTATACACATTGGACACTTAAGTGACAAATACATTTGATATATGGTGGTATATATTAGATATAAACACACTTAGCGCAGATATAAGTACCTGCTGCTTAGTTGCCCTGTAAGATTAGGTGCAGCACAAGTGTGGATGCAGCAGCTCAGCTCAAGGGCTGGCTTCATTCTCGTCTTTTCTCTCCAAGAAAAGACCTCCTAGCCATGAACAGCCGAGCACAGAATGGGAGTGTGAGAGGCAGAACGCACGGCACTATACAGCCTTCTATATCCCGTGCAGGCCCCTCCCCCATCACTCTGATTGTAGCTGCAATCTCACAGGGAGCATGTAGGAGCCAGAGGGAGGAAGTCCCACCCCCAGTGCTGTCTCCCGGCAATAGACAAGATGAGTGGCTGCCCGAGCACTGCAGCCTCCGGGAATCTGCTCCAGTGCCCCGGGGGCCACAGAAAAGGTCATTGCGGGCCGCATACGGCCCGCGGGCCGGAGGTTCCCCACCCCTGCACTAGTGTATGCACGAGAGCAGACAGCAGCTGCAGAACTACAAGGCTCAGCATGCTGCATCCAGAATTGTATGCTGGAGGGAGAGATGTGACTGGTCACATGCTTATGACGACGTCATGGAAGGTCCTATCATCAGTGCTGGTTACCGGGAGGGCGCAGCGATGATCGGAAGGAAAAGCGGTGGGAGACAGAGTGGCAATGTTTATTAACTGTATGTGTATATGTATAATGTGTTTGCATGTGTTTGTGTTTGCCTGCCATTGTTTTCAATGGGGTTCGAAGGTGTTCGTCGAACGTTCGCCGAACACACCCGCCGTTCGACGAACCGAACCGAACTCGAACACTAGGGGTTTAGCTCAACACTAGTCGCGGGTGACTTTATGCTAGCTCTAAAATCTCTATATAGTCATCCAACGGCGTTAATTAAGCTCCCTTTATGTACCTCTAAATCCTTTGTCATCTCAAGTGGCACGAGGCAGGGGTGCCCTTTGTCTCCCCTCCTCTTCGCATTGTGCATCGAGCCCTTAGTGGCGGCGGTTCGGCTGAATCCTGACATCTCGGGGGTTTCGATTGGGAGCAAATTATTCAAGATTTCTCTGTTCACGGACAATGTCCTTTTAACGCTCACAAAGTTTCATGTGTCCCTTCCGAACCTCATGCATACCTTGAAGGATTTGGGAATTTATCGGGTTACAAAGTTAACTCAAGCAAAACAGAGGCCATGCCATTGAACCTTGCCCCCAAGGTGTTGGACCACTTGTGTCTGAACTTTAAGTTTAGATGGAAGACGGATGCAGTTAAATATTTGAGGGTTAACTTGACTTCTTCTTATGATACCCTCTATAAATCTAACTTTGCTCCTCTCTTTAGAGAACTAAGGGCTCTCCTGAACAAGTGGTAACCTCTCCCCCTCTCCTGGATGGGTCGGATGGCAGCATTGAAAATGAGTCTATTACCTAAATTACTATATTTTTTCAAAACCATCACGGTTAAGATACCGTTGAAGGAGTTGAAAGCTCTTCAGCCAGCTATCATACTGTTCATTTGGTGCAACAAGCGATATAGGGTGGCCAGGGAAATCCTGACGGCCCACAGGCTTGGGGGGGTTGTCCGTCCCGGATGACCTTAGGTGCTATTGGGCTGCTTAGCTTGGGAGGATCCTCTGTTGGATAGAACAAGTGGACTGAAATATAAAAACTCTGGCTGCCTATTACACCCCAACTGCCTCTTGTGGCCACCAGCTCTGTGCGACTCATTCCCTCCTCTCTTGGGCCTCATGCAGTTTACTAGGGATCTATGGCTCTTCTGCACACGTAGATTCACCCTAACGTCTCCCTGCTCTCCCTTGGTATTCTTCATATACCAACCAATGCTCCCAAATAGTCTAGAATCTGGTACGGTGCACCCCTGGCTCAGGGGCGGCTTGTTTAGATTTTCAGATATTATTGATAGGAACACAATGCAGATTCACTCTTTTGAATTTTTTAAAACCAATTTTTTTCTTACTAACCACGAGTTCTATCAGTATTTGCTGGTCAGAGACCTGGCCAGCACTCTGTATGGTCGAGCGGGTGCCTCTATAACTACGGAATTTGAGAGGATCTGTAGGCATGAGGGGCACGGATACCAAGGGCTTGATCTCTGAAATTTATAGACTGATCTCTGATCCGCAGGGTGGGTCTGACAGGGTTTTTCCTTATATGCGGAAGTGGGAGTCCTCCCTGGGTAGACAGATTTCCCCCCGGGAGTGGTCCGCCATTTGGAGGGGAGCCGCCAGGACATCAATATGCACTTTTTACAAGGAAAATATTTACAAAATTTGGATGTTTTGGTACCACACGCTGGACTTCCTTCATGGGTTGGACCATTCTATGACCGCATCTTGTTGGAGGTGTGGGGGGAGTACGGGTACCCTGCCACACATTTTTTTGTCCTACCCCCAAAAATAGTACCCTTTTGGGAGCAAGTTAAAGTCCTGATAAACATGGTCTTATATGTAGTGGTAGACCTCGATCCACTAGTTTACCTTTTGGAACTGGGGGTGAGGGGCATGGGCAAATTGGCCTCCAAGTTACTGCTTCACATCCTTACAGCGGTTCGGTGCCTGATTGCACATTGTTGGAGACAGATGAGGGCTCCGTCCCTCCAGAACCTCCAGAGTGGACTACTAGATGTCAGCAGGCTGGAACACCTTACTGCGCTACTAAACACCTCAACGGAATGTTTCTTGGTGGTTTGGGCGCTCTGGGATTACTTTGCAGCTGATGAAGACCTATAAGGTTAAGGTTTACTGAACTTACATTTATCTTCCAACTTTTCTCCCACCTCCCCCCCATCAACACACCCTTCCCGTCTTGTCATTGTACGTCTTAATTGTGTGTCGCCTTTGTTATTGTTATAATTGATACAGTTCACTGATCATAACTTTTATATTTGTTTTGTATGCTCATTATGATTAATGTACTATTTGGATGTATTTGTATTGCGCACATGTCTGTTATTACTAAACTTTAATAAAAATTTATAGTTAAAAAAAAACAACAAAAAACAGCAGTGTATAGGGGGTGTACTCAATTAGCCCAATCTCCTGAAATCAGTGTTGTACTGAGATGCATCAGGCAGCTTTGCTTAACAGTCAAAAACAGTAGTGTACAGGTGGTGTAATCTATTAGCCCAATCAACCAAAAAAATAGTGTTTGACAGCATGCATTGCTGTGTGAATATTTCTGAAACCTTATACTGACATGCATCATGCAGCTTTGTGTAGCAGTCAAAAGCAGCAGAGTACAGGCGGTGTATTCTATCAGCCCAATCTAACAAAAAACACTGTTTTCCAGCGTGCCTTGCTTTGTAAATGTCTCTGAAACCCTATATTGTGTTGCATCACATAGCTTTGCAAGGCGGTCAAAAACAGCAGTGTGGATATCTCTGAAACCTTATACTTTGTTGCATGACACCGCTATCACGGAATCCAGCAATCTAGTCTCAGTTTCACTGAGAGCTGTGGGGTAGCCCGGATGTGACCTCTGGTAAACTAAGTGAACTGAGTGACATCACCTGCTTACAGCCGGTCTCCCTGCTGACAGTCTCAGTGTTTCCTGGAGCCTGCAGAGAGCAGACTTGGTTTCTCTCTCTAGGTTCCAGATGTAGCAGTGCCGGGATTGTCATGGGATTTCATATGGATTACGTCGGATCTCCAAGGGTGTTTTTGTGGTTAATAAAGGGGTGAAAGAGAGTGTATTTTATTTCAAATAAAGTATTTTTTCAGTGTTTGTGTTTTATTTCTTTACACTCAAAGGATTAGTAATGGGGTGGTCTCATAAACGTCTCCCATTACTAATCTAGGGCTTGTTGGCAGCTGTCATTTGTTAACAAATCACAGCTGTCATTAGCCCCTTATATTACCCCAATTGCCATTGCACCAGAGCAATCCAGATGAGCCAGGGAAAGTACCAGTATTGACACATCTAATGTGATGTGCCAATTCTGGGCAGCTGTGGGCTGGTATTTTTAGGCTTGGTAGGGACACAATATCAATGGCTCCTCCCATCCTGATAATACCAGCCCCCACCTGTCTGCTTTACCATGGCTGGAAATCAAAATTGGAGGGAACCTAAGTTTTTTTCCCTCTATTTTGATATCCAGCCAACGTAAAGCTCACAGATGGGGGCTGCAGCCGGGGCCTGTCGTTTTACCTGCACTGGCTATAAAAATATGGCAAGAGCTTACGTCATTTTTTTTATTATTTCTTTTTTTTTACACTACCATACAGCAAACTGACTGCAACCAATTACAGATGCTGACAGAGGGTGGAGGGCATGTATAGCAGTCTGCAACTAATTGCAGACACTGGCACAGAGGGTGGGCAGGGGAATCAGTGAATATTCATGAACCTTAATTAGTGGGCCCAGAAGAGAGTCTGTCAGCAGCGTCATCCTCCAGGAAACACTAGGAAACATGGTATCTATAACTATCCTGCTCTTACTACCATTAAATTTTCATTAGTATCCCCCTAGCACTTACTATGGCCATTTTACAGCCCCAAATGTCTCGTCCCCATTGACTTTTATAGGGTTCGTTGTTCAAGTTAAGTATATATATATATATATATATATATATATATATATATATATATATATATATATATATATATATATATATATATATATATAAGATCACTGCTATGAGCCATATTAACCATTGCTCTTCTGGAAGATACCAGACTATTTTTTACAGGAAGTTAGCAGTTTCCTATACAGTTACTGGGAAACATAAAAAAAAGTATCTAATCACTAAAGAATACGTGAAACATACAATATATATATATATATATATATATATACACACAGAGAGAGAGAGCGAGAGAGAATACCAATGTAATTGTTTGCCTGCTGCACCGGATTGTATTACCTACCTTTAATGTATTAAAAATATGGAACAGTTGGCTAAGGCATATAAACCCCAGCTTGATAAAAGCTAGTACTGAAAATAAATTAAATAAATTACCCAACAAACTTGATCACAAAGTTTCAAAATAACAATATTATTGTTATAATTATTCTTAATATTACCAAAATTCTATCTTTATTTGCATAGCCCAATCTGTAAAGAGTTTGCTCTATGTACAGAGACAGGTAATTTATCAATGTTCCTAAGACCCGTTAATTCACTTTAAGAGCAGAATGAATGCTATACTTTCACTCGTTTGTCTGCATAACCTCGGCCCTCACTCATACCTTGCTACTCCAGTACACCATCTCATTTGGTTTAGAGAATCCACCTCACCAGGTGAGCCCTTAAGAGTGTTTTCTTCTATGTTAAATATCTTACTTGGTGATTTGAGGTGACAACATGGGTGACGATCAGTACTCCTAACAGTTTTGTAGATTTTGAGGCCAGTAATTGATCAGTATGAACAACCCTAAAGCACTAAAAGGGATTAAAATGTTCACAGAGGATAAATTGGAAATCACTAAGGAAAAGGCCAGTATTTCATACAGAATTGGTTATGCTTCAGTAAATGGCTGGAATTCGAGTGCACACATAACATGCTGGGCTGAGTTTAAAAGTAAGAAACCAACGAAAATAGAACACATTTTTAAAGTAGCAATAAATTAACAGACCCCATACGGATATAACTCGGTATAAATACATGTATGTTTTATATAAACTTGAGTAGCCGTGTTTTTATGGGCTATACAGGATGTAGCATAAAGTCTTCAATGCTTTAACTAGACTGCTGTAAAATTATGCTTTTTAGCAAACTAAGCCTCCTCTGCCTCGTCTGAAATGTAATAGTATTCATTGTACTGTATAAGTGAATTATCTGTCTCTGTACATGGAGTAGAGTCTTTATAAAATAGTCTATGCAAATACAAATATAATGTTGGTAATATTAATAATAACTATAACAGTAATATTCTTATTTTGAAACGTAGACGTTAGTGATCAAGTTTGTTGGATAGGTTATTTTCAGTACTAGCTTATTTCAAGCTGGAGGTTATGCCTTGGGCAACTATTCCACATTTTTTATACATAAAAGGTTGGTAATACAATCTCCCGCAGCAGCAAAACTGTTACATTTGTGTTCTTTATATATTTATATATATATATATATATATATATATATATATATATATATATATAGTATGTTTCATATAATCAAAATATCTCTTACAGATTGTGTAGTGTCAAAACTACAACCACTAATCCCAATACCCTGTATTTAAATACCCCATTACATTTTTAGGGGAAATACAAACAATAATGACAGATGTACTAAAATTCTAAAATTACTTTTTATGAAATATGCAGTGGGTATGGAAAGTATTCAGACCCCTTTAAATTTTTCACTCTTTGTTTCATTGCAGCCATTTGGTAAATTCAAAAAAGTTTATTTTTTTCTTACTAATTTACACTCTGCACCCCATCTTGACAGAAAAAAAACAGAAATGTAGACATTTTTGCAAATTTATTAAACAAGAAAAACTGAAATATCACATGGCCATAAGTATTCAGACCCCCTTGCTCATACACTCATATTTAAGTCACATGCTCTCCATTTCCATTTGATCCTCCTTGAGATGCTTCTACTTCATCATTGGAGTCCAGCTGTGTTTAATTAAACTGATAGGACTTGATTTTTAAAAAGCACACATCTGTCTATATAAGACCTCACAGCTCACAGTGCATGTCAGACCAAATGAGAATCATGAGGTCAAAGGAACTGTCCAAGGAGCTCAGGGACAGAATTGTGGCCGAAGGAATACCACCGATGCACATTTCGCTACCTTCGTCAAACTGCTATACAGTAGAGTTGAGCGAGTACCTAACTATTCATACTTGCTGTACACATAACGAATACTATCTAATACTCGCATATTAATTAAGAATAGTGTGTGCAATGCAAGTCAATGGGCAAAAACTCGCAAAGTAACAAGTAACCCGAATGCCGTACTATTCATGCGAGTAGCAAATAGTACGGCATTCGGGTTTCACGTTACTTTGCGAGTTTTTCCCCATTGACTTGCACTGCACAAGCTATTCGGGACGAATATGTGAGTATTAGACAGTACTCGTGATGAGTACAGCGAGTATGAATAGTTAAGTACTCGCTCAACTCTACTATACAGCACTATATAGGTATGAATATGGATCTTAATAATGAGTGTAGGTACCTATCTGTAAGATTGCAGGTTAGTTAGTGTCCTGAACTTAGCTTTGGCAGTTCAGGGTACAAACAACTGTATTTTTTTCTTTTTTTTTTTGCACTGGCATAGTAATTTTTAGATCTACATACTCAGCTGACCCACATATACAGTGGGGAAAAAAAGTATTTAGTCAGCCACCAAATTGTGTAAGTTCTCCCACTTAAAAAGATGAGCTATTTTGTTATTTATCCTTTGTTGTGAATGACAGAGGTAAAATGTTTTCTCAAAGTCTTCACAAGGTTGGCACACACTGTTGGTGGTATGTTGGCCCATTCCTCTATGCAGATCTGCTTTAGAGCAGTGATGTTTTGGGCCTGTCACTGGGTAACACGGACTTTCAACTCTTTCCAAAAGTTTTCTATGGGTTGAGATCTGGAGACTGGCTAGGCCACTCCAGGACCTTCATATGCTTCTTACAAAGCCACTCCTTTGTTGCCCTGGCGGTGTGCTTGGGATCAGTATCATGCTGAAAAACCGAGCCACATTTCATCTTCAATGACCTTGCTGATGGAAGGAAGTTTGCCCTCAAAATCTCACGATACATGGCCCCATTCATTCTATCAGGTACACGGATCAGTCGTCCTGGTCCCCTTGCAGAGAAACAGCCCCAAAGCATGATGTTACCACCCCCATGCTTCACAGTAGGAATGGTGTTCTTTGGATGCAACTCAGCATTCTGTCTCTTCTAAACACGACGACTTGTGTTTCTAACAAAAAGTTCTACTTTGGTTTTATCAGACCATATGACATTTTCCTAATACTCTTCTGGATAATCCAAATGCTTTCTAGAAAACTTCAGATCGGCGCGGACATGTACTGGCTTCAGCAGGGGAACACGTCTGGCATTGCAGTATCTGAGTCCATGGCGGCATAGTGTGTTACTGATGGTAGACTTTGTTGCGGTGGTCCCGCTCTATGCAGGTCATTCACTAGGTAAGGTACTCCAGTGTGGTTCTGGGATTTTTACTCACTGTTCTTGTGATCATTTTGACCCCACAGGGTGAGCTGTTGGTGGAGCCCCAGATCGAAGGAGATTATCAGTGGACTTGTATGTCTTCCATTTTCTTATTATTGCTCGCACAGTTGATTTCATCACACCAAGCTACTTGACTATTGCAGATTCAATCTTCTCAGCCTGGTACAGGGCTACAAATTTGTTTCTGGTGTCCTCCAACAGCTTTTTGGTCTTCACCATAGTGGAGTTTCGAGTGTGACAGTTTGAGGTTGTGGACAGGTGACTTTTATAATGATAACAAGTTCAAACAGGTGCCATTACTACAGATAATGAGGAGAACAGAGGAGCCTCTTAAAGAAGAAGTTACAGGTCTGTGAGAGCAAGAAATCTTGCATGTTTTTAGATGACTAAATACTAGTGATGAGCGAGTACTAAAAAGCTCGGGTGCTCGAAGCTCGGGCCGAGCCTCCCAAGATACTCGTGTACTCGGCCCGAGCAACGAGCCCAATGTTATCCTATGGGAGACCCGAGTATTTTTGTGAAATGACCACCGGCAGCATGTAGAAACCATAAAAATGTCACAAAAGTCTCAGAAGAGTGCTCAAATGACATGGCAACAGCATGGGGAAGACCCCTTGAAGCATTTATCACTCAAACGTCACAGCTGTGAACAATTTTGTCCGCGTTTCACGCCATTTTTACGGACTCACCAGAAAACCTTCCAAAATGACCCCAAAATGATTTTTCATGGCAGAAATGTTAAGGGCACATACCCAATAGTGAGATAGAGCTGGTGTATGTTACTTTTTGAGATTAATACATGAAAGATTTTACGTGAAAACATTGTGTGGCACTCCGATGTCCCTGAGAAGAGACGTACATGAAGGCCTCTTGAGTCTAATGTGCCCATTTTGAGGAAGTGAGTCTTTGTAGTATTTTCCTTTGCCAGGGCAGTCCAAAATTGTGAGGTTCACCAATGCCCCTGCATAGAGACGTGCATGAGGGCCTGTAAACCTGAAGTGCCCATTGTAAGGAAGTGGGTATATTATAGTATAGCCCTTTGGCAGGGCAGCCAAAAATTGGGAGGCTCCACGTTGTCCCTGGGTAGAGACGTGCATGAGGGCCTGTAAACCTGAAGTGCCCATTGGAAGGAAGTGGGTGTATTATAGTATAGCCCTTTGGCAGGGCAGCCAAAAATTGGGAGGCTCCACGTTGTCCCTGGGTAGAGACGTGCATGAGGGCCTGTAAACCTGAAGTGCCCATTGGAAGGAAATGGGTGTATTATAGTATAGCCCTTTGGCAGGGCAGCCAAAAATTGGGAGGCTCCACGTTGTCCCTGGGTAGAGACGTGCATGAGGGCCTGTAAACCTGAAGTGCCCATTGGAAGGAAGTGGGTCTATTGTAGTATAGCCCTTAGGCAGGGCAGCCAAAAATTGGGAGGCTCCACGTTGTCCCTGGGTAGAGACGTGCATGAGGACCTCAAAACATTAAGTGTCCATTGTCAGGAAGTGGGTGTATTATAGTATAGCCCTTAGGCAGGGCAGCCAAAAATTGGGAGGCTCCACGTTGTCCCTGGGTAGAGACGTGCATGAGGGCCTCAAAACATTAAGTGTCCATTGTCAGGAAGTGGGTGTATTATAGTATAGCCCTTAGGCAGGGCAGCCAAAAATTGGGAGGCTCCACGTTGTCCCTGGGTAGAGACGTGCATGAGGGCCTCAAAACATTAAGTGTCCATTGTCAGGAAGTGGGTGTATTATAGTATAGCCCTTAGGCAGGGCAGCCAAAAATTGGGAGGCTCCACGTTGTGCCTGGGTAGAGACGTGCATGAGGGCCTCAAAACATTAAGTGTCCATTGTCAGGAAGTGGGTGTATTATAGTATAGCCCTTAGGCAGGGCAGCCAAAAATTGGGAGGCTCCACGTTGTCCCTGGGTAGAGACGTGCATGAGGGCCTCAAAACATTAAGTGTCCATTGTCAGGAAGTGGGTGTATTATAGTATAGCCCTTAGGCAGGGCAGCCAAAAATTGGGAGGCTCCACGTTGTGCCTGGGTAGAGACGTGCATGAGGGCCTCAAAACATTAAGTGTCCATTGTCAGGAAGTGGGTGTATTATAGTATAGCCCTTAGGCAGGGCAGCCAAAAATTGGGAGGCTCCACGTTGTCCCTGGGTAGAGACGTGCATGAGGGCCTCAAAACATTAAGTGTCCATTGTCAGGAAGTGGGTGTATTATAGTATAGCCCTTAGGCAGGGCAGCCAAAAATTGGGAGGCTCCACGTTGTCCCTGGGTAGAGACGTGCATGAGGGCCTCAAAACATTAAGTGTCCATTGTCAGGAAGTGGGTGTATTATAGTATAGCCCTTAGGCAGGGCAGCCAAAAATTGGGAGGCTCCACGTTGTGCCTGGGTAGAGACGTGCATGAGGGCCTCAAAACATTAAGTGTCCATTGTCAGGAAGTGGGTGTATTATAGTATAGCCCTTAGGCAGGGCAGCCAAAAATTGGGAGGCTCCACGTTGTCCCTGGGTAGAGACGTGCATGAGGGCCTCAAAACATTAAGTGTCCATTGTCAGGAAGTGGGTGTATTATAGTATAGCCCTTAGGCAGGGCAGCCAAAAATTGGGAGGCTCCACGTTGTCCCTGGGTAGAGACGTGCATGAGGGCCTCAAAACATTAAGTGTCCATTGTCAGGAAGTGGGTGTATTATAGTATAGCCCTTAGGCAGGGCAGCCAAAAATTGGGAGGCTCCACGTTGTCCCTGGGTAGAGACGTGCATGAGGGCCTCAAAACATTAAGTGTCCATTGTCAGGAAGTGGGTGTATTATAGTATAGCCCTTAGGCAGGGCAGCCAAAAATTGGGAGGCTCCACGTTGTCCCTGGGTAGAGACGTGCATGAGGGCCTCAAAACATTAAGTGTCCATTGTCAGGAAGTGGGTGTATTATAGTATAGCCCTTAGGCAGGGCAGCCAAAAATTGGGAGGCTCCACGTTGTCCCTGGGTAGAGACGTGCATGAGGGCCTCAAAACATTAAGTGTCCATTGTCAGGAAGTGGGTGTATTATAGTATAGCCCTTAGGCAGGGCAGCCAAAAATTGGGAGGCTCCACGTTGTCCCTGGGTAGAGACGTGCATGAGGGCCTCAAAACATTAAGTGTCCATTGTCAGGAAGTGGGTGTATTATAGTATAGCCCTTAGGCAGGGCAGCCAAAAATTGGGAGGCTCCACGTTGTCCCTGGGTAGAGACGTGCATGAGGGCCTTAAAACATTAAGTGTCCATTGTCAGGAAGTGGGTGTATTATAGTATAGCCCTTAGGCAGGGCAGCCAAAAATTGGGAGGCTCCACGTTGTCCCTGGATAGAGACGTGCATGAGGGCCTCAAAACATTGTTCCCATTGCAAAGGAGCGGGTCTCCTGTCGTTGTAATGTCAATTCTGCAAAGAATGGGCGAAAAAATTTACCACTGGGGGTATACCTGAAACAAAGGCCTAAGTATTGCAATTTGTAACGGTCATCATCATGGTGGCGCATGAGGAGAAGGAGGAGCAGTCCAGCGATTATCCAAAGTCCAGAAGTGTGTACCCATGGGTGAGTGGAGGTACATGGCAAACTTTAAATTCCGCTCTCATTTGCTGGTGGTGTGGTGAAGTCTGGCCCAATCCAACCCTTGTTCATCTTGATCAGAGTCAGCCTGTCAGCATTTTCAGTTGACAGGCGGGTGCGTTTATCTGTAATGATTCCACCTGCGGCACTAAAAACACGCTCTGACAAAACGCTAGCAGCAGGGCAGGCCAGGACTTCCAAGGCGTAGAGAGCCAATTCATGCCACGTGTCCAGCTTGGATACCCAATAATTGTAAGGCACAGAGGAATGTCGGAGTACAGTTGTTCGATCTGCAAGGTACTCCTTCAGCATCTGGGCAAACTTAGGATTTCTTGTGGCACTACCCCGCACCTCAGGGGCTGTGGTACGTGAGGGGCTGAGAAAACTGTCCCACATCTTAAAGACTGTTCCCCTACCTCTGGCGGATTGGACTTGTGCCTCTCTCGGCTGTACGCCTCGGTTGTCCACTGATTCCTGACCTATGCCGCTAGCGTTTTGTGAGGGGAATGCTTTGCCTACTTCCGTGACTATGGCCTTCCGGAACTGCTGCATTTTGGTTGACCTCTCCTCCACGGGAATAAGAGACAAAAAGTTCTCCTTGTAGCGTGGGTCTAACAGTGTTACCAACCAGTAATGATTGTCGGCTAAGATGTTCTTAACGCGAGGGTCACGAGACAGGCAGCTTACCATAAAGTCAGCCATGTGCGCCAGACTCTTAACAGCCAGGACTTCAGTAGCCTGACCAACAAGATGACTGAACATGCTGTCCTCCTCCTCCTCCTCCTCCTCATCTACCCTGTCCTCTGGCCAGCCACGCTGAACCGAGGATATGACTGGTGTGCATGTCATATCCTCAATTTGGCCGGAGAGTTGCTCCATGTCTTCATCCTCCTCCTCGTCATAGTCCTCCACTGCACGTTGTGATGAGACGAGGCTGGGCTGTGTGTTATCATCACCCACACCCACTACTGTTTCTTGCTGCAACTCATCGCGCTCCGCCTGCAATGCATCATGTTTGTTTTTCAGCAGAGACCGTTTTAGAAGGCAGAGTAGCGGTATGGTGACGCTAATAATGGCGTCATCACCACTCACCATCTTGGTGGAGTCCTCAAAGTTTTGGAGGATGGTACATAGGTCTGACATCCATCTCCACTCCTCAGGTGTTATGTGTGGAGTTTGACCCATTTCCCGACGGCTTAGGTGATGCAGGTACTCAACAACTGCCCTCTTCTGCTCACATATCCTGACCAACATGTGCAGAGTTGAATTCCAACGCGTGGGGACATCACACACCAGTCTGTGAGCCGGAAGATGCAAACTGCGCTGAAAGCCGGCAAGGCTGGCTGAAGCAGTAGGTGACTTTCGAAAATGTGCAGACAGGCGGCGAACTTTTACCAGCAGATCAGACAGCTCTGGGTATGACTTTAGAAACCGCCGAACCACGAGGTTGAGCACATGGGCCACGCATGGAACATGTGTCAGCTGGCCTCGCCTCAAAGCCGCCACCAGGTTCCGGCCATTGTCACACACGACCTTTCCTGGCTTTAGGTTCAGAGGTGTGAGCCAGTGATCTGCCTGCTGTTTCAGAGCTGTCCACAGCTCTTCTGCATTGTGGGGTTTGTCACCTATGCAGATTAGCTTCAGCACAGCCTGTTGCCGCTTCGCTGAGGCAGTGCTGCAGTGCTTCCAGCTTGTGACTGGTGTGGAGGGTACAGTGGATGAGGATGCGCCGGAGGAGGAGGAGGCTGAAGAGCATGACATTCCGGAGCTGTAGAGTGTGGGTGAAACACTGACTGAGGTAGGGCCTGCAAACCTTGGTGTGGGAAGGACGTGTTCCGTCCCTCGCTCAGACTGGGTCCCAGCTTCCACAATATTAACCCAGTGTGCCGTCAACGAGATGTAGCGGCCTTGCCCACAAGCACTTGTCCACGTGTCTGTGGTTAGGTGGACCTTGGGTGAAACAGCGTTGTTCAGGGCACGTGTGATGTTTTGTGACACGTGGTTATGCAACGTGGGGACGGCACACCAGGAGAAATAGTGGCGGCTGGGGACCGAGTAACGTGGGACAGCTGCCGCCATCAGGTCACGGAATGCTTCTGTCTCCACCAGCCTAAAAGGCAACATTTCCAGCGCAAGCAGTCGCGAAATGTTAGCATTTAGAACTGTGGCATGTGGGGTGTTGGCAGTGTATTTGCGCCTGCGTTCAAAGGTTTGCTGAATGGATAACTGAACGCTGCGCTGGGACAAGGACGTGCTTGATTATGGTGTTCTTTCTGCGTAGGCAACTGCAGGTGCAGGAGTGGAGGAGGCTTGTTCGCAGGCAGCATGGACAGGGGATTGGCTCGCATGCACAACCAGCGAAGACATAGCAGTGACATCAGCAAGCACTGCTCCTCGACTCTGTTGTACTTCCCACAAAGTCGGGTGCTTGGCTGACATGTGCCTGATCATGCTGGTGGTGGTCAGGCTGCTAGTTTTGGTACCCCTGCTGATGCTGGCACGGCAGGTGTTGCAAATGGCCTTTTTTGAATCATCTGGATCCAACTTAAAAAACTGCCAGACTCGGGAAGACCTAACATTTGTACAGGCACCTTGTGTCGTCGTGTTGTTCCGGGGAACGGTTGCCTGACTTCTGCCTGGGGCCACCACCCTGCTTCTTACTGCCTGTTGTGATGCTACGCCTCCCTCCCCCTGTGCACTGCTGTCCTCGCTCTGCATATCCTCCTGCCAGGTTGGGTCAGTTACTGGATCATCCACCACGTCGTCTTCCTCTTCCGCACCCTGCTCCTCCTCCTGACTTCCTGACAATTGTGTCTCATCATCGTCCACCCCTTGTTGAGACACGTTGCCAACTTCGTGAGAACGTGGCTGCTCAAATATTTGGCCATCTGTACAGACGATCTCCTCATGACCCACTTCAATATGAGCTGGCGAGAGGCCAGAATGTGTGAATGGAAACGTGAACAGCTCTTCCGAGTGTCCAAGTGTGGGATCATTAATGTCCGAGGAGGACGTGTACTCAGCCTGGTGGTAGGAAGGAGGATCAGGTTCAGAAATGTGCGGTGCAGTATCACGGCTACTGACACTTGACCGTGTGGAAGACAGAGTGTTTGTGGTGGTGCCAATCTGACTGGAAGCATTATCTGCTATCCAACTAACAACCTGTTGACACTGGTCTTGGTTCAAGAGCGGTGTACTGCTGCGGTCCCCAAGAATTTGGGACAGGACGTGCGAGCGACTAGATGTGGCCCTTTGTTGTGGCGAAATTAGAGCTTGCCCACGACCTCGGCCTCTGCCTGCACCACCATCACGTCCACTTCCTTGTTCCTTGCCAATGCCCTTGCGCATTTTGCAATGCTGTGCACTGCTGACGTGTATATTCACTACTTGTGCGTTATATCAAAGTTTGTGGAAATTGCACACAAGTGCACCTGTACGCTGCCACCGACAGGCACACACGTGCGGTTTTAAAAACCAAGCACGGACGCAATAAGAACCTAACAGGTTTTTTTGGGGAGCGACAATTACAGACAAGTCAGACACTATCTGGACTGTTTTACACTGTGTACACCAGCCCCAGATATGATGAAGGCTGGTATACGGTCACCACTAGGAATGGCTATATATACCCTGCCTGCCTGCCTGTATACTGGTACAATAGTCCTGACAAGGACTCTTCTGGTCACTAGCCTGTATTCAGACCTGGCTATACCCTGCCTGTATATAGCAACAATAGTCCTGAGAAGGACTCTGCTACTGTACTCCGACCTGGCTATACCCTGCCTGCCTGTATACAACTAGAATAGTCCTGAGAAGGACTTTTGGTCACACTGTTTGCAGCCCTGCAACTGAAAAAGCTATAAAGGGCCGCAAAGCTTTCCCTGAATCAGCGACACTCTCCCTGCACTGACTGTCTGGATAGCTGTGAGCAGAGCACAGCGCGCCGGCCGGTATAAAGGCTCGGTCACGCTGTGCAGGCCGGCCAATCACTGCAATTCCACAACTAACAGGGCTGTGGCATTGCAGTGGTCTGCCAGCCAATCCCTGCATGAGGGCTGGCTCTCAAAAGAGCGCCAACATGCAGAAATGAAGACCACGAGTACAGCACCAGTATCGCGAGATTACTCGGTCCCCGCCGAGCAGCCCGAGTACAGCGATACTCGTGCGAGTACCGAGTAGTTACAAGCATGCTCGCTCATCACTACTAAATACTTATTTTCTATCATAATTTGCAAAAAAAAAAATCTTGCTAAATCAGACAAGGTGATTTTCTGGATTTGTTTTCTCATTTTGTCTCTCATAGTTGTGGTCTACCTATGATGTCAATTACAGGCCTCTCTCATCTTTTTAAGTGGGAGAACTTGTGTCGCGGGGGAGGGGGCCGCGCTCGCTACGCTTGGGTCCGGGACTGCTGCTGCTCGGTGGCTTGAGCGGTGGGCCGGACCCAGGGACTCGAGCAGCACTCCTCGCCCACGAGTGAAAAGGGGGTGGTTTGTTTTGGGAGATAGTTTGTGACGCCACCCACGGGTCGTGGTGATAATGGGCACCACTGCTGCTGGGGATCCCGGGAGCGATGGCGGGGAGCAGCTAGGATGTTGGTTCCCCCTCCGTGGGTAGGGGTTTGTGATCCCGGGGCCCGGTGGTGATACGGGGAGGTAGGGTAGCTGGGGTGCAGGGTTGCGGTGGCAGCGCGGCGCGGTGCCGGATGGCACTGTTGTACTCACTCAGGCACAGATTCACAGAGTCTCTGGTAAACCAAACGGCTGGATGGACAGGTCCCGCAGCCGGCTGCAGCGTCTTTGCTCTCCCCGGACAGGTTGATGGTGGCTGTCTTTCTCTGCACCTTTGTAGAATGTATCGACTCCAATGGTTTCCCAACGGTAGTCCGCTCCCCGGCGTATATATACCGAAGGAGCCCGTTTTGCCCGCAGGCGCTGGCCCTTGGATCTCTAGCCTATGGCGGTGGATTTCTATCCTCACTGTGTGGACTGTTGCTTTCTGTCGGGTCTTGAGTGTTAAAAAACTCCTGGGGTTCCGGTCACTCTTGGATTTGACCGTTGTCGGCGGCTCCTAGCCTAGTCGGGGTCCGATGGCCGTGCCTTTGTGCTTGGTACAAATCTGCACCCTGGCTCGGTACCGGCGGGCCACCGCCCGTTCCCGGTTCTACGGTTCCGCTGACTTGCACCACCTCCTGCAGACGGCCACCACCGTCTACCGACCTTGCTGACAGTGCCTGGGCTTCTACCCCGACACTAGCAGTTTCTCTACTCCAAGCTCAACTCCTCACTCCACTTCCACTGAACTCCAAACTGAACTGCCCTACTTTTCCTGCCTCCAGGCCTGTGAACTCCTCGGTGGGTGGGGCCAAACGCCTGGCTCCGCCCCACCTGGTGTGGACATCAAGCCTGGAGGGAGGCAACAAGGGTTTTGTTTGACTGGTGTTGACTATCCAGGGGAGGGGGTGTGTGGGATGTTATGTCTGTGACTACCTGGCTAGTCCAGGGCATCACATTCCCCCTTGGTGAAATGCAGACCGTCCGCGGGCTGCCCGTCCATCACCGGTTTTGTTTCTGAAAAATAGAAATTTAACATGGAAAACATATAACATAAGCATATTTTTCATCCTTCCCTTATGGGAGGCTTTTCTCTTAAACGTTACTAATGGTATCAAACATTTTTATTAATAATGGACGGGTTCATGTTCTTCCACTCCCCCACCCAAGCAACCTACACCTTGATGCTGCTCCTAAGAAATGGGCAGCACCCCTTTACCCCAGTCCTGGTCCAGGTCACCCGAGCGGGAACGGGTACGGTGTCTCGCACCTGGCTATCATTTCAGGGGACCCCACGTACAGGGGGACCACTGACCCCCCAGAGGATAGTCACCGGTCCTGGTGGTGATCGGACCCCAGCCTACTCTGCTGCGGGTCCTTCCTCCAATCTGCCTCACCGGAGGGGCGGCAACGGAAAAAGGCCCACAAATTATTTACAAGACCACAAGTTCGTGGTTGGCCTGCAAGTTCTCGGCCTTGTTCATGAGTAGTTTCTCATGTGGGCGGTTTCGAAGTAGTAGTACGGCAGACAAGGAATAAACATACTGATGGTCCCAATGGGGACAACTTTCTCCTTTTACGGATGATATAAATCAGGTAAGTCATTCGGATCATTGGTGTTCATTCATTCAAATGAAACAAGGTGCTGAGGGTCCCAACGGGGACAACTGGGTTGCAACGGTGGACCGCTGCCATTATTGCTCATTTCCGTACTCCTCGCCCGGCTTCAGGTGAAGAAATACAGGCCCAATCCCTTCCAGCACACGGCAGGTGTGACGGGGAAGGGCCGCCCGGCATCCATTATTTCCACTCCGAGGGATGTAGGTGGCCTCCATATCATACAAGCCGAAGACTCCTTCTTCCTCTGAAACAGGCTCTGTGTCAGCCCCTGAGCCGCTGTCATCTGACTCCAGGGGGCTGATGGTGGGATCCGGCAGGACAGATACGGTTTCCAGCTGAGCCCAGATCTGTGGCTCCTCAGCGGCAGGCGATTCGTCGTCGGTCATTGCACGAAGGATCGCAATCGGTTTGTCTGAGTTAACCGCTCCGGCATTTGGTTGGCCGGCGTCCTCTCGGGCCTCCGGGCCCTGGCGGGGCATCAGCGTGGACTCCGCCGTCCCCATCGGGGGCGGTGGGCTGAGCGGGGCAGTAAGGGCGGCCAGCACGGGCGATGGAGCGGGCCCTTCAGCCGCAGCGGCCGGTCCCTTGGGGACATAAGGGCGTGGATCACTCACCAGCTCCTCCAGCATGGCCTCTATTTCATGCGCCCGCACGACCGCAGCCAGCTCCTCCAGTTCAGCAGTCCAGCGATCCAGCAGGTCATGCACCTGGGCCCGATTGCGACAGCGCAGCAACATCACTTGGGCATTCAGCAATGCCGCTGTCCCGGGCACAGGCTCTGGGGACTCGGGGCTTTCAGATGGGGTGGACATACTGGTGCTTGTGCTTCCAGGAACCGGATATGTAGCAGAGTCCTGGCGTCCCTGCTCTTTATACCTTCAGTTACATCAGGTACACCTGCACCCGTCCCCCCTTGGTTCTTTCTAGCACTTCCCTCTTTTGGGGGCAGGGCTTCACTTTCGCGCCTTCCCTGCCTATTCCTCCTGACAGAACTGGTGTAACTGAGTCATGTTTGTAGGTCACATTGCGGGCACCTGCCTTTTCAGCTTTGCCCATAATTTTTTTAATAGGATTGAGATCAGGACTTTGTGATGGCCACTCCAATATATTGATTTTGTTATCCTTAAACCACTTTGTAAAGAGTGGTATGCTGTATGCTTTGTTTCACTGTCAATTTGGAAGACCCATTTCCGTCCAAGCTTTAAGTTCCTGGCTGATGTCTTGAGATGTTACTTCAGTATTCCCACATAATCTTCTTTCTTCATGATGCCATCTATATTTTGAAGAGCACCAGTCCCTCCTGCAGCAAAACAACTGCACAACATGATTCTGCCTCCCCCGTGTTTCACAGTTGGAATGGTTTTCTTAGGCTTCAAAGCTTCTTCATTTTTCCTCCAAACATAACGATGGCCATTATGGCCAAACAGTTCAATTTTACTTTTGTTAGACCATAGGACATGGCTACAAAAATTAAGGTATTTGTTACTGTGTGCATTTTCAAACATTAATCTGGCTTTTTTTATGTTTCTTTTGGAGCAATGGCTTCTTCCTGGCAGAGTGGCCTTTCACCCCATGTTGATACAGTACACGTTTTACTGGGGATAATGACCCAATCTTTCCAGCTTCCACCAGAATCTTCACAAGGTCTTTTGCTTTTGCTCTTAGGTTGATATGCACATGTCGTAACAAAGCACGTTCATCTTTAATACTCAGAATCTATCTACTTTCTGAGTGATATGATGGCTTGACATTCCCATCTTGTTTGTACTTGCATATAATTGTTTGTACAGATAAACAAGGCACTTTCAGGTATCTGGAAATTATACCCAAGGATGAACCACACTTGTGCAAGTCCACAATTCTCTTCATGAGATCTTGGCTGATTTCTTTTGACTTTCCTTTGATGCTACACAAAGAAGCAGTGTGTTTCAGGTGTGCATTAATATACACTTACAGGTGTGTTTCTAATTAACCCAGATGTTACCAATAAATCTATCATAAGCTTCCAAAGACATGACATCATCATATGGGTTGTCCCATATTGTTTAAAGGCATAGTACTATTAGTGTATGTACATTTTTGACTTTGCAGAAAGTAATAAAAATGCCTTAAAACATTCTTTCTCTCATTATTCTGGCATTTGACAAATATACAGTTAGGTCCAGAAATATTTGGACAGTGACACAATTTTCGCGACTTGGGCTCTGCATGCCACCACATTGGATTTGAAATGAAACCTCTACAACAGAATTCAAGTGCAGATTGTAACGTTTAATTTGAAGGTTTGAACAAAAATATCTCATAGAAATTGTAGGAATTGTACACATTTCTTTACAAACACTCCACATTTTAGGAGGTCAAAAGTAATTGGACAAATAAACCAAACCCAAACAAAATATTTTTATTTTCAATATTTTGTTGCAAATCCTTTGGAGGCAATCACTGCCTTAAGTCTGGAACCCATGGACATCACCAAACGCTGGGTTTCCTCCTTCTTAATGCTTTGCCAGGTCTTTACAGCCACAGCCTTCAGGTCTTGCTTGTTTGTGGGTCTTTCCGTCTTAAGTCTGGATTTGAGCAAGTGAAATGCATGCTAAATTGGGTTAAGATCTGGTAATTGACTTGGCCATTGCAGAATGTTCCACTTTTTTGCACTCATGAACTCCTGGGTAGCTTTGGCTGTATGCTTGGGGTCATTGTCCATCTGTACTATGAAGCGCCGTCCGATCAACTTTGCGGCATTTGGCTGAATCTGGGCTGAAAGTATATCCCGGTACACTTCAGAATTCATCCGGCTACTCTTGTCTGCTGTTATGTCATCAATAAACACAAGTGACCCAGTGCCATTGAAAGCTATGCATGCCTATGCCATCACGTTGCCTCCACCATGTTTTACAGAGGATGTGGTGTGCCTTGGATCAAGTGCTGTTCCCTTTCTTCTCCAAACTTTTTTCTTCCCATCATTCTGGTACAGGTTGATCTTGGTCTCATCTGTCCATAGAATACTTTTCCAGAACTGAGCTGGCTTCATGAGGTGTTTTTCAGCAAATTTAACTCTGGCCTGTCTATTTTTGGAATTGATGAATGGTTTGCATCTAGATGTGAACCCTTTGTATTTACTTTCATGGAGTCTTCTCTTTACTGTTGACTTAGAGACAGATACACCTACTTCACTGAGAGTGTTCTGGACTTCAGTTGATGTTGTGAACGGGTTCTTCTTCACCAAAGAAAGTATGCGGCGATCATCCACCACTGTTGTCATCCGTGGACGCCCAGGCCTTTTTGAGTTCCCAAGGTCACCAGTCAATTCCTTTTTTCTCAGAATGTACCCGACTGTTGATTTTGCTACTCCAAGCATGTCTGCTATCTCTGTGATGGATTTTTTCTTTTTTTTCAGCCTCAGGATGTTCTGCTTCACCTCAATTGAGAGTTCCTTAGACCGCATGTTGTCTGGTCACAGCAACAGCTTCCAAATGCAAAACCACACACCTGTAATCAACCCCAGACCTTTTAACTACTTCATTGATTACAGGTTAATGAGGGAGACGCCTTCAGAGTTAATTGCAGCCCTTAGAGTCCCTTGTCCAATTACTTTTGGTCCCTTGAAAAAGAGGAGGCTATGCATTACAGAGCTATGATTCCTAAACCCTTTCTCCGATTTGGATGTGAAAACTCTCATATTGCAGCTGGGAGTGTGCACTTTCAGCCCATATTATATATATAATTGTATTTCTGAACATGTTTTTGTAAACAGCTAAAATAACAAAACTTGTGTCACTGTCCAAATATTTCTGGACCTAACTGTAAATAATGCTGGCAATCCTAATTGACCTAAAATGGGAAAGGTTTATTCTTATTTCATATCTGATACGGAGAAAAGCATGCATATATGTATTTTTAAATAGTGTATGTAAACTTCTAGCTTCATCTATATATTATACTAGAAGGTGGCCCGATTCTAATGCATCGGGTATTCTAGAATTTATTGTGTAGTTAATGTATGATTTTTGTTATATATATAGATGTTGTTGTGTGTAGCTGCCAAGTGTTTGTGTAGGGGCTGTAAATGTTCTGGGTGTTGTCTGGGTGGGGGTGTGTGAGAGCGGTGTTGTTTGTGTGGAGCGCTGTGTGTGTGTTGCGTTGTTTGTGGAGCGCTGTGTGTCTGCAGTGTTGTCTGTGTGTGGTTCTATGTGTGTTGTGCGGTTTGTGTGGGTGTGGGGTGCGTGTGTGTGTTTTGGGGGGAGGTATGTTTTGTGCAATGTGTGTGTGTTGCGCGGTATGTGCGTATATTTGTGTATGCTGCGATGTTTGTGTGTTGGGTGTTGTGTGTATGCGACGTTGTCTGTGTGTGTGGGTGTCTGTGTAGGGCGGTGTTTGTGGTTCCCAGTGTGTGTGTGGTGTGTTGTGCAGTGCGCGTGTAGCAGTGTGTGTGTGTGTGTTTTGGGGGGAGGTGTGCACCCCCATCGTGCTCCATCCCCCATGCTGCGCACCCCCCATCGTGCTCCATCCCCCATGCCGCGCATCCCCATCGTGCTCCATCCCCCAAGCTGCGCATCCACATCGTGCTCCATCCCTCATGCTGCGCATCCCCACCGTGCTCCATCCCTCATGCTGCGCACCCCCCATTGTGCTCCATGCCCCATACTGCGCACCCCCATCGTGCTCCATCCCCCATGCTGCGCACCCCCATCGTGCTCCATCCCCCATGCTGCGCACCCCCATCGTGCTCCATCCCCTATGCTGCGCACCCCCCATTGTGCTCCATCCCCCATGCTGCGCACCCCCCATCGTGCTCTATCCCCCATACTGCGCACCCCCATCGTGCTCCATCCCCCATGCTGCGCACCCCCATCGTGCTCCATCCCCCATGCTGCGCACCCCCATCGTGCTCCATCCCCCATGCTGCGCACCCCCTATTGTGCTCCATCCCCCATGCTGCGCACCCCCCATCGTGCTCCATCCCCCATGCTGTGCACCCCCCATCGTGCTCCATCCCCCATGCTGCGCACCCGCCATCGTGCTCCATCCCCCATGCTGCGCACCCTCCATCGTGCTCCATCCCCCATGCTGCGCACTCCCCATCGTGCTCCATCCCTTATGCTGCACACTCCGCATCGTGCTCCATCCCCCATGCTGCTCACCCCCCATCGTGCTCCATCCCCCATGCTGCACACCCCCCATCGTGCTCCATTCCCCATGCTGTGCACTCCCCATCGTGCTCCATCCCCCATGCTGCGCAATCCCCATTGTGCTCCATCCCCCATGCTGCGCACTCCCCATCGTGCACCCATCCCCCATGCTGCGCACCTCTCATCGTGCTCCATCCCCCATGCTGCGCACCCCCCATCATGCTCCATTCCCCATGCTGCGCACTCCCCATCGTGCTCTATCCCCCATGCTGCGCATCCCCCCTTCGTGCTCCATCCCCCATGCTGCGCACCCCCCATCGTGCTCCATCCCCCATGCTGCGCACCCCCCATCGTGCTCCATCCTCCATGCTGCGCACCCCCCATCGTGCTTCATCCCCCATGCTGCGCACTCCCCATCGTGCTCCATCCCCCATGCTGCGCACTCCCCATCGTGCTCCATCCCCCATGCTGCGCACCCCCCATCGTGCTGCACAGTCACACATCAGACAGTATACAAGCACACATCTGATCGCATACACTCACACCTCACTTCTGCCTGTGCCCTCCGGTGGGCGGTCCTCCATCCCCCATGCTGCGCACCCCCCATCGTGCTGCACAGTCACACATCAGACAGTATACACGCACACATCTGATCGCATACACTCACACCCCACTTCTGCCTTTGCCCTCAGGTGGGCGGTCCCAGCAGCTGTGCTGCACGCCGTACTCCTCTGCCTTCTACCGACACGCACACATCCGATCGCATACACGCACACATCCGATCGCATACACGCACACATCCGATCGCATACACGCACACATCCGATCGCATACACGCACACATCCGATCGCATACACGCACACACCCGATCGCATACACGCACACACACGATCGCATACACGCACACACACGATCGCATACACGCACACACACATTGACGATATCGCACATACGCGCTCACCCACTCACAACATCCGGAGATACCATATGCTTCCGGCCATGTGATCCTCCGGCAGGTCCTGGAAAGTCACTGCACGCACAGTATCGCCGCCGAGAAGCAAGCGATATCACTGGATGTTGTGAGTGTGTGGATGCTATCTGATGTGTGTGTGAGAGTGAGTGTGATCTGATGTGTGTGTGTGTGTGTCTGTTCTTATGTGTGTGCATGTGTGTGTGTTCCGCCGCTGCAGGACCTTGATGCGCTCACCTGCTCCCGGTCGGCTTCTGGTGAGTATGATCGGGGGTCTTCTTTCTTCTGTCTTCTCTCTTCTGCAAATGTGTACCAGGAGCCGGTGTACGCTGGTAAGCATGCTACACAATATTACCCGATGTGTACCATAGTTACCAGTGTACCCCAACCCCCGCATGCACGGGAGCCCACACCAGCGTACGCCGGCAACCCCAGCAATGCGAGGGTATGTGTCGGCTGGGTTGCCGCTGCTGTGGGCTCCCGGGGGTACAGCACTCACCTGGGAGTCGGGGCTCCGTGTCGGTTTGGGCAATGCGTTCGGGGGGCGGGGCCAGGGCAGGCATGCAATGCGTGAGGGGGGCGGGGCGTGGCCGAGTTGCCAATGCGTGCAGGGGGCCGGGGCGAGAGGCCAATCCGTGTGGGGGGCGGAGCCTGGGTGAGCGGCCAATCCGTGCAGAGGGGCGGAGGCGAGGCGAGCGGCCAATGAGAAGCTTGTCGCGGTAACGACAGAATTTTGGAGCAAGACAGACAGACAGACAGACAGAATAAGGCAATTATATATATAGATATTTACATATTTACATAGTGTGTCACAAAAGTGTGTACACCTCTCACATTTTTTAAGAATTTATTTTATATCTTTACATGGGACAACACTGAAAATGCAAGGGGGTGGTCGAGACCCTTTTCACTGAGATGTTAACCATATTGCTGTTGTATAATATTCCATGACAATATATCTATATAGCACTAAGGTATAGGAAGATGTAGATGTAGCAGTACTAGTCATGTTAGTGAAATAGTTGGTAAGGTATTGCTATGTAGGGTTCTTGCATAGGTAGCCCTGACTGTGAAAGTAGTTCAGGGGCATTAATACCTGACAATAGAATTAGCTTCTATAGTTGGGGCTTTTGAGAGGATAGAGAAAGCTTTCTGATAGGTTAGATAGGGAAGGCTAGGTCATGCTGCTGGGAAAATTATGTCCCAATGCAGAATGAGCTGATGCCCTGGTACCGGCTAGGGCAGAAGGAGGCTCGTGGAGAGTGGCAGTTGGCTGTTGGAAGACCAGCCTTTGAGAGAAAGGACGGACATTTAGCTGCAACAGGGCTAGAAAGAATATGCCAGAGAGTTTCCCGGTCCTAGGACTGAAGAATCTGGCAAGTGTAGTGTTTAGTGAGTGCAGCAGTCTGGGAGGATGTGAAGGATTACCCTAAAGTGTAACATACCATGTACTGTAAATACTTGTTAACAAGTTTATGTCAAGTTAAGAAGTGCTGTTTACTACAATTGAGTTCCGTCTGATTTGTACGTGACAGACCCGCAACACTAATTTATGTAAGAGTGCCAGGGTGCGCTACTGAGGACTACACCCGCCAATAACTACCATGCCCTCAGGCATCCCTTACAAGGAGATGATACTTTAATACAAAATAAAGTAGTTATTGTAAATTTCACGTATTCTCTAGTTCTATTTATGTTCAGTGTAGGTTTGAAGGAAGTTCTTTTAAGCAGCTCAATTTGTTTTTCAGGTCTAAGAACTATAAATGGCAGCCAACATCTTGCTAATGACATTTACATGTCAATTGCACCCCTGAGGGCTATCACCAGATCAGTTTCTCTTAAAAAAATATTTTCTATTGGTCACCCACCAATAAAAAGGACAGTTACTATTTAAATCAACTTTTATAAATATCGGCATGGTTTAAAATCTCTTTGTGAACAATCAGTACAAAAGTTAGTAAAAGTTTTTTTGTAATAATAAAAAAATATTGGAAACATGCCTCCTTCCAACCTATTCATTCTACTAACTCCCTAAGGGCCCAGTTTATACTTTGCATTTACACTTTGCTGCAGAAGTAGAGCTTTTATGTAGAATCATAAATGGAAGCTTTCTGCATCTGTTATTTTTCAAAATCTAGTATTGTGTAACAAGAACAAAACTTGCTACACTACAATCTGCACCTGATACTTTTTTTTATATACACTTCCAGTTTTGACTATCTAAGGGGAAATGTTTGTGAAGGACACCAAGCTGGCCAAGCAATGCTCCTCTAGTAAATTAAATATGTAAATAGCATCTCAAGAGAGGAAGATTAGATCTCCAGCGCCTCCTATTGGGGGTAGCAATCTTAAAAGTCAATATTGAACCTTAATTGATCTTTGCACATGACTAAGAAAAATAGTCAGAGCCTCTCGCCCAGTAAAATCATACCTCCTGCTTTGCACTGATGAGGGACAAACAACCTGAAACATGTTTATAAATGGAGCGTATTTGTTGGCTTCTTATCCAGAATGACAAGGCTGGTTAAAGTCCAGACACTGAATTTTAGAATTACTTCATCTAACAGGTGGTGCTAGAGTTCAAATCCACTTCCTTACTGAAAAGGCTGTTTGGATTTTTTTTTTACATGGAGCTCTGGTGTCACGAATGACAGACAACCCTGTGGTGTCTGGCTGCAGAAGGTCGCTGTATTTAGCTGCACAAACTGCAACTTGATATTCCATTCTTTCTTCCATGGTTTGAATGGAGTTCTATTTATCTTCCCTGTTAAAGTTAGCATTTTCCCTTTTAAACCCTTTGGATATATTGGCAGTTCAGCTGCCAATCTTTATCCCCACTCCCTGTGTCTATATACACCTGCATTTCCCCTTAGTTTGTTGCTGATGATAGAGTTTACGCTTACGCTGTCCAGATTGCAAGTAGTCAGCTTGAAATCTCCTGTTGAAACACATTGTTGTATGTTGCTGTCATTCTCCCAAAGAAGTAGTCAGTTTAGATTCCCTTGTTGGGTTTCTTGTGTGTTCTTTAGTAGGTTGACTAGTGCTCATCCCGTCCGGTCACTACCTAGGCCTATTTCAGGGTCAGCCAGGGCCTAGGTATCATGATCAGCATATAGATGCAGAACCTATTTAAGGACTTCAGGAGAGCCAGGAGCCAGAGGTAGGCTTTAGCAGGGGTCACCAGCTTCCCCCTTTCCTAGAGACAGGGTTTCCCTCCTCTACCCTTCACCGTCTGTCCTATTCTCCCATATTCTCTCAGGTGTAACATTTAGTCCATGTGACTAAAATGTCACCATGTTCTAATCTCGTCTGATTTATGGATCAGACAAGTGCAGGTTAATAGCAGACAGCTCCTCAACAATTCACGGATGTAACTGGTCCGATAAATTCAGCAGACGTGTGAGCTTGGCCAAAGAAGTAATCCAACTGCTGCAAATCAGTGAATAACATTTTGCTTCTTGCTTCTGAAAATGAAGTGCTAACATCTATTCCAATCAGAAAATTGATAGTCGCAAACCATAAAGTGACCAAGCTATTTCTAGATGCTATAGTTTACTGCTTACCTCTACTTATAATGACACTAGCTCACATCAGTACAATATATATTTTAAAATAAGGCATGGAAAGTAATATGTCCATGGCAAACATTTACTAATTCACCTGCATACGATCCCTGGTTTCCATTAAAGGCAGAGAAAACAGTACTTTAGACGTGGAAGAGGAAAAAATAATAAAACTCGGAACTCAAAATATGTCCTTAATTAAGACTTATTTGTTCAGTAAAAAAATAACAGCCCACTATAAAAAAAAATAAAAAAATCAGCCAAGCAAAAATGGAAATGAGTCAGTCTTATGATTCACAAAATCCCAAAGTCTTTTAGAGCAAGACAGGATAAGTAGTAGGGATAACATTTACCTGGTTTCTTTTACACTTGTGAGCAAATGGCACATTTTTGTTCTTTTTATGTCACTTGGTATCTTTTATACCCACAGACAACCCCATATGTTGTTTGGCAAAATATAGGCTTTAGGACCATACAGTCAGGGCCGGATTATAGGCGGGGCAGACGGGGCTCCAGCTCTCCCCCTCCGTAAAGACAGTCTAATAAATCAGCTGTGTTTTCGGGGGGGGGGGGGGCGCGGGGTGTTGAAGCACCGCTATTTATTTGTATCTGCGTCTTTAAGACGCAAAAACAAACTGCGGGCACAGGACGCTGATTGACACCGGAAGTACCAGCGGCCGCTTGTACTTCCGGGGTCAGGTGTGCTAATGCTCCCTGCTATGTGCTGCGGCCGTACCCAGCGAGGGGCGGGCAGCTGCCCCCCCTCCCCTCCCTCCCCCTCCCTAGAAGCAGGGGCACGGTGTGGTGGGCCGCTGTATCTGCTGTCCCCGCTGCGCTCCTCTACACTGTGTGCATGCCAGGCACACTAGCAGGAGGCAGCGCGCTGTGCTCTGTCGGCTCTGCTGTGTGCTGTGCTCGGCATGCACCCAGTGTAGAGGAGCGCAGCAGAGCCGATGACCGCAGCTTCCTCTTTCTGTTCCTATTCAAATGTATTTGCATCTTTCAGACGTAAATACATTTGAACAGCGCGCCGGGACCCGGCCCCGCCCCCGACGTGCAGCAACGTGATGAGATCAGCACCTTGCTGACGTCATCACAGTGCTGCAGGCGCCACACAGGGGACAAGAGGAAGCGAGCGCTCCATGAAGGAGCTGAAGAGACAGGTGTAATTAATGGGGATGAGTGAGGAGGGGCTGAGGACACAACGGGGAACATTTGTGAAGGAACACAGCTCTGTGACAGGCAGAGGAGGAGTACTGTATTCCGAGGAAGGGGGGAGGAGTGTGTAGTGATGGGGCAGTGTAATTTGTGTGTGTAGGGGGTGATGAGGGTTGTATTGTGTGTGGGGGGAGGGGTAATGGAGGGTGCATTGTATCGTGTGTGTGGGGAAGGGTAATGGAGGGTGCATTGTATTCTGTGTGGGGAAGGGTAATGAGGGGTGCATTGTATTGTGTGTGGGGGAGGGTTAATGGGGGGTGCATTGTATTGTGTGTTGGGGAGGGTTAATGGGGGGTGCATTGTATTGTATGTGGGGGGAGGGGTAATGGGGGGGTGCATTGTATTCTCTGTGTGTGTGTGTGTGTGTGAGAGGTGATGTGGGGTGCATTGTGTGTGTGTTTGTGAGGTGATGTGGGGTGCATTGTGTGTGTGTTTGTGAGGTGATGTGGGGTGCATTGTGTGTGTGTGTGTGTGTGTGAGGTGATGTGGGGTGCATTGTGTGTGTGTGAGGTGATGTGGGGTGCATTGTGTGTGTGTGTGTGTGTAGGAGGTGATGTGGGGTGCAGTGTGTGTGTGTGGGGGGCTGCATTGTAGTGTGTGGTGATGTGGGGTGCATTGTGTGTGTGTAGGAGGTGATGTGGGGTGCATTGTGTGTGTGTGTGTGTGTGTAGGGGGTGCATTGTAGTGTGTGTGTGTAGGGGGTGCATTGTAGTGTGTGTGTGTGTATGTGTGTGTGTAGAGGGTGCGCTGTATAGTGTGTGTGTGTCAGAGCTGTGTGTGTAAGAAGCAGTACTGTGTGTGTGTATATATGAATTAGAGCAGTCTGTGCGGCCCCCCCAGAACTATATGGGTCCCCCAGAGCACAATGTCACCCATCGCAGTAATGAGTACACCACCAGAGCTGTTTGCCACTCCAGTAACGTCTATGCCCCCTGCCCCTCCTGTGATGTATATACAGCAGTGCTGTCAGTGTGCAGTCATGTCTGTTAGTGACAGCCATCGTGAAACACAGCCACATGTCCTGAAGGAGCTGGACGGAAACAAGCGGGAGAGGTGAGTGAGGCTGCTGGCGACTTCCCCATATTAATACCTGTAAAGGCTCATGCACACGTAACTGCTGAATATTCTGCAGCGATTTGACAGCACATGTGCGCGTCAAATCGCTGCAGAAACACTGCAAAATGGATGCAGTTTTTCTGTACAGAAAATCCGATTTCATGCGCTATGGCTGCTTCCCCCACCATAGACAGAGCGGGAGCTGCATCCATAGCGCACGGAATAATTGACATGCTCATTTTATGAACGCACAGATTTGGGTCAACATTTTAGCACCCAAATCACTGTGTTCATAAAAGCTACGTGCGCGCGTATCATGCACAATCTACATAGCTTGTATAGGGGACGCAGAACGCATGCATTTACACTGCAGTGCTATACGCAGTGTAAATGCATGGAATTACACAACGTGCGCACGACCCCTAATGCGTCTGTGTCTGCATATATGTCAGTGTATATGACTGTGCATATATTTGTCTGTTTATATGTATTTTTCTGAATTTGTCTTCAAATATGTATATGTATGCCTGTATGTGTATGTGCGTGTCTGTGTGTGGATGGGGTCCACTGAGACTCTTTCACCTGGAGGCCACAAAAACCTGGAGCCGGCCCTGGCTGCCTTAACATTGGAATCAGTAAAAAATGTGAGTAAAGCTTTACACGCTACAATATATCTAACGATGTGTCACGTCGTAAGTGACGCACATCCGGCATCGTTAGTGATATTGTAGTGTGTGACAGCTACGTGCGACCCTGATTGTGCGTTAAAACGTTGATCGCTGACACGTCGTTTATTTTCTAAAAATTGAACGTCTGGTTGTTCATCGTTCTTGAGGCAGCACACATCGCTCCGTGTGATACCCCGGGAACAATGAACTGCAGCTTACCTGCGTACTGCCGGCAATGCGGAAGGAAGGAGGTGGGCGGGATGTTTACGCCCCGCTCATCTCCGCCCCTCCGCTTCTATTGGCCGGCCGCTGTGTGACGTTGCTGTGACGCCGAATGTCCCTCCCACAACAGGAAGTGGATGTTCGCTGCCCACAGCGAGGTCGTTTGGAAGGTACGTGTGATGGGGGTAATCGTTTGTGCGACACGGGCAACAAATTGCCTGTTCCGCACATATGATGGGGGCGTGTTTGATCGCATATGAGATCGAAATGTGTAAAGCAGCCTTTACTCTACTTTCCGTGTATAAGTGACGGCTGTGAGTGATCCTGGACTGTGTCTGTATTGTAGTACTGTAAATCTGAATGTGGCAGAACAGGATAAATGTTCATTGGATTTCTATCTAAATGCTACAGTTCGCGCTCTACTGTTATGGCTAAAAATGTTAACATTATGGGGCCCCCACCAGATTTTCTGCCCAGGGGCCCCCACCAACCTTAATCCGGCCCTGCATACAGTAAATGAGCTGCTCTACAAATCTATACATGTGATGCTTTTCATAATCCCTGTGTGTATAAAGTGGCAGCAGTATAAAAGTGGTTGTATCACAGTAATCTGAAAAAGCGCTCAGAAACATTTTTTTTTTTTTACACATAAAAGCATTTTGAACTCTTGAAGATTAAAGTGCCTATCATGTCCCTGACACTTTTCTCACTTTTCCCATTCCAATTTCCCAAAAACTGCTCAAAAATTATTGGTCCCTCATGTTTTTTTCATTGCTAAGTTATATGACCGCATTTTCGTTTTCATATTTCAGCCACAACATCCAGAGCACGACAGTTTTATTGAATGAAAAGTTAGATCAATGTAGAGCCCTGTGATGATATAAGTTTAGAGAACTTTAGAATCAAAGGGGATGCAAATGAAATAATATTTTGTTTGTTGTTCTGCACCTCAAACATACAAGTCTAAGCTATGTAACAGCAATGTAGTTCAAAGTAATATATTCAATATTTGCTTGTACAGTGCAGCTGAGTATCTGTAAAACAAATGAAAAATTAAATATGTTAACTTGATAGGGGATAAGCTGCACTAAACAATGTATGGAGGTGTTCCGTACACTGTATCCTTTGGGCTCCCAGTGATCTCATATTGTTTGTGTATTATGAGGATAAATTATCAATATCAAATTAAAGGACTGTTCCTATAACCTTCACCCCCAAACATGTTTTTTCTTACCAGATCAAATTTTGCAATTCTGACCAGTATCATTTTATATGGTAATAACTCTTAAATGATTCAATATAGTTCAGTGATTCTGAAAATGTTTTTTGAACATGATGTGCTTCATGTTAGTGGTACATTTTGGTCTACATGACTTGCATTTATTTTCATACTTTTAATTTTTATGCCTTTCAACCATTTTCCACATGTCTACTTTCCATCAGGACCAGTTTTGAAGCATAATTAATTTTGTTAGAATGATAGAGGGGTTAAAAGTTGATAATACTTTTCTAATTTTTCCAACAAAATTTACAAAACCAATTTTATTAAGGACTGCATCACAATTGAAGTGACTTTGAGAGACCCATGAGACAGAAAATACCCAAAAGTGACTCCATTCTAAAAAGAACACATCTTAAACTGCTCAAAAGCACATTCAGAAGCTTTTAAACCCTTCAGGTGCTTTCCAGGAACTAAAACAATGTGGAAAGAAAAAAAAATTTTACTTATTTCCACAAAAATGTTATTTTGGCCCTAAATTTTGCATTTTTACAAGAGTAACAAGATAAAACGAAAGATATAATTGTGCAATGTCTACTAAGTACAGAGATACCCCATATTTGATGGAAAAATACTGCTTGGGTGTATGGCAGGGCTCTGAAAGGAACGACTTTTGGAATGCAAAATTGGCTGGAATAGATAGTGAATGCCAAGTTGCATTTGTAGAGCACCTAAGCAGAAAAAAAAGTACCCTATTTTGGAAAATTAACCATTCAAAGAATTTATTGAGTTATGTGTTGAGCACTTTTAACACACAGGTGCTTCACAGAGTTTTTTAACATTGCGCCTTGAAAATGAAAAAGTACATTTTTCCCACAGGAATGTTGTAATTTTTTTATTTTCACAAGAGTAACAGAAGAAACTGGACCATACAAATTGTTGGGCAATTTCTCCTGAGTGTATCGATACTCCACAGATGGTGGAAAACTACTTTTTGGGCACATGGCATAGATAAAAAGTGAAGGAGAGCTATATCAATTTTGGAGCACCATTTTGGCCTGAATAGATAGTGGATATATGCTCACAATTGAAGAGCCCATGACATGCCAAAACAGGAAACCCCCCACAGCTGACCCCATTTTGGAAACTACATCTCTCAAAGAATTCATGTAGGGGTGTAATGAGCATTTTTAAACCTCAGGTGTTTTACAGAATTGTATATCATTGAGCATAGTACAGTAAGTGAAAATAAATATTATTTCCAATAAAATGTTTCATTGGCTCCAAGTTTTTTTTTTTTCGAAAGGAGTAATAGGAGAAAATGAATGGTATATTTTGTTGTGCAATTTTTTCTAAATATGTCAATACCCCATTTGTGATCAAAAACTACTTTTGAGGCACAGTGCAAAGCTCAGAAGGAAAGCAGCACCATATTGCAATGCCAATTATGCTGTAATGGTTTGAGGGTGCCATGTAATATTGGTAGAGCTCCTGGCATGCCAGAAATGTAGACCAGCCATAAATGATCCCACTAACAAACTACACCTCTAAATGAGTTAATCTAGGGGTGCACTGAGCATGTTGACACAACGTGTGCCTCACAGAATTTTATACCATTGGGCGGTGAAGAAAATATAATTACATTTTTCCCACTAAAATGTTATTTTAGCTCCAAGTTTTTAATTTTTAAAAAGGCTTATAGAAAAAAGTGAACGACACAGTATGTTGCACAATTTCTCTTAAGTGTGCCAATAGCTTACATTTAATTGGAAACTTCTTTTCAGGCACAGTAGAAAGCTCAGAAGGGAAGTAGCACCATAATATCATAGAACTTTAACTGTTATGGCGAGCAGGTGCCATGTCACATTGGCAGAGACTCTGAAGTGCCAGAACAGCATAATTCCCCATAAGTGACCCCATTTTACAAACTGCACTTTTCAATTCATTCACCTAGGGGCGCAGTGATCATATTGACGCCACAGATGTGTCATAGAATTTTATACCATTGGGCAGTGAAGAAAAAATAATTACATTTTTACCACAAAAATTTTGTTTTAGTCCCAGATTTAAAATTTTCACATAGGGAAATAGGTAAAAATGGCAGCAAAATTTGTCACACAATTTCTGCTGAGCTTGTTATAACCCCTTATATGGCTGTACAGTACTGCTTAGCCATAAGGTGAGACTCGGGAGGCAAGGAGCGCTATTTGAGTTTTGGAACACATATTTTTGCAGAATAGTTTGCAGACACCATATACAGAGCCCCAAGTTACCCCATTTTGTAAATTACACCCTTGGGGGAAATAATATGCAGGTGTAGTGAAGATTTTGACTCTACGGGCTCTTGTCCACTTGCAAGTAAAAAATCCCTGCGATACTCGGCCAGAAAAGTGAGTTGAGTGTCCTGTGTATGATCTGCGTATGGTCTGCGTATGGTGTGTTTATTTTTCTCACATAGCATCCGTAGGACATGCGAGCGTCATGTGAGTGCTATGTGAGTGCGATAAAGTGTGTAGATTGTTAACATCAAGGATCCATGTGACATGTGTATGCCATCTGTATGACATGCGAATGCCACCCGTATTCTGATTTTTTTCTCTCTACCATAGGCTTCTATGGGGGTGCGAGAGCTGAGACTCGGTGCAAATCGCAGCATGCTGCGATTTCACCGAGAGCACGAGACGTGTCGTATAAAATTAAGCTAGTGGACAATGCCTCATAGCTTAACACTGGTGTGAGTGCAATCCATTTTTTTTATCGGATCGCTCTCACACAGGAAAATTGCAAGTGGACAATAGCCCAATAGGTGTTTTCCAGAAACATGCAGCAATGGATGTTGCTTAGTGAAAATTGCAAATCTTCCATTGTAGTGCTCAGTACATTGTAGGGCCCAGTACATTATGCCCAGCTCATACTTCTGGTAACACGTACCCTGTAACTTAAGCAGGATCTCCTCAGTACTTTAATGCCAAAGATGTAGATGGCAAATGTAGTTTAGGCACATTGTGGAGATCAGAATAGAGAGACAATAGAATTTCGGAGCTCAGGATTTGCTGGATTGATGTTGGGGGAAAACCATAGTACTTTTCCAGAACTTTTATGTTACCAGCAGCATGAAAACCTCCTATATTTCTGTTACCAAATGATGGACCTAAGTGAAGTCTTGTTGTTTTTTTTTTTGTGCAATGAGTTGAAGCTTTATTGGGAACATTTTGCATGACATTTTGTATCACATTTATCTTGTGCTCTACCCTGAACATGTACATTGGGAATTCCATCTACATTTCATAATTACGTTATTCTGGGGAAACCCCTGAGGAATCCATTTACTATAATGAGTCAGAAGAGTTATTGTGTACTTTGTTCAGTGTTATCCTTTTCAGAAGTGCTCAAAACTGTCATTAACTGCGCATTTATGCCCACTTAAAGGTGGACACAATCATATCATAGAACAAAAACAATCCAGAATAACTCCCCCTGCCTCTATATAGTGAATGTTCAATCATGGGACTTGTCTGAATCATGTATTTTAGAGATTTACATGGAAACTCCAGGGTAAGCGCTCAGTGTTGAGCCCAGGATAAATGTGAGCTGAGCCTTACTGAGATGTTTGGAAAGCAGAATAAACAAGTCAACAGCAGTTCAAGAATAGGTTTTATTTATAAGTTGCTCTGTTCCTTGTATAGTACAAATGAAGACGCCTTTATTCTTTAGGCCACTTTACACACTGCGATATCGGTACCGATATCGCTAGTGTGGGTACCTGCCCCCATCTGTTGTGCGACACGGGCATATCGCTGCCGTGGCGCACAACATCATCCAGAGCAGTCACACATACTTACCTGCCTAGCGACGTCGCTGTGATCGGCGAACCGCCTCCTTTCTAAGGGGGCGGTCCGTGCGGCGTCACAGCGACATCACAGCAGCGTCACTGAACCGCCACCCAATAGCAGCGGAGGGGCGGAAATGAGCGGGACGTAACATCCCGCCCACCTCCTTCCTTCCGCATTGCGGCCGGGAGGCAGGTAAGGAGAGCTTCCTCGTTCCTGCGGCGTCACACGTACTGATGTGTGCTGCCGCAGGAATGAGGAACAACTTCGTTACTACTGCAGTAACGATATTAGAGAATGGACCCCCATGTCACCGATGAGTGATTTTGCACGTTTTTGCAACGATGCAAAATTGCTCATAGGTGTCACACGCAACGGCATCACTAATGCGGCCGGATGTGCGTCACGAATTCCGTGACCCCCAACGAGATCGCATTAGCGATGTCGTAGTGTGTAAAGCCCCCTTAAGGGTTGGTTTGATTACAGCGATACCATATTGATATAGTTATTTTATGATTACATCACACACTAAATAACAGTTTTTTTATAATAAAAAAGTTTTTGCATTGCCATATTTTGAGAGCTATAGTTTTTGTATATTTCCATCATGAGACGGCTTGGTTTTTGAGGGATTAGTTGACATTTTTATTGTTACCCTTTTAGGGCAAATAACATTTTTTGCTCGCTCTCTATTCCAATTTTTGTGAGGTATAATAAACAGGAAACAGCAATTCAGGATTTTTTGCACCATTCACTGTGTAATAAAAGTGATAAAACAGCTTTATTCTTTCGGTCAAAATGATTAAAGCATACCCACTTATATAATTTTCCTAATGTTTTGCCGCTTTTACACAATAAAAACAATTTTATCCTAGCCTTCTGCATGCTTTGATCACTACTGGTCATGGCATTTACGAGCATTAAACAGCCAGGAGTGAGGCGTGCACTTGTCCTGGCTGAGACAGTCTGACCTGAGCTATCAATTAAAGGGGTTACCCAGCTTATTTTGCCTTTTTTTGTCATTTCACAACTGGGCTACATTGGGGCAGGTAAGTAGATAGTAACAACCTATTTGCCCTGCTGTCAGCCTCTCTCCCCCGGTTAAGAGTGGTCATGTGACTGCTCCTGTCATGATTTTGCTGCTTCCTGTGATGTCATGTCAAAAGGGGCTTATGCTCGCCTTGTAGAAGGGCATCACAGCCGACGTCATGTAGCCGCCTTGCTGGGCAGATACAGTGCGTGGCATCCCCGCCCCCTTCCCTGCACCCTCCCACACATCCCATAGTGCAGTGGTCTTGCTGCCTGTACGCTGCATGCAGCCTCTGATGCTGCTTGCGGCATGCAGGCCTGTGGCCTCTTGCTGAATGGTGCCTGTGCTGGGGGCCCGTGCAGTCAGTGCTGTATATCAGATGACTGATTCCCGGGCGCACTGCAGATGGGAGCTCTGTATACAGCGATGATCTGCCGCTTGCCTATTAGAGGCCAGCAGCGGTTCATTGCAGTAGCTATATATAGAGCTTGGCTCTGCAGAGCTCCCAGGAATCTGTCATCTGATATAAAGTGCTGTCAGCAGTGGCTCCTGATGCTGCATGTGGTGCGTAGGCCTGTGGCCCCCTTGCTGATCGTGGCCTTTGCAGGGGGCTGTGCAGTCAGCGCTTTATATCAGATGACAGATTCCCGGGAGCTCTGCAGAGCCGAGCTCTGTATACAGCTATGATCAGCCGCCGACCAATCAGAGGCCAGCAGCAGATCACTGGTGAAGCTATATACAGAGCACATCCCGAACCAGCGCCTGGAAATCAGTCACCTTATATAAAGCGATCAGCAAGGGAGCTGCGACCGCAATAGGCAGGGCACCGAGGGAACGAGGACAGGTGAAAAGGATTTGTTTTTTTTTTTCTGTGTGTGCAGACTGACACACTAGGTGGCAGTTCTACAAGATGGAGCATTGCTACAAGAAGAGGAGCCCAAGGGGACATTACTATTAGAAGAGAAGCCCAAGGGGACTTTACTACAGGATGGGCACAAACATGGGCATATGACTATAAGGTGGGCACATTACTATAATATGGGGACATTACTATATTATGGGGACAGGGATGGGCACATTACTATATTATGGGGACAGGGATGGGCACATTACTACATTATATGTGCGATGGATGTGAGGTGATTGTGCTGTCACAGATGAGAGAAGTATGATTACTGCTTTGTACTACCAATGATTGGAAATACAGAGCAGCGATATCTCATCTGTGCAGCACAATCCCCTCACATCCACCGCACATATGATATAGTAATGTGCCCATCTTTGCTGGAGCGATGAGAGGTCAGTGCTGGGGCAAAATGCTGACAGCCAATGAGTGTGCAGAGGGCGGGCAGAGGGAGGGACTGGACAGTGAGGTCATGCGGTGCCAGCTCTGACTGTGACATTTGGCATAGAAATATTTCATGTTTGGTTGAGCTGCATGTAAATAAAGGGTCTGCAGAGAATAAAGGGATAATTCAAGAGGAACAAAAGTTAGAAAACAAAAAAATTATAATGTAGGGGTATTTTATATGACAATACAGCACAGATTAGCTTATAAAACTTTTGGAGTTTATGTTGGACAACTCCTTTAAGCCAAGCTCCTGGTGGGGATCTTGCAGGCAAAGCTTATATACATGCATGAACACCATGGCTTAACTATACATCATGTGAAACTCTTGCTGCCCATGACATATAAGTATGTCAAATGTCATTAAGGGGTCAAAGAAATTACAAGGTTTTGCTATTAAAACCTTAGAGCAGCATGATGAAAGGGTAGAGAACCTGTGATGTGTAATTTACTGGGCTTTATTTTGTGGTTTCAAGATAGTCAGTGTTTTACCAGCAGGAGATTATTACTAGAAGAATAGTTTTCTTGTGCCATGTAGTTCGCTCTCTATAACCGACGCCCTCACCGCTGATTGGCAGTTTTCTGCATATGTACAGTGTAAAAGTGTAACAACCAATTTAAACTGAGTGAGTCAAAAATGAAACCTTTCAGAATATAGTAAAGTTGCAACAAGGAGAAAATTCAATAAAAATAACTTTTAATAGATATGTATGAAGGTATGGGATTAGCTAAAATACACACAGGTTAAAAAGCTGAATAGATTAATGGGCAGAAAAAGTTAAAAATTCGTAGGTCATAAACATAGGTTACACATTCTAAGATACAGTTAAAGTTCCACAAAATGGCTGTGCCCATAATTTAAAGGTTAACTCGCACCTATATCTGATGTAAGTTTACTGTGAACGTTGGAGTATCATTAGTGTCGACAGCAGAAAACAAAAAATGTGTCAACAGATATGGACAATTGGTAAATAGCCCAAGCATGGGACAAGATCTGTGTTTTTTCTTATTATGAAGAAGGGAGATGCTACCGACTGTGGAAACTATCGGACTTTTGCGTTCATACCTCATTCCAGCAAAATAAAACTGAAAATCCTACAAAAATGGCTACAGCCTTACTTTAACCTCCGTGCAATCCCTGCACATGTCAGCTGATTTGAACAGCTGACATGTGCGGCTATCTAGCACGAGTGGATCCGCTCTCCACTCGTACCTGTTAACGCCTTGCATCTCACTGTCAAAATGTGACAGCGAGATGAAACAGGGCGCCGCGGTAAGCATTCACTGAATGGTTTGATGGTTGTCATAGTAGCACTGCATCATGTCTTGACTCCTGTAGCTATCATGAGTCGCTTCCTCTTACACCCGGCAGAGCACCGTGTATGAGAGGAGAGCTGTTTTCCTGCAGATCTCAGCTGTGTAGCTGTGATCTGGAGAAATGGAACAGCGAACAGACTGCTGATCCTTCTCATCCCCTAGAGCTACTAGTAAAATAAAAAAAAGTAAAAAAAAAGTTTTAAAAAATTAAAAAAAAACAAAAACCTAAAAGTTCAAATCATCCCCCATTCGCCCCATTGAAAATTAAAGGATTTAAAAAATAAAAAATATACACACATTTAGTATCACTGCATTCAAAAATGCCCGATATATCAAACTATAAAATCAATCTGATCGGTGAAAAGCGTAGCGGCAAAAAATTCCAAATGCCAAAATTATGTTTTTTAGTCGCTGCATATTTTGCACAAGATGCGATAACAGGCGATAAAAATGTAGCATCTGAACACAAATGGTACCGTTAAAAACGTCAGCTTTAGACGCAAAAAAAAAGCTGTCACTGAACCATAAATCCCGAAAAATGAGTACACTATGGATCGTGGAAATGGCGCAAAAAGTGTGCCCTTTTTTTTAAAAAAGTTGTTAATTTTTTTAAATCCCTTATATAAAAGTAAACCAATACATGTTTGGTGTCTACAAACTCGCACCAACCTGAGGCATTACAGTGACACATCGGTTTTACCATATAGGGAACACAGCACACACAGGAAAATATCCCCAAAACAATCAGGCAGTTGCACTTTTTTTGCAGTTTTTTCACATTTGGAATTTTTTGCCATTTTCCAGTACACGATATGGTAAAAGTAATGGTTTCATTCAAAAGTAGAACTCGTCCAGCAAAAAATAAGCCCTTATATGATAAGATTAATGGAAAAATAAAAATTTACGGCTCTCAGAAGAAGGGGAGAAAAAAAAAACACGGAAAAACTGAAAATCGCACGGGGGTGAAGGTGTTAACAAAGAGCTGCCAGAGAAACAAGCAGGATTAAGAAATGGCAGTAAAACAAGAGATATAATTGGTAAAATTGGATGGATGACGAAAAGGCCAAAGAATATAACAAGGAGCTCTATTTTTGCTTCACTGACTACAGTAAAGCCTTTGACTGTGTTGATCACCAGAAACATTGGAATACCATGAAGAATATGAGTTTGCCAAACCATCTGATCAGCCTCACCAGGAACCTGAGCAAGAACCAACAGTTCAAACATAAAAAGGTCACACAGCATGGTTCAAAGTAGACCAAGGCATCAGAGTTCCAGCCAATCCCAGGTAGTTCGGAAGTCGAGTCCAGTGCACCTTTCTAAAGTGTACCCTTTCCTGGCCGACTCCTGCGCTTGCTTCTCCCTCCTGCGTTGTACCTTCGCTCACTGAACCCTGTATCAGTGCCAGGGAACCCTGTGGGGTGGCGTGAAGCTCTATCCCTTTGGTCCTTGAGGGTCACCTTCGAGTGTGTTCGTGGCAGTGGTGCGTGCAGCCTTCTCAGCCGCTGGTTTTGCTAGTGAAGCCCGTAGGTTATACTCCCCATAGCCTAGGGACCAGTCCCCGTGTTGCAGCCAAGTCCTTCTACCTGCAGATTATATGTTGGACAAGGCCACAGAAGTTTAGCTCCCGCGGTCTCTAGGACCCCTTCATTCTATGCCCGGGCCGAGCGGTACCTGCTCCAGGCCGCGGATCTTAGCTCCTCTACTGCTTCTCTGACTGAACTCCTACACTTCACACTATGTACTCACTTGTACTGATGTGTTCCCAATTCTACCACTCCACCCCCCCCAGCCTGGATTCGGGTATAATCACGCCCTCTGCCATATCTGATGAGGTGTTTCTGTACCTTGGTGTGGTGCTCCTTTATGAACCGGTGTTGACCTCTTCCTTACCCAAGATGGAATACCACACCTCTGGATGAGGTGCAGTACCTCTGTAGCGACTAAAGCCTCAGGGGTGCCACAATACAACATTGATAGCAACAAGCACAGATGGAATGAAAGACTTATTACGGAGTGTCAAGATGGCATGCTTAAACATAGGACTTCTTCTCAATACAAATAAAACAAAGATGGTAACTACAGTCAGGTATGACTGGGACACATTTGAGATGGACGGCGACAAACTGGAAGTTGTAAAGGACTTCAGCCTACTCAGATCAATGATCACTCAAGATGCAGTGATGCTATTGGATGTCAATAGGAGAATAGCTATGGGCAAATGAACTAGGAAGTCACTGGATAAGGTCTTCAAATTGAGGAACATTTCACTAGTGATGAAAACATGGCTTGTGCATAGTTTGGTCTTTTCTGTAGTCACATATGGATGTGAAAACTGAACAATAAAGACACAAGACAGAAGAAGAATCAACACCTTTGAAATTTGATGCTGGAGAAGGATGTTATCAATACCATGGATGGCAAAAAGAACAAACAAAACATTTTTTTAAATAAATCAAGCTAGACATGTCACTTGAAGCAAGAATCACCAAGCTACGACATGCCTACTTTGGACTCATCATACGAAGAGAGCAATCATTGGACAAGGACATCATGGTTTGCAAAATAGAAGGAACAAGGCTAAGAAGAAGACCAGCAACTATCAGAATAATGGCAGAGAAGACTTTGGTGGACCTATCTAGGCTGCACAAGATCAATCTTCCTACAGATCGTTCATCATTAGCCACCATTACATGAGATTGAGCTGAAAGCCATCAAAAGATGAAGATTATGTAAAATCCCCTCTATGCCGCATGTAATAGCTCTTGCACCCAAGTGTTGTACTCAACCTTGTAATAAAAACCCCAAAAGAATCCCTACTGATACATTCCTAACTCAATAATGAGGAGTTATCTGGGGAGTGTGTTTGAAGGGGGGGCAACAAAAGGAAGATCAGGGTTCTATGGTGATACGTATACGCTAACGTAAATAGCGCTGTGACACCCACAGGCTAGAGGCAGATCTGACAAGATTGTTTTTTAAAGGTGCTGAACAGCAGTTTACAAAAAGCCTTATTAAAATACTAAATTTTGATCACTTAGAGATGCTCTTTATTTTTATTTTAAACAGGTTTAAAATTCTGTAATTATCAAGATCAATTTTTTAATATGTCTTTATTTCAGTCAGAGTATTTTTTATAGAGAGCTCCCCAGGGGTTTTCAAGATTTTTCCAAAAGAATTTTATTAGAGGCAACAAATGTGTTGAAATAATAAATATAATGGGCACCATTAGAACAGCAGCAACGTTATTTTTGTAGCTTCTTACCAAAGCATTTTACTAAACGTGGAAACATATACTGGTTATAAATAGTGGTCATAATTTCCTAGGTGACTCCATAACCCACCTCTAATGGTCAGTGGTACGTAATGTTTATGTTGTCTATTATTTTATTAAAAAATTATTACTCTAAATATAATGTACATTTTGCAAAATTATATAAATGAAAGCCTAAGACAGTGCTTTTCCTCTGTGTCTAGACTACAGCTTTGAACTTTAACCTTAATGATAACATGAGGTCTATGAGGACAGTAGCGAAATCCAGCTGGTTGTCATTATGCTTAATCTCTTTTACTTCCATGTGTTTTCTCAACAGGAAGCAATTCTATAATCATACTGTGAAATTCTTCAAAACTATTTACAAAAATGACAATTATAAAGAAGAGACTAGGATTGTTATATTGTCACAGGGACTACATTTTCAGTCAACCATAAAGGTAAAAATGTCATTAAGAACACTAAGGGGTGTCCATCTTATCAACAGTACATGGGAAATCCAACTTTTTGACCTTATTGTTTAATATTGTGGTATGTTAAAATAACATATTCAAAAAGTTAAATGACTAGACTAAAATATTAATCAATCATAGCAAATATAACTCATGAAGGCCATCCAAATCTCAAAAGGACTAATTAAGCCCTTAAGCCATTGACAAGACGTCACTTAGAATAATAGTAAAAAAAAGTAGAGAGAGAAAATGGTGAAATAAGAAAGTAAATAGAGGTTGGAGATAAGGGGGAGAGGTGTTTGAATCATAGATACCCACCACTCCAAGTCAGGCTTATTTGCCTCCAGGAAATTGTCAGATTCTTTAAATATAAGTGATTCTTGCAAAGTTTGATGAAATCTGATTATTTTGGCATTTTTGTCTGGTCTACTATTAGGGTTTTCATCTGGCGCAAGAAGACTATTTCTGTTTCCCCATTGAAAATAAAAGGAAATGCGATAGATCACCAGTTTGTTGGGATAATGGAGTGGACTGCTGCAAGGCAATGTTTCAGAAGTCCAGACAGATTAATATGGATTAAAAAAAAGACAGATATCCACCAAGTTTAACTAAGTGATGGGAAAGTATAAAAGGAATGGGTATATGTAAAACCTCAATGCATCTACTCTGCCCAAGAGAAACTACCGTATTGTTCGTTTTATAAGACGCACTGGATTATAGGATGCACTCCAAATGTAGAGATTAAAAGGGTAAAAAAAATAGGGGGGGGTCCGTCTTATACTCTGATGGTGTCTTACTGGAGGCAGCGGTTGTTGAGCAGGGGCAGTGCTGGAGTAGGACAATGCTGCAGGCACTGCAGTGGGGGCTGTGCTTGCTAAGGTGGGGGCTGTGCTGGGTGCAGGCACCATGCTGGCTGTGTGGGGCAGGGCAGTGTGGCAGGTGTCACAGATGCTCTTTCGGTGGTGCGGGCTTCAAAGAAAAGGTGCCGGATTGGGCGCATGCGCAGATTGAGCTATCGGCTCTATGACAAGCCGAGATCTCACCTGCGCATGCGCCACCTTCGGGCATCATTTTCCTTAGGTCCGCTGCTGGGAGATCAGTGCGCTGGAGGAAGCATAAGTGCAGATGAAATCTTGAACTGAGAGCCCCATCTCTGCACGCGTTGACTCCGGGTGCCATTATTTGAACCCCGCACCACCGACAGAGCATATCACTCGCCACACCGCCTTGCTTTACACAACCCCTCACCGCAGCCCACACAGCCCTCACCACAGCCAGCACAGTCACCACCACAGCCAGCACAGTCCCCACCGTAGCCAGCACAGCACCCACCGCAGCCAGCAAAGCGACCATTCTCCACCTCCCAATAAGCCACATTCGCATTATAAGATGCACTACTTATTTTCCTCCTTATAATCTGAAAAATGCTTTAATCTTTTCCTTCTGATCCCAATTAACTGGACTAAAAATTCAGAAAAGAACTTTAGACATTTACATAATTATTTGTTTTTTTGTTCTAGAAAATCATCTAAGCCTTTTTTAAAACAATCATTGATTCCAGTTCCTGAGATAGTTTACTTCAAAGGTTACTGGTTGTTGGGTAAAGAAAGCCTGTCTCCATTGGAAATTGAATCTTTCTTTCTGCAGATGACAGGAGTGCCACCATGAATTTTGAAGGGGTTTTACATGAACTAGATTTTGACCATACTTTTTGTATGGGCCATTAATGAACTTGTATAAGATAATCATGTCTCCCCCCTAAAGACATGGCCACTTCAAGACTAAATAAAAGTAATTATTAAAGGGTACTTTACACGCTTCGACATCGCTAGCAATCTCGTTAGCAATGTGACACGCCAGATCGCATATACAGTAAGATTTGCCGAGAACGCTATCTGACGTGTTACATCGCTAACGAGATCGCTACCGATGTCGCAGCGTGTAAAGCACCCTTTAATTAATCTTGTCCCATATCTAATTCCCCTTATCAGTTTTGTAGCTCTTCTTTATATCTTTTCTAGCTCCAGGGTATCCTGTCTATGGTGCTCAAAACTGAACTGCATATTCCAGATGAGGTTGCACTAACATTTTGTAAAGTACTTGCATTACATTTTTGTCTCTCAAGTTTTTACATCTTATAATTCTTAATAGAGAAAGATTCCAGATAACCATTCTTAATAAGTTCCCGGGGGTCCTATATATCCTAGGGTCAAATGGGGAGCACAAACTCAAAATCATGTTTTGCGAAGGAGAACAGAACGAGTTTTTATAGTGCAAAAATACATTGTTTATTAAAAAATTGGTGACAATTTTTGTAAAAGTTGTTAAAAAGTTTTTTAAAATACAAGATCAATCCAGATACTATATATGTATAACAATAACACCCAACAGCAAAGGATGATTGTTTCAAAAGAGCATAGTCAGAGAGTTTTCCTACAGGGTGTTTCTATCACATAGGAAACAGTTCAGTATACATTAAATAATTATATCCACATATATATACACCCAGTGGTCAAAAAGACCCTGACTAGGGTCAACATGTTACATTTGTTTCCATTTGTACAGTAATGGCAACCAAGCAAACCAATATTACAGAAGGTATTATAATCCGTTATCAGGGTATAATCCATGACCTGTCCATGACAATTCCATAATAAGTAATTCCTTCCAGAGCAGAGATCATACCATTAGAAGTGCCGATAGGGGATTCAGTAAGATGGCAATAAATAGTGTCGGATGATCCAAGAAGGGTGGCCTCAAAGCTACCCGACGTACGTTTCAATGAACAATGTTAACTGTTCCTCAGGGGATGGGGTGCCGTGATGTAAGCTCCTGAAATGCCGCTTTTAAATAGTATCGCCGGTGACCGGACCCGGACGTCACGTAGCGGCACATGCGCGAGTCTGTCTGGGAAGTCTCGTGCGATACCACGGCGTCACGCTATCTCGCGCATGCGCGAGAGCGAGGACGTGTTACCATAGCTCCCGCGCATGCGCGCAGCGTGTTGACAGTGGTAGTAAACACGGAGGGAGGCTGGAGGGCTTGCGCATGGGCACATGAGGACCGGGACGGGCATAGCATATAACCACATCATAGGAAGTAATCATTGCTTGAATTCCTAAGGCAACCAAAATCCAAGGTAATCTTCCGAGAATTCTTGTAATAATATTATATAATAAAGGTGCCTATGTAAGGAAAAAAGCAAAGACAAATATATCCAGCATTAGAAACGGGACCAGAGATAATAAAAAAAGAATAAAATCAAAACAACAGAAGCAAAAATTACAACGGGGCAGAGATGATCACTCGGAAGGTATCCAAATAGGAATGGTGTGCTTGGTTGCCATTACTGTACAAATGGAAACAAATGTAACATGCTGACCCTAGTAAATGACTTTTTGACCACTGGGTGTATATATATGTTGATATAATTATTTTCTGTATACTGACACTGTTTCCTATGTGATAGAAACACCCTTTAGGAAAACTCTGACTATGCTTTTTTGAACCAATCATCTTTGCTGTTGGGTGTTATTGTTATACATATATAGTATCCGGATTGATCTTGGTATTTTAATAACCTTTTAACAACTTTTACAAAAATTGTCACCAATTTTTCAATAAACAATGTATTTTTGCACTATAAAAACTCGTTCTGTTCTCCTTCACAAATCTTATAATTCTTGACAGTATTCTGCTGGTTTTAGAAGCTGCTGATTGATATTACATGTTGTTATTTAGGCTGTGATCTAAAAGTACACCTAGATACTTCTTTACAAGTCACTCTCCTAGTTTTACTGCCCTTAGAACATATAATGCACACATATTATTAGTGCCTGTTTCCAGGGGCAGATAGAAAAACGTCCCTGTGTGAGAACAGTATATGGGCTTTTTATAGTCCAATAGCTCATTGTAATGCACAATTACACCTGCTTATGCCCAAACACTGCTTTTAATTATTTTAATTTATTGCTGACATAGACAGTAGGGCTACCTGATGAGATCTGTGAACAGGAATTCTGGAGATATGGCTATAAGCATTAAAGACCCTATACCAAGCATAGAGCCAGTAGCATTCTGACATTTTCAGCATATCTTAGAAACTGAACATCTTCACTAGAGATGATTAAATCAAATTGGAGGCTGCAGAGAATTAAAACATTTTGAGATTTAATTTGTGTGAATAGCCTTAAAATACTCCAGCCTTTATACACATTGCAGAAAGTTGCAACAGCCACAGAAGGCGACATCATCTCAGCGACTGTGCAGGCTTCCCCATTATGTTTTGCAGCTATCACATCACATCGTACAATACAGTCAATCAGGGGAAACTATCATACCCTGTATAAACGTCAAGGTAGAGACTGAAGTAGTAACTTTAGGGTGAAGTTTAGAGATGAGCGGACCCATGGAAGTTCAGTTTGGCAGGTGCAGCCTGACTTTTGAAAAAGTTTGTTTTGGGTCCTGGACTTGACCTTCCCAATGGAAGTCACTAATTGGCCAGTTCTCCTCCCATATGCCACAAGTCAAAAACGATGACTTCTGGGGCAGGGTGGGTTGGCTTTTTCCATTTTTTTGGGGGGTGAACACTATGTCCAATTATGCTGTTGCTACCCCCTGTATGAGCCAATCAAACATTGCAAGTGGCTCTCACTGGGCTGAGCACCGAGTGTACCTGAGCACAGAGATGCTCGCATGAGTGATTTGCATGCATACAGCACCCGATTAGAATTCTGCTTTTTTTTAAGTCTTGTGTTCGTCAGGAAAACACTCACTGAAAAACGAACCTTGGGTTCGCTCATCTCTATTGAAGATATGATAGCGAAACAAAGCCAAAATTCATAGCTCAGCAATAAAGATAGGATGAGATAGAACTAAAATATTGGACAAATACTCCAGACAGTATACACATATATGCAGTATAACTGCAGCAATGAAGATGAGTGTAGTCTGCTAATAGAACAGAAACTTAATTGTTATGGAGAGAGACATAGGAGAGGTGACAGCAGCAGTGCTACAGTGATTGATCAGTGATATGGTGTAGCTGGCATCGGTCCTGCTTCATTTGCATATAATTATGTATTTTTTCTTAATTTATAATGCACTATAAAGCAGAAACAAGACAGCACAATAAGTGTTATGGGAAAAAAAAATCTGAAATCACTATCAGACATGTGCTTGCTTGTCAGAAGGATTTTTTTGCAAATGATTTTGCATTTTTTGTGCAATCTTTTTTGCAATTCTTCTGCAATTGGTTTTGTGAAGCGAGAGTAACTTTTTTAAAAAATACATAATACAAGTTAAAATTTACTATGTACCAGACATTTAACTATGATTATGTACTGCCCCTGCAGCAGTCAGACTGCTTGGTCCGGGCTTTGCTGTGGCTCGAGGGTCTTCGGACCCGGGGCATCGCGGACATTCGAAAAAAAGAAAGGGGGCTATTTACAGGGGAGGTTATTGTTCGTGATGCCACCCGTGGTTCGCGGTAAATGGGACTACCGCCGCTGCCAATGGGAGTACCCGGGGGAGTTGGAGCGGGGCAGCCAGATGACGTTCCCTCCACGGGTAGGGCAGGCCCCGGGACTCTGGATGCTAGAGGTGCAGGGATGCGGGGTGCAGGCCGCGCAGCAGTCAGGATGCAGGGGTGGATGCAGCGTACTCACTCGCCATGTGTGTGTTGGTGTGACCATCAAATAGACTCTGATACATAAGTAAACCAAGTCTCTGGGTGCCGCTGCTTCTCAGGGGGAGCTGGTCCGGGAATCCGCTCTCGTTTATATTGCTGGTGGTCCACTCCTGACCTGCCTCCATGCACTGATTTAGATGTTGCTGAGTGACCCCTCGGCCTGAAGCTTTGAGGTCCCATTCCCTATATTTGGATAGAGGAGCTGTGCTCTCGATGGCTGACACTTGGGATTTCAGTGAGCCGCATGGGTTGGAAAGCCCTATCCCCCTCATTGTGTTGGTGCCTTCGATCTCTGAGCTCTTGGGGAAAGTTCTTAAAGAGACTATCCTCCACAAGTTAATTATCAGGTTGTGTGAAGCTACTCCCTGATCTAGGGTCCAGTACCCCACCATGCTCGGTACCAGTCCGGTTACTAGATATTCCGGTGACAACCGTTTTCCATAACTAAGTCTGGCTCCTTTTTCCAATACCCTGCAACCAGGTCTCAGACTCCTCCGGTCCCAGACCACTGTCTGTGACCTAAGCAAACTCTCCCAGGCAGCTACAACTCCCCCCAGCTTCTCACTCTCTGAGGGTTACCACTCAACTCCTCTCCCAGCTCCCCAGGAGCTGCCACTTCAGCTCCTCTCTTACTGAAAGCTGACACTGAACTTACCAAGACCCTCCCACCAGTCTGCCTTTCCCCTAGGCGGGTGGCCCTATTCCAGATAGACCACCCACTGATGTGCCTGACAGGTTGTGGTGTAAGGTGACTAGGATTTGAATGCTGATAGAAGCAATAACAAAGGTTAGGATCCCAGAACCATGGAGGGTGGGTTCTGCACTATAAGAAAAAGGAGTGAAGTTCCCTGTGACACCCTGACTAGTGCAGGGGCATCACATTCCCCCTTGGTTAAACATAGCTGATCCCTGAGCTACAGGACACCCAGAATAACAAGGTTATTTCATAAATATTCTTCCCGCACAGGGGAGGCAATTCACTTAAACGGTGCATAACTCTCAGAGTCCATTTATCATAACAACGGGGAACGCTACCGGTTGTAGCGGTAGTTGTTGGTTCAGCCTACTCTGCTGCAGGCCCTTCCTGCCACAGTCCATTCCCCTCTCCCTTCAACCCACCACCCAAACAACCTGGATCCCTGATGCCACCTCTTGTAGACACCCCTTTTCCAGGAACCTTAGCAGTCCCTGGTGACAGTGTTGAAGTCCTGGAGGTGTAAAAGACGACTCGTTAGCGCACTATGCACAACTATTTACAAAAGGCACAAGTTCGTGCTGGCTGCTGCCAGTCTTGCAGCCATGGTCCATTTTTAATACTAAGGAAGGAATAAAACAGGGTCCATGCACCAGGTGCAAACATTGCAAACTTTTAGAATCAGATGAAGTACTCAAGTAATTAGCAATTAATCAGCATTTTGCAACAATTCACATCAACATAACATCAACATAACATTAAACGTTTAAACATTAGAGTAGCCGGGTTCTGCTACCATCATTGCAGTAGACAATCTGGGATGGCCGACACCAACTTCCCCCCCACGGTGAAACGCTGCACCTGGCCATGGTATTGCAAGCCTCGAACCCAAGCAGCACCCTCACTTGTATGTTCCTATTCTCTGCTGGTACGGGCGCGATTCTCTTCCTGTGCTTTTCTTGAGCGAGCACCTCCACACGCAGCTGCATCAGCCATTGCCAATGCCTTTCCCAATCGTGGGCACTGATGTCAGGTTCCTCTCCCGCTATGGGAAGTTGCTGAAAACGTATTCCTGCAGCCCCGGCAGGCCGCGCGGCGGTGGAACTGGCATCTCAACAGGTTCCGTCTCCGCTGTAGTAGATAAAGGAACCGGCTGTTCCGCAGGCAGGGTTGCAGAGTCTGGGTGCTCTGCACCAAGGTACGAACCCGGCGTTGCGGCCGGGTCTGGTTGGGCCAATGATAGGGCTGGAGACGTTGTGGCGTGGTCGGGTTTGACCAGTGGTGAGGCCGGAGGCATCGCGGCCTGCTCGCTTTCTCCTGAGGCTGGAGGTTCCACTACCGATGTTGGCGATTGTGGCTCGGCGTCCGCCGAGGGTGAGGGTGACGGTGGCTGGGCGATCACAGTGGCCGGAGCAGACCGGATCCCGCGGCTGGGTAGGCCGGATCAACCAGGACTGGGTAGCTGCTTACCCGCTCCCCTACATGCTGGGCCTCTATCTCACGGGCCCACACCGCCACAGTCAGGCTCCTCATTTCTTCCCTCCAGTGATTCAAGATGTAGAGGAATTGCATCCGCATCCTCCTGCAGAGCTGCTCGGTTTCTTCCTCAATCCAGGTCGCGGTCCTGGCAGCAGCACGCTCCGGTGACCAGTCCCTTGCTGCTGCCATCTTGCCTCTGTGGTTCCAGGAACTTTATGGCAGAGTCCCTGCATCCCTGCTCCACTTTAGCTGTTACTTCCCTTTACGCCCCCCTTGGTTTTCAGCAGCCAATTCTCCAGCTTCCGGTTGCGCTCTTGGGACAAGGGACGGGGCTTCAGCTTTGCGCTCTTTTTGTCGGGAAGATGGCATTTTGGCGCCAAAGATGGTGGAAAATGTCGGGAACCCAATTTTGACGCCGCAGCTCTAATCTTCCAAGGTGCATGTCACTCAGGTTAGTGGACCCAGTCCGAATCCTGTTTGTTACTTCAAAGTTTTCGAGGTGTACCGCCCTTGCAGCGGTCGGACTGCTTGGATCCGGGGTTTGCTGTGGCTCAAGGGTCTCTGGACCCGGGGGCTCGCGGGCGTCACAATTATCTACCTTGGGCTATGGTCATACAAGCGTATATTATCTCATACGAGATAATCGGATGGATTATGCAAATGACTCTCAGCTCAAACTTTGCTCCACTTTTGAGCTGAATATCATTTACTGTGATCCAATTCTCTCATGTGAGAATTGCAGCACAGCTGAGGAGAACATGGAGAACTTAATTTCATCATCTTTTGCATTGATGTGTTACATGGGGCAAGCCACTAAGTCAACTGGTCCAGATGGACACATGGGAACCGGTGAAGCAGGCAAAAGGGTAATACAGTTTTGCAGGCAGACAGTACTCCAGTTTTAACAGCTATGATGCAGAACAAAGAACAAGCTCCAGCTCAGTCCCTCAAACCTTAAACAAGGTAAGTCTCTATAAGTCATTCAATACCAGAGCACTGACGCTGAGTAGACCCAAAATATAGGTCTGAGTGAAATATTAGCACTTCTCAAAGGACCCTTTACAAAAAAATAAGATGGTAACCAGAAGATATGCTGTGCCATTGGATTCCATGGCCCTAATATACTTTTTTTGAGGGTGGGATAAAATGAAAAAAACCTTTGATAGGGATTTTACCAATCAATTTTCTAATGTAATAGAACGTAGGTGGAAATCGAGTATATACCGCGCTGATACTTAATAGTATATTAATATGATTCCTTTATTGTTCGTACAGGTCTACGCATTTCAGAGACATCCATCTCCTTCCTCAGGACATCAAAGGAACAATAATATTATATTATATATTTTAATAATATTGTTCCTTTGATGTCCTGAGGAAGGAGATGGATGTCTCTGAAACATGCAGACCTGTACCTATTACATACTCTACACTTCGGGGCTGCAGCTGATACCACCACTGAATGTGTTACATAGGGGTTGTGACTTTCACAACCTCAAAAGGTGAGTGTACCGTGATCCCTTTTGTGTCTGACATCCCCACCGGGTAAGACCCTATTGCGCTCTCTCTTCCACAGCATTTTTTAACTCAATCAATTATCTAAGGGACATCATTTAAATATTGTCTATAAAAATCTGATAATGATCAGAAATAATAAAATAAAAAATTTGACCCTACATTGCAGAATAACAATCCTGTTGTGGGATTATAAAGGTTAATAAATGGAGCAAAGTCCATTAGATAAAAGGACAGAAAACACCTTGTAGACTGCAGTCCTACAGAGGTCCATCCTGGTTCCCCAGGAAGGCCTTGGGAATTAATTAACAGGCTCTAGCCATAAATAATGGCCCTATTCCCTTCAATGCTTCCGTTCTTGGCAAGGGTTGAATTATTGGGGTTGAAAACATTGTAAAAATTAATTATAGTGCTGTACAAAATATATGGTAAAAGAAAAAGTGTCCATGGCAATAGAAAGGGTAGTGTAAAGGAAAAAATAACCCTAACTTTGCTAAGTGGGAGCCCTTGCTAATGTGTAGTAGCAGCAGCAGCAGCATAAGCACCACCAGCACTGCCACCAGTTGTCCTGGCAGTAGTAACACCAATTACAGCCCATAATTGGCCTCCTTCTCTTCTGGCACTTCAACATTACTAAAGCTGTACTTGCGTTAAAAAGAATGAAAGGGGTTGGGTACATTCCTAGGAGACATCAGAGCTATATTCATATCTTTTAAGGGAAAGTAAAGTATCAACAATTCTCCACGAATATCATAATATTTGAAAAATTAGTCAGACTTGGCAAATTCGCATTTACTAAAATTGTATTATCTCTAATCTTTATACATTTAATAAAGGTCTACTAGGTAAAGGTATCTCATAGAGATGATTTTGACATGTTTTTTCTAGTGCTGGACATGTTATAGGTCATGGAGCCCTTCCTCTTCAGAGGGACAAACTTAATTTTTCATTTTCTGATCTACAAGAGCGCATCTGAAATAATGAGCAATGAGAGGATCTCAGATTTTAAAAAAATGGAATGTTCAGGTGTATGTCATTTTCGGAGTGAGGGTCTGAAACAGTCATTGAGATCATCTGGAAGGAGGATATAAAGGATTTTATTTGTAGATAAGACAAGATCATTTAAGAGAAATAACCATATTGCAAAAGATCATGTGTAAGTGGTGGTATTTTTACAGGAAGGTGCGCATTTTGGATTCATGGTAATGAAGTTGATACTAGAGGATACAAATATGTTTCTAGAGAAAACTACTGCTTCTATCAAACCAAAACACTCTCACTAACTTTTTAAGTCAATAGAGGAAGGCCAATATATTGTTTTCTTCATGAAAATAGTGGGCTGATAACTATGTATTATTGTGACGCCCTGGCCTATCAGGTTGCCACAGTGTATTGTGCAATCTGCCCTTCTGTGCAATATCCACCTCCTCCTTGGTTGTGGGTAACCAACCAATGGTGTTCCCAACAGCAGCTAATTAAAATCCTAGGTACACTTCACCAGACCCACCAGTGTGGAATAGTGTCGCCCACTTGGGGGGTTGGTTAAGGGGGGGTCAGGAGTGTCAGGAGCAGTCAATTGAGTGAGAGACAGGAAGTGAGAGGAGGTCAGGAGCTGGGCTCCTTGGAGGTACTAGGTAGCAGACGGTGGTCTGGGCCTAGTAGGAGCTGGACCCCAGGTCACAGGGGATCGAGACAAGGGGCACGGTATTGTCGAGGAGGACAGCCGGCGGTCTTGTACCATCACTGGGCCAGGACCAGGGTACGACGGGGTACGTGGACCCTAGGTTAGGGAGTAGCTTCAGGCAACCTGAGAATTTACCTGATGAGAACGGAGCCTTCAAGATCCACTCTCCACCCGCACCAAAATCGGGGTAATAGTGCAACGAAGGGGATAGGACTTTCCACTAAAATGGTCCAGGAAATCCCAAGTGTGAACCCTGAGAGCAAGCTCCCTTAGTTAGCCAGACTGGGGAGCGGGACCCGACTAGTTTCAGGCTGTTTGGGCCAACTAAGAAGAAAGCAGTATGCCAAGGGAAAGGTCACATATCATCAGGCAACACCAGCGGGGATGGGACACGAACGTGCTACCCCGAGCGGTAGCGGTGTTAAGAACGTTGGTTTACCAAGTTGTCGGTGTCAGATTTCTTTGGACTGATTGAGTACACAAGTGACCCTAACATCCCCAACGGCACGTCCCCATCACCATCACTGAGTCCCGGGGCATCCCCCCTACCTGTGGAGGGGTTAAACATCTGGCTGCCCACTCCATCGCCACCGGGTACTCCCAGCTGCAGCGGTAGTACTTCACCATTACCACACACCACGGGTGGCGTCACAAACTTTAACCAAACAGCCCCATATAAATACTCCCCCTTTTATTTGAGTGGCCGCACGACCCGGATCCCCGGGTCCGGAGACCCCTTGAGCCACCGTGGATCTGGATCCGAGCAGCCCAGCTGCTGACGCGGGGGCGGCACATTATTTTTAGCAGCAATTAATTTTATGTACTATTTGGTTCAAGTAGACATATAGCTATTCGGAATATTCTGTTGTCAAAATTTTTTAGCCCTTTGCACAACCAAGGAGACATATAATTTATTATTATTATTATTATTATTATTATTTCAGTATTTTCATACATGTATAACAGTGGCACTAGAGTTTAAATGATATAATTTTAAAACCAAATAGTTTCACTTTGATAATAAAAAAATCCCCCATCAAAAATAAAAATAATATATATCAAAAATAAAAGTCTAGCTTGTCCAGCTTGTCAGCAGCATAGGTCTAACTTTGGCCCTGAGGGTATATAAAATAGTCCCTCCATTATTTTCAGCATGGCTTCCCAGCTTAATTGGTAAGGGGATGGTACACTAACAACAGTTTTGAACTCCAGTAGGAAAGTTCAAAACTGTGGCGACTAGGTAAAAAGCACCACGTTAGCAAGTGACACCAGAAAGAAAGATCATAGCTAAACGTGGTTGAATTTATCCAACTAGAATTCAATTTTACTTGAATTTTGGAATAACGCTGATGTTTTGTAATTCTATTTGCACTAATTCAGCGGTCATCAACTTGCTGGTCAGTAGATGGCTGGCAAAAAGTTAAAAAGAAAAACATACTCATGTCACTGATCACATCTGCCCCTCCCCCCACTTTTCCATGCCCACTCTCTGGATCTCTGAACTTCCATTGCATCGCATTTCCTTATTTTTAACCTTTTGCCATCATATTGTCTATTCAGCCACCTTCCTGCTGCTTTCTGCCCATTGTCCAGTCCTCACTGCCGCCCTTAGCCTCTATCTTCAGCTCTGTTGTTTACTCTAGGCTGGGAATTTCTGCATCAAGCAGGCACTGGACTTAATTGCAAATGCTCCAGGGCCTATGTGTGGCCAGAATTATTGACCTTAAATATTGGGCAGGTGATACGGTGTGATGGAGGTGTGGAGGACCGAATAGTGGATAGAGAGCAGCAGGAGAGGTGAGTGGTGAGGTTCATATAAGTTATGCTTATTATGCTCTGGTGTCTGGAGCGATGCCAGAGTATACTAACAGCCATTCATTTCATCGAAAATAACTTTTCTGATAATCGAATTTCTCTGGAAATTCAACACAAATCAGAATTTTCTTTGATCTGCTCATCACTAATCACAGCCTAAGTCTGTCATCTCACCTCACATAAAGCAGACTGTAACCCCACGGTCATGGAATTAACTTTCGTCCGGTTTTCATCCCATCGTACAAATAAGGGAGTATATGTGCTCTCTAGTTTTTACATGGACCATTTCTTATTTCCTTACTGAAGGAGAGAGAAGATAATTCAATACTTAATCAGGACTTCATAGCTCAAATGTTTACCAGAACTTGGATTACAGACATTTGTGCTTGCGTTAATTTTGGTAAATGTTTTAAGATATGTTCATGTTGACAATGTGGCTTATATTAATTTCAACTTTTATATTTTATAGCCTCTGATTTGGCCTGAGTTTTAATTGCAAACATTTTCTTTATGTATTTCTTTCACATTTCCATGCATACCAGCACTAAGTCGCCTATAAGTTTTTATTGTTGAGTGGCATTATTATTACATTGTGCTGGGAATTTGTTTATTAGAGTATAATACAATTTTTTGTTTATAATTTTATGAGTTCGGTTATATTTTATTTGGCAAAAATTTCAAAATTTATTGAGAGAAAATAGGTTTGGCCTTTTTAATCAAGTACGTATTTTGTTTTTTCATTACTCCATTCAAAGAGCCATACTCTTTTTTTTTCATGTCTATGTAGCTGAATAAAGGTTTTCTTTTTGCAAGACACATTTTCTTATGTTATTTCTTCAGGAGTGCACGGCTTCTATGTCTCGCCATTTTCTGGTTGCTGGTTGGTGTTCTCCTGATGATTGACAGTTCAGGCCAGTTATATGGTTACGTTACTGGCACAAGCACAAACTGAGCACTCTCTCATGCTGCTACAGAGGTAACTTTAGGCTCTGCACAGTGATGGGCAAACCCCCCCCGATGTTCATGTTCAGGAGACTCGCCCTGAGCTTTTTGTAAAGTTCGAGTTCGGGTTCTGAGATAACGCGAACTTGCATCTGAACACTGAACTTGGACTTTACAGTTATGGTATCACCCGGCATGGGCTGACACTCTTCTGACAGGAGTGCCTCAACTGCATGGAAATACATTCAGCCGACGCACTCCTGTCGGGAGAGTGTACCGATGCAAAACTCGCACAGTGACAGTCAAAGTTCAATCGAGTCCATGGCTGTGAAGCCTGATGTCACCGCAAATGAGGAATAGGACAAACTCCATGTGTCTGTGTGCTGTCCGAGAAAAAAAAGTCAGTCAGCACACCGACACTGCACATGGATGCAGGATGTAACCTCATTATGTATAACACCGCCCATTAGTATTTAGAGTACTCACTATGTAAAGCGCATTAAGTACATAGTTTCTCCTTTTATTATGTATAACACGGTCCCTTATTAGCATCCTCACTAGTTATGTATAGCTCTGTCCCTTATTATAGAGTGTCTTCTCTTGTTCTGTATAGCATCGTCTCTTATATAGCATATTCTTGTTATTTTTTTTATTTACAGCTCCCTCTCTTTATTATATAATCCTCTCTTGTAAGATATAAAATGACTGTTGATGGAGCAGCATCTGATCAGAAGACCAGTCCATCAGAAAAGAAGCTTTACCAAATTCCATAAGCAGTCATGTCATTTATATCTAACGAGAGGACACTATGAAATAAAGACAGAGCTCTATAAATAACAAAAATGACAAGAATATATAAGGGCTGGCCCAGGCACAATTTCTTGCACAGGCCCGCCGATCCCGCTCCCTGCCTTGCTTCAGCTGGATGCGCGTCAGAGGGCGCACATCCAGCTGAAATGCATCACGGCCATGGTAGCCAGGGAGGGTGAGTAAAATGTTTGTTTCTTTTTAATCTAATTTTTTTGGCAAATATGCCAGGAGCAGCTCAGAAAGGGGACAAAAATCAGGATGAGTACATATATACCAGAATGTGCCAAAGAGGCGGATATATATATATCAAAACTAGAGATGAGCGATGTTCGAGGTTTGCCAATTTCATGTTCGAGTGATTTTGGGGGGTGCTCGAGATCGAACTCGAACTCGAGCTTTTTGCTAAAAGCTCGATAGCTCGAGTTACGTTCGAGAACGGTTCGATCAGGAAAAAGCCTAGCTATTTACTAGCTGGCTTTTCACTGTAATAGTGTGACTCACTGTAATTCACACTGTTATCAAATTTCAGCGTATAGTGTGGAGGGTGGACGTCGGTTTAGAGTGCTAAGATAATGCCGATTACCATTTTTTTTTTCCCTAAGATCGCGAGCAGTGGGGCGGGCCAGGATGTCAGCCAATCACAGACACGCACACAGCTAAGTGTACTTTTTGCCAGATAAGCAAGGGCATGTGTCATAGGCTGTGAATGTCACATGTCCTTGCCTTATAAATACGGTCATTTTCCCTCACGCCGCCATTATCTGCTTTCTGCGTGTGGGTGACAGTCACCGCTCACGCTGCTCCTGCCGCCGCTCCTGCTGTGTACGCTATACACACAGCGCTGTACAGATTAGGGACTACAGTTTTTTTCAGCCCTTTTCAGGGCTGATTTCCAGGCGCTCAGAGCCATAGTTGACAGGCAGGTCCGTGGAAACGCTGTAAAGAGCTTCAGATAACAGCGTCTGTGTACCTAAGCTCAGGGAATTCCTTGCTGCATTTCATCATTAGGAGGGATAGAAAGTGAGGCTTCCTTTCCTGTCCTGGTACCCACAGAAGCCGGGCACTGTACCCACCTGCCCACTTTTGCCACGCAATTTTATTTGCCCAAAGAGCTGACACTTTTGCTGCCATCCTGAAAGTGTCTAGAATACTAAGTTACTGTTCCTTTCCTGTCCACTGACTCACAGAACCCGGGCACTGTACACACCTACCCACTTTTGCCACGCAATTTTATTTGCCCAAAGAGATGACACTTTTGCTGCCATCCTGAAAGTGTCTGGAATAGTAACTTAGTTTTCCTTTCCTGTCCTGGTACCCACAGAACCCGGGCACTGTACCCACCTGCCTTTTCTGGAATGCTATTTTATTTGCCCAAAGAGCTGACACTTTTTCTGCCATCCTAAAAGTGTCTGGAATACTAATTTAGTGTTCCTTTCCTGTCCACTGATCCACAGAACCCGGGCACTGTTCCCACCTGCCTTTTTTGGAATGCTATTTTATTTGCCCAAAGAGCTGACACTTTTTCTGCCATCTTGAAAGTGTCTAGAATACTAAGTTACTGTTCCTTTCCTGTCCACTGACTCACAGAACCCGGGCACTGTACACACCTACCCACTTTTGCCACGCAATTTTATTTGCCCAAAGAGATGACACTTTTGCTGCCATCTTGAAAGTGTCTGGAATACTAATTTAGTGTTCCTTTCCTGTCCACTGACCCACAGAACCCGGCCACTGTACCCACCTGCCCACTTTTGCCCCGCTATTTTGATAGCAAACACTGCTGAAACTTAGTGGCATCCACAAAGTGTCTGCTATACTAACTTAGTGTCCCACTGGTGCCAAGCAAGTTCCACCACATCTGCCTTTTACCCTCCTTCCCATTTTGCTACGCTATTTTTATAGCAAACAGTGCTGAAACTTAGTGGCATCCACAAAGTGTCTGCTATAGTAACTAAAGCGGGCTTTACATGCTACGATTTTGCTACAGCGATCTCGTTGGGGTCACGGAATTTGTGACGCACATCCGGCCGCTGTAGCGATCTCGTAGTGTGTGACTCCAAGGAGCGATTTTGGATTGTTGCAAAAACGTCCAAAATCGCTCCTCGTTGACATGGGGGTCCGCTCCCAATTATCGATACTATCGCTTTGCTGCTGTTGTTCCTCGTTCCTGCGGCAGTGAACATCGCTGTGTGTGACCCCCGTAGAAACGAGGAACATCTCCTTACCCGCTGCCAGCCACAATGCGGAAGGAAGGAGATGGGCGGGATGTTCGTCCCGCTCATCTCCGCCCTTCCGCTTTCATTGGGTGGCCGCTTAGTGACGTCGCTATGACGCCGAACGGACTGCCCCCTTAGAAATGAGGCGGTACGCCGGTCACAGCGACGTCGCTATGCAGGTAAGTATCTGTGACGCGGGTGCGCAATTTTGTGCGCGACGGGCAGCGATATGCCCGTTTCGCACAAAAGATGGGGACGGGTCACATGCTAGCGATATCGGTACTGATATCGTAGCATGTAAAGCCACCCTTAGTGTCCTACTAGTGCCAAGCAAGTTCCACCACCTCTGCAATCTACCCTCCTGCCCATTTTGCTACGCTATTTTTATAGCAAACAGTGCTGAAACTTAGTGGCATCCACAAAGTGTCTGCTATAGTAGCTTAGTGTCCCACTGGTGCCAAGCAAGTTCCACCATCTCTGCCTTCTACCCTCCTTCCCATTTTGCTACGCTATTTTTATATCAAACAGTGCTGAAACTAGTGGCATCCACAAAGTGTCTGCTATAGTAACTTAGTGTGCCACTGGTGCCAAGCAAGTTCCACCACCTCTGCCTTCTACCCTCCTGCCCATTTTGCCATGCTATTTTTATAGCAAACAGTGCTGAAACTTAGTGGCATCTACAAAGTGTCTGCTATAGTAACTTAGTGTCCCACTGGTGCCAAGCAAGTTCCACCACCTCTGCCTTCTACCCTCCTGCCCATTTTGCTATGCTATTTTTATAGCAAACTGTGCTGAAACTTAGTGGCATCCACAAAGTGTCTGCTATAGTGTCCTACTGGTACCAAGCAAGTTGCACCACCTCTGCCTTCTATCCTCCTGCCCATTCTGCTACGCTATTTTTATAGAAAAAAGTGCTGAAACTTAGTGGCATCCACAAAGTGTCTGCTATAGTAACTTAGTGTCCTACTGGTACCAAGCAAGTTCCACCACCTCTGCCTTCTACCCTCCTGCCCATTTTGCCATGCTATTTTTATAGCAAACAGTGCTGAAACTTAGTGGCATCCACAAAGTGTCTGCTATAGTAACTTAGTGTCCCACTGGTGCCAAGCAAGTTCCACCACCTCTGCCTTCTACTTGCTATGCTATTTTGATAGCAAACAGTGCTAAAACTTAGTGGCATCCACAAAGTGTCTGCTATAGTAACTTAGTGTTCTACTGGTGCCAAGCAAGTTCCACCACATCTGCATTCTACCCTCCTGCCCATTTTGCTACGCTATTTTTATAGCAAACAGTGCTGAAACTTAGTGGCATGCACAAAGTGTCTACTATAGTAACTTAGTGTCCCACTGGTGCCAAGCAAGTTCCACCACCTCTGCCTTCTACCCTCCTGCCTATTTTGCTATGCTATTTTTATAGCAAACAGTGCTGAAACTTAGTGGCATCCACAAAGTGTCTGCTATAGTAACTTAGTGTCCCACTGGTGCCAAGCAAGTTCCACCTCCTCTGCATTTTACCCTTCTGCCCATTTTGCTATGCTATTTTTACAGCAAACAGTGCTGTCAGGTTTAGGGCCATAGTTACATTGTCAGGGATTGTCAGTGTTGGTTCTTCAGCTGTCAATAAAGCTAGACCACCTCTGCCATCTACACCACCTGTCAATTTTTGCTACCACATTTTAAGTGTCCAATCTTGTCGCTAACAAAATGAGTGGCAAAAGAAGCTGGTGGAAAGGGGAACAGGCGTGTTGGAAAAGAAAAAAAAGTTCGTGTCCGTGGGGAAGGTGGGAAAGGTACATTAACATCTGCTGAAGATAGGTCATCTTCCAGCAAAAGAAAGATGTCTACTACTGTACGTGGAAAATCCGATGTGCTCCCTTTTTTCTGGAACAAAACAACTGGAACAAATGTAGACGATGCACAAAAAAACACATGCTTGAATGGATCTCAAGTGCTCTAACAAGTGGCCTCTCCTCCACCTCAACTTCAAAATCTAAAAAACAACATTCCTCTGAGTGTCATCACAATCGCACTTGCTTTCTCCCAGCTCTCAAGTCTCCACCCGCCCTGCAGAGTATGGTGTAACAGAGATGGCTGAGTCTGCAGAGCTGTTCAGTCACACTATAGGCTGGGAATCAGAGGTCTGCTCCCAAGCTACAGTGAGTACAGACCAGGAAATGGTCTGCAGTGATGCCCAGAAGCTTTGTGAGTCAGATTCAGGCCCTGATGACCAAGTTTCTGAGCATAATGTAGACCCTTAATCCCAAACTGTAACACCTGTTGGTGGAGACAATGAGGACCATACTGATGATGATGAGACGCAGATACCAGATTGGGATGACAACTTAACTATTCAGTCAGGGCAGGAAGAGGTTAGGTGTGAGGGCAAGGGGAGTGCAAACACAACGCTTGATGATTAAGTTCTAGATCCCACATACTGTCAACCCTCAGTTGGGCACTTGAGGAGGACACCAGAGGCGGTGGAGGAGGATGTAACTGACGACGAAGTTACCTTGCGCCTTCCTGGACAGAGTCGAAGTACTGGAAGCACGTCAACAACAGGATCCTCAGCCACCGCTCTGCCTCTGCGCACAAGTCGGGGTGGCTCTGCAGGTCGCATGTCCTCTAAGCCTTGCCTAGCCTGGTCCTTTTTTGACCTTGCAAAGGATCTCCCAAATCATGTGATCTGTAAAATTTGTCGGCAATCTATAAGTAGAGGCCAAAACCTCACCAGTTTGACAACTTCTTCCATGAATCGTCACATGAATAACAAGCATAAGTCCCAGTGGGAAGCTCACCGTGCTGCAATGCGGCCTAGCGGAGCGGGCCATCCACCACCTGCCCCTTCCAGAGCATGCGCGCTCTTCATCTTCTATGACTGTGGGGACAGCTGTCAGACCTGTTCTTCCATGCAGACCTTCCACCACTTTAACCCCAACAGGCAGTTTGCTTGGTAGGTTGTCAGTTGGTTTGGAAGGGGAAACAAGTGCTGGTGTACAGCTCTATCAGACATCGAGAGCACCAACTTTGGATGAAGGCAACATCATGTCTCCGCCTGCACTTTCCTCACAGACCTGCAGTTTTGCAGGGACACCCTACTCAACACCGTCTCCACACAGCAGCCAGATCTCGGTCCCTCAGATGTGGACAAATAAAAGGCCATTTCCTCCGAGCCATGACAAAGCTAAGAGGTTGACTTTATCTTTCTGTAAGCTCTTGGCTACGGAAATGCTGCCTTTTCGCCTTATGGACACAGAGTATTTTCGAGACCTTATGTCCGTCGCAGTGCCACAGTACCAGGTGCCCAGTCGCCACTACTTCTCTAAGAAAGGTGTGCCTGCGCTACACCAGCATGTCGCTCACAACATCACCGCTTCCTTGAGAAACTCTGTGTGTGACCGGGTGCATTTCACCACCGATACTTGGACAAGTAAGCATGGACAGGGGCGTTACATGTCACTGACTTGGCACTGGGTAACTATGGTGATAGATGGAGAAGGGTCTGCTGAACAAGTCTTGCCATCGTCACGACTTGTGCGTCAATCCTCTGTTTGTCGAAGTTCCTCCACTGCTTCTGCCTCCTCAACCTCGCCTGGGTCCTCCACCTCCGCCCCAAGGCTGCCTGGTCAGGCAACCCGCGTTGCAACTGTGCACAAGGAATCCTGCCACCTCCTTACTATGCTGGCAGCAGAGCTCAATGGCATCAGGCTGTCTTTAGCTTGAAATGTCTTGGAAATAAGAGTCACACAGTGGATGAGTTGTGGTCAGCTCTGCGGTCCGAGTTTCGTAAATGGTTGTCTCCACTCAACCTGCAGCCAGGGAAGGCCGTGTGCGACAATGCTGCAAACCTGGGTGTGGCCCTTCGCCGAGGCAATGTGACACACGTGCCTTGTATGGCTCACATGTTGAACCTTGTTGTCCAGCAATTATTAACTCACTATTCCGGCCTAGATGGGCTTCTGCACAGGGCATGGTCACTCTATGCTCACTTCCGCCGTTCAGCCGCCGCAGCTAACCGACTTGCATCGCTCCAGAAGACTTTCGGCCTGCCGGTTCATCACCTGAAATGCGATGTGGCGACACGCTGGAATTCCACTTTCCACATGTTACAGCGACTATGGCAGCACCACCGAGCCCTGGGGCAAAACGTTATGACGTATAGCCTGGGCCAACAAGATGCAGAGGTGGGGCAGATCACACTGATGGAGTGGTCTCAGATGAAGGACCTATGCACCCTTCTGCACAGTTTTGAGATGGCGACGAATATGTTTAGCGCTGACAATGCCATTATCAGCATGACAATACCAGTCATTTACATGCTGGAGCACACGCTAAACACTATTCGGAGTCAGGGGGTGAGACAAGAGGAAGGGGAGGAAGTACAGGAGGATTCATATGCGCAAGGGATACCAACATCTACAAGGTCCAGACGTTCATCATCACCAAGGCATGGGACGGTGGGGGAGAGGGATTAACAAGGGCGCATGGTAGCAGCCAAAATGTTGAGGAAGGTGCAGGAGACCAGGAAGAAAGGGAGGACGAACTCTCGATGGACATGGAAGACTCAGCAGATGAGGGAGACCTTGGTCAAATTTCAGTTGAACGAGGTTGGGGGGAGATGTCAGAGGAAGAAAGCACGGTTAGCACCTCTATGCCACAAACACAGCGAGGACTTGGTCCGCATGGATGCGCTAGACACATGAGCCTTCTTCCTGCATTACCTACAATATGACCCTCGGATTGTCAAAATTAGAAGTGATGATGACTACTGGGTTGCCACACTATTAGATCCCCAGTACAAGTCCAAATTTTGTGAAATAATTCCAGCCATAGAAAGGGACGCATGAATGCAGGAGTATCAGCAGAAGCTGTTACTCGATCTTAGCTCGGCTTTTCCAGCAAACACCAGTGGTGCATAGAGTGAATCTCGTAGTTGTAACTTGACAAACATGGGACTGTCTCGTCATCAACAGTCTAACCGTACCAGCAGCACCGTTTCTGGTGCTGGTAACAGCAATTTTATTGAACCATTTCATAATTTTTTTAGACCATCCTTTGCAAGGCCACCAGAGACAACAAGTCTGACACATAGTCAACAGCTGGAGAGGATGATACAGGAGTATCTCCAAATGAACATCGATGCCATGACTTTGCAACTGGAGCCTTGCTCATTTTGGGCTTCAAATCTTGAAAAATGGCCTGAGCTCGCCACTTACGCCTTGGAGATCTTGTCGTGTCCCGCAGCCAGCGTTGTCTCTGAAAGTGTCTTCAGTGCTGCTGGGTGTGTCCTGACAGATAAGCGCACGCATGTGTCCAGTGACAATGTGGACAGACTAATGTTCATCAAGATGAACAAGTCATGGATCCGCAAGGACTTTACTACTCCTGTTTCATCCTAGGGAGAGTAAAGGCTTGTGGATTTGGAATGTGCTTGATGCTAATGTACCTGTCAAGTTTGCAACTGGGACACAAGTGCTGCCACTGAAGTGGTGTCTGTGAGGCCCAATTTTTGGAAAAAAGGGAGACTCTGCTTTGAGTCCCCTTGCGTTGTTTTTAAAAATGAGCCAAGATGAACGAATCATGGGTCAGCAAAGACTTTGCTACCTACCCCAGTGTCATCTTAGGGACAGTTAAGGCTGGCATATTTTGGAATGTGCTTGATGCAAATCAACCTGTCCAGTTTGCAACTGGGGCACAAGTGATGCCACTGAAGGGGTGTCTGCGTGGCCCTATTTTGGGAAAAAAGGGAGACTCTGCTTGGAGTCTCCTTGCTGTGTTTTACATGATTTTAGAAGGGCATGCCATGCCTATAGCTGTGTCTCCTCCTCTTTTTCCTCATCCAGCTGTTTAGTTTTCGCATGGGTATTTGTCCTTGTGATTTTCCCATGTGTTTGTGTTGTCTTGGGAGTTGTTTGTCACCTTTTGGACACGTTTGAGGGTGTTTTCCAGGTGTTTTTAGGTGTTTGTGATTGCCTCCCATTGTTTTCAATGGGGTTCGAGAGGTTCTTCGAGCGGTTCGCCGAACCGAACTCGAACACGGCCTCCGTTCGAACCGAACCGAACTCGAGCCTTTAGAGGTTCGCTCATCTCTAATCAGGAGGCCCCCAGGATGGGCCATATATACCAGGATGGGGACAAATATACCAAGATGGTGACATACAGTGCTGGCCAAACTATTGGCATCCCTGCAATACTGTTAGATAATACTCAGTTTCTTCTTGAAAATGATTGCAATCACAAATTCTTTGGTATTACTATCTTCATTTATTTTGCTTGCAATGAAAAAACACAAAAGAGAATGAAACAAAAATCAATTCATTGATCATTTCACACAAAACTCCAGACAAAAATATTGGCACCCTTACCCTAATACTTGGTTGCACAACCTTTAGCCAAAATAACTGCAAATAACCGCGTCCAGTAACCATCAATGAGTTTCTTACAATGCTCTGCTGGAATTTTAGACCATTCTTCTTTGGCAAACTGCTCCAGGTCCCTGAGATTTGAAGGGTGCCTTCTCCAAACTGCCATTTTGAGATCTCTCCACAGGTGTTCTATGGGATTCAGGTCTGGATTTATTGCTGGCCACTTTAGTAGTCTCCAGTGATTTCTATCAAACCATTTTCTAGTGCTTTTTGAAGTGTGTTTTGGGTCATTGTCCTGCTGGAAGACCCATGACCTCTGAGGAAGACCCAGCTTTCTCACTCTGGGCCCTACATTATGCTGCAAAATTTGTTGGTAGTCTTCAGACTTCATAATTCCATGCACACGGTCAAGCAGTCCAGTGCCAGAGGCAGCAAAGCAACCTCAAAACATCAGGGAACCTCCGCCATGTTTGACTGTAGGGACCGTGTTCTTTTCTTTGAAGGCCTCTTTTTTTTTCCTGTAAACTCTATGTTGATGGCTTTTCCCAAAAAGCTCGACTTTTGTGTCATTTGACCAGAGAACAGTCTTCCAAAACGTTTTAGGCTTTCTCAGGTAAGTTTTGGCAAACTCCAGCCTGGCTTTTTTATGTCTTGGGGTAAGAAGTGGGGTCTTCCTGGGTATCCTACCATACAGTCCCTTTTCATTCAGACACCAACGGATAGTATGGGTTGACACTGTTGTACCCTCGGACTGCAGGGCAGCTTGAACTTGTTTGGATGTTAGTTGAGGTTCTTTATCCACCATCCGCACAATCTTGCGTTGAAATCTCTCGTCAATTTTTTTTTTCCTTCCACATCTAGGGAGGTTAGCCACAGTGCCATGGGCTTTAAGCTTCTTGATGACACTGCGCACCGTAGACACAGGAACTTTCAGGTCTTTGGAGATGGACTTCTAGCCTTGAGATTGCTCATGCTTCCTCACAGTTTGGATTCTCAAGTCCTCAGACAGTTCTTTGGTCTTCTTTCTTTTCTCCATGCTCAATGTGGTACACACAAGGGCACAGGACAGAGGTTGAGTCAACTTTAATCCATGTCAACTGGCTGCAAGTGTGATTTAGTTATTGCCAACACCTGTTAAGTGCCAGAGGTAAGTTACAGGTGATGTTAACTACACAAATTAGAGAAGCATCACATGATTTTTCAAACAGTGACAATACTTTTGTCCATCCCCTTTTTTATGTTTGGTGTGGAATTATATCCAATTTAGCTTTATGACCATTTAATTTGTCTTCAATGAAAAGAAAAATTAAGATAATAATACCAAAGAATTTGTGATTGCAATCATTTTCAAGAAGAAACTGAGTATTATCTGACAGAATTGCAGGAGTGCCAATACTTTTGGCCAGCACTGTATATACCAGGAGCGTCCCGGGAGGGGACATATAAACCAGGAGGAGGACATTTATGCTCGTAAAGGGACAAATAAATCAGAATTGGCCCAGGAGGGGGACATACAGTATATACGAGAAGGGGGACATACATACCAGGAAGGGCGCAGGATGGGGAGATACAGGTGCATCTCAGTAAATAAGAATATCATTTCTAAGCCATAATCATCAACATTAACATAAACGCTTGAAATAGATTACGCTATGTGTAATGACTCTATATATGTTTAACTTTTAGTATTGAATTACTGAAATTTTACTTTTTTGATAATCTATTTTTATTGAGATGCACCTGTATATACCAGGAAGGGGCAGTGTGTGTGTGTGAAAGATAGTGATATATAAGGGTTAATAGTTTCTCTATTTCTTCATTAAAGATTTATTGTTATTAGTAAGTATATCTGATGGTAGTTCATAGTCATGGAGCCTTCGGAATAAGAGACAGGCTCAAGGATTATTATGGTCTCTAAATGTTCTTCTTATCTTCTTATCTCATATGCATGACTCTACATTTTTGTTTTGCTAAAACTTAAAGGTCATATGAGCAACTAGTAAAGTTCAGCTAGAAGTTTTTTTCTTTTTCTTTTGCAATATCACATTGATCTGTAAATGGTATAAATAAACTGTACTTTGATTAAATAAACAGAAGAAATTGATCATGCCCACATGGATGCTGGTCTTTTCTCTCCGAGCGCTCGATCTGGATTAAGGTCTGAAGAGGCCTAATTCAGAGGACCTGGTGATCCCATAAGCTGACTTGTGACAAAACAGAACAGCTACAACAGTTTTTGGCGCCCAACGTGGGGCCGTGGCCAACCAGCCTATTCGGAAGAAGTTTTGGGGACTCTTGAGACAGTGAAATTTCAGCTGCAGCAAGGTGAGAAGCTTTATTCTTACACTTCCTTTCACTCTCTCTGATTTCCCGAATATTCTGGGTAAGGCTGTACACACGGTTCAAGAACTCTGGCATCACCAGTGAGTATTGTTTTTTTTTCGTGCATGTCTGAATGAGAGTTGAAATATAGAGTAATAAGATAATCTGTTGTCCGTCCATTAACTGATTGCATAGATTGCATAGCACAGAATTTGGGACAGTCTCTGTATAATTACATTTGCTGTGTTGCTGTGTTTTGTGTTTTACTTTGGCCATCTTTGCATCTTTGATGGGCAATACACTGGTCTAGGGATTTGTGTTCATAAGCGGTTTCATATTAATGCCTAGATAAAGTAGGGAGGCAATAGGTTGTTGTATATTGATGAGAAGCCTCTGAATAACAAAGTGACAAGTAATTGAGATAAGAGACTTGGTGAAATAATATGTATGTATAAGTCTAATGGTTATAGGCTATACTGTGGACTGTGAAAAGATGTTCCGGTTGTGAAATGTCACAGGGCATAGCCATATAGAGTATTTGAGTGGATACCTGACATATGTATTTTTTTTCCCATCAGTGTCAAGAGCGGTTTAGATAATTTTATTTGCATGTGAGGTTAACTGATCCTTGGAAGGTGTATTGTTACATATGCTTCTGGAATCAATGAATGAGTAGGACAAGTGGTCCTGGGATCTGTCCTTATAGTGAGATATTGTGTGTTTCTTCCCCTCAAAATGGGGATGAAGGTTTTATAGCAAAGTAGAATATTAGTGCTGTGAAGGTATATAAGTAGTCTCAATTTTCTGCTAGGATTGTGTATTATACCAGTGGGTATTAGGATTGTGTTTTGGAAATCTGAATCTGGACGAGATAAGACTCTTGCTAAACAAACTGTGCGCTGACATTCTTTTGGGAGGGGTCAAGTGAACAGCTGCGCAATTTTCTGCCCTCTGTGAGAAGTCAGCTCTGTTAATTGTTTTGGTTTAACTCTAGTTTACGTTCGTTGCTGGAATACTTTGTAAAGGACCAGCATGGAGTAGCCAACTGCACATCAGGTCTAAGTGGGTTAGAGAGCCGTGTGGCCTTCCCACTTACATGGAGGTGGTCTAGCAGGTGAGAGGACTATCACACCTGGTCCTTCCTGCTTTAGTCATCTGGTCTATTGGGTGAGAGGTGTTTTTAACCCTTCCCAATACGCCCTACAAGTGTAGCAGGTGAGAGTGAATGCTTATTGAGCCTTCTTGCTACCACTTGAGAGCCCATTCTGACTTGCCAGGAGACGTGTGGCCTGTTAACAAGGTTCAGGGACACTGAGAGGGCATTTGCAGAAAGGTGCGCTGTGTGGGAATAAGTTGAAGCCATGGGCAACTTGTTCAGTGTGCAGCGTGGGGCTCCAGCAGGATCCAAAACAGCCAAACAGATAGTGCAAGAAAGGGAAGGCAAAGAAGCAGTGAAAAATGTCAGACCGATACTCAAAAAGGCAGACATGCCAGAGTACGGATGTTTGGATGTTGAGAAATGGCACAGATTCAGGGAAGAAAAGAGAGGTTGGATAAAAGATAAGAGGGTAGAGCAACAAGTAAATAAATGGTGTCGTGTGGCTGAAGAGGTGCAGCATTGTGGATATAAAGAGACCACAGCGGGAGATAAGGTGTATTATGAATGTTTTAATGCACCAAAAGCAGGAATTGTGACTGCTACCGCCCCCCCCTTCACATAAGCAGAAACCCAGACCAGATGAATGGACTTGTAAACATTGTAGTCAGAAAAACCCAGACTGGAGAGGTACTTGTACTACGTGTAATGTTACTCGCCCTAAGCAGATTGCACTAAATCCTGTTCGAACCAGATCATATGTGATGACAGAGGACGCTGACTCTGAGACAGAGGTAGTGAAGGAATTGAGTTTTGCGGAGGAAGCTGACGGTGAGGAAAGGAAAGAACGCGCTGGGACCAGTACAAAAAAATCAGATACATCCCGACCGAGGAAGGTCACAAGAATCAGACAGACACAGGAATATCATCCCTGGAGCCCCTCTGACCAGCTAGCTATGTTGAAACAGTTACCCGACCCTGAAAACCAACCTTTCCCATTTTACAGGCAAATACAGACAATACAGGTGACTTATAAATGCACTTGGTCAGACCTCGAGAGTTTGGTGACTGTAAAGGCAGGTGACGTGTTGGGACACATAATTAAATCACATACTGATATGATAAAGGAGCAATCATGGATCATGGATATTCAGTCTGAGAGGTCTGGAATGACTTACTGTGAGGCATTGAAAGGATGGGCTACAAAGAAACAAACAGAGCAGTCTGTACTGATGACTGACGTGACACAGCAAAAAGGGGAGAGTATAGAGACGTACTTTGGGAGGTTACAGCTGAAGTGGACAGACATGGGGTACAGTGCAAGAAACGACCTTGATATCAAAATATTGGTGAATGCATTCATTGACGGTATGAATAAGTTTTTACGAGAAGCAGTACAGACGGCCAGACCTGAGTGGAGAAACATGGACCCAACAGACCTTCTGCAAGTAGCTAAGGGGGTTGAACTGACAAAATGCAAGCGACCAGTTATGTATGCTAGAGCACAAGGAAGACAGTGGAAGCAGAGAGGGGGGGAACCAGGTGACCTAGCGACCGTACAGTGCTGGAATTGTGGACAGAATGGACATTATGCCAGACAGTGCAAAAACTCCAAAAAGGAGAGTGAGCAGACTGATTTCCCTCCTCCCTTGCCTCTGACCTAGGAAACTGGCAACCCAGTGACAAATGTGTACCCTGTTTTCGTTCCCTCAGGACCTGGTCCCACCTTACTTACGACCATAACAATGCCAGGGGGGAAAGAGGCAGAATTTTTAATTGACACTGGGGCAGCCGGCACTGTGGTACATAAAAACCTGATAAAGCCAGATATGATCACTGACGAGACTGTGGAGTGTGTCGGGGTGGAGGGATTGGTGTCTGAAACTCCCTTGACAAAACAGATGAAGCTGAGATTACAAGATAGCCAGGAAATTCTCACAAAGCTTATTGTTAGTGAAAATACTCCTATGAATTTGCTGGGGGCTGATGTGTTAAGTGCTATCCAGGCTACCATACAATACACCCCAGAAGGTATTACAGTCACAAGTCCCCTCTCTGACAAACACTTGTGCAAGATTGCAGCAATGGTGTACATGTCCAAATCTGAGAGTGTCCGATACCAGAACTAGTGAAGACATAGCAATGCAACAAGTTTCAGACATTGTATGGGCAAAGGGAAAAACTGATGTTGGTCGGCTTCCTATTCCCCCAGTCATGATAAAATTAAAAGAAGGCTCCACTCCTCCTTGTTTAAAACAGTATCCCTTAAGTCCAGCCAAATCAATGGCCCTGACCAGAGATATAAGAGAATATGTGGAAGCAGGGGCTCTAGTACAAAGGTCCTCCTCCTGTAACACTCCCTTGTATCCAATCAAGAAAAAAGGGCCCAAAGGTTCCCCTGACACGTACAGAATGGTGCATGATTTGAGAGCTGTCAATGCTGTCACTGAGAGTGTAACACCAATTGTTCCAAACCCACATACCTTACTGTCACAAATCCCAGGGACCTCCAAATGTTTTACAGTAATTGATTTGGCAAATGCCTTTTTCTCTGTGCCTCTACACCCTGACAGTCAGTATCTTTTTGCCTTCACACATGAAGGGAAACAGTACATGTGGACAGTCCTCCCGCAAGGAGGAATGAATTCACCTACCATTTATTCTACAGCTATGGCAGGAATTCTGGAGCACTGGCAACCGCCTCATCCACAGGTTACGCTATTGCAGTACGTGGATGACCTTTTGCTCTGCTGTCCAGACCAGACGTCCTGCAAGGAAGCCACAATTTCTTTGCTGTGTTTTCTGGCAGAGAATGGTTGCAAAGTTTCACGTGAAAAATTACAGTACTGTAAGCAAAAGGTAACATTTTTGGGTCACTGTATCTCTGAAGGTACAAGACACCTGACTGAGGAGAGAAAACAAGCAGTCCAAAATCTCTCCTTACCCAGGTCCCACCGGCAACTGCGCACCTTTTAGGGCTTAGTGTCATACTGCAGGCCTTGGATAAGGTCTGCCTCGCAAATGATGCTACCCCTCTATGATTGTCTGTCATCTGACCCCTTTGACCTCACTCAGGAAGCTATTGATTCCTTTCATTCCCTTAAACTACTCATTGTATCTGCCCCGGCCCTGGGTATTCCAAATTACGATCAACCATTTTTCTTGTTTTGCACAGAACAGGGAGGGCATGCGACAGCCGTCCTCACACAGCAACATGGTGATAAACAAAGACCAATAGCTTACTACTCAGCGCGATTGGACCCAGTTGTCAGAGGGTCACCCACGTGTGTCCGTGCTGTAGCGGCTGCTGCAGTACTGCTAGGGAAAGCTTGCGAGATCACATTGACATTTCCCTTAACAATTTACTCCCCGCATGACATCCATGCTATACTTGTGCAAGTCCAACCGAAACACCTGTCTATGGCCAGACAGCTCAGACTTGAATGTGCCCTTCTGATTCCTGAGTATGTCACCCTCAAGAGGTGTAATGTTCTGAATCCAGCCACCCTTTTGCCAGTAGATTCAGAAAAGGGGGAATTGGTGACAATGGTAGCAAGTGAGGATGAATATTTTGACATGACGCACGAGCATGACTGCATAGAGCTGATGAGTCAGGAGACAGCAGGTTTTCCACATGTCTATGATACACCTATTCCTAATGCAGATTTTGAGTTTTTTGTAGATGGCTCCAGATACCACCTGGATGGGAGATTCTACACTGGATATGTAGTAGTATCCTCACATGAGGTAATCCGAGCTGAACCACTCCCGCCGCACATGTCCGCGCAGGAGGCGGAGCTAACAGCGCTCATTGAGGCGTGTAGAGCGGGATCAGGTAGGAAAATTAATGTTTATTCAGACTCAAAGTATGGATTTGGGATCTGTCATGATTTTGGCCCTATCTGGAGAAGTAGAGCTTTTCTTACGTCAGCTGGTAAGCCTATTAAAAATGCAGAATTGGTAAAACGGTTAATGGAGGCACTAATGTTACCAGTCCAGGTTGGCATCATTAAGGTGAAAGCACACACAAAAGGTGACTCACTGGAGGTAGCGGGCAATAGAAGGGCGGATGCAGCTGCGAAAGCAGCGGCAAAGAGGCCTAGGGATCAGAGGATAGTGGCAGGGAGCCAGCAAGTCCCAGCCACAGTGAGTCTGGATGTCCTGAAATCCCTCCAGCATCAGGCTGCCCAAACAGAGAAGGAACACTGGGAGAAAATGGGAGCTGGGCTGAACTCGAATGGAGTATGGGAAAGTAAGGACAGGTTGTGTTTACCAAGGTCCCTGTTCCCTATGATGGCACAAGCAACACATGGCCCCACTCACGCCTCAAAAAGTCACATGTGTAACCAGGTGAATGCCTTCTGGATCGCTCCTGGCTTCAGTTACGTAGCCTCCAAACATGTACAATCCTGCATTATCTGCGCACAACACAACCCAGGTAAAACAGTAAAAGTCCCTAAGAAAGCAACACCCAGACCGCTCTATCCGTTTCAACGACTGCAAATAGACTACATACAACTACCCAAGGTAGGAGTGTATGAATACGTCCTGGTATGTGTAGATCTCTTCTCAGGATGGGTTGAGGCCTATCCAGTAAAATGTGCAAATGCTAAAACAACTGCAGAAAAACTGATGAAGGAACTAGTCTGTCGGTATGGCATCCCAGAAGCCATAGAAAGTGACAGGGGTACACACTTCACTGGAGAAATAATGAGGGACATTATGCAGGCCCTGGGAATAGAGCAGGCATTCCATACCCCTTATCATCCACAGAGCAGTGGAAAAGTAGAGAGATTAAACGGGACACTTAAACTAAAAATTCAAAAGGCCATGACAGAGACAGGAAAGAATTGGGTAGAGTGCTTATCCCTGGCACTCTTTTCAGTCAGACACACTCCAAATAGAAAGACAGGCTTGTCTCCTTTTGAAGTCCTTTTTGGTAGTGCCCCAAAAACAGGTCTCTACTTTCCACAAGTGTTACAGATGCAACACGGCACTATGACAGCCTACGTCCAGGCCTTACAGGAAAGACTTAATGTGGTGCATAAACATGTCTTTTCATCCATTCCAGATCCCAATGCAAGTGCAGATGTGCATCAACTGAATCCAGGTGATTGGGTGGTCGTGCGCAGACATGTGAGAAGGAGCCTAGATCCACGCTTTGATGGCCCATTCCAAGTCCAGCTGACCACATCCACCTCAGTGAAACTTGAGGGAAAACCCACCTGGATCCACGCCAGTCACTGTAAAAAGGTCACTCCACCGGCAGAATGACAGTCTTGCTAATTATCCTGCTAAGTGTAGCAGGGTTGCTGCGCCAAACAAAGACACTGAGCGAACTTTTAACTACGGACTGGGATAATAAACTCATTCGCCACCATATTTCTCTTACTGAGGACATGGAAGGAGAAAAGCCAAAAGACTGTTGGATCTGCACACACAGTCCTATTTCTTCAAAGACTGTGCCTTATTTAGCCTTACCTCTGGAACCACAGGAGGTGTTGGTACCAGACTGTATACACAATGAAACCTGGACTCAATCTAGATTTTTGGGAGAAGATGTACCTCGTGATGTATCTGCTACATTGACTATAGTTGGATGGGTCACTAAACCCTGGTTCCAGCTAAATATCACACGACCCGATGGATACTCGTGGTGGATGGAATACGATTCAGACAAGGGCATAATTGCCAAAATAAAGACTAAGATTCCTCATTCGGGCCCCATTCCCCATGATGGATTATGGTTCAGTCTTCAATACAATGGTGTTGGAAATTGTGGAAAAGACAATAACTGTTTCTATATACATACACATGACTCAACCAAGGACAATGAGACAGTATATCAGAAGGGTATTGAGGGCTGTACATCATCATTTATTAGACGGACTTTTAGGAGGGAGCGGGGTAGCTGTATCTCGGGTATGACCGGAAAACAAATGAACAATACATGGTGTGCTCATAAAGTCATGAAGGGGCTTCTGAATCTGCTTTATTGTATACAAAGTCAAACTCACTTTTGTATTTTCCCAGAGGGAGTGTTTTTGGTTTGTGGGAATCGTGCTCACAAGTGGGTGAGCCCTGACATGAGAGGGGTTTGCACACTTGCCAGACTTACACCAGCCACTTTCATAGTCCCTCATAGTGAAGTAGATGTAGCAGCTGTCCCAATTCATACCTTGTATAAACGAGCAGCAGATAATAAACCCCGGCCAAATGGTAGGCCTCATGTAGTAGAAATGGGAAAAGCAAATAAGGTATTTAGTGCTATTTTCATACACCCTTTCTTAATGCAAATGTGGGACAAGCTAGTAGAGTCCACTGACTACCTGGATGATCAAATTTTTCGGGTTCTTGAGATTCTAAATGCTACCAATGCTATACAAAAACAATTAATTGTAGTCACTAACCAGCATACTATAGTGCTAGACTTTGTGACAGCAAAAGACGGTGGAATGTGTCAAATAATTGGTCCTGCCTGTTGCCATTACATTGACCCTGCAGGCAACCTCCAGGTTAGAGCAGATATACAGAAAACAAGTGAACTTAGGGATAAATGGTTAAAAGAGCACGATGCCAACAAGGACTCCTGGTGGGGAAATACATTTTCTTTTATGAATCCAGCCAATTGGTTTAAGGGCCTAGCAGGTTGGGTTTCTGGCATTATACAAACCTGTATGCAAATATTGTTATTCTGTCTACTGCTTTATATAGCTGTAAAAACATTGATATATGCATTACCTAAACTAATGAATAATGTATGTTCTAAGAGTCCCAGCATTGAACCCTCTGTAGTTTACTACGGACCCCAAATGGCCTCTGCTGACCGGGAGTAGGTGTCCACACTGAGGGTAGATGGGTGAAGTGGTAGGAAGACCCCTCATGGGTACTAGGCCCATGAGCCAGCAGCTCCTGTTTGGACGCCTACTGACCCTGTAGTGAAGGTTATACCATTTACAAAAGGGGGAAATTGATATAGAAGGGTTAATAGTTTCTCTATTTCTTCATTAAAGATTTATTGTTATTAGTAAGTATATCTGATGGTAGTTCATAGTCATGGAGCCTTCGGAATAAGAGACAGGCTCAAGGATTATTATGGTCTCTAAATGTTCTTCTTATCTTCTTCTTATCTCATATGCATGACTCTACATTTTTGTTTTGCTAAAACTTAAAGGTCATATGAGCAACTAGTAAAGTTCAGCTAGAAGTTTTTTTCTTTTTCTTTTGCAATATCACATTGATTTGTAAATGGTATAAATAAACTGTACTTTGATTAAATAAACAGAAGAAATTGATCATGCCCACATGGATGCTGGTCTTTTCTCTCCGAGCGCTCGATCTGGATTAAGGTCTGAAGAGGCCTAATTCAGAGGACCTCACTGGTGATCCCATAAGCTGACTTGTGACAAAACAGAACAGCTACAACAATAGTATACAGAGGGGCAGTGTGTGTGTGTGGGATAGTATACAGAGGGGCAGTGTGTGTGTGTGTGTGTGTGGGATAGTATACAGAGGAGTAGTGTGTGGGGGCGATATATAGCAGGGCAGTGTGTGTGGGAGGATATTATAAAGAGGGGCAGCTTGTGTGGGGGATATTATATAGAGAGACAGTGTGTGTGGGAGATATATTCTACACAGGGGTAGAGTATGTGTGGGGATATTATACATAGGTGCAGTGGGAGAGATATAATGGAGAGAGGTGGTGTAGAGTGTATATTATGGAGAGAGGCGCTGTAGCGGGGTTTATTATGGGGAGGGGCGGTGTAGAAGGTGTATTTTGGAGTGAGGCAGTGCAGAGGGTGTATTATGGAGAGAGGCGGTGTAGAGAGTGTGTTATGGAAAGAGGTGGTGTAGACGGTGTATTATGGAGAGAGGCAGTGTGACGATCGGCTGGAGTGGTGCTCGCTGACTGGTGCCGTCTTGCCTTCTCAAGGCACAGGGATCGCAATTCCTACACCAGGCCTCTATGGAGTCTCTCAGGATGAAGGGCGGGGCTTCGGCTTCGCGCACTTTCTTTGAGAAGATGGTGTTTTGGCACCAGAAGCTGGCGGAATTGGCGGGAAACGGGGATTTTGACTCGCGGTTTCAACTTCTAAGGCGCACGTCACCCAGTAAGTGGGTTCTGCTCGTATCCTGTTCGTGGCGCCATGAATTTGAGGTGTGCTGCCCCTGTGTCAGTAGCCGGGCTGCTCAGATCCGGATCCGCGGTGGCTCGAGGGGTCACAGGACCCGGGGGTCGTGTGGCCACTCAAATGAAGGGGGTATTTAGAGGGCATTGTGTTTAGAGTTCGTGACGCCACCCATGGTGTGTGGTAATGTGGAGTACCACCGTTGCAGTTGGGAGTACCCGGGGGCGATGGAGTGGGGCAGCCAGGTGTTAGAACCCTCCACGGGTGGGGGGAATGCCCCGGGGCTCAGTGATGGTGTTCAGAGAGTGCTGTTGGGTGCGAAGGGGTCACTTTCGTACTCACTCAGTCTATTAAGCTGTCACCGACAACTGGATAAACCAAAGTTTTGTATACCGCTGCCACTGAGGGGAGTTAGTTCAGGTCCCTTCCCCAATGGTGCTGCCTGGTGATCCGTGACCTGCCTCCTGGTACTAAGTTTACTTCTCTGTTGGTCCCGGTAGTATAGAACTAGTCAGGTCCCGCTCCCCACTATGGCTAAGTGTGGGACCTTGCTCTCAGGGTTCACACTTGGGATTTTCTGGACCGTTTTAGTGGAAAGTCCTATCCCCCTCGTTGCGCTTGTAACCCGATTCTGCAGCGGGTGGAGAGTGGATCTTGAAGGTTCCGTTTTCATTGGATCAATTGTTAGGTTGCCTGAAGCTACTCCCTGACCTAGGGTCCACGTACCCCGTCGTGCCCTGGTCCCAGCCCGGTGATGGTACAAGGTCGCCGGCTTTCCTCCTCGACAGTTCCGTGCCCCTTGCCATGATCCCCTGCGACCGGGGATCTACCTCCTCTAGGCCCAGACCACCGTCTGCTACCTAGATGGCTTCTTAGGAGCCCGGCTCCTGACCTCCTCTCTCCTTCACTTGCAACACAATAACTCTCCTGACTCACTGACTCTCCTGACACTCTTGACCTCCCCTAACCAACCACTCCAGTGGGCGACCCTATTACACTCAGGTCGTCCACTAGTGTGTCTGGTGGGTGTGGTGCAGAGTGTATCGTGGATTTTAATTAGCTGATGTAGGCAACAACATGTAGATGGGGACCCATAACCAAGAAGGAGGTGGATATTGCACGCGAGGGCAGATTGTGCAATACCCTGTGACGACCTTAGTCCAGGGGCGTCACAGCAGTGTAGTGGGTGTATTACAGAAAGAGGCAGTGTAGAGGGTGTATTATGGAGTGGGGCAGTGTAGAGGGTGTATTACAGAAATTGGTGGTGTAGAGGGTGTATAATGGAGCGGAGCGGTGTTGATGGTGCATTATGGAGCAAGGTGGTGTAGAGAGTCTATTATGGCAAGAGGCAGTGTAGAAGGTGGGTTATGCGGTGTAGAAGGTTTAATATATAGAAGTATGATGTAGATTGTGTATTATTAATTTTCTAAGGGAAATACTTCATTTTCTGGAACAACTTCAAGGGTGCTAACACTGTTGGCCATGACTGCGTGTTTATATATATATATATATATATATATATATTTTATATACTAGCTGTAGTACCCGGGCGTTGCCCAGGATCGTAACTGTCTCTCTCCCAGTCTCTGTCTGTCTGTCTCTATGTCTGTCTGTCTCTCTCTGTCTCTATCTGTCTGTGTCTCTCTCTATCTCTGTGTCTGTCTGTCTCTCTCTATGTCTGTCTGTCTCTCTATCTCGGTGTCCGTCTGTTTCTGTCTCTTTCCTCGTCTGTCTCTTTCCCTGTCTCTGTCTCTTTCCCTGTCTCTGTCTTTTTCCCTTTCTCTGTCTCTTTCCCTGCCTTTGTTTCTTTCCCTGTCTCTGTCCTTGTCCCTGTCCCTGTCTCTGTCCTTGTCCCTGCCTCTTTCCTTGTCCCTGTCTCTTTCCTTGTCCCTTTCTCTTTCCTTGTCCCTGTCTCTTTTCTTGTCTCTGTCACTTTCCTTGTCTCTTTCCCTGTCTCTGTCTTTTTCCCTGTCTGTCTCTTTCCCTGTCTCTCTCTTTCCTTGTCTGTCTCTTTCCCTGTCTGTGTCCGTCTGTTTCTCTCTATCCATCTCCCCACCGACATCTTATTACCTCACACATAAGCTTTTTATACTAACAGTTTATTTTGTTCCTATAGAAACCACTCACACCTGCTATTAATAATCTAATAGCTCGCAGCTCCATTGACTTTAATGGAGGCATGTTTTTTGAGAGTAACTGTAAAGCGTAGGGTTAAATTTTCCCATCAAAACAAAGTCTATGATGCTCCATGATTTACATGAGGCGTCTGTGCAAAATTTCGTGATTGTAAATGTGACGGTGCAGTTCCTTTAGCGGACATACATACACACACACACATACATACACTCAGCCTTATAAATTGGAGATATATATATATATATATATATATATATATATATAAAATATTCTTTTATATATATAAAATATATATATTTTTTTCCAAGATTGGAGCCTGGGCAGAGTCTCAAGGAGGCCCCAAAATGTTACCAGTATGGGGCCCTGAAATTCCTAGTGGCAGCCCTGTATAGAAGGACTGTAAGGGTATGTGCACACGTTGAGTATTTGTAACAGAAATTTCTGCACCATTTCTGCATCTCTTGGCAGGCAAAATGCTGCAGCAAAAATGAGCATTTGCCACATTTTTGATGCGTTTTTGTAGCATTTTTAACTGACTTCACTGAAGTCAATGAGTGAAAATACTTGCAAAAATGCTGAAAGAATTGACATGCTGCAGATCATTTTCTGCACCAATTCTGCAAATCACAAATAAGCAAAGTGTGCATGACATTTCATGATTTTCATTGACTTTGCTGGGATCAAGATTCCCTTCAGGCTTTCTGACGACAAATCTGGACTTAAAAATGCATAAAACGTTCTAAAAATTCAACTTGTGCACACAGCCCAATACACTGACTAAATTGTTCCCAGCAGTGACCTGGGAGTCAGAGATGCATCCAGGCATTTTCCCCATGCTGTTCCCATTCCATTTCAGTGCTGTTTCCATCCATTTCAGTGATTTTCTTGTTCCTCCAGCCCTCTTGGGGGGGCTCTTGTAGACAAATGCTCGAGTTTCCCATTGATGTACATTATTTTTTTTTACTCAAATCAAGCCCATCCAAGTGTACCGAGCACTCCATCACTTTAGTGCTTGCTCAACACTATTTATGATATAAAAATTCAAAATGTCAGTTGCTCTTTAAATAATCCAAACCATCCTGAACCTGAGCAGAATTTCCATCTCGATATTAGAGTTGAGCGCGGTTCGTGGTTCATGGTTCTCCAGTTCGCGGCTCGAGTGATTTTGGGGCATGTTCTAGATCGAACTAGAACTCGAGCTTTTTGCAAAAGCTCGATAGTTCTAGAAACGTTCGAGAACGGTTCTAGCAGCCAAAAAACAGCTAAATCCTAGCTTGGTTTCTGCTGTAATAGTGTAAGTCACTCTGTGAATCAAACTATTATCACATTTCAGTGTATAGTGTGCGTGAACAGCGCCTTCAGATCACTGCTGTTTCTATAATGGCGATCGCCATTTTTTTTTTTTTTTTTCTTGTCTTCCTTCCCTAAGCGCGCGCGTCTTGTGGGGCGGGCCAGCATGTCAGCCAATCACAGACACACACACACCTAAGTGGACTTTGAGCCAGAGAAGCAACGGCATGTGTGATAGGATCTGCATGTCACATGTCCCTGCATTATAAAACCGGACATTTTCTTCACGAACGCCATTATCTGCCTTCTGCGTCTTTGGTGTCAGACATCAGTGTCGCAGCTCCGTCCTCCTGAGTCCTATAGCCTATACAGCTGTATGCGCTGCATACACAGCGTTAGACAGCTTAGGGAGAGCACTTTCTAGCAGTCCTTTTAAGGGCTCAAAGCGGCAGGGTCAGAGAGCCATAAGTGACAGGTCCTGCAAACAGCAACAGCGTCTGTGTAGCCCAGGTCAGGGATTTCCTCCCTGCATTTCACCATTAGGAGGGAATAGAAAGGCAGGCTTCCATTCCTCTACCCAGAGCACCACAATCCTGCCACTGTACCCTCTTGTCCTCTGCACACTCCAACTCATTCTAAGTAAGCCATTATACTAGCAAACACTCAGTGTACCTAGTGGCATCCTAAACGTGGCTATTGGACTTTGCTATAGTCCCACTAGTGCAAAGACATTAGCAGAGCACATCTGCCTGCATTGCACACTCCAACTTTTTTAAACTAAGCAATTTTACTAGCAAACACTCAGTGTACCTAGTGGCATCCTATACGTGGCTATTGGACTTTGCTATAGTCCCACTAGTGCAAATACATTTGCAGCACGTCTGCCTGCATTGCACACTACAACTTTTTTAAACTAAGCAATTTTACTAGCAAACACTCAGTGTACCTAGTGGCATCCTATACGTGGCTATTGGACTTTGCTATAGTCCCACTAGTGCAAAGACATTTGCAGAGCACGTCTGCCTGCATTGCACACTACAACTTTTTTAAACTAAGCAATTTTACTAGCAAACACTCAGTGTAACTAGTGGCATCCTATACGTGGCTATTGGACTTTGCTATAGTCCCACTAGTGCCAAGACATTTGCAGAGCGCATCTGCCTGCGTTGCACACTCCAACTAATTATAACTAAGCCATTATACTTGCACACACTAAGTGTTTTTTAGTGGCATCCTATACGTGGCTATTGGACTTTGCTATAGTCCTACTAGTGCCAAGACATTTGCAGAGCGCATCTGCCTGCGTTGCACACTCCAACTAATTATAACTAAGCCATTATACTAGCACACACTCAGTGAACCTAGTGGCATCCTATACGTGGCTATTGGACTTTGCTATAGTCCCACTAGTGCCAAGACATTTGCAGCACGTCTGCCTGCGTTGCACACTCCAACTAATTATAACTAAGCCATTATACTAGCACACACTCAGTGTACCTAGTGGCATCCTATACGTGGCTATTGGACTTTGCTATAGTCCCACTAGTGCCAAGACATTTGCAGCACGTCTGCCTGCGTTGCACACTCCAACTAATTATAACTAAGCCATTATACTAGCACACACTCAGTGTACCTAGTGGCATCCTATACGTGGCTATTGGACTTTGCTATAGTCCCACTAGTGCCAAGACATTTGCAGCACGTCTGCCTGCGTTGCACACTCCAACTAATTATAACTAAGCCATTATACTAGCACACACTCAGTGTACCTAGTGGCATCCTATACGTGGCTATTGGACTTTGCTATAGTCCCACTAGTGCCAAGACATTTGCAGCACGTCTGCCTGCGTTGCACACTCCAACTAATTATAACTAAGCCATTATACTAGCACACACTCAGTGTACCTAGTGGCATCCTATACGTGGCTATTGGACTTTGCTATAGTCCCACTAGTGCCAAGACATTTGCAGCACGTCTGCCTGCGTTGCACACTCCAACTAATTATAACTAAGCCATTATACTAGCACACACTCAGTGTACCTAGTGGCATCCTATACGTGGCTATTGGACTTTGCTATAGTCCTACTAGTGCCAAGACATTTGCAGAGCGCATCTGCCTGCGTTGCACACTCCAACTAATTATAAGTAAGCCATTATACTAGCACATACTCAGTGAACCTAGTGGCATCCTATACGTGGCTATTGGACTTTGCTATAGTCCTACTAGTGCCAAGACATTTGCAGAGCGCATCTGCCTGCGTTGCACACTACAACTAATTATAACTAAGCCATTATACTAGCACACACTCAGTGTACCTAGTGGCATCCTATACGTGGCTATTGGACTTTGCTATAGTCCCACTAGTGCCAAGACATTTGCAGCACGTCTGCCTGCGTTGCACACTCCAACGAATTATAACTAAGTTACATTGTCAGGGATATTTATTCTTTATTATTCTGCTGTTAATAAAGCTAGACCACCACTGCAATCTTCACCACCTCTCAATTTTTACTACCACATTTTCAGTCCACAATCTTGTCGCAATCAACATGAGTGGCAAAATGACAGATGCTGGTGGAAAGGGGAAGAGGCGTGGTGGAAAAGGCAAAAAAGGTTTTGTCAGTGGGGAAGGTGCCAAAGCTCCATTATCATCTGCTGAAGATAGACCATCTACTAGCAAAAGTAAGATGTCTACTACTTATTGTGGACAATCCGATGTGCTCCCTTTTTTACGGACACGAACAAGAGGAACAAAGGTAGATGATGGGCAAAAAAGGAAAATGCTTGAATGGATCTCAAGTGGTCCAACAAGTGCCCTCTCAGCCACTTCAAGTACCGCATCCAAAAAACACCATTCCTCTGAGTTGTCATCCCAATCACACTTGATTTCTCCCAGCTCTGAAGTCTCCATCAGCCCTGCACAGTATGGTGGAACTGAGATGGCTGCGTCTGCAGAGCTGTTCAGTCACACTATAGCCTGGGAATCAGAGGTCTGCTCCCAAGCTACAGTGAGTACAGAACAGGAAATGGTCTGCAGTGATGCCCAGACCCTTTGTGACTCAGATTCAGGCCGTGAGGACCAAGTTTCTGAGCATAATGTTGACCCTTTGTCACAAACTGTAACACCTGTGGTTATAGACAATGAGGAACATACTGATGAAGATGAGACGCAGATACCCGATTGGGATGACAACTTAAATATTCGGTCAGGGCAAGAAGAGGCTCGGTCTGAGGGGGAGGGGAGTGCGAACACAACAATTGATGATGACGTTCTAGATCCCACCTACTGTCAACCCCCAGTCAGGCACTCGAGGAGGTCAACAGAGGCGGTGGAGGAGGATGCAACCGACGACGAAGTTACCTTGCGCCTTCCTGGACAGAGTCGGAGCACTGGTAGCACGTCTACAACTGCATCCTCAGCCACCACTCTGCCTATGAGCATTATTCGGGGTGGATCAACAGGTCGCATGGCCTCTAAGCCTTGCCTAGCCTGGGCCTTTTTTCACATCGAAAAAGATCGCCCAACTCATGTGATATGTAACATTTGTCATGATTCTGTTAGTAGAGGTCAAAACCTCAGCAGTTTGACAACTTCTTCCATGAATCGTCACATGAATAAATATCATAAGTCCCGGTGGGAAGCTCACCGTGCTGCAATGCCGGCTAGCGGAGCGAACCATCCACCGCCCGCCCCTTCCAGTGCATCCACGCGCTCTTCATCTTCTAGGACTGTGGGGACAGCTGTCACACCTGTTTTTCCACGCAAAACTTCCACCACTGTAACCGCAACAGGCAGTTTGCTTGTAAGGTCGTCAGTTGGTTTGGAAGGGGAAACAAGTGAGTGTGTACAGCTCTCTCAGACATCGATAGCACCAACGTTGGATGAAGGCAACATCATGTCTCCGCCTGCACTTTCCTCACAAACCTGCATTTTTCCAGGGACACCCTACTCAACACCGTCTACACACAGCAGCCAGATCTCTGTCCCTCAGATGTGGTCAAATAAAAGGCCACTTCCTCCGACCCATGACAAAGCTAAGAGGTTGACTCTATCCCTCTGTAAGCTGTTGGCTACCGAAATGCTGCCTTTCCGCCTAGTGGACACACAGGATTTTAGAGACCTTATGTCTGTCGCTGTGCCCCAGTACCAGATGCCTAGTCGCCACTACTTCTCTAAGAAAGGTGTGCCCGCGCTACACCAGCATGTCGCACACAACATCACCGCTTCCTTGAGAAACTCTGTGTGTGAACGGGTGCATTTCACCACCGATACTTGGACCAGTAAGCATGGACAGGGACGTTACATGTCGCTGACTGGGCACTGGGTAACTATGGTGATAGATGGTGAAGGGTCTGCTGCACAAGTCTTGCCGTCCCCACGACTTGTGTGTCAATCCTCTGTCTGTCCAAGTTCCGCCACAGCTTCTGCATCCTCCACCTCATCTGGGTCCTCCACCTCCGCCCCAAGCCTGCCTGGTCAGGCCACCAGCGTTCTCACTGCGCAGAAGGAATCACGCACGCCTCATTACTATGCTGGCAGCCGAGCGCAACGGCATCAGGCGGTCTTTAGCTTGACATGTCTTGGTAATAAGAGTCACACAGCTGAGGAGTTGTGGTCAGCTCTGCGGTCCGAGTTTAATAAATGGTTGTCTCCACTCAACCTGCAGCCTGGTAAGGCCGTGTGCGACAATGCTGCAAACCTGGGTGCGGCCCTTCGCCTGGGCAAGGTGACACACGTACCTTGTATGGCTCACGTGTTGAACCTTGTCGTGCAGCAATTTTTAACACACTATCCCGGCCTAGATGGCCTTCTGAACAGGGCACGAAAACTGTCTGCTCACTTCCGGCGTTCAAGCGCCGCAGCTGAGCGACTTGCATCGCTACAGAAGTCTTTCGGCCTGCCGGTTCATCGCCTGAAATGCGATGTGGCGACACGCTGGAATTCAACTCTCCACATGTTACAGCGACTGTGGCAGCACCGCAGAGCCCTGGTGCAATACGTCATGACGTATAGCCTGGGCCAACGAGATGCAGAGGTGGGGCAGATCACCCTGATGGAGTGGTCTCAGATCAAGGACCTATGCACCCTTCTGCACAGTTTCGACATGGCGACGAATATGTTTAGCTCTGACAATGCCATTATCAGCATGACGATTCCAGTCATTTACATGCTGGAGCACACGCTAAACACTATTCGGAGTCAGGGGGTGGGACAACATGAAGGGGAGGAACTACAGGAGGATTCATATGTGCAAGGGACAACAACATCACCAAGGTCCAGACGTTCATCATCACCAACGCAGCAGGCATGGGACCATGGGGAACAGGGATCGACAAGGGCGCATGGTAGCAGGCGAAATGTTGAGCAAGGTGCAGGAGAACATGAAGAAATGGAGGACGAACTGTCCATGGACATGGAAGACTCAGCGGATGAGGGAGACCTTGGTCAAATTTCAGTTGAAAGAGGTTGGGGGGAGATGTCAGAGGAAGAAAGAACGGGTAGCACCTCTATGCCACAAACACAGCGTGGACTTGGTCCGCATGGCTGCGCAAGACACATGAGTGCCTTTTTGTTGCACTACCTCCAACATGACAGTCGTATTGTCAAAATTAGAAGTGATGATGACTACTGGATTAGACTACTGGATTAGATCCCCGGTACAAGTCCAAATTTTGTGACATAATTCCAGCCATAGAAAGGGACGCACGTATGCAGGAGTATCAGCAGAAGCTGTTACTCCATCTTAGCTCGGCTTTTCCACCAAACAACCGTGCAGGTGCAGGGAGGGAATCTCCCAGTTGTAACTTGACAAACATGGGACGGTCTCGTCATCTTCACCAGTCTACCCGTACCAGTAGGACCGTATCTGGTGCCGGTAACAGCAATTTTATGGAATCTTTTCATAATTTTTTTAGACCCTCTTTTGCAAGGCCACCAGAGACAACAAGTCTGACACATACTCAACGGCTGGAGAGGATGATACAGGAGTATCTCCAAATGAACATCGATGCCATGACTGTGCAACTGGAGCCTTGCTCCTTTTGGGCTTCAAACATAGAAAAATGGCCAGAGCTCTCCAGTTACGCCTTGGAGATTTTGTCGTGTCCAGCTGCCAGCGTTGTCTCTGAACGTGTATTCAGTGCTGCTGGGTGTGTGCTGACAGATAAGCGCACGCGTCTGTCCAGTGACAATGTGGACAGACTGACGTTCATCAAAATGAACAAGTCATGGATCCAGAAGGAATTTACTACCCCTGTGTCATCCTGGGGAGAGTAAATGCTTGTGGATTTGGAATGTGCTTGATGCAAATCAAAACATCCTGTTTGCAACTAGGGCCCAAGTGCTGCCACTGATGGGGTGGGTGTCTGTGTGGCCCAATTTTTGGAAAAAAGGGAGACTCCGCTTGGAGTAACCCTTGCTTACATTGTTTTTAAAAGAAGCCAAGATGAACAAGTCATGGGTCAGCAAAGACTTTGCTACCTACCCCGGTGTCATCCTGGGGACGGTTAATTATGGGGTATTTTTGAATGTGATTGATGCAAATCAAAACATCCTGTTTGCAACTAGGGCCCAAGTGCTGCCACTGATGGGGTGGGTGTCTGTGTGGCCCAATTTTTGGAAAAAAAAGGGAGACTCCGCTTGGAGTAACCCTTGCTTGATGTGTTTTTAAAAGAAGCCAAGATGAACAGAGCTGGGATCAGCAAAGACTTTGCTACCTACCCCGGTGTCATCCTGGGGACGGATAAGAATGGCGTATTTTTGAATGTGCTTGATGCAAATCAAAACATCCTGTTTGCAACTAGGGCCCAAGTGCTGCCACTGATGGGGTGGGTGTCTGTGTGGCCCAATTTTTGGAAAAAAAGGGAGACTCCGCTTGGAGTAACCCTTGCTTGATGTGTTTTTAAAAGAAGCCAAGATGAACAGAGCTGGGATCAGCAAAGACTTTGCTACCTACCCCGGTGTCATCCTGGGGACGGATAAGAATGGCGTATTTTTGAATGTGCTTGATGCAAATCAAAACATCCTGTTTGCAACTAGGGCCCAAGTGCTGCCACTGATGGGGTGGGTGTCTGTGTGGCCCAATTTTTGGAAAAAAAGGGAGACTCCGCTTGGAGTAACCCTTGCTTGATGTGTTTTTAAAAGAAGCCAAGATGAACAGAGCTGGGATCAGGAAAGACTTTGCTACCTACCCCGGTGTCATCCTGGGGACGGATAAGAATGGCGTATTTTTGAATGTGCTTGATGCAAATCAAAACATCCTGTTTGCAACTAGGGCCCAAGTGCTGCCACTGATGGGGTGGGTGTCTGTGTGGCCCAATTTTTGGAAAAAAAGGGAGACTCCGCTTGGAGTAACCCTTGCTTGATGTGTTTTTAAAAGAAGCCAAGATGAACAGAGCTGGGATCAGGAAAGACTTTGCTACCTACCCCGGTGTCATCCTGGGGACGGATAAGAATGGCGTATTTTTGAATGTGCTTGATGCAAATCAAAACATCCTGTTTGCAACTAGGGCCCAAGTGCTGCCACTGATGGGGTGGGTGTCTGTGTGGCCCAATTTTTGGAAAAAAAGGGAGACTCCGCTTGGAGTAACCCTTGCTTGATGTGTTTTTAAAAGAAGCCAAGATGAACAGAGCTGGGATCAGCAAAGACTTTGCTACCTACCCCGGTGTCATCCTGGGGACGGATAAGAATGGCGTATTTTTGAATGTGCTTGATGCAAATCAAAACATGCTGTTTGCAACTAGGGCCCAAGTGCTGCCACTGATGGGGTGGGTGTCTGTGTGGCCCAATTTTTGGAAAAAAAGGGAGACTCCGCTTGGAGTAACCCTTGCTTGATGTGTTTTTAAAAGAAGCCAAGATGAACAGAGCTGGGATCAGCAAAGACTTTGCTACCTACCCCGGTGTCATCCTGGGGACGGATAAGAATGGCGTATTTTTGAATGTGCTTGATGCAAATCAAAACATCCTGTTTGCAACTAGGGCCCAAGTGCTGCCACTGATGGGGTGGGTGTCTGTGTGGCCCAATTTTTGGAAAAAAAGGGAGACTCCGCTTGGAGTAACCCTTGCTTGATGTGTTTTTAAAAGAAGCCAAGATGAACAGAGCTGGGATCAGGAAAGACTTTGCTACCTACCCCGGTGTCATCCTGGGGACGGATAAGAATGGCGTATTTTTGAATGTGCTTGATGCAAATCAAAACATCCTGTTTGCAACTAGGGCCCAAGTGCTGCCACTGATGGGGTGGGTGTCTGTGTGGCCCAATTTTTGGAAAAAAAGGGAGACTCCGCTTGGAGTAACCCTTGCTTGATGTGTTTTTAAAAGAAGCCAAGATGAACAGAGCTGAGATCAGCAAAGACTTTGCTACCTACCCCGGTGTCATCCTGGGGACGGATAAGAATGGCGTATTTTTGAATGTGCTTGATGCAAATCAAAACATCCTGTTTGCAACTAGGGCCCAAGTGCTGCCACTGATGGGGTGGGTGTCTGTGTGGCCCAATTTTTGGAAAAAAAGGGAGACTCCGCTTGGAGTAACCCTTGCTTGATGTGTTTTTAAAAGAAGCCAAGATGAACAGAGCTGGGATCAGCAAAGACTTTGCTACCTACCCCGGTGTCATCCTGGGGACGGATAAGAATGGCGTATTTTTGAATGTGCTTGATGCAAATCAAAACATCCTGTTTGCAACTAGGGCCCAAGTGCTGCCACTGATGGGGTGGGTGTCTGTGTGGCCCAATTTTTGGAAAAAAAGGGAGACTCCGCTTGGAGTAACCCTTGCTTGATGTGTTTTTAAAAGAAGCCAAGATGAACAGAGCTGGGATCAGCAAAGACTTTGCTACCTACCCCGGTGTCATCCTGGGGACGGATAAGAATGGCGTATTTTTGAATGTGCTTGATGCAAATCAAAACATCCTGTTTGCAACTAGGGCCCAAGTGCTGCCACTGATGGGGTGGGTGTCTGTGTGGCCCAATTTTTGGAAAAAAGGGAGACTCCGCTTGGAGTAACCCTTGCTTACATTGTTTTTAAAAGAAGCCAAGATGAACAAGTCATGGGTCAGCAAAGACTTTGCTACCTACCCCGGTGTCATCCTGGGGATGGATAAGAATGGCGTATTTTTGAATGTGCTTGATGCAAATGTAGCTGTGAAGTGTACAACTGGGGCACAACTGCTGCCACTGAAGGGGTGGGTGTGTGTGTGGCCCAATTTTTGGAAAAAATGGAGACTCCGCTTGGAGTCACCTTGCGGTGTTTTACATGATTTTAGAAGGGCGTGCCATGCCTATATCTGTGTGTCCTCCTCTTTTTCCTTGTCCAGCTGTTTTGTTTTCGCATGAGTATATGTCCTTGTCACTTTCCAATGTGTTTGAGTTGTTTGTCACCTTTAGGACACCTTTGAGGGTGTTTTCTAGGTGTTTTTCTGTGTTTGTGATTGCCTGCCATTGTTTCCTATGCAGTTCGAGTTCGGTTCGTCGAACGTTCGACGAACCGAACTCGAACGGGAGGTCCGTTCGGCGAACCAACCTCGAGCCGAACCGCGACCGGTTCGCTCATCTCTACTCGATATGTAGTTTTATAGTTTTTCCCCCACCTTTGGCACATTGTTCAGTATGATAGTAAAATGTTAGTAATAGTTTTGAGAACTAATGAGCCAGAAGTTTGATAATGATCTTAAGTGCTGTATAATAAATAGTCAGTATAAACAGTTTTCCCTCAACTGTATAACAATGGCTCAGTAGTAGCATGGCAGCCATAGCAGGAAGTAGATTAGCTCTGTGCATATGTATCTAAGTGTTTCCCATACATTGACAGTTTAATGGAAAAGATAGACCTGGTGAGTGTAAAAAAAGATATTTTGCTTACTATTGAAATACATAAACTTATGGGAGCAGCATAACAAACTAAAATAAATGATACAGCATGAGGTAGGAAACATAAAACATTCCTGAACTATTATACTCTCGCTATAGACTAAGCAACACATGGCCATCTCCCCTTATAAGTGTATACAAATCTGGCTTGCGTTTGAGAAGTTACATGCATTGCATGGACGAAAGCTGTGATGCATCGTAATAAAGAAAACATTTCCCATGAAAATGAACATATAGCATCTAGCTGTTGAGGTCCCTTTAAGTATACATGTGCATCCTACACCACATCTGTGAGATTATTATATGGTTTATTTTGTATGATTTGATTATAAAAATGGATATGTGCATCAATTTAGCTCTTCCCAAAATATAGGAAAAAATAGTTAAACTACAAAAGACTGTATGTATAAAAATATATGATAATATATTAGGGGCAAATTAGGTGTTATTGAAATTTTTTTGACCTCTTAAAAGTCTTCATGTACAGTTGCATAGATCATATTATGATTTGACATGTAAATGGTAATAAAGTTAATGTTTTAATGATCATAAGCGTTGTCATAGCTCCCTAAACAGTATGATGTCCCCACAGCCCACAGTATAATGTCTCCCACAGCCCGCTAAACAATATGATGTCCGCACAGCCCAACAAACAGTATAATGTCGCTAATGCCCCTCATATAATATGATGACCCTCTCAGCCCCTCATATACTATGATGTCCCTGAAATTTTATCATGTGATACTTCCAAACCGCTCATGTGATGTCCGCCTCAGCCTCTCATGTGATGTATCCTAGAGCCCTTCATGTGATGTTCCTCACAGCCTCTCATGTGCTGTCTCCCACAGCCCTTCATGTGATGCTTCCCACAGCACCTAATGTGATGTCCACCACAGCCCTTCATATGATGTCCTTTTCTTTCAGGGGTGTTCTTTTCCCATACAGCTAGGGACCTTATATCCTCTGACTCTGGAAATATGGGATTTTTATCTTTTATTCTCAAATCGGGATCTCACATAGGCATCAGCATTTCAATTCTATATGGACTGTTATCACGCTATGGTCACATTGTGCTTTTAAAGCAGTCCTTTATATGTCCTGTATTAATCTATCTATTAACACACAGGTAGGCTCTCTATCATTGAAGGAGCATCCTTCTGCTCTCGGAGGCATACTATATGTGCTCTTCTCCACTGTGGATATTACCTCGTATACTGTTTACCCTGACAGTTATCATAATGCATTTTTCACCACTGTGGAAACACTATTCACACTTTAGCAGCTGTCAAAATAGACAATACTGTATATCTCAGAGGTGGAACATGAGCTAAAATACCCCCAATAGTTGAACCTTGATGAACTTGCTCTGCTTATGTGGGCGGTCCCTCACTAGATGTATATCGTCTGTGTGCTACCTGCGTAGTTTGGACATGTGAAGGGTGTAGTACTTGTGCTGCAATTATATATGAACGCGTATTTGATATGGGTTATGCCCTTTGGGACAAGTACTTTCTCACACTAATAGTGCCACCCCTCTGATGTGCCGCCTCGGCCTTCCAATGATGCACGTCTCCTTTTAATGACTGAGCCACTTCTCTGAAGCCTCCTCCAGGGATACAGAGGTGACGTGCAGCCCCGTTGTCTTGCACATGCCAACTCCGCCCTGAACCGTGATGTGCAGCTTCCTTACCAGTCACATTATCTCTCTAACTCGCTGTGATGTGGGCAGCGACCACTGTTTGCTAAAACATGATTAGCTGTGGAAGATACTGCTCCACAGCACAATCATAGGACTATAGCATTTTCATAACGGAGTCACAAGCTTTTACATAGGGGCAATCTTACAACTTGATGAGATTAAATGTAGTTTGTGACCCTACCCAGGAAATGACGTCAGACGCCCAGCAAACAGCACCAATACTCTACTGTATTTAAAGTCCACACATGGTGAGACAGTTTCCCCTCTATAAGTGCGAGGTGGTGCAACAATGTTCACTAAAGATAAAGGCCTTGTAAATTTTCTAAAAAAAATGAAAAATTGCTGTGACATTTTTAATCCTACAAACATCTTAATTTTAAAAAAGCGTTTAAAAAACTTTGTTGATGTAAAGTAGACATGTTTTAAATATTACTTATTAACTATGTTATGTGGTATGTGCTGTCTATTAAAAAAGAAATTTGTCAGCAGGTTTTTGCTGTCATCTGAGGGCAACATGAGTTATGGGCTGAGGCACTGTGATTACAGCAATGTGTCACTGTGTTTCACTACAATGAATGTTTTTTCACCAGTAGAAAATCACTGCTGGACTAGCTGCCCATGTGCCTCCTGGTCCACCCACTCCCCAACATTAATTAGCAGCTTACTGTAAATATACTATGTACATAGAAATCTGCTAATCAGGGGTGAGGGCGGGCTTAGCTTTTTGAGAACTGAAACATCTAAAGCAAAAACAACTCAGATTGTATCACAACTGATGCACCCAGTAAACTAAGTGGAATCAGGGTCTCTTTCTCTATGTTATGCTGCTTTCAGATGAGGTTTCAAAAACTTGGAGATAGATTTTCATTTAAAGGTATGATAATTGTGATTTGTTTTTTCAAAAATTTGTCAAAATTTTAGATATTTTCATCAATACATGCAAATCATATTGACCTAACTTAACATCTAATATATAGTCAATCACTAAAATGTGTAAAAGCTTTCCAGCTTTATTACCATATAAAGTAACACATGTCAGATTAAAATAATTTGCCATGATAAAGAAGGTGAAAAGATATGGCGGGAAAGGGTTAATATTTTACTGCTTTTAAATAATTGATATATTTTTTATTTTAAAGTTTGATTATGTGTAGGCTTTTTTTTTAAGACTCATACCTTTTTTTTGATTGATAGAATTCTTTAAGCGTTTGTTTTTGCAGAACAATATTTAGTAGCTATATTACCATTTTTGGGTACATAACATTTTTGGACTGTTTTTTAAATTCATGTTTTGAGGGGAAACATGGTAAACAAAAAGAGGAAAATCCAATTTTTTTTTCTAGCATCAAACAAATGGGACAAATTATATTTTTTAGGAGATTGAAAATTTAGAAGTGGTTATACCTAGTATACTTAATTTTTAATTTATTGATTCTTTTCAAAAAGAAAAGCTGATTTGAACACTTAGCATTATTTTTATATTGTACCTACAACTGTTATCAATATTATGTTCATATGAACTCCTCTATGAAGTCCTTAAACACAATGACAACACTATTGGTATCTTGCAGTTTTGTCATGGGGACAAGGGTAAGGTACATGGACTCCATTAGTGTTCCTTCAGATCTAAACAGTGTCAATGACAGTGGTATTTAAGAGGTTGACCACTAGTGATCAAAGTTAGCTCTAATCACTTCTGTTAGTGGAAGAGGAAGGTAACAGATGTCTTACTCAATTGACACCCATAGTTTATGGAGCAATTTAACGTAACATACATGTACCTTATATTTTGAGAAGAGATTAAATTAACAAACTGATGTCATTTTTGACCTATGTTCGCAACCAGAGAAGTAAGAGTAGTGACATTTCAAAGTCGCATACCTTGCAGAAAGTAAAGAAGTTTATACTCCCTTGACAATGCCAATGGATGCAGAAATTACTCAATCTCGTAGACCAATTAAAAGCTAATTCAAGAGAAAGTCCTTGGTTTGATAATTTCTCCACCGCAAATCAAATAATTTTTTTTCTAGATTCATCCCGCGTCATCATACCTAAATATCACAGGATTTTCTTCACCCCCGCCATCCACTACTTCGGATATCCAACATTTTTAGCTTGGCTGATCTATTTTATTTTACCCCTATAAAATGCCAATACAGTATGCCATGAAAAAGGCTCACCCTGATTGGCGAACCTGACAGTTCCCTGACCTAGTGGCCATAGTGAAAGGAGCACAGTTTGATTTGCAGATTAGGAAAAAACCTATAGTGGTAAGTCAACTACTTAAGTGGAGAAATTCTAACCCTCAACAACAGTGACTGTCACCAAATAAGCAAGCACACATGAAAATAATAACTCCCTAAACTGTTGGGATTGTGGGAAACAGAGCATTATGCAGCTAAATGTCAACAGAGGGCCCGAATGAGGATCAGACACCTCAATGAAGCAACGGCAATCCTGTGAGTTTCCTCTATAATAACAATTCCCTTCACGTTTCCCCAAGTCCAAAATAATAATTACATCTGCATGTGAGGGCATGGGAGTTCAATCGATTTTCTAGTGGACGTATTAGCAACCCAAATTTTGATACAGTAAAAAGATGTATTGGAGCTTATCTGCTTAGATTGCGTCTACTGTCAAGGGGTAGAGGAAATGATTGTCAAGTTTCCATTAACTAAACCTATAAGTCTCAATATTCAAGATGCCATGATTTACAAGTACTAAATGTGGTAACTGTCATAACATACATTGCTTAAACAGGTACCTGTGGAGGCCAAATACTTCACTGTTATTGATTTGGTTTTTGATCGGCATTTTTCAGTGTCCCTCTCCATGAGGAGTGTTGGCCATAAATTGCTTCCTGCGTTTGTGGCCAGCAATATGCCTTTGTAATTTTGCCGCAGGGGGCTGCAAACTCCCCAGACAATTTCTCTACCACTTTACATTCTGTCTTGTAGTCTTGGCACCCTGGCTGCCTGGGTACTGTTTTGCTACAGTTCATTGACAACTTGTTGCTGTATTGCCAGGATTTGACCCAATGTTAAAAGTAGTCATTGTTTTTGCTTACCTTTCTTGCCACAAAGTTTCCAAGGAGAAACTGTTTTTATGTGAACCTACTGTCATTTTCCTTGGACACTGTATTTCTAAGGGCATTAAGCATCTCACTCCGGAAAGAATAGCAGCTATTCAAAATCATCCACTGCCAAGAACACCAAGGGCCCTGCCTGCATTTTTGTATTAATCTGTTATTGTCGGTCATAGATTAGAGATTATTCTCAAGCCCTACTGTTCTGATGACTATGGGATACCGGGGAATTGGGGCTCCTAGGCTATACCTCAAGCAAGTGGGCCCTATGCTATCCCTAACCTCAGGGATACTCCTAATGGTGGAGAGGCTTGAGTTTTTTTTCTGTCCCTGCCCCTGACCAGTTCTGATCTGATTCCCCCAAGGCAGGGACAAGAGTGTGACAAAACCAACAGATAAAGACAGACAGGGGAAAACAAAAACTCTGTAACACACAGCACGCACAAAGGTAAAGACAATAAGAGGTTCAGAAGGAAAAACAAGAGCATTAATGAAGCTATAAAATGACAGGGGTAATCTCCACAATTGCATCAAGCAATGAACACCCCACCTCACAGACCAACATAGAATAAACTATAGCTGTCATGGGTGGAAGGTTTCAACCAACAGAAATATCCGCAGTTGCCTCTTTTTGCATCATGGAAGCGGTTATATATAGGTTACAGGTATGTCTCCTTGAAGAGTGCCATCCTATCAACTTGACCTCCAGTACCTATGATTGAATATGGCTGTGATGAAGGTTGCCAATTAGGCAGAATTCAAATTATGCTTTACAAAAGAATCCAGATAGACCACGTTTACTAAACATAACCATGCTAAAATTGTGTCCTTATGTTTGGCATGTTTAGGTCCAGATACATTTATACTGAAAACCATGACCCTCTATGCTTCTCAAAAACAACAACAAAAAAACTCAAAACACGGTGAGGTATTCAAGTACACATATTTGGATCTCTGTGTATTATTTTTGGTTTATGCGAGTTAAGAACGTGCTCAATAACTGTCAGAATGAGACAAAAAACAGAACTTCAAGGCCCATAAAAAACTAATTAAATATATAAATGTTGTGAAGATGTTATCTTTCAAGTCAGTTTTAGGGCAGTTTTAAAATTTATCAAGTGGTTTACTATTAACACTACTCACTGGAGTTCTTTGTTGGCCATTGAAATCATAACAAAATGAATAACATCACCCTTTTAAGGTTAATCTAAAAGAAAGAGACAATGACAAAATCAAAGACTGGTATAATGAAAGACTGAGGTGAAGTTTAGTTGCAATAAACCTTTTGAAGATATCTCCTAAAGCACATTTCCGCATATTTAAGAGAAGTCATTTCTACTAATGTGTCTAATGTATGATGTATTCCATTGGGTTATTATAATTCCAAGCTGGGCCTACGTATTTTCCCCATTATGGTTTCTCGGTGTTTGTTACCTGCCAAGGTTAAACTAAGGGAACAAGAGGTCTATGTTTAGGTTTTTCTTGATGTTAGCTCAGGGGCTAAGATTATCGCCAGTTTGCTTACTCCTCAGGGTTAGAGGTGGACAAGTTATCCAGTCCTGTTCAGATTTTGGCAACTGACTCATCACCTCTCTCCAAGAGATCTTTAGGGAATGTGTATCTGGGTTGGAGTTACGCATAGGTGTACTCTATTCAGAGCGTATTACTTATGTACTCAAAGACCTTCCTGCACAAATTGTCTTAGGCTTCCCATGGTTTCCATTGCATAACCTGATTGTAGACTGGAAGACCCAGGATATAACTTGTGACGACATGGACTCTGTCGTCACAAGTTATATCCTGTGACGACAGGATATAACTGAAAAGGATATTTCTAAAAATTCAGCCAGACATGATGATAGTTTGTTTATAAACTGGGATAAGCTCCTCATTGTTTCTACAAGACTCTTAAGGCCACGTCTCACTAAGTAACATCGCTAGCAACATCGCTGCTGAGGCATGACTTTTGTGACGCAACAGCGATGTTGCTAGCGATGTTGCTGTGTGTGACATCCAGCAACAACCTGGCCCCTGCTGTGAGGTCGCTGGTTGTTGCTGAATGTCCTGGATCATTTTTTAGTTGTTGCTCTCCCGTTGTGAAGCACACATCGCTGTGTGTGACAGCGAGAGAGCAACAACTGAATGTGCAGTGAGCAGGGAGCCGGCTTCTGTGGACGCTGGTAACCAATGTAAATATCGGGTAACCAAGAAGCCCTTTCCTTGGTTACCTGATATTTACCTTCGTTACCAGCGTCCGCCGCTCTCACGCTGCCAGTGTCGGCTCCCTGCTCCCTGCACACATAGCTGGAGTACACATCGGGTAATTAACCCGATGTGTACTCTGGCTAGGAGTGCAGGGAGCCAGCGCTAAGCGGTGTGCGCTGGTAACCAAGGTAAATATCGGGTTGGTTACCCGATATTTACCTTAGTTACCAAGCGCAGCATCGCTTCCATGCGTCGCTGCTGGCTGGGGGCTGGTCACTGGTTGCTGGTGAGATCTGCCTGTTTGACAGCTCACCAGCAACCCGTGTAGCGATGCTCCAGCGATCCCTGCCAGGTCAGGTTGCTGGTGGGATTGCTGGAGCATCACTTAGTGTGACGGTACCTTTAGGAGTCTAGTTTTAAAGTTCTTGACTCATGTAATTGCCTTGGCCAGTGAAGGTCAGATACCCAGACAAATCAATTATGCGAACCTCTCATTGTATTGCTAGATGCAATGTAACTTAGCTGTCCCTCCCTCGTTTCTGCCAGAGACCATTACTACTAAGGATATTTTGTATACGGCTTAAAATCTAGCCAATAAGAGCCCAGTCTTATCCACCAATCGTGACGACCTCAATGGTCTGAATGGAGAGCTCAGGGGTATAAGAAGGAGGATTGTCAATTTCCCGGGTAGACTCTTGCTACATGATACCAATCTAGGATCTGCGGATCCGATTGGCAAGCCATAACCAAACCTGGATTATAATACTACATGGACTTCAGCATCAAATGCAAGGATTCAGCTGCGATATCAAGGACTACCTAAGGAAGGAATCCAGCTTGGGACAATATCCAGTCACCTCACTACAGGCTTTGCGACCCTCAGCCAGCTTCCTAAATCTGGCGTTATTCTATTCTCGGTGGGTGCCCACCGAAAGCGGGGTGCTGCTGGTTTGAAGTAAGTAGCCCTGGAAGCTCTGAGGCACGAACATTGTAATCCCTGGTGAGTCAGCGGAAGGATGAGAAACTGTTGCCGGTTACATTCTGTTTTTTTGCTGGTTATGGGCCATATGCCGTTAATTGTTTGGGGATTCAATAAAGTATTAATATTATGATTCCCTCATCCTGTGTTGTCTGAGTAGTGTTCTGCCCACGGTTAAGGAGGTTGGGCGTTCATTTGGGATGAGCCCTGAGCCATGCTTAAAGGCAGCCAGGTCAGCGGACGAGAGCACCCACTGCCCCCCGTGTCTCCACATAACTAATTTAAGCTCTTTCTGTAAGCAGCACTGTTTAGGGATCTGAATCTCTGCGATAACAACAAGTATCCATTTTTCTGAGTTTTGTGATGTTTTCTCTGAAAAGGGTTGCCAGGAGCTGCTGCTACACAGACCTTATGACTGAGCCATAAGGTTGAAGCAAGGGCCAAATTTACCAAGTGCAGATTGTATAATTTGTCGGGACCTGAGAGACAAGCTCGCAAGTATTACATAGCAGAGAGTTTGGCTAATGGTCACTTTAGGTCATCTTCAGCCTCTGGCTGCATATTTTTTATTTGTCAAAAAGAAAGATGGTGGACTGCGTCCATGCCTGGATTTCTGCATGCTTGCCCAGATTACGGGTCGCAACCCGTATCTGATGCCACTCATTCCGGACCTATTTAACCAAATTTCCGGTGCTAAATTGTTCTCCAAACTCGATCTCAGGGGGGCCTATAATCTGATTTGTGTCCAACAAGACAATGAGTCGAAGACGGCGTTCAATACGCTGGAGGGTCACTTTGAGAATCTGGTGATGCCTTATGGTCTTACCAACGTACCTGCGGTTTTTCAGCACTTTGTGAATGATGTATTTACTCACCTGTTGGGGAAATTTGTTATCATTTACTTAGATGATATTCTCATTTATTCAAAGGATTTTTTCTAACATTTGAAACATGTCAAACAGGTTTTATTGGTCTTCAGGGAGAACAAATTGTATGCGAAATTAGAGAAATGTGTATTCGCCATTCAGGAACTTCCATTTCTGAGTTCCATAAATTTTGCTTCTGGTTTTAGGATTATGAACCATAAACATCTTCTTCATCTTGAGTCAGCACAACATCTTACGCCGAGACAAGCTCAAAGGACATTGTACAGAGCCATTAAAGTGGATGCTTTGTCCAGGAGTTTTGCGTTGGGGGTAGAACCTTGGGAAGAACCAGTGCCCATCCTGTAAAAGGGAGTGGTAGTGTCGGCGCTCAGTACGGAAGTGGAATCTCAGATTGCAGAGGCTCAGCATGAGGCACAATCAGGAAACCCAGCTAACAAGTCATTTGTCCCTCTGAATCTTCGCCTTAAGGTTATGGTGGAACATTTGGTCCTGGCTGGTCGCCCTGGGGTGAATGGAGCTCTGGATCTCATATTGTGTCGCTGCTGGTGGCCCAAAATCCAGAGGAATGTTGTGTCTTACGTGCCTGCTTGTGCCACCTTTGTGTATTCTAAGGCATTGCACTCTCATCCATAAGGTTGTTTGCTACCAAGGAGTGCTCCCAGTAAACCTTGGATGGAAGGTACACAAAGAGGATCAATTGGGTTCTGCACTGTTACCTACTTGGGAAAAGGTACAGCAGCACTTACTTAGCATGGGTTCTAGGTATAAGCATGTGGCTGACTGTGGACGTGTGCCAGGTCTGGACCTATGTATGGGTGATCAGGTGTGGTTATCCATAAAAAAAAAATAAGCTTACGGTGCCCTCACTTAAGTTAGGTCCTTGTTTCATTGGTCCATTCAGAATTATAGCTGTTATCAACCCGTTGTCTTTCCTTACTGTCATCATACAAAATCCACAATGTTTTCCAGAAGTCTCTGTTAAAGAAATTTGTCGCTTCAGTAACTCCTCTTCCTGTTCCCTCACCAACCTTCTTGGTTGATGGTTCTTTGGAGTTCCATGTATCGAGAATTGTTGATTCTCGACTTGTCCATTGCTCTTTTCAATTTCTGGTTCATTGTCAGGGTTATGGTCCTGAGAAAAGGACATGAGTGCCTGCCACTGATGTCCATGCAGAGCGTCTGGTTAGGGCATTTCATTGCGATGCGATGAGCCGGAGAGACCTTATCTTGAGGGACCAAAGGCCCCTCACAGAGGAAGGGGTATTGTCACTCGCTGTCTGGATCAAAACTCACCAAGTGTCACATAGCAGAGCGGATACTCCACATGATTCTACTTTTCAGGTGCACGGACAGACTTGGGCATTAACCAGGTGTAGACTTGTTAGTAATTGGGGTTGCAGGATTTAATTTCTGCTTGCTTGTGGATTGCTGCTGGAGTCATATGTTGCAGGAAAAATATCACAGTCACCTCCGCCCTTTTTAAGATGGTGGAGCCTTGTCTCCCATTCTGATGATAGCTTTATGCAATGCCGGTCATTGTGCTGTGTTATTCAGTTGCTGGTGAACTTCTGTGTGCTGTTTAGTGTGTTGTGGAAATGCTCTTGTCTGATTATTTCCTCCTGATCACTAATTTTCTATACCTCTGTGTGTGATTGCTGAGGGTTTGAGTTTTGGTTTTCCCCTCATCTGTTTATCTACCCCTCTTGTCCCAGCTCTCTCCTGGATGGAGGAAGGGGGAACACTAGACCAGAGTTGTTCAGGAGCTAGTACAAAGAAGGATACACAAACATCGTCACCCTCGGACATACCTTTGGGATCAGTGTCAGCTAGGGTTCCCCTAGCCTGAGAGCTGGTTTAGGCTCCCCTGTCCCAAAAGATCCCATCACTCTGTGTGACAGAGTTCCAGCATAATTGGTAGAACAAAGATTCTGGAAAAGCGACAGCTCCCATTCTCTAGATACAATCCATCGAAATCTGTGCTCCAAGATCCAAATGCCCCGACTACTTTTGAGACCCATGTGCCTAATCCACAATAAGGGGCCACATATTTGGCATTGTTGTAGTGGTAAGAGAGCACTTAACAATTCACGGGATGTGTGCCGCTAGAAGCAGAAGCTGGACACAATGTATGGTCACTAGACTGGCATGTTTGTAAGTCACCATAAAAAAATCACAACGTCGATGTTACAAAACAGTCACTGCTGCCGTAAATGAATTAATTGAGAGATGCTATTTCTACAAGGGGTCATTTTATTTTGTTTTGTGCTGTTTTCTACTGTTCTGGCACTTTAGGGGCTTTGCAAATGCACCCATAAACTAATCTAGCAAAATCTGTACTCCAAAAAAACAAATAGAGCTCCTTCATTCACAAGCCCTACCATGTGGCTACCACAAGATTTTTGACCATATATTGGGTATTATCGTGTTCAGGAGAAATTGTCTAACATATTATGGGGTCATATTTCTCTTTTTATCTATTGTGAAAATTAGAAATTTGGGGCTAAAACAACATTTTAGTGGAAACATTTTTTTTTTCGTTTTCACATCCACATTTTAAAAAATTCACTTAAACTTCTATGGGTTCAAAATGCTCAGCACACCCCTATATGAATTCCATAATGGATCTAGTTGGCAAAATGTGGAAATTTGTGGAGGTTTCTGTTGCTTTGGTACCTCCGGGGCACTACCATTGAGACTTGATGTCTGCAATCTATTCTAGCTAGTAATGGGGAACCTGAACTGTAAAGTTCTGTGTCCGATCTGGACACCTAGTGTGTGTACATGCACCCTGAACATGGAAATTTCAGGGAAGTCTGTGTTACTGTTCATGTTTGCCCACACAGATAAATGGGTAGGGGGTTGCAAAAGGAAGCAAAATGGGGATTAAAGCAGGATAATTATACTTACCAAGTTTCCACGTGGCTGTCACATTGTTTCCGAGTCTGCTCATTAAACCTTATGAATATTCACTTCTTCCCCCATCCACCCTCTGTGACAGTGTTTGTGATAGTTTGTAGTCAGACTGCGCCCCTACCCTCTGTGTATCTGTGATTGATTGCCCTCACACTAGATGTTTGGGTCCCCAAAGTGAAGAGTGAAAATAAATAAATAATTGGCTGTTCTCATGGTACCGCAGCTGTGACCTCAGGTGAATTCACCTGGGGTGAACTTACCTGGGGTGAACTTGTTGAACTCAGTGAACTCACCTCACTGGAACTGATTGAACTCAATGCTGGATTATCGGATTAGGTTATGTGCGCACGTTGAGTATTTGATTGCAGAAATTTCTGTACTAAATCTGCATCTCCAGGCCAAAAAAGTGTCAAAAATACATCAAAAACAGATCATGTTTTTGTACATTTGTCTGCAGGAGATGCAGATTTGGTGCAAATGTCTGCACCATATTTCTGCAGCAATTCTGCATCCCCTGGCATAAAAACACATCAAAACCACATTGCATTTTTGGTTAATTTTTGTGCCAGGAGATGCAGATTTTCTGCAACCAAATACTTAACATGTGCGCATAACCTAAGCTGGTAATCCAGCAGTGAGTTCACTGAGTTCACCTCATGACTAGAGATGAGCGAACCGGTCCCGGTTCGGCTGGAGGTCGGTTCGCCGAACAGAGGTCCCGTTCGAGTTCGGCTCATCGAACGTTCGACGAACCGAACTCGAACTGCATAGGAAACAATGGCAGGCAATCACAAACACAGAAAAACACCTAGAAAACACCCTCAAAGGTGTCCAAAAGGTGACAAACAACTCACAACACATGGGAAAGTGACAAGGACATATACTCATGCCAAAACAAAAGAGCTGGACAAGGAAAAAGAGGAGGACACACAGATATATGAGTATATGCAAGGAAACATCGATTCCATTATTGTGCAACTTGAGCCCTGCTCATTTTAGGCTTACAATCTGGATAAATTGCCTGAGCTCGCCACGTACGCCTTGGGGATCTTGTCATGTCCTGCAGCCAGCGTTCTCTCGGAACCTGTCTTCAGTGCTGCTGGGGGTCTGCTGGCAGATAAGCACACGTGTCTGTCCACTGACAATGTGGACATGGCTCTCAGAGGACTTTTCTTCCCCTGGGTCAGCCAGGGGAGGCGAAAGGCACGCGTATTTTTGAGAGTGCTTCATGCAAAGCATCTTTTTCATTTTGAAAAGGGGCATCAACTGATGTCAGTCAAGAGGGGTGTGTGTGGCCCAATTAGTGGCAACGAGGGAGACTGTGGTTGGAGTCCCCTCGCTGTGTTTCTAAAAGAACCAAAATGAACAAATCATGGCTCTCAGAGGACTTTTCTTCCCCTGGGTCAGCCAGGGGACGGGAAAGGCACGCGTATTTTTGAGAGTGCTTCATGCAAAGCATCTTTTTCTTTTTCAAAAGGGGGGTCAACCGATGCCAGTCAAGTGGGGTGTGTGTGGCCCAGTTAGTGGAAACGAGGGAGACTATGGTTGGAGTCCCCTCGCTGTGTTTCTAAAAGAACCAAGATGAACAAGTCATGGCTCTCAGAGGACTTTTCTTCCCCTGGGTCAGCCAGGGGAGGTGAAAGGCACGCGTATTTTTGAGAGTGCTTCATGCAAAGCATCTTTTTCTTTTTCAAAAGGGGGGTCAACCGATGCCAGTCAAGTGGGGTGTGTGTGGCCCAGTTAGTGGAAACGAGGGAGACTGTGGTTGGAGTCCCCTCGCTGTGTTTCTAAAAGAACCAAGATGAACAAGTCATGGCTCTCAGAGGACTTTTCTTCCCCTGGGTCAGCCAGGGGACGGGAAAGGCACGCATATTTTTGAGAGTGCTTCATGCAAAGCATCTTTTTCATTTTGAAAAGGGGCATCAACTGATGTCAGTCAAGTGGGGTGTGTGTGGCCCAATTAGTGGCAACGAGGGAGACTGTGGTTGGAGTCCCCTCGCTGTGTTTCTAAAAGAACCAAAATGAACAAATCATGGCTCTCAGAGGACTTTTCTTCCCCTGGGTCAGCCAGGGGACGGGAAAGGCACGCGTATTTTTGAGAGTGCTTCATGCAAAGCATCTTTTTCTTTTTCAAAAGGGGGGTCAACCGATGCCAGTCAAGTGGGGTGTGTGTGGCCCAGTTAGTGGAAACGAGGGAGACTGTGGTTGGAGTCCCCTTGCTGTGTTTCTAAAAGAACCAAGATGAACAAGTCATGGCTCTCAGAGGACTTTTCTTCCCCTGGGTCAGCCAGGGGACGGGAAAGGCACGCGTACTTTTGAGAGTGCTTCATGCAAAGCATCTTTTTCTTTTTCAAAAGGGGGGTCAACCGATGCCAGTCAAGTGGGGTGTGTGTGGCCCAGTTAGTGGAAACGAGGGAGACTGTGGTTGGAGTCCCCTCGCTGTGTTTCTAAAAGAACCAAGATGAACAAGTCATGGCTCTCAGAGGACTTTTCTTCCCCTGGGTCAGCCAGGGGACGGGAAAGGCACGCGTATTTTTGAGAGTGCTTCATGCAAAGCATCTTTTTCATTTTGAAAAGGGGCATCAACTGATGTCAGTCAAGTGGGGTGTGTGTGGCCCAGTTAGTGGAAACGAGGGAGACTGTGGTTGGAGTCCCCTCGCTGTGTTTTACATGCTTTTAGAAGGGCATGACATGGCTTGGAGGTTGACTTTCAGCATCTGCAAACTGTTGGCTACCAAAATGCTGCCTTTCCAACACCTGTGGTTATAGACAATGAGGAACATACTGATGAAGATGAGACGCAGATACCCGATTGGGATGACAACTTAAATATTCGGTCAGAGCAAGAAGAGGCTCGGTCTGAGGGGGAGGGGAGTGCAAACACAACAATTGATGATGAAGTTCTAGATCCCACCTACTGTCAACCCACAGTCAGACACTCGAGGAGGTCAACAGAGGCGGTGGAGGAGGATGCAACCGACGACGAAGTTACCTTGCGCCTTCCTGGACACAGTCGGAGCACTGATAGCACGTCTACAACTGCATCCTCAGCCACCACTCTGCCTCTGAGCATTATTCGGGGTGGATCAACAGGTCGCATGGCCTCTAAGCCTTGCCTAGCCTGGTCCTTTTTTGACATAGAAAAAGATCGCCCAAATTATGTGATCTGTAAAATTTGTCATGGTTCTCTTAGTAGAGGTCAAAACCTCAGCAGTTTGACAACTTCTTCCATGAATCATCACATGAATAAATATCATATGGCCCGGTGGGAAGCTCACCGTGCTGCAATGCGGCCTAGCGGAGCGAACCATCCACCGCCTGCCCCTTCCAGTGCATCCGCGCGCTCGTCATCTTCTAGGACTGTGGGGACAGCTGTCACACCTGTTTTTCCACCCACAACTTCCACCACTGTAACCGCAACAGGCAGTTTGCTTGGTAGGTCGTCAGTTGGTTTGGAAGGGGAAACAAGTGAGTGTGTACAGCTCTCTCAGACATCGATAGCACCAACGTTGGATGAAGGCAACATCATGTCTCCGCCTGCACTTTCCTCACAAACCTGCATTTTTCCAGGGACACCCTACTCAACACCGTCTACACACAGCAGCCAGATCTCTGTCCCTCAGATGTGGTCAAATAAAAGGCCACTTCCTGCGACCCATGACAAAGCTAAGAGGTTGACTCTATCCCTCTGTAAGCTCTTGGCTACCGAAATGCTGCCTTTCCGCCTAGTGGACACACAGGATTTTAGAGACCTTATGTCTGTCGCTGTGCCCCAGTACCAGATGCCCAATCACCACTGCTTCTCCAAGAAAAGCATGCCCGCGCTACACCAGCATGTCGCACACAACATCACCACTTCCTTGAGAAACTCTGTGTGCGACAGGGTGCATTTCAACACAGATACTTGGACCAGTAAGCATAGACAGGGTCATTACATGTTACTGACTGGGCACTGGCAAACTATGGTGAGAGATGCAGAAGGGTCTGCTGTACAAGTCTTGCCGTCCCCACGAGTTGTTTCAATCCTTTTTCTGTATGTAGAAGTTAATACACTGCTTCTGCCTCTTCAACCTCGTGTGGGTCCTCCACCTTGGCGCAAACCCTGTGTGGTCAGGCCACCCTTCCTTGTAACTGCGCACAAGGACTACCACACACCTCCTTACTATGCTGGCAGCAGAGCTCAATGCCATCAGGCGGTCAAAGTTTTACTTTGAAATGTATGGGAAATGTGAGTCACACCGCTGAGAAGTTGTGGACGGTTAGCTCTGGATACCGAGTTTCATCAATGGTTGTCTCCACTCAACCAGCAGCCAGGGAAGGCCGGGTGCGACAATGATGCAAACATTGGTGCGGCCCTTTGCTGTGACAATGTGACACACATGGCTTGTGTTGTTCACGTGTTGAACCTGGTTGTCCAGCAATTTTTAAAGCACTATCCTGGCCCACATGGCCTTCTGCAGAGAGCACGGTGTAACGCCTTCCTTGATCCACACACTCAGATGGGCTGTTAATGATAGGCTAGAGGGAAGCCACTCACCAAGCAGGACCCCTAGAACCCTGAAACCCTTTAACCCCTATACAGGGATTAGGAATTGCAAAGGGCCCAAGGTGATTAATACCTGTGGAAGGCTGCAGTTCCAGAGAATAGTAGTCAGGCAGGGTCAAAACATTAATTGAGGAACAGGAACAGAATGGGATGGCCAGGACTTAATCAGAAAACAAGCAGAGGTGAAATGCGGATCGGCCAACAAGGTACATAAACAGCAAGCAGGAAAAGTAGTCAGGTAACAAGCACACAAAATCATAAAACTGAACTGGGGGTAAAAGTAACCAGAGGTCATAGCTATGTCTGGCAGTGGTCTGCAGACAGGATGGGCATAAAAAAGGGTGTGGTGTCTTCCCATTGGTTGTAGCTGAATGATGGTATTTCATCTGTGAGATACCCACCAGCTACATTCAGCCAGAGATTCTGCATCTGTCAAGGTAATGCAGCCCAGTGGGTGAGCATAACCTGCGTCCATCTGCGCCGCTGGCATCGACTCCTCTCCCATCATCAGCACTATTCATGAAAGGAACACGTTGTCACCTGGCGACCGGAGTACAAATTGACGGAGCGGACTGCGTTGGTGACTTAACAGCCGTGTGCGGCAATGATGCAAACCTGGCTGCGGGCCATCGTCAGGGCAATGTGACACACATGCCTTGTATGGCTCACGTGTTGAACCTAATTCTCCAGCAATTTTTAAAACACCATCACGGCCTACATGGCTTTGTGCAGCGTGCACGCTCGCTATGTGCTCACTTCCATCGTGCGCACACAGCAGCTCAACAACTTTCGTCGCTACAGAAGTCTTTAGGTCTGGTGGTTAAACGCCTGAAATGCGATGTGCCCACACGCAGGAATTTGAATCTGCACATGTTGCAGCGTTTGTGGCAGCACCGCCGAACCCTGCTGCAATACGTTATGACATATAGCCTGGGATAACTTGATCCAGAGGTGGTGCAGATCACGCTGCTGGAGTGGTGTCAGATCAAGGATCTATGCACCCTGCTACACAGTTTACAAATGTCGACGAAGATGTTTAGCACTGGCAATGTCATTCTCAGCGTGACAATTCTGGTCATCTACATGATGGAGCGCACTGTAATTATTATTCGGAGTCAGGTGTTGGGACAAGAGGAAGGGGAGGAAATACAGGAGGAGTCATATGCGGAAGGGATAACAAGATCTACGAGGTCCAGATGGTCAGCGGCACCTATGCGGCAGTCATGGTGAGGGAGAGGGATTAACAAGGGCGCATAGTATCAGCAAAAAGTGTTGAGGAAGGTGCAGGAGCCCATGAAGAAATGGAGGACGAACTGGCGATGGGCATGGAAGACTCAGCAGATGAGTGAGAGCTTGCTCACATTTCGGTTGTGCGAGGTTGTGGGGAGAGGGCAGAGGAAGGAGGCACGATTCTCACCTCTCTGCCACCAACACGCCAAGGACTTGGTCCTCCTGGATGCACAAGACACATGAGCGGCTTCTTGCTGCACTACCTACAACATGACCCTCGGATTGTACGAATTCAAAGTAATCCAGAATACTGGGTTGCCACACTGTTACATCCCTGGTACAAGACAAAATTTGGCAAAATAATTCCTGCCATAGAAATGGACGCACGTATACAGGAGTATCTTCAGAATGTGGTACGCAATCTTAGATCTACTTTTCCACTAAACACCAGTGCTGCACAGAGTGAATCTCAACGCTTTGTCATGGATAGGAGGAAATGGTCTTTTACTTGTCCACATCGGAGGGACCGAGGGATGGCTGCTGTGCTGAGATGGCGTTGAGTACGGTGTCCCTGCAGAGTTGCACTTTTGGTCATATACCAAAATGAGTTGAAAAAGGACAGATGCTGGTGGAAAGGGGAACAGGTGTGTTGGAAAGGGGAAAAAATTTTTGGTCCGTGGATTTCGTGGTTAAGCAACAGTAACATTTGCTGAAGAAACACCATCTGTTACAGTGGGACTGGCAGATTTGGATAAAGTGGTATATACTATGTTACCGCTATATAACGAAAATTAATAAGAAAAGAAAGAGAAAGGTATATATCCCCATCAGCAGTCAGTGTCCACCGTGCTCCCAGTTGGAAAAGGAGAGGTTGGCAACTGGAAGGTTTGGTGGAGGATACAGAGCTGTGTGGCTATGAAACTAATAGTAGCCTGAACCGAGTTAGACGCCATTCGGATCTGGAGACTGTGAGCCCTGTTAGCGTCACAGGGTCCACATGCCCACCCAGCCCAGGAACTCCCTGTTAACAACACAGGGGCCATTGAGTACGCTGACCGTGTGCGTAGGGGCACACCTGTGGACAGCAGGCGCATCAGCAGCAGCAGGCCTGTTAATGCCACTGGGCTGCACAAGCAGGACTGGTAGGACAGGAGCTGGTCTTAACCGTTCTGCGTTACCAACTGTGGTGGTGGCCTGCATCGACACCCTATCCCTGCCTACCTCTGGCCTAAAGCCGCAATGGGTTCAACAGATGGAGGTGTGCTCTTTCGGAGCATAATAGAAGACTGCACACCTCCTTGTTGGCTCCAGCCCCTTTTATAACCTGGGTCCGCCCCAAACCAGGGTGAACCACAATGCACCTCCTGGAGACAAAAGTAGAGTGACACGTCATGAGTGGCATAACTAGCGTCCTATTTGGAACCGCAACTTCAATGATGACCTCATAGCTGCCATGACCCAAACACCTCACCAGTCATCGTCTGACCATCAATAATGCGGTGAAAAGTCATAGGGGTGGGCCTCTGCAAGCCATTTGGGAGGACACCTGATGCCCTGTGGTCTATATGTTCCCCCCCACATCAGGGGCAGGGCCAAAGAGTTCATTACCGGACCTAGTCTCTGATGCAGTAAGTGCCTGAGCATGCTCAGTAGCATGAAATACAGTCTCTGAAAAAAGACTATCAGCTTTAGCATGGTGTCTAGGCACAAAACAGGACTTAGACCCGGCACGGAATGCAAGCACCTGTGCAAAGAGGCTTTTCACACTTAGTGTGGGAGCATGCGCTGTATCCCGAAATGAAGACTTAGCGTCAGGAATAACACAGTCAGGCTGAGCATACTCACTAGGCGAAACACTGTAATTAGGCTGCAGCTGGGGTAAATCGGCACACGCATGCGCACTAGCTGCCTCTCCACACTTTGACGTGGAGGGGAAATTGCTCTTGGAGATGCTGTCTATGAACAGAAGGAAAAGCTAAAGGAAGCCTGACTTTCTATCCCTCCGAATTATCAAATGCAGCAATGAATTCCATGAGTTTGCTATAACATTAGCGTAGCAAAATGTGCATGAGGGTGTCATGTAGAGGTGCTATAAATAGCTTGTCACCAGTGGGGCACTAATGGAATACAACAGCCAGTTCTATGATGCCACTAAATGGCAGTATTTTTTGCTATCATTATAGCTTATTAAAAACAGAGCAGGAGGGTGTCATGCAGAGGTGCTGCACATAGATTTGCACTAGTGTGACTAGACAAAAGTCCAATAGCCACGTTTAGGATGCCACTAGGTACACTGACTGTTTGCTAGTATAATGGCTTAGTTAAAAAGAGTTGGAGTGTGCAATGCAGGCAGACGTGCTGCAAATATCTTTACAATAGTGTGAATAGACAAAAGTACAATAGCCACTTCTTGTATGCCACTAGGAACACTGACTGTTTGCTAGTATAATGGCTTAGTTAAAAAGAGTTTGAGTGTGCAATGCAGGCAGACGTGCTGCAAATATCTTTACAATAGTGTGAATAGACAAAAGTACAATAGCCACGTTTAGGATGCCACTAGGTACACTGACTGTTTGCTAGTATAATGGCTTAGTTAAAAAAAGTTGGAGTGTGCAATGCAGGCAGACGTGCTGCAAATATCTTTACAATAGTGTGAATAGTCAAAAGTACAATAGCCACTTCTTGTATGCCACTAGGTACTCTGACTGTTTGCTAGTATAATGGCTTAGTTAAAAAGAGTTTGAGTGTGCAATGCAGGCAGACGTGCTGCAAATATCTTTACAATAGTGTGAATAGACAAAAGTACAATAGCCACTTCTTTTATGCCACTAGGTACACTGACTGTTTGCTAGTATAATGGCTTAGTTAAAAAAAGTTGGAGTGTGCAATGCAGGCAGACGTGCTGCAAATATCTTTACAATAGTGTGAATAGACAAAAGTACAATAGCCACGTTTAGGATGCCACTAGGTACACTGACTGTTTGCTAGTATAATGGCTTAGTTAAAAAGAGTTGGAGTGTGCAATGCAGGCAGACGTGCTGCAAATATCTTTACAATAGTGTGAATAGACAAAAGTACAATAGCCACTTCTTGTATGCCACTAGGTACACTGACTGTTTGCTAGTATAATGGCTTAGTTAAAAAAAGTTGGAGTGTGCAATGCAGGCAGACGTGCTGCAAATATCTTTACAATAGTGTGAATAGACAAAAGTACAATAGCCACGTTTAGGATGCCACTAGGTACACTTACTGTTTGCTAGTATAATGGCTTAGTTAAAAAAAGTTGGAGTGTGCAATGCAGGCAGACGTGCTGCAAATATCTTTACAATAGTGTGAATAGACAAAAGTACAATAGCCACTTCTTGTATGCCACTAGGTACACTGACTGTTTGCTAGTATAATGGCTTAGTTAAAAAGAGTTGGAGTGTGCAATGCAGGCAGACGTGCTGCAAATATCTTTACAATAGTGTTAATAGACAAAAGTACAATAGCCACTTCTTGTATGCCACTAGGTACACTGACTGTTTGCTAGTATAATGGCTTAGTTAAAAAAAGTTGGAGTGTGCAATGCAGGCAGACGTGCTGCAAATATCTTTACAATAGTGTGAATAGACAAAAGTACAATAGCCACTTCTTGTATGCCACTAGGCACACTGACTGTTTGCTAGTATAATGGCTTAGTTAAAAAGAGTTTGAGTGTGCAATGCAGGCAGACGTGCTGCAAATATCTTTACAATAGTGTGGATAGACAAAAGTACAATAGCCACGTTTAGGATGCCACTAGGTACACTTACTGTTTGCTAGTATAATGGCTTAGTTAAAAAAAGTTGGAGTGTGCAATGCAGGCAGACGTGCTGCAAATATCTTTACAATAGTGTGAATAGACAAAAGTACAATAGCCACTTCTTGTATGCCACTAGGTACACTGACTGTTTGCTAGTATAATGGCTTAGTTAAAAAGAGTTGGAGTGTGCAATGCAGGCAGACGTGCTGCAAATATCTTTACAATAGTGTTAATAGACAAAAGTACAATAGCCACTTCTTGTATGCCACTAGGTACACTGACTGTTTGCTAGTATAATGGCTTAGTTAAAAAAAGTTGGAGTGTGCAATGCAGGCAGACGTGCTGCAAATATCTTTACAATAGTGTGAATAGACAAAAGTACAATAGCCACTTCTTGTATGCCACTAGGTACACTGACTGTTTGCTAGTATAATGGCTTAGTTAAAAAGAGTTTCAGTGTGCAATGCAGGCAGACGTGCTGCAAATATCTTTACAATAGTGTGAATAGACCAAAGTACAATAGCCACTTCTTGTATGCCACTAGGTACACTGACTGTTTGCTAGTATAATGGCTTAGTTAAAAAGAGTTTGAGTGTGCAATGCAGGCAGACGTGCTGCAAATATCTTTACAATAGTGTGGATAGACAAAAGTACAATAGCCACGTTTAGGATGCCACTAGGTACACTGACTGTTTGCTAGTATAATGGCTTAGTTAAAAAAAGTTGGAGTGTGCAATGCAGGCAGACGTGCTGCAAATATCTTTACAATAGTGTAAATAGACAAAAGTACAATAGCCACGTTTAGGATGCCACTAGGTACACTGACTGTTTGCTAGTATAATGGCATAGTTACAAAGAGTTGGAGTGTGCAATGCAGGCAGACGTGATGCAAATATCTTTGCAATAGTGTGACTAGACAAACGTACAATAGCCACGTTTAGGATGCCACTAGGTACACTGACTGTTTGCTAGCATAATGGCTTAGTTAAAAAGAGTTGGAGTGTGCAATGCAAGCAGACGTGATGCAAATATCTTTGCAATAGTGTGACTAGACAAAAGTACAATAGCCACGTTTAGGATGCCACTAGGTACACTGACTGTTTGCTGGTATAATGGCTTAGTTAAAAAGAGTTGGAGTGTGCAATGCAGGCAGACGTGCTCTGCAAATGTCTTTGCACCAGTGGGACTATAGCAAAGTCCAATAGCCACGTTTAGGATGCCACTAGGTACACTGAGTGTTTGCTAGTATAATGGCTTAGTTATAATGAGTTGGAGTGTGCAGAGGACAGGAGGGTACAGTGCCAGGATTGTGGGGCTCTGGGTAGAGGAATGGAAGCCTGCCTTTCTATTCCCTCCTAATGGTGAAATGCAGCGACGAAATCCCTGACCTTTACTACACAGACGCTGTCGCTGTTTTCAGGACCTGTCACCTATGGCTCTCTGACCCTGCCGGTTTGAGCCCTTAAAAGGACTGATAGAAAGTGCTCTCCCTAAGCTGTCTAACGCTGTGAATGGAGCGCATACAGCAGTATCGGTGATAGGACTCAGGAGGACGGAGCTGCGACAGTGATGTCTGACACCAAAGACGCAGAAGAGATAATGGCGTCCTGGAGGAAAATGTCCGGTTTTATAATGCAGGGACATGTGACATGGACATCCTATCACACATGCCGTTGCTTCTCTGGCTAAAAGTCCACTTAGCTGTGTGTGTGTCTGGGATTGGCTGACATGCTGGCCCGCCCCACTACACGCGCGCGCTTTGGGAAGGAAGACAAGGAAAAAAAAAAAAAAAATGGCGATCGCCATTATAGAAACAGCAGTGATCTGAAGGCGCTGTTCACGCACACTATACACTGAAATGTCATAATAGTGTGATTCACAGAGTGACTTACACTATTACAGCGGAAACCAAGCTAGGAATTAGCTGGTTTTTTGCTGCTAGAACCGTTCTCGAACGTTTCTAGAACTATCGAGCTTTTGCAAAAAGCTCGAGTTCTAGTTCGATCTAGAACAGGGCCCAAAATCACTCGAGCCTAGAACTGGAGAACCTCGAACCACGAACCGCGCTCAACTCTACTCATGACATGCCTGAATTCAATAAATATAAGTTCCAGGAACCTTTACAAATGAAATTTGCAAGCAGGCTTAATGTATGGCACAGCGTACAGTGGGCAATGATGACACAAACTATGATAAATTCAGTCCCAGGCAGTGTTTCTGCTCAACCTATCTAGGACCCAGAGGAAGTCCAGTGTGAATGGACCAATCAGCGCACGCATATGGGGTGGAACCAACTACAGCGCTGACAGCAAGTAAGAGTTTTGTCAGGTTAGCTCCAGCAAGCACGGTGCGCTGCAGTGACAAAGACTGCATGCTGTCTAATAACAGAAGCCTTCATGGGCAACTTTATGTTCCGGGGCCCGGAGTAACAACTCCCTCTGCCCCCCCAGTAGCTGCCTAAGGGATTTATGAAGCTAATAAACCTACCCTTGTTGGACTAAAAATGTTGCCGATGTGAACGCTGCCCAGTACCTAATACATACTGTACGTGAGCAAATCCCGACAATAAATCAATAAATAATATATATATATATATATATATATATATATATATATATATATATATGTGTTATTTATGAACTGCAAACGTATTCCATACAATGTTTTTCAGCAAAATAATAAAATATTGTCATATTGTCCACCCATTGGGGTGATTGTGGCTTGAAAGACGTAATACATGGTGAAATTTTGTGGCTGCATCTGTCTAACTTATGTCAAAGAAATGACAATTCATTAAATTGTCATTTTCTTGCAAGGAAAAAATGATGGTTCTTATAGAAGCAACTTACATTGTCACCTTCCTATTTCTACACTACTTTCTTAAATATTTAGGCCAATGAGTCATATTAAGCTCTCTTGAGGACCATGTAGCTATTACATCTGTCAAACATGGAGGATGGATTAATCAGACTGGTCCCTGTTGGTTAAGGATTACTTTCAAACGCTCTGAATAATGCTGGCCTGTCAAAATAACGTTTGACACTAAATTTTACCCACATTTTGGCTCAGAAAATAGAAGTAGCTCAGACACAGCAGATGGATTTTCCAAGCTACTCAAAGGACACATGCACCAATATTCAAAGGCTTTTCACCAGAAGCACAAAGCTAGATAAACCCTTTTCAGAGCAAACCAGAGATATTGGGAAAGAAAATAATGCAGTTCCTGCTTGGCTTGTTATTACAGCACTTTGATGCAGAATGCACAGCAGATTAAATAGTTTGTATTATTACTTGTAGATATTGTACATATTGAATTATAGAAGAAGAATTAAATTGCTCCCATCAAATGCACATGTACATACCTCGGATACAAAAAAAAATTACCTGATAAAAACGAGTGTTTTTAACCTAATGAAACATTTTTAACCACTTATGGGGGAACTAAGAATAAAACACAGGCATATTTTCCAGTTTGAAAGAAATCTTCATTGTTTACACGAAGTTGGCAAAAAGAGAAAAAAAAAACTTTAGCAATTATTTTTTTCCTTTACTCCTTCTATATTTAGAATTATTTTCTTTGTGCCTGAATCTAGATAAGATTCATCCAGGAAAATACATTTATGTGGCCTGTTTTTATCTTATTTAAACTGAACATTGCACTATAATAGCAGAAAAATATTTTGCTGGTATGAAATGTATTAGTTTTAGGCCAAAATATATATATAAAAAAAATTACATTAAGCACATTTCAAATAGTAGAATTAATAAAAGATGTGAATAAAAACAAATTTGTTTATTATATACATTTGGTGAAAAAAGTATTTACACAATGACAGAATTTTTTAATTTAGCCAGTGTACAACAGTATAATAGATTTGATGCAACGTCATGCCGAACCATTGTTGACCAGGCTAGTGTCATTTTTCGTAGCCATACTAGCTTCCCCATTATGCCCTTTAGCTGTGACACCTAGCACATTACCATACCTTGTACATTGGTGGTCAGTCATAGATCAGCATTCCCGGTAAGGCATAGGACTTTCAGTTTGTACACAGAGTTGATTTCCATCTTGATTCCACTAGGTAAGTTGCGTATACAGTTGAAACCAAAAGTTTACATACACGATCTAAAAAGACACATCTGCATGTTTTTCTCACTATCTCGCATTAAATCAGAAAAAAACTTTCCCATTGTAGATTTATTATGAACCAAAATTATTTATATTTGCCAAATGTCAGAATAATTAGAGAGAGAATTTTTTAAGGCATTTTTATTATTATCTGCAAAGTCAAAAGTTTACATATAATAAGAGTACTATGCCTTTAAACAATATAGGACAGCCCATATGATGATGTCATATCTTTGGAAGCTTCTGATAGGTTTATTGGCAACATTTGAGTTAATTAGAGACACACCTGTGGATGTATTTTAACGCACACCTGGAACACACTGCTTCTTTATGTAGCATCATGGGAAATTCAAAAGAAATAAGCCAAGATCTCAGGAACAGAGTATGGCACAACTGTAATCCTACCAAGACATGGCTGTCTACCAAAACTGACATCCCAAGTAAGAGGAGTACTACTGTAATTAGAGAAGGAGCAAAAAGGCCCATGGTCACTGTGGAGGAGCTGCATCCACAGCTCCAAAGCTCAGGCGGGAGAATCTGTCCACAGGACAACTAATAGTCATTCACTCTGGCCTTTATGGAAGAGTCGCAAGACGAAAACCATTTTTGACTGGGAGTCATAAGAAGTCCAATTTGGAAAAAAGCCATGCAGGCAACACAGCTAGAGTGTGGAAAAGGGTACTCTGGTCAGATTAGACCAAATTTGAACTTTTTGGACTAAATGTAATAAGCTCCTTGTGGCAGGAAACAAACACTGCATATCACCCTGAAAACACCATCCCTACCTTCAAACATGGTGTGGCAAAATCATGTTGTGGGGAAGGATGCTTTTCTTCAGTAGGGACAGATAAGCTGTTCAAAGTTGATGGGTAGATGGATGGAGCTAAATACAAGGCAATCCTGGAGGAAAACCTGTTAGAGGCTGCAAACGATTTTAGACTGGGGCGAAGGTTCACCTTCCAGATGGACAATTGCCCTAAGCATAATGCCAGAGCTACAATGGAATGGTTTAGATCAAAGCATATTCATGTGTTTGAAAGACCCAGTGAAAGTCCAGACCAAAATCTTATTAAAAATCTTTGAGAAGACTTGAAAATTACTCTTCACAGACCCTCTCCTTCCAATCTCACTGATCTAGAGCTATTTTGCAAGAAGGGGCAAAAAATTCAACCTATAGATGTGCAAAGCTGGTAGAGACATAACACAACAAAATGGTTGCACATGGCTCCTGTTCTTTTTCAATGGCCACCAGCGCATAGTCTTTTCACACAGTCTGTTAAGGCGTACAGTACGGGCAACGGACAAGATAATCCTGTTCGTGATGCCAAATTGACACGCCCGCATCGGGGCCATGGGGTGACTCATTACCCGGCAGTGGTTCTGCTCCTGGGGCGCTGCAGTGGCATGGCCCGGCTCCGTGACCCCGGTGGTGTCGTTTAGGGAATAGGAAGGGGATGATGATAGTTTATTCGTGACACCACCTGTGGTATGCAGCAAGTTAGGTCTGCTGCGGGATGAGGCTCCCCGGGGCAGATGGTGATGCAGTTTAGCTGGTGTAGCTCTCCACAGGTATAGCTGGGCCCCAGGGCGGATGGGGGTCGTAGTAATCTATGATGGCAGGCGTATCTGAAGCAGATTCCAAGGTAACACGACTAGCCAGTGACTGCCTTCGGAGTTTTACTGTGCTGGGCTCCAGCTGAAACCAGGTAGTTCGGAGGTCAAGTCTGGTGCACCCTTCTTATGTGTACCTTCCCTGACCGTCTTCCTGCGCTTGCTTCGCCCTCCTGCCTTGCGCCCTCGCTTACTGAACCCTGTGCCAGTGCCCGTGGACCCTGTTGGGTGGCGTGAAGCTCTATCCCTTGGTCCTTTGGGGTCACCTTCCAGCGAATTCATGTGCAGATGTGGCTATGGTGCTTTAGTCGCCTCAGCCCCTGGTTTTACTAGCGGAGTATGTAGGTTCTACTCCTCTAACCTAGGGACCAGTCCCGAGTTGCAGCCAAGTTCTTCCACCAGTAGATTATATGTGGAACAATGCCATGAGATGTTATGGCACTCCCGTGGTCTCTAGGACCCTTTCTCTCTTTGCCCGGGCCGAGCAGTACTAACTTCAGGCCTCGGATCTTTGCTCCCCCACTGCTCCTTCTAACTGTCCTTCTCACTCCACACTTCACACTGTGTTCCCATTTGTACTACCATGTTCCCACGCCTAAGACGCCACCCCCCCAGCCTGGCTTCGGGTATAATCACGCCCTTGCCATGATTTGTTTCTGAGCCTAGGTGTTGTGCTTTTGTGTGAACCGGTGTTGACCTCCTCCATACCCACGATGGAATACCACACCTCTGCATGAGGTGCAGTACCTCTGTGGTGACTGAAGCCTCAGGAGTGCCACAATGGCTCATTTCAGTTGTATATTTTTAGGGACTCAGATGAAAGTTCCAGGATGGAGGAATTTTAATGCACAACTAAATGCAGTGTGAACATTTTCTTAGACTCTAGAAAACATGTAAATATATTAACCAAGATAGCAGTAGAAAAGAAAAAAAAAGTATTTGGTGATGTCCATGCCATGCGATGTTTGGCTCTGTGCACACTTTGTGGCACGGCAGCGTCAGACCCTGTTCACACTACAGAGTCTGACAAGCAACCGGATGCTTCAGTATTGTTTAACAAGAGCTGGCATCGGCTGATTCTGGTTCACTGGCCTTTCACCCTGCATGAGTTAATTCCTGCAGACTGGTGAACAGGAACTAGGAGCTCAGGTTACTAATTGCCATGTGCAGCTGCCTCCTTCCTATTTAAGGCATGGTTTTCTTTCAGTATGTGACAATGATAGCTTCAGTAGAGCTTCAGCTATCCGAGTCTTTGTGGTGACCCTGTTTATGGTGATCTGTTTTGCGATTTTAAGTGATGTGGATATTCCTGAGTTGTGCGTTTGTTTCCATCCCCTTTCTTTATTACCCTGTACACATTTAGACTCTCCTTTATGTTTGGTTTTCTGGCTCACCCCAAGGGTGGGTTAGAGGGGGAGTAAGATCAGGGCTCGGAGAGAAGTCAGGGTCACACTGGTGATTCGTGCATGGCTACCATCAAGCCTACCTCCGAGATAAGTGACAATGCAGGGTCTCAAAGTCTGAGGGCCAGCCTAAGGGCTCCAGTTCTGCTATTACGAGGGGTTGCTGATAAGTATTTGGCTTTACCCAGAAAGAAATGAGATAGGATGATGAAACTTTACATTTATTCCACATACTCTCCACTGATGTCAACACAATTCTTACATCAGTACTCCAAGTTCTGTAAGCCTAACAAAAAGAAGAATTTTAGTTGTGCCTCAAACCAGGCATCCGTAGCAGCCATGGCATCAGAAATGGTGTGAAATTTGGTACCCTTGAGGTGTTTCTTCAGGTTTGGAAACAGATGATAGACAGAGGGATCTAGATCTTGTGAATAAGGTGGGTGGTCAACCAGCTGCAAACCCAGCTCTGCCAGTTTGCCATCGCTTGTGCAGTGTGAGCGGGGGCATTGTCTTGCAGGAACAAGATTCCTATGGACAGCTTGCTGGGCCTTTTGGCCTTCAGAGCTGCTTTCAATTGGTCCAAAAGTTTGATGTAATACCTTCCATTGATAGTGGAACCCTTTTGAAGGTAGTCCAGTAGTAGCATTCCCTCTTTATCCCAGAACACAGACGCCATCAGCTTAGTGGCTGATTTTTGCGCCCTGAACTTCTTTGGATGAGGAGAACCACTGTGCCTCCACTTTTTTGACTGCTCCTTGTTTTCAGGGTCATACAAATAAACCCAGGTGTCATCCATAGTGAACAGTCAATCCAGGAAGTTTTTATCGGTCCAGAAATGCTGACAAATGGACTTGGAAGTTTTCACTCACATGCTTCTCTGATCTGTTGTCAAATATTTGGGGAATCACTTTGCAGATAGCTTCCTGATGTTCAAATATTCATGGATAATGACACAAACACGTTCACAGGAAATCCTCATGATGTCTGCTATTGCTTTAGCTGAAATTCGTCAATTCTTCAGTATGAGGTTGTGCACAGCATCGACGATCTACGCAACAACAACTACTCTCGGTCGTCCAGGACGTACTTCATCATTGGTGCGGAAGTGACCCGTCATAAATTTGGCAACCCAGTTTTTAACTGTGAAATATGAAGGGCATTGATTCCCCAATGTCTGTGACATATCACTATGAAATATCCTTCTCAGACTTTCCTTGCAGAAACAAGAATTTTATCATTCCTCTGCTCTCAGTTGCAGTGAAAATCGGATTAGACTCTACCATTTTGTTTCCCCGCGTGGTAGAACACTGTTGCTATAAGCATTAAATACAAAATTTTGAAAAAATATATTAGACACATAAGGCTTTCATGTGATGGAACCATAGAAACAAAAAAAGATCACATAGATCACAGCAGCCCTGTTACGGTTGCTGCGAGCACTGGAGACTATGTCCAGATTTCTTGCTACTGCACATGTGCGAGCGCTGGAGACTAAGTCCAGATTTCTTGCTACTGCACATGTGCGAGTGCCGGAGACTAAGTCCTATCTTGGAGCCATTGCACATGTGCGGGTGACATCATCGCTGACACGAGGTCACATGTCTCTGACACCTTCTATGCCGATTGGTCGCTGGTCATGTGCTTGTGACGCCTTGCTCGGTGATAGACCAGCATGACGTCACTCCTGTCGTTCTGGCAGCGGATTGGCTCTGGTGTCCTCCATCTTGGATGAGGCACAGAGTCTATATAAGACCCTGACACACGCCGCATGGCGCTCAGTCCTCTTGGTTCATGCATAAGAGTAGGCGCTCTGTGCGCGTTCCTCTAGGCATTCCTCTGTCTATGCTAGGTGAGGGCTACCGGCAGGGTAGCGTTCTTATACCTTACAGCTTCGGCTGCTGTCCGTATTCTTACCTCTTAGGGGAGCGGACATAGGCAGGTGCCTGAGGCACATGGTCTGGCTGGGCCTTGTGATTTGACTCGTAGGTGGACGTTGCCGCTAGGGTAACGTTCCTTATACTGCGTCTGGCAGTTGTTCGTATCCTCGCACACTAGGGGAGCGAACAGAGGTAGGAGCTTTGTGCGGCTTACGCTGCTGTTCGTCTCTTTTGCACCACTAGAAGAGCGGACCTAGGCAGGTGCCATATCTAGTGGTTCGTGTCCTCGCACACTAGTGGAGCAAATGCAGGTAGGAGCTTTGTGCGGCTTACGCTGCTGTTCGTCTCTTTTGCACCACTAGAAGAGCGGACCTAGGTAGGTGCCATTTCGCACACATTGCCTTTGTCCCTGTGATTATTAACAGAGATCATTCCACACACCCTCCAAGTAAGGGAGGAATTGCTTTACTTACTTATTATATCCTTCTGTGAGTTAACAGAGGTATTGCACTCTGCCATAGTCTGCAGCAGAGTCTTTGCACGGTGGACCCTGACTGTCTGATACTCCTTTAGGTTATTATCAGACAGCCCCCCGTAACATTAGGACTGAGCCAAGGGTCTGGCAGTTATGGCAGAATATCAGCAATTACACCGTTATATACAAGTACTTGAGTCACGGCTCAAGAGTATAGAGGATAAACCTCAGACCATGGTGACAGCTGCATATGATCCTCGACTTGCTCTGCCAAACAGATATTCTGGCGATGCCAGATCATGTCGTGGTTTCATTAGTCAGTGTCAGATACACCTAGAGGTCAACTCTTCTCGCTTCTCTACGGAGAGGTCCAGAGTAGGCTTTATCATCTCCTTACTTCAGGACAAAGTCTTAGAATGGGCGACTCCCCTATGGGAGCGCTCTGATGTGGTTACTCTGAGACATCAAGACTTTCTTGATGCTCTTAAGGCGGTATTCATGGGTCCGCAGGTTACCCATGATGCGGCCCTGAGACTGTTAGATCTATCTCAGGGTTCGTTATCCACTAGTTCTTATGCCATTGCTTTTAGAACTCTGGTGGCAGAACTAGATTGGCCAGAGAAGGTGTTGATTCCTATCTTCTGGAGAGGGTTGGCAGGCTATGTCAAGGATGCTCTTGCTACTCGTGAGGTCCCTGCTTCTCTGGAGGACTTGATCACAGTAGCAACGAGAATCGATGTACGCCATAAGGAACGTAGACTCGAGGTCTCTTCCTCATGCCCTAAGCATCGGGCTATTCCAGTTGTTGAGGGTCCACTACCATCTTCCTCAGCATCTGAAACATCTCCCACTCCTATGGAGTTAGGTCATATGTCCTTCAGACTACGCAAGTCTGTTCCTCCTATATGTTACGTATGTCGTCAGGCTGGGCACTATGCCAACAAGTGTTCTAGTCGTCAGGGAAACTCCCTGGCCTAGTAACCATTAGAGGGGGGTTACTAGAGACGTCTTCTGCACCCTCTAAGTGTTGTATCCCAGGTCAGCTCTCGTTATCTGAGAATACATGGCCTATTATGGCTTTTGTGGATTCCGGAGCTGACGGGACTTTTGTGTCCTCAGGATTTGTAAAGGGACACAATATTCCCTCTATCATGTTAGAGGCGCCTATTCCTGTCCGTGTTATTAATGGAACTATGTTGTCTGACTCCATTACATTGAGGACAGTTCCCTTGCGCCTTTCCCTGTCTCAGGGTCACATAGAGGAGATTTCTTTTCTTGTTTTGCCTGAGGGTATAGACGATGTTCTTCTGGGTCTTCCATGGCTTCGGACTCATGCTCCTCACATTGACTTGGAGTCTGACAGCATTATTAGTTGGGGTTCAAAATGTCAGTCCCGATGTCTTCCCTTACCACCTAAGGTCATTGCGGTTGCATCTACTGATCTCTCTCCCATACCTACACCCTATCTGGATTTCGCTGACGTGTTCTCCAAACAGGGTGCTGAGGTTCTTCCACCCCATAGGCCGTATGACTGTGCCATAGACCTTATCCCAGGTTCGGTTCCACCTAAAGGCAGGGTTTACCCCCTGTCGATACCTGAGTCGGAGGCCATGTCGACCTATATAAGAGAGAGTTTAGAGAAGGGGTTCATTCGTAAGTATGTCTCTCCCGCGGGAGCTGGGTTTTTCTTTGTTCGAAAGAAAGAGGGTGATTTGCGTCCCTGCATAGATTACAGGGGTCTCAACGCAATCACAATAAAGAACAAATACCCATTATCTTTAATTTCGGAGCTCTTTGACAGACTGAGAGGAGCTCAAGTTTTTACGAAGTTGGATCTGCGGGGTGCGTATAACTTGGTACGAATTCGAAAGGGTGACGAATGGAAGACCGCTTTTAACACCCGAGACGGTCACTATGAATACCTCGTCATGCCTTTTGGGTTATGTAATGCACCCGCAGTATTTCAGGACTTCGTAAACGATGTGTTCAGGGATTTACTGTTATCCTCAGTAGTGGTGTATCTGGACGACATCCTGATTTTTTCTCCTGATCTGGAGACTCATCGTCAGGATGTCGTTCGTGTCCTTTCCCGTTTAAGGGAGCACTCATTGTTTGCTAAACTCGAGAAATGTGTATTCGAGCAGTCCTCATTGCCTTTTTTGGGTTACATTATCTCACAAGAGGGCCTGGCTATGGATCCTGCGAAGCTCTCTGCTGTCCTGCAATGGTCCGAACCTCATTCCTTGAAGGCGGTGCAACGCTTCTTAGGATTCATAAATTATTACAGGCAGTTCATACCCCATTTTTCTACTTTGGTGGCCCCTTTGGTGGCCTTGACTAAGAAAGGTGCTAATCCCAAAGCCTGGTCTACTGAGACATCTCAGGCTTTTGAGGCAGTAAAAAGACACTTTTCAACTGCTCCCGTTCTTCAAAGACCCGATGAGAGTAAGCCCTTCCTCTTAGAGGTTGATGCCTCTTCAGTGGGTGCTGGTGCGGTCTTGTATCAAAAGAACGGTGCAGGTAGAAAAAGGCCGTGTTTCTTCTTTGCTAAAACCTTTTCACTGGCAGAGAGAAACTATACCATTGGGGATAGGGAACTGCTCGCCTTGAGATTAGCCTTGGAGGAGTTGCGTCACTTGCTGGAAGGAGCGAAACATCCTTTCCAGGTCTATAGAGACCATAAGAATCTGACGTACTTACAAACCGCTCAGCGTCTGAATCCTCGCCAAGCCCGCTGGTCCTTGTTTTTCTCCCACTTTCACTTCTCCATCAACTATCTGTCTGGGAGTAAGAATAACAAGGCAGACGCCCTGTCTCGCTCTATGCTTTCTACCCAGGAAGAGATTGACGAACCTCGTCTTATCCTTCCATCCAGGGTTTTTCATACGCTCTCCCCTGTGACGTTAGACCAAATCCCACCGGGCAAGACCTTTGTTCCGCCTGATCGACAGAATGATATACTGTCATGGGCCCACACCTCAAAGGTGGGTGGGCATTTTGGTATTAGGCGGACACGAGAGTTACTGGAGAGGTGGTATTGGTGGCCACACTTAGCCAGCCACGTCAAGAGATATGTCAGTTCCTGCTACTCGTGTGCTCGCAACCGTCCATTACGGCAGAGACCAGCTGGGCTCTTGCATCCTTTACCAGTGCCAGATAGACCATGGGAGGTGGTAGGCATGGACTTTGTGGGTGATCTTCCATGTTCACAGGGACATAGATTTGTGTGGGTCATTACGGACCATTTCTTCCGGATGGTTCATCTCGTACCGTTATCGAGAATCCCATCTTCCAGGGTACTAGCCAAACTATTCCTCAAGCATGTCTTTAGGCTTCACGGGATGCCAGATCGTATCATTTGTGACAGAGGCCCGCAATTTGCTTCCCGTTTCTGGCGAGATCTTTGTAGCCTTCTGCAAATTGAGTTGAATCTCTCTTCGGCATACCATCCGGAGACCAATGGTTTGGTTGAGCGTACCAATCAATCTATGATTATATACCTTCGACACTTTGTTGCTGAGAACCACAATAACTGGTCCTCCCTCCTACCCTGGGCAGAATTTGCCCTTAACAATTCGCTGGCTGAGGCCACTGGGCAGACACCGTTCGTACTCAATAATGGGCAACACCCTAGGGTACCAGTACCGTTTCCCGCTGCGGCACCTCCTCCTCTTGTGGCCGACAGGGCAACTAATGCCAGAGAGGTTTGGGATCAGACTCAAGAGTCAATCCAAGCAGCTAAGGACCGTATGAAGACGGTGTCCGATCGGTTTCGTCGCCCGGCTCCTGTCTTTTCTCCAGGGCACTTTGTGTGGCTGTCTGCAAAACACGTGAGACTTAGAGTGAGCTCTGTCAAATTTGCTCCTCGCTTCCTGGGTCCTTATGAGGTTCTTCGACAGGTAAATCCTGTAGTCTACCAATTGAAGTTACCCGTCCATCTTAGGATTCATGACAAATTCCATGTCTCACTCCTAAAGCCGGCTATTTTACCTCACGCTCGTGAAGTGCACTCTCCTGCCTCTGATTCCTCTCGCTCTAGCTATGAGGTACGAGCCATAGTTGGTTCTAAGATGGTTAGAGGGCGCAGGTTCTTCTTGATAGATTGGGAGGGTTACGGCCCGGAACATCGCTCTTGGGAGCCTGAGGAGGCTGTCCATGCTCCCGACTTAGTTGCCGATTACCTGCGTCGCCGGGAGGGGGGCCCTTGAGGGGGAGGTACTGTTACGGTTGCTGCGAGCACTGGAGACTATGTCCAGATTTCTTGCTACTGCACATGTGCGAGCGCTGGAGACTAAGTCCTATCTTGGAGCCATTGCACATGTGCGGGTGACATCATCGCTGACACGAGGTCACATGTCTCTGACACCTTCTATGCCGATTGGTCGCTGGTCATGTGCTTGTGACGCCTTGCTCGGTGATAGGCCAGCATGACGTCACTCCTGTCGTTCTGGCAGCGGATTGGCTCTGGTGTCCTCCATCTTGGATGAGGCACAGAGTCTATATAAGACCCTGACACACGCCGCATGGCGCTCAGTCCTCTTGGTTCATGCATAAGAGTAGACGCTTTGTGCGCGTTCCTCTAGGCATTCCTCTATCTATGCTAGGTGAGCGCTACCGGCAGGGTAGCGTTCTTATACCTTACAGCTTTGGCTGCTGTCTGTATTCTTACCTCTTAGGGGAGCGGACATAGGCAGGTGCCTGAGGCACATGGTCTGGCTGGGCCTTGTGATTCGACTCGTAGGTGGACGTTGCCGCTAGGGTAACGTTCCTTATACTGCGTTTGGCAGTTGTTCGTATCCTCGCACACTAGGGGAGCGAACAGAGGTAGGAGCTTTGTGCGGCTTACGCTGCTGTTCGTCTCTTTTGCACCACTAGAAGAGCGGACCTAGGCAGGTGCCATATCTAGTGGTTTGTGTCCTCGCACACTAGTGGAGCGAACGCAGGTAGGAGCTTTGTGCGGCTTACGCTGCTGTTCGTCTCTTTTGCACCACTAGAAGAGCGGACCTAGGTAGGTGCCATTTCGCACACATTGCCTTTGTCTCTGTGATTATTAGCAGAGATCATTCCACACATCCTCCAAGTAAGGGAGGAATTGCTTTACTTACTTATTATATCCTTCTGTGAGTTAACAGAGGTATTGCACTCTGCCATAGTCTGCAGCAGAGTCTTTGCACGGTAGACCCTGACTGTCTGATACTCCTTTAGGTTATTATCAGACAGCCCCCCGTAACAAGCCCCTTGTACATACCCCATGACAGTCCATGCATTCCAGACATTTCAAAGTCATTAACGGCAAAATATTTGCTTCCAACTGTTAAAAATACTAGTTGGACCAACTTGCTTTTAAATCTGTGAAAATGAAGGAACTATGTAAAATTTGTAAAAATTACTGTAATTACGGTACTACACAGTTATTTCAATATTTTCTCCAATAGGATTGTTCTTTTATGCATTTATAATTAGTGATGACGGAATACTGAAATATTCAGGTTCAGACTGTTAATCTAAAATATTTCTTACTATTTGTGTACTTGTCAGGAATAATTAATTTAATGTCAAGTCAATGGGGAGCTCAAATTATTTTATGACGGACACTCCCAAGTTGTCTGGTGGGGCTGTAAAAAGGCTGAAATGGATGGGAAATTGCTGAAATTGAATGGTAACGGCATGGGGAAGATGCCTGGATGCATCTCTGAAACACAGCTCATTTCTGGGAACAATATTGTCAGCGTATTATGCAACTTAGGTGGGGGATTGCACATCAATTTGTGATAATCAGCGCAGGAAAAATAGACAGCTGTGGCTGCTGCCACACACCAGTGTGTGCTTTATCTTTGATGATTATTAAAAATAGAAGCTCCCTCATGATTGTTTTTTAGAAAAATTATTTAAATAAATAATAAAAAACTGCCCATTTTTGATAACCAGCAAAATGTAGCAGACACCTTGGTACTGGTATTTTCAGGCTGAGTAGGTGCATGGTTATGGGACCCTCTCCAGTCTAAAAATTGGAGCTCGCAGCCACCCACAATTGGCACATCCATTAGATGGGCGCTTTACCCGGCTCAACCCGATTGCCCTGGTGCGGTGGCAATCTGGGTAATATATGAGATTGGTGTAATATATGAGATTGGTGTCAGCTGTAATTTGTCATGAAGCACAGCTGCCATTGAGTGCTGGGTTGGTAATGGAGAATTGTCTATGAAACTACCCCATTACCAATCCTGTAAGTAAATAGAAATAAACACAGACAAAATTTTTTTTTTAAAATAATAAGAAAAACACACACCATCTCTCACCAATTTATTAACCGTCAAAACACCCCCCCAGGTCTGACGTAATCCTCACAAAATCCCACCATAATCCTGGCTCATCTACATCTGGAGGCCATGGAAAGTAGTGACAATTACAACACGTGACTGCTCGCCGCGGCCTCCAGGACAGCATGGGAGCTGGCAGATGTGACGTCAGGTGAACTCAGTGTCAGACTGTCTGACTGCGTGTCATGGTAGCAGTGCAGTCTGACAGTCCAACACTGAGTCCACCTGAGGTCACTTACGGTGGTACCTTCTATGTAACCTGCCAGCTGTGACCTCAAGTGAACTCAGTGCTGGTCTCTCGGACTGCATGTCACTGCGGCAGTCCGTCAATTCGGCACTGAGTTCACCTGAAGTCACAGGTGGCAGTTCACTCAGAGGGTACCATGAGAACCACCAGAAGTGATCTCAGGTGAACTCAGTGCAGCACTGTCGGACTGCATGTCGCTGTGGCATTGCAGTCTGACAGTCGGTAGCTGTGAGTCCCGGAAGCCTTAAAAGAGCCTTTAAGATAGACTTTAAGGTTCCTGAAGTTCACAGCTGTTGAGACACCTGGAGGCTGTAAACTCTTACTAGAGTTCACAGCATCCAGATGTTCCAGCACCTGGGAACTCCAGGAACCTTAAAGTTTCCCTCAAAGGCATCATTAGTGAATATCCTGAATACCTTAATATTTGTGCGAGGAACGAATAGTGCTGAATATATTCGCTCATTACTATTTATAAATTATTAATAAATAACACAGGTATGCAAAGTTTGGGTTTATACAAATTGTTTCAAATCCAATGAATACTTCTTATGTTTTCTTATGCCCTGATTTAAGAAACACTTTGTTTTAACAATTATTTATGGATTTTGCACTATACGAGTGTGAAATTATGTTCAAGTGAGATGAACAAGAAAAATCTTTATTGTAGCCAAAAATGTACACAATATTATATATCAAAATTTATTAAACATTCATTTTGCAAATTTAATGAAAATTAATTCTTGTGTCTATTCCTTTTCTCTTCAAAGCTTCTCTTAATACATTTTCTTTTATAGAAGGCCTTCGAATCTTCCCTGTGAAGCACCCAGCAGTTGTTCCCCAACTAGTTCACATTCCATTTACTGTGCCTTGGTATCGTCGTTCCATCTCCTTGATATCCTGATTCAATCTTTCTCCTTGCTGTTTGCTAATGGCACCAAGGATTTTAAACATTTTAGCATGTTCTCCACAGTTGACTTAACACTAGAACTACTGGACTCGTGACACCTATATAGAAATACATAGTGCAAAGTAGTCAAAATGACTACCTCAGTAGTTCTAGTGTTAAAGCTTACCTGTTGTTTTAATTTTTTTCCATAGAATAATAGAACACATGACTATAAGTGAAGGTGATGTCAAAGAGGGCACACGTGAGGACAGATTCTTCTCTTCTGGCACTTAGGGGCTCTGTATTTTAAGTCAACAAACTATTTAAGGAAAATCTGTACTCAAGGGTCAAATTTCGTTCCTTCCCTCCTTCACAAGTCTCGCCATGTTACTAAGAAGTATTGTGCAGCCAAATTTGGGGTATTTTCATGCTAAGCAGAAATTGCGTGATACATTTTAGTACCATGGTTACCCATTTTCCAGTGTGAATATGTACTGTAAAATCTGGGGCTAAAATAACATTTTTGTGGTAAAAATGTAATTATTTTTCTTTACCGCCCAATGTTATAAAATTCTGCTACATACCTGTAGTGTCAATATTATCACTGCACCCCTAGATAATATCATTGAGAGGTGTATTTTGTAAAATAAGATCACTTATCAAGGATTATGCAGTACTGGCAGCTCAGAATCTCTGTCAATGTGACATGGCACCCTCAAACCATTCCAGCAAAATCTGCTCTTCAATATTACTCTTCTTCCCTTCTGAGCTTTGCACTGGGCCTCAAAAGTAGTTTTCAACCTTTTATGGTATATTGGTGAACTTAGGAGATATTGTGTAACAAATTATACCATTAACTTTTGACTTTCACCATCCACTACAGTTTCAAAATTGAGACTACTTTTACTCATACATACGCATACATAAATTTGACTTGCAACTATTTTGAATCATAGAATGGTAGCATTGGAAGGGACCTCAAGGGCCATCGGATCCAACCCCCTGAGAGTGAAGTGTGGTGCCCTGGACAAGCCAGGTCGTCACAGGTACTACAACAACACACCCCACACCCCGGCTAGGCACATCAAAGTCAGACAAAAATCCTTATTGCCTCCCTCCAGGGGCTGATGTCCACACCAGGGGGTGGAGCCAGGCGGTCGGCCCTGCCCACCGAGGAGTACACAGTCCTGGAGGCGGGAAAAGGAAGTGAGAGTAGAGTAGAGTAGAGGAGAGTAGAGGAGAGGAGAGTTGAGTTGTAGAGTTGAAGAGTGAAGTGGTAGTGGAGCAGACTGACCGTGTCCGGGTGAGTTGCCCGGGCACATACAGCAAGGTTGGCAGACGGTGGTGACCGTCTGCAGGAGAGGCTGATTGATGTGAACCGTAAGGACTGGGGACGGGCGGTGGCCCGCCGGTACCGGATCGGGGAGCGAAGAGAAGCCAGCACCATTCGGCAGGGCCTACGGACCCTGACCAGGCTTGGAGTCGCCGTAAAACCAGTCAAATCCATTAGCGAAGGGAACCTCCGGGGTTTCCCAGCAGTCAAGACCCGATTGAAGGCAACCGCTCAAACCGTGAAGGGAAATACAGTCACCGCCAAGGCTACAGTTCCCAGGGCCAGAGCCTGCGGGCAAAAGGGGCTCCCTCAGCATCCATCCAAGCTGGGGAGCGGGTTACCGGTGGGAAGCCATCAGAACCGAGAACATAACACAGGTGCAGGGAAAGGCAGTCACCGCCAACCTACCGAGAGAAGAACCACCGCAGCCGTCTGTGGGACCCGTCCATCCAGCCGTTTGTTTTACCGGAGACTTTGCATTCATCATTGGCTGAGTGAGTACCACCATGCCGTGCGGCACCGCGCTGTCCCCGCGACCCTGCACCTCACCAGGCCCCGTAACCCACCTGCCATTCCTCCCTCACCGGGCCCCGGGACAACCAAACTCCCTACCCACGGAGGGGAAAAACAACATCTAAGCTGCTCCCTGTCATCGCTCCCGGGATCCCCGTCCAGAGCAGCGGTGGTGTCACAACCTCACCCCAACCGTGGGTGGCGTCACGGACAATAAATCCCCAAAACCATTCCCCTTTTCACTCACGGGCGAGGAGTGCCGCTCGAGTCCCCGGATCCGGCCCACCGCTCGAGCCACCGAGCAGCAAGCGAAGCAGCAGCAGTGCCGGACCCGAGCGTGGTGAGCGCAGCGTCCCCTCTCTGCCCGCGACAGAAGTTTTCTTAAATCCTCCCAGCTATATGTTTATCCAGCTTCTGCTTGAAACTTTCCATTGATGGAGAGCTTACTACCTCCCACGGTATAGAATAATAGAATGGTTAAAGAATCATAGAATGGTTTATTTAGCATACGATCAGTGATGCAGATTTTTGTCTTCTCACTGCATTGTTACTGTTTTGCTCCTGATGGTGGAAAAATCTTTTTCTTCCTGTATACTATAAATTACAACCTGTTTTCACATTCCCTAAATAGTTCAGTGTGTAACTAGGTTGACTCTCTTGTGAAATATTACTAGTTCGAATAGAGTAGCAAACATGAAAAATATTTCCCAAGAACAGACAAACAGGATTATCCAGCCAAGAAAATTGCCTACCTGCAATATGTGAGTACCATGACAGTTGAAGGAATATGAAATGAAGTCCATCCATCCACTAAAAAGTCAAGAGGTGAATGTTCAGGCAAAATTAGTGAGAATAAGTCAGCTCATCACAAGGTCTATCAATTCTGGAGTTACAAGCGGTGAAGATGGCTTGTTTACTTTGTAATAGTGAGATTAAAGATGTCCAAGCAAGTGCTGTGCAATGCACATTACACAAGTCTGGAATGCGGGCTCAAAAAAAGGTGAAGAGGCTTTAACTTCAATATCGTTTTAAGAAGCATCGGCATGATTTTGCCAAAAAGTATGAAAAGTGGACAGTTGAACATTGGAAGTGGGTTATTTGGAGTGATGAGACGACAGTCAACAGACTAGGCTCTGAGGGGTAAAAATGGGTCTGGAAGAAACAAGGGAAAAAGGGGCTTACAGA